>NC_091491.1:2488363-3202380 GCF_947461875.1 Haliaeetus albicilla | reverse complement strand
GTAGACGGTGAATGACTTGTTTCTGCTATGAACTCCTGCTCTTTACTTGCTCTTAGGCTGTCAGCACTTCATAAATTATTCCAAGAGCTGAAATTAAGGCACGTTTTGCCTCACTTTTAAAAAGTTAATTTAAAAGAATCTTCACAATATACTAACTTTCAAAAGACTGTACCGTATTTTTACTGAAAGGGGTTGCAATGCAGAAAGGAGTGCAGGTTGTTGGGAATCAACACTAAAAACAAGAAAGTGAAGCTAATGGGACCCAAACATTCACCCTTATAATTTCACTCTTCCACACTAGAAAAAATGACACTATATTTAAGACATAGGAGGATAAAAAGGCAGTGTACTCTTTTCCTGTCTGGGTCTACCCAAATGCGTAACTACACCAAGAATTCAATGAGACACAGCAGTATTTTTATCCCAAGTGTATCTGTGCAGAAACCTAGAGCAGGAGCGCAACAGAAATAAAAACTCCTTTCAATTACATCCTTCTTGTTCTGCTATAAATTTAATAAGAGCTGTGCCCCAACTGAAGACCATGTTCATGTCATTTCAGTTACCAACAGTTGACATTCGCCTACCCCAGCTTAAGTCAATGACAAAGTCACCTACTAAAAGTCAAGTTAATCCCAAACTCCAGCCAAATACCACAATATATGAGGAAATTTGTGTGGTTGATAATAATTAACTTCTCTAACATAATTTTGGAGGATTATTTCCATTTTAAATGCAGAAGCACTGAGATGTAGATGTACACATGTCCAGTGAAAAACATACCTGAGCATTTTCTACTGAAATTGCACAAAAAGTGATGGGAGCAAACTAAAGAAGAAAATTAAGACATCACTTTGTCAGATCTTAAAAAGAAATGAAGAGACTCAGCAATAGCATGCAAGTTCTTTCGTGTTGGCAATGCAATAATTAAAAATTAAGAGCTACTGAAACAATTCAGTGCTACCACTTGTTGACTTCTGTAACAAATCAAACTCTGGTATACTCTCTGGAAATGTATTGTGTTAGCTCTTTATAAAAAAATCACAACTAATGACAATTTTTTAACTAGTTTTCATTTTCTATTACTGTTTATTTTCTACTTTATGTAAGAAAGATTTAATAACTTAATACTATTAAAATATTTTGAAAACCATAGGCAACCATGAAAACCAGAGGCTACACAATTCAGCAATGGAGTGTTCCTCAAATAGCTTTATGTCTCATAAAATACTGCTGGCTCTCAAGTCTCTTTCAGCTCATAGTCAAACAAGTCACATGACTTAAAAAAAAAAAATAAATTGCATATATATGATGTTAAGGAACTGCTTTACAAATTCAAATATTATCAATCAAATAGTAAGAGCCCGCAAAGATTGAGAATCACATTGGTTTTATGTTCGCAACGAACAGGCTTCAAATACATCAGATTCGTAAAAATAAAACCACTTATCCACAGCTCCACAGCTAAACCCACTGAAATGGAAACATGTGATTTTTGAAGGTGAAACTTTTACCTAGACTACATAAGCAGCAACAAAAGTATCAGGAGAAAAATACCGCATGAAATCTGCAATTCACATAAAATTACTGAAAAAGTATATGTCTCAAAATACATAAATTTTAATTAATTTATCATTGTGCCTTAAACAAGAAAACAAAGACATGTTTCCAGTTGTCAAATCATGAATGAATCAAGAAAAAGCAAGAAAAGAAATGCTAGGCTCCTTTATTTGCCAGGCAGTAAGCTGTCAAATCTCCATTCATTTTGTTTACATAATTTTAGGTCTCATTAAGACCTTAATGGAAACAACATGATTTCTTCCCCCACCCAAAGTGTGTTTTTTATCCTAATTTCTCTGTAGGCTAGTAAAGACCATATTTTTGAGCTAGCACTGGCATTAAACAAACCACAAAAGAGTCTTGTGAAAGACAAGGCAACAATTTTTGAGTCTATTTGATATATTCCCCTCTTTAATCTAGGCCTTTTAATCTTGCCTCAGTCTAAAATCACTTCTGGTTGACAAGCGTCTCTGCTGCTTCATGCAGGGGATGACCGACACATCCATTTGCTAAGACAATCCACTTTCAAAACTCTTCTTCCAGAGCCTTTTCAGTTCTTAGATCACCATCACATGAAATACTTAAGTGCATCATAAACTACACTTAGAAATGCTTCTTAGGAACACTACTTCAGTAACCAGATATCATCTAGGAATAAGGCAATGTCACCTTCTCTCCTTTAGTGTCATATTTAGTGCCTTTGCTTTTCCTGTTGTCAATATAGCTCCCATATCCCTCCTCATCGGCTGCCCTCAGCCATTCTCTTAAGAAGTCTGTATTGTAACAAAGCTCTTAAGAAGTTCTTTCTGCTGAAGATAGTATTTTGACAGAGACATAAGGGGGTGATATATGTGGAACAAACTTCCAGTAGTAGAAACAAGAGCCACATACAAATACTCTAACAGATACTGATAGACATAGCTAGTAAGTATCCTTAGCTACACTTCAAAACAAAGAAAAGAAAAACCCCAACCCACCAACGAAAAAACACCCCAAAACCCTCCTAGCTGAAAGTTTCTACAATTTCTAAGAAAGGTGTAAGATGTTCAAACTTCTTCCGTTCTTGCTGCCTAAAACTTCAACCACCTAACCTCCATCTCATTATAAAAAGGTGACTGGAGGTCACATAGCACTGTATGAATACTGAACCAAGCTCCCAACACAGGGAAACTTGTTACAACTTGTTTTCTCTTCTGTCTGTATTTTTGTAATATGCTGCAATTTTACATATTAAATGAAAATGCCTTATTATTTCAAATATCCTGATTTTAATGGAACTGTAGTTTGGTGTTTTTTTTCTCAAGTGTGATAAGCTTTTTTTTTTTTCCCAGCGCCCATTTTACTTGCTTCATCTCTCCTACTGCAGGGCTTCACTGCCTACTCACTGCTAATCTGGCTTGTTTTTGAGAGGTCATCATCAATGTTTTCTGTCTGTAAACAACTTAATGCTACAATAATAAAGGAAGCTATATAGAAAAAAAGAGGCTTGTTTTGGAAAGATATTGCAACCATTTTGCCCACTGGGAAATAATTTATTTTTTCAACTTCTCTGCTACTTAAAAATTAAATGCCCTCTCAAAGGTAAAAAAGAAAAAAAAAGTGAATGCATTTCTTTGACAATGCTTGATAGTGAACACACATCCATAGTTTAAAAGTGAAATTATGCAGTGCTACCACCTATGGATCAGCCATGCAAGTAAACAAATAAAAAAAATTAATCCAAAATTAAAAAGTCTAAGCACAGAGTTATTTTCAGTGAGGACAGCAAATGAATTATAGGCATGCTGGGTTTGAACTGGGAACTCACCATGGAGCTTTTATGGAAAAACATCCTGCTCCAAACAGGTAAGGTCTTCACGTAAAGGGGAAAAATGCACAGAAATTAGATGAAAACTCAATTACCAACAAGTACACTGTATATCATGCTATTAAGATTTATGCAGAAGATAAACAAAATAATTTTTTTATAACCATTCATGATGCCCTGAAAGACATGTAGACCTCTAAGGTAACCAGCATGCTGACACTCACAAACATAACTGCTCACGTGAACAGTCCCACTGACAACGCAACCACCCACAGAAGCAGGAGCTGACGGGGTAGGCTCTTCATGCACAACTGCTGGGACAAACATAATGCATCACCTGCAAGCAGGCTTTAACGTTATAATTCAAGTTAGACACAGGTTAGGTCTCCTTCCTGAAATCTCCTGACAAATCTGAGGCAAAAGCAGTCAAGAGCCTTAAACAGACTTTAAAGTCAAAACTACTAGGAAAAATAAGTTAGCATCAAAAGCAACAAATATGTGGGTGTTTTCCATGAAACACTGAAGGTCTGAGCGGCACAGTTTTACAAATTTACTGAAAAGAGGCAGGTCCTAAGCAATGACAACGACAGGTCCAAGCACAACGTTTCAGAGTAAATTACTCAGCCCTTTTCCTACGATAGAAACATACCATTAAATTCAAAATCTTTAGCAACTGTATTACACAGCAATCTTATTCCCCCACTTAAAAGCTTGCATGGAATGCAGGACAGAGAACCCTAACTTATTTCAAATGTATTTGATATTAAAAATCACCTGATATAGTGCTTAAAGTATTTGGCCACTCAGTAATTTATCTACACCATGATTTTATTTTATTTTTTGTTCAAGTATTTTGCACAGTGTAGAAAGTGGTACCACACACCATTAATTTTAGTGCATTTTTAATGGAGATTTCCCTTGTTCTTTACATCACCCTTGAAAAAGCCATCACTGTACTGACATTTGCATAAAATCTGAAAATAAGGAACAGGAGGTAAATTTAGAGCTACTCACATGCTCAAGGCTTCTTTGATTCTCATTTGGGATGTAACATCATCCACAAAATTGCCGAATAATTGATTTTGTAAATGCCAATGCGTCATTTTTCTTTTTATACTCTGACTCAGCAATAAATTCTGGCTAGTTGAAACAAATGAAATATTTTCAGGCAATGAACTAAAAGAAAAGGTCTATCATAGAAAGATGTATAAAGCAATCTGCCATTTGCCTACACAATTAAAAGGATACCAGCCTGATATAAAAGAATTCTGTGAACTGAATTTGACATGAGCACAACATCAATGAATGAAGACATCCTCTTGAAAAACTATTTAGGTGAAGGTACAAACGTAAGACGTATATGCTTTGACACGCAAAGATGCAAAAATCCAATAAAGAATAGAATATTGCAGAAAAAAAAAACCCTATTTTTTTGTTAGTAACATAGGCCAAAAACCATATTGAAGATCTTTTGAATTCTGTATAACGGACTAGCCTTTAGCTGTCTGTATTTAAATAAATGTTTGGTTAACACTTTGAGGGAGAGCGTTCATTTGGTAGAACCAGCTGCCTTTCTAGACATAATATATCATCTCTGAATAGGGATAAAACCCAATTAAATTGTATGAACCGTATGAATTGTATGATCTCCTATACAGTCAACACATTCAGTCCCTGAGTCGAAGACCATTCTAATGGCTCAACAGAAAATTAGCGCAGCACTATTGCACTTTCCATTAAATATTTAATGGAAAGCTAAGTCTTCTGCATAACCCATAGCCAATACAAATTAAAACCTATAACGTATCCAGTGTAAATTTGAACAGTCACTGGAGAGTGGTCGAATCTGACTGGGAGCTTAGAATTTCTAAATTATGACCCTGGACGTTTTGGCAAGTTGGTTTTTTTTCCTCTCTGCCTCAGTTTCTCTGTCTGCAAAAAGCAGACAAATGACATTTAGCTGAACTCATCAGAACAATTTAGAAGATAACATAGGCGCTTTTTTTTTTGCAGAACATACTATGTTGACCCAATTATACTTGCAAATTAACAAATTCTCTCTATTTTAATTACACATTGACCCAGGTGGATACATGCTTCAATGGAAGGTTTTGTTTGTATCATGAAGAAAATGTAATTACACTTCCACAGACTACAGTAAAGTCTTAATAAAAAGCCTTAAGTATGAGAGAGACAACTTAGCATTTACTTTCTGTTCATGAGACCTAATTTCTTTTAAGATGACCATTGTTTTTCTTATGATATTTATATAAGCAATTGTTTTTCACTATTTCCTTCACATAATATGGATGGTATGCTAATTGAGAGAGACGGAGAGAGAGAATGTACAAATTACAGGATAACCCAACCTTGAAAAGACAGCACCAGATGGCTACACTCGGTGACAGTAACAGAGCAATGCCAAGGCAGAAAACTCACTGAGGTTCCCTGTTCTCATAGCCAGTGAGAAATTCCAAAGGAAAACTATGGAATGAAGATGATTTATGATTCAAAATTCCAACAGAATTTTCTTAATTTCTTACCCGATTCTGAGTTTTAGCAAATTGAAAACTGAAACATTCTTTGATTTTGTGTTATCATGCTTAATAAAAACTATTTAAGCTTTTAATAAGTTGTACAATACCCACTTATTCTAAACCTCACCGCTATATGCTGCCACAGCCAAAATCCTTTCATAAATAGTGACATCTGAACAAAATTTAGTGCAAATAACTGTATTTCATATCAATTACAAATAATTACAGTAGTTGCTTTATTACCCAAAATGTATTTATATAAACTAAAGATGAAATAAAACACATCTGAGAAATGTGCCAGAAAGACAATGTCTGGCTTGAGCATGCAGGATAGCTGACCTACTGTACTGAATTCTTTAGCTTTACTTTTTAATTTTTTTCTTGACTTTTTTTCGTTACTTTTTCCTACTTAATTGTATCATGACATCATGACTTTGCACTCCTTATTTTTGTTTGCTTCAGCAGTAGAACCTGGGTTAAGTTAAGCTCTCTGAGTCAAAATAAAACAAACAGATATCAGTGATTTTCAGTACATTTAAGCAAATGAAAAACACTAAAATGATAAAATTGCATCAGACACTTTACCTACTTTTACCCTTCCTTACTGGAGGTGGAATGAGGGATGAGATGAAGAACGGATAGAATTTCATGTTTAAAAACTCACTACTTAAATCCTTTGGATGGCAAAAAGTAACGCTTATTTCTTTTCCTGTAAGGTACATGGGATGTCTCTGTTTTGGCAAGACACAACTAATGCAGCTTACATCCTGGTGTTTCACTAAAGCTGTAACGAATTTGAGAATGAAGTATGATACAAATATAATGACCATATCCCTTGAGAAAGTTAAAACAAATGCTGCTGTCAGAGAAGCTAACTTTTACAATACTTTTTCTTTTGGGGCAATTACTGTATCTTTTATTTCCCTCTTTCCTATTACTGCTCATCTGTGTCCCCACATTCTTACAAACTGGAAACTAACTACGACTCATTCCACAAACACAAGGAACACTTATAAAGCTATGGTAAAGCACAAAGCTGTCTTCTAACTTATTCTGATTCACTGCCTTTTATAGACAAGCATGAGATGGATCATACAGTTCTTCCCCTTTCAAATCTATAAGCTCTTTGTAAATGAGCAATGAATTAACCCATTCACCAGACTTGAGAAGGAATTCAGCATTGCTATTAACATCTTGAGAGGGAAACTGAGGCACAGATACATAAAGACTTATTAAATCTAGCTCTTTTACTGTCTTACATCCCCCTAATCTTTAAAACATAAGATGCTTCCTTACTCATTAGTGTTAGAGCCCCTTTGGGAAAGCCTATCTGCTCCTCTGAATGTGCTGACAGTACAAACTACAGGAAAGCGAGTCAATGGGATGACAAAATATAGGGACAAAAATTAAGTGCTTCATGAAGGTGCGGAAATTACAATGAGAGACTTGAAAAAGCAAGGGAAGAAACAGAGGGCAGGGAACAAGGAAATGATAGTGATGGCAAGAAGGGAGGTAATGCTCTGAGATACTTAGTGCTGAGAATGTAAATTGTACTCAGAGTAAGAGAGTTTAATGACTGATCAGAAAATGTTCCAAAATCTACGAGTTTGCATGAAAAAAAAAAAAAAAGCATCTGTGATGAACAGCGCAGTAACGACGCAACTCCAGATTCTAGTCTTTCATTCCCATAGGGCTACAGCGAACACTTTTAAAAAATTTACTGCCATTCCACCTGTCAAGTAAAATGACATGCTTTGCAGCTCTGCTTCAGACAGATGATATTAAGAGCAGCGATCAGTCCTTTCAGTACCTGAAAAATATTTTGCTGTCCTGGATACCAGCAGAAAAAAACCCAACTTGACTTTTTGGTTACTAAAACCTGCAAAATTTAATTAAGATGTATAGTATTACAGCAGCTTTTCAGATATTAAAAGCAATAAACCGGACAAATCCAGAATTGCTAATTATATGGTATTCTTTTAGTCTTGCCTTTTACAAACGTACTGCAACAGATTAAATTTTTAATTCTTTAAAAGTAGCAACAACAGAAAAGGAATCTGCTTTGAGGGCCACTGAACAGCGACTGTAAAATCCAACTGATAGTGAGTTCGTCTCCTTTTCTGATCACTGCACAATCACAAGGTTAAGCAGCTGCTCCCAAAGAAGAGCCTTGTTTCCTCGGAGCAGTGCTTAAAGGTGCTGACCATGTAGGTGTAAATACATCTGTCTTTTGCCATTTGCAGTAATACATGCCTCCTACACTTCTCAGAGTGAGGCAGATGGTCCCTGTCCTGTCTAAATATTACACTGTACAGACTTACATTGCTATGTGTTTCTAGAAATATGAGGGCAGATGTTAAATATGTTAAACACACGCTTTGCCCCCTGGAGGTTTAAGTTAAGGCTGCTGTCTCAATTTGGTCATTTTAGGCATGCCAGGCTTCTTGGATCCTAGGCATTCCTCTTAAATCCCTGCTTTATAAATACAGCTTTCCATGTTAATTTTGTGTACTTTCATCAAATATTTTGGATGCAGAACAAATGAAGGAAGCTCTCAGCTTAGCATTATACATCTACACAGGCTTCACTGAAAATCATGATCCTCATTCATGAAAACTCTATTTACACAGCAGGGTATTTCCCATGACTGTTTTCCCCCTCAGCCCCCCCCCAAATCTCACTGAATATTTTAAATTTAATTAGTTTCAAAAATTACAGAAAATATTAGGACTGGGACAGTTTGTGAATAGTAAAATTTACTTAAAGAAAACTATGAATATGGACACTCTCTGAACACATTTAAGATATGTAAGAATAGAACATTAAATAAAATAATGCAGACTTATTACATTTGCAATAGTTGTAGAAAAGTTTGCTGGTATCACCACAGCATTAAGGAAACAGCTTTTGTAAAGGCCACTCCATGAATTACTATTGTAAACCAAGTACTTTTTTTCAAATCATCATCCTCGCCATTGCTCCTATCCCCCTACCTTCTCCCGGCAGACCCTCAGATGGCTTTTTATTTTCTTTCTATGTCTTGTCCCACCTAGTTCTAAGTGTCTATTCCATTTCTAGGAGTCTACCAACAGAGCCCAAAATTACGTTTCTGTCCTTCTCTGACTGTACTCTTCAAGTCACCTGTTTGGTATTTTCCCTCTTTGAGGAACTGTAACTTCCCACTTATCTCCACACACGCCAACCTCTCTCTGATCCTGCCTCCCTTCCTGTCCTCATCCAAGATCACACCTTTCTATACTTTCAAAATTCACCTGATTGCTAGCACAATCTTTTTCCCCTTGCCTATGTTTAAACTGTAAGCAGAAAAAAAAAAAGGCAAAAATAAGCAACTGAAATGTATGTGTGGAAGAAGTTAAACCACAACATTACCCTCATACTGTTTCCTAAGTTCCATCTACAATTATCTATGAAGTTCAGGAACTTATCTGCAAACAGCCTCTGTGCTTAGGACAGTCGCGTGTTCATAGTTCACAATTTGGCTCAACAAACCTCATGAAATTCCTGTTTACAGCAGCAAGAGCAGGACTGGATTGTTAGATAGACATGTATATAGATACACATGTATATATGTGAATACATATGCAAGCTTCAGAACATCATCATGCATACTTAGTGCGCTAAACAAAACAATAACAGATTTTACACGATGTCCTGAACACTCAAGCACAGAATAAGGGAATTAGGCACGGAGAGAGGGAATATACATGAGCTCTTGCCTGAAAAATAATTCCTGGTTCATGAAACACAAGGTAAAATTCACCTCACTATTGGGGTTTGAGCAAGAAACCACTGAAGCAAGCAAGACAGCGCCTGCACCCATTTGCCAAAATGTAGGAGAAGGTTATGAACCTGTAGGACTCTCAATTGTTTTGTCCAACCACATGCCATACTCAATCTATTTTGCTTAAAAATAGAAAAGCCACCTGTAAATTAATGGATCAAGCCGACATTTAACTAGAAAATATTCAGGGATTTGAACAACCAAAAGGGGGGGGGGGTAAAAAAAAAAAAAAAAAAATCGCCCATTAGCCTTATGTATTAATTGCAAAACCCGAAGATTTGAAATTCAGCAAGAGAAAAATATGAACTGTTGAACAGTATCAATTAACTTAAAATTGTTACAGTTTATGAAGCTCACAAAATCTTCTTAGTTATTATAACATACATATATTTAGTAGAGCTTTTAATGACAAATATTTTGAAGTGCTTTATCATGGCACAGTAAAAAGTACCAAAGTGCAGCTGGCTCCAGAATGAAAGTCCACACGTGAATTTCATAGTACAGAACAGACACTTCAGAGGAAAAATAAGGTCAAGAAAACAGCAGGATAAAGTTTTGTCTTTATGCTCAACCTGGCTTACTGTCTTTCCATTTCTGATAGTCAAAAAACATTTCTGCTTGAAAAGTTTGGAAAGCAAAATAAACAAACTTAAAAAAAAAAAAAGTAAAACCGTAACTTATTCTGATTGAATACAGCTCTGCTTATGTTTCATACCAATTCCTGGTGTGAAACTTCTCCTGATGTCAGCTTGCAGTATTTCCGATATGGTAGACTGCAAGAAAATGACCCACCCAAATGAATACTCCTGAATTTTTAGAGACTTGTTTTCAGGTTTTGATTACTTATCTTACGCTGGTTTTCTTTTCTTCTCTCCTCCTCCCCCACCCCCCTTCCGTTGCCGTTAAATTACATACACTGAAATTAAAATAAGGAATAAAACTAAGTATCACTAGTAACAACTTATTTTCATATTAATTATAAATAACAACGTTAAGAAAGGTTTGTGCAAATACACTTACCCTGTGCGTTTGGTGATGGTCCCTAATGTCATTGGCTGTTTGATTTGAGCAAGAGGCAACACCACAGTCAAACTTGGAAGAGGCAGGAGTCGAGGGTTCCCAGGATTATTGTTTGTGAAGTTATTGTAACTGTCTTGGCTATTCAATTTACCTTGATGGGATAGAGACGTAATAAGACACATTATTGGATTTTTTTCTTCATTTATAATTTCTAACAACTGTGTGAAATAAGCCATTGCCAAAAAAAAAAAAAAAAAGAGAGAGACAAAGAAATAATGAGCTCCTATTGTAAGCAAAAATGTATCTTAAAAACTCATCTTCATTTCAGGTAAAAAATAAATGACAGTGGAAGCAGCAAATATTTATTTTTATATATGTGGATAAGGTCCCCTTCCATGGAAGGGAAATTATTCCTGCTGCTGTTGCTGCTTCTTGCTAGACAGTTTTGTTCACCAAAAAGTTTTCAAGTTCGATTTGAAGAACAAGCTCTGGATTCCAATTCTCTATTTTAAAAAAAAAAAGAAAATCTGGAAGGTAATTATTTTCCTAAAGTACCACATACAGTATTGGTAATTGAAAGTCCTGAAAAGGTCGCTTTTGTTGTCTCTATGGATAAAGACACACATAATAGTAATCTGCTGAACTAAGACTGGAGGAAAATAACAAGTAACTATATAAAATAAAGCCATGCCAAACTACATGTAAAAATCAAGAAAGTATCCAAAAAGTAACAGACTTCATTCAAAAAAGAAGAAGAAGAAAACAAAACCATAGGTACTTAAAAAAGGAAGGGGAAAACATAAAAAAATCCCAACAACCCTAAATTTAGCTTGTTTCAAAGAGGTCTGTGCTGGATATACGCCCAGTTTAGATACGCTTTCTTACTTTCTGTATCATTCTGTAGTCACAACCTTTCATTCTTCAGTTAGAAAAGGAAACTAGCTACAAATTTCATGGACAGTAAAGAAAGAAATGTGAAGAAACCAAAGAAAGAAGTTAAACAAAAAAGGGGCCAGTCTGTTTATAACAGAATCAAAAGTACTTTAAATAGACAAGCAACCATGAATTAAAAGGTTTAGATCATTAACTTGTTTTTCTGTGTTCCTATAATGCTGTGAAACGCTGGCTTTGTTCTTAATCAAAAGGGAGCCATATTGGGAATTAGGTTCCTAAACAACCGATGCATTCTACATAGATATTATACAAATCCCAGGCCAAATCCATACAATCTGACTGAAGAGCAGCCACCTTTTTTCAAGGAAGAAAAACAGCACAGAAAAGGGTTTCTCACAGGAAGCTGCCTGAAAAGCTTTAATGGTACTTCAGATGGATTGAAAATAGGAAAAGGAAGGCGGAAAAATCTTAATGAATGTCTCATCATCCTAAAGACACTCAATGCTTCCTTTACCCTTCTTTTAATACTATATAACTGTAAGCTTAGGGGGTTTTATTTGTTTTTTCTACAAAGTCCACAGACCTCTGCATCTTAGAAAAGCACAATAACAAAAATGATGAAATTACAAAGTGTATTTTGTGTTAAGTATCTGGCCTGAACATTGGTCAATACATTTTAAGAGAAATAGCAAGGCTTTAATGAATAACAAGCCTATTGAAGTCTCAGAGAGCAGATTTCATTAATAGCAATTTTCCTGCATCAACTTGGAATAAAAAAAAACAGGAAAGGGGGGGGGGGGGGCGGAACCAAACCATCATAGTTTTAAATTAAGACTGAGATGCAATTAATTTTTTTAAGATTAGTTTCATAATGCATTCTTGGTTCTCATGGAAAGGAGTATGAATAGTTTTCTGCTTTATTGTCTAATTAGTTACTGTTGCATGTAATCAAGGCCTCTGAAAGTGTTTCACTCTCCTATATTCACCATGAGCGACTGCATGCTACCCAGCAAACAGCGACAGTATCTACAGAGGGGGCTCCAAATGTCTGTAATTTGTTTTCTTTTACTTGTTAGGAATATAATGATTAACTATGAACTACTGAACCAAATGACTGGGTCGTAACAGTCCTCTCTCTCTCAAGCCACATTTAATTACTCAGTGCCCTCCGCTCCCAACAACATGTAGCTTTCCATATGCAAAACTTTCACTTGATTCAATAGGATATTTGCATGCAGAGAAATGAGGCAATTACAGATGTCCTTCCTACACAGGGATGAGCTTTTTTATTTTCATACAAGTGGAGGAATCCCAGGGCAGTTAAGGATACTCAGAAAACTGCAGGATTAAGTAATCCCTTAGGAGTTTTTTTACTAATGGTAGCAACAACACCCTACAAAGTTTTAGGCTCACACATAAGAAAACACAAAGTAAACAAAAAAAATTAGTAAACTATACAGAGAGAACTGAAACCATTTAAAAGAGATGCTGAATGGGACCAAAATCCAAGATGATGTTCTTGAAAAAAAATATTCAGAGGTCAAGCATTTCATTTTTAAATGTATAGCTTAGTCTGATGTACACAAACATCCATAAAAAATTAACTAAAACAGAGCTCACAATGCACAGCACTTCACAGCACAAACAAAAAAAATTCAGCTATGACAAATGGAAAAGCTGTGAATACCCAACATATAACCCAATAACTACTGCCTGCCAATCTAAATTTTCTGCAGCAACATACAGTTGCTTAACTGCAAATAAATGTAATTAATAAGTGATACAAGTCAAAAATTAGAAGTTGGAATGCTACAAAAAGGAGACAAATTATTTCTCACAGTAAAGTTTTTCTTGAAAATCTGACTACAATAATATTAAGACGGTGTAGAGGAGTCAGGTTAAAGAAAATTGTGCTTAATAGAAAGAGTAAAAATATTTACTTTTGTTTACACTGAATTATTTTTAGCTATTTTTATGATGGAAATGTTCTATACAGTTATATCTTCATTGTACGTTGCCTCAGACCTATCAGAGAAGTACATGCTTGTCGTCTTAACTGCATAGCCCTGGGGATCCAGTAAATGCACTCATATGACTAGGGCTGTTCCTTTCCTAAGGATTCAGCAGAAGCTGTATTGTGCATTCTGAATTTCATTGGAACAAAATAGTATCACACATTATGTTTAATAAATCATTTTAAAACCCCATAATTTTATGGTGTGCTCTTGTACCCATCCAGAAATTTGACAAAGTTACCCTCCGTTCCTCCAGCCCTTCGAAGCAGGAAACTCCTCCTGCAGTAAACAGGAGTTGCGTGTGCACAGGACTGCCATATCAGGCCAAAAGAGCACAAAGAATGCAGTCAAGCATCAACATTATTTCTACAGCTCAAGCAGTTGTTGATTCACTGTCACAGGACAAGCAACTAATAAGCCAAAGTTTAAGTCCGCTAGAAATATCAAACATTTTTCATACAGCAGAATCCTGTACTCAAGTTACCTTGCCACATGTGGACAGTATATATTCATTCCCATAAGGAAATAATGTGTATTAATACAGAATAAAACCCTGGAATTATAGCCTCCATAAAGTAGCTTCAATTAGCACTGAGAATTTAACTTTAAATGCAAACTTGGTTGTATACTGACAGCTACACAAAAATCTCATCCTATTGACTATTCAAGGAATACTTTCTAATACAATTAATTTAGAGAAAATTAATCGTCATTTCATGGCAAACATGCCCTGTCAGAAAGCAGTCTGAACATTTCCAGCAGAACATCCTGAGCGGTGAGGCACTTTCCCTTGGTAATCACCCAGAGTGTGAGCTTAACAGCCCTCAGGACCCTGTGCAAGGCAAGTCCTTTTGGTCAAGTATTTGCCTTTCTGCAGGCTGCCACGAAAGAGATTTTCCGACGATAGTTCAAGAGCTGTGCACAGAATACATTAAAGCCAGTTTAGGCTGAAGTTTATTTTCCCCCATATGCATCCTCCCGTTTGCCTGCACTCCCTCTCCAGCTTGGGCCACAGTTCAGGATGCACATGAAAGGAAGCACTTCCATTATTTTCACTCAAACATTACAGACTCAAGGTCCAAATTCCTTATCACAACTAAACCCAACTCAGAAAAATGCCCACAGTTAATCCTAATTCAGCCTTTTAGATTTCCTTTGGGGAAAAAATAAAAGGAAAAAAACTCTTATGTCTCTATTTAAGCTGCTGGTAAATCTCTTATTAATTTTACTAAGGGACTTGCAAAAAGCTGAGGATGTCGTGGCTCTGGTAGTCTGACAGTAGAAGTTTATTTACAAGTGCAGCATTAGCTTGGATAAAGGTTGCCTACTGAAAAATGGAAAATATGATCAGTCAGTTCTGCCTTCGTACCTGTCTGCTTAAAGTCTGCAACAAAACCGCCATCATATCATTCACCCAAAACCTGAGCCACACTTTTCCAGACATTTTATTCCACAAATACTCAAAGGAAAAACGGATTAAGTTGAGGATAAAAGTGAAGAAAGAAAACAACAATGGGCTTTGTTGTCAGACGGAGGGAGCGGCTGCCGTGCCGGCCTGGCTGGGGTGTATTCCCAAGCCAGCCATCATTAACGGACTCACTTCCACCAAGGAAAAAAAGGGGAGGCCTGAAAGTGCCGGACAAAAGAAATCCCAGCAGACAAAGAAAAAACAAATTAAAAGCACCATTATAAAACACAGATGCTATAAGGAAAATAAACTTCACAAGATTTACTGGTTTTTGACAAAGCTGGACATCTGTGGAAAAGACATCAGGAGCAGATCCCAGGTACGGCCCAGCCGGGCCGGGCTTGGGTCCCTGCTGCTTCGGCCTCGCCTCCTCATCACAGCCCAGGGCCAGCGACCCAGCTGCAACGCCTCCCGCTTTACAGCTACACGGAACAGTCACTCCCCACTATCCACATACCTTCACCATTGCAATGTTAAGGTATTGACAGCTACAACTCTTATTTACCATTATTTTGTTTACAAACATCGTTAAACCTATAAAATACTCTTAAGGCCTGAATGTGAGATTTAAACATTTGATTAAATCACACTTCTCTAAGTTTTCAAAGTATACTTTTGGATATGAAAGGAAAGCTACACCCAGGGGAAAACGTACTAGACTTGCGAGCTTGTAACACTGTATAAAAAGCATTCAATCAACTGAAAGCAATTAATACAGTACACTTGTCCTCTTCTGATCAACTAAGAGCCTTGATGAATTCAGGCCAGATTTCAAATTGGTCAGCATTTGAATGGAGTACTTCAGGGCACTACTGTCAGAGATCATCTTTGAGGACAGAGGAAGAAAAACATCCTGATTTTTGCAGCTACTAACAACATAAATATACATCAAAATGCAGCACGACAGATATATTCCCGCCAGCCCCAAGGAGCTCATCTGTGAATACAGCACAGTGCAGCCAGTGTTATGCAAAGAGACTTTACTGGATCCTGAAAGAATTATGTTGATGCAGCCCCACCGATCGCTCTACCGTTACTTTGCCCTTCTCTTTAGTCCACGCATAGTACCACATTAATGCGACCAAATCGCTTCTTACCTGATTTAAACCTAGCTCTAATACATCAGTACCACAGATCCTAGCTGCGCACGCAGGCAACCGCCTCACCCTGTCAGATGGAAAGGGAACTCAGTAACTCGCAATCGAGCTTAAAACCAAAACTACACCCCAACGCCTAAGGGATGCAAACACCAACTTACCACCAAACTGAAATGAAATCATTTTACCCATTAAATTTCCCCTGGCAGTTTCAATTGTACATGGCATGTCTCCCCGTTCAAGTGTTGTGGGATCCTCTTTTGCAGAGAGAAATTCCATGCTGTTAGTGAGCAAAACAAATGGGACTTGGCCCAGACATTTTTTCTGGTAGGAAAGTAATGATCATAAGGATTTTAGTTTCTCTATACACTTTGCATGAAAAACTAAAGTGGTATCAAGCACCTCTCAGCCTCATAATAAAATGATTCTATGTTGATTTTTTTCATTTTTCTTCCATTACTCCAATACAAAAAGCTTAGTAATGCAGTGTCATTAAAATTCAAAACCCACTTGATTAGCTTTTACATCTTACAGTATTTAACAGACTACATTTCAAAGTGTAGCACATAGTCTACTGACATTAACACTACATATAAACATCTTTAATTTGGTAAATAAAAACGCAGTAACTCCAGGCTATGCAATCATGTGGAGGCTGAGTTATACAAAAACGAATTATGTTTGGCCATTATTTCTGTTTAGTGTAACACTGAAGATTCCACAACTAAACAGTCACTAATCGTATAATGCAAGGGAAATAAAATCCTTTCTAACTGGCAGACAGAAAATGGCAGGAAAAAGAGAAGTGTCATGGATGTGGTGGTTTATTTTGCTTTGCTTTTTATTCAATACAAAAAGTTTCCCGGATGAGAATGGAAAGCTTCCCAGCTTCAGTTCCAAGACTTTCACCCTCGTTTCTGACCTTTTCTCAGACATGTTCCAGTATAATCTGTAATCTACTACAGTCGGAAGAGGAAACAGCAGCGCCCTGGTGAGAAACGCTGCCTTGTGACCTGAATAGAGAACCCTGCGGAAGCAATGCTGGCTCGCAGAAGTCGTTTGGAAGAGCTTGACAGACAAACTCAATAGCGTCCCGAGAAACGCACTCAACACCACGAGCGCTAATTACTGCCAAAATGGGCTTTTTCTTTTATGTTTTGTTTTATTCAGTCAAATGTGTTTTATCTGTCTTTGTAAAACGTTACACATTTTCCTAGAAAAAGTCAGGAAACTAATTATTTTAGTTAACAATTGCTTCTAAATTAAAGTTACATTGCAATTCCCTTGAATTGTATCCTACCAAATTTAGGCTCATTTCACACCCTAACCCTCAATATTTCCAATACAGTTAGACCCAATAAAGAAAGAATATTCCGTATTAGCCACAGTACGTATGCGCACATGATCTAGCTACTTACAGAAAATTTTTCTCTCAGCTAAACTGGTGCAAGTCCAAAACCTATCACTAACTTGATTCCATTGAAATGGATGGGAGAAAACAATGCAGCCGGCTGTTTTCATAATGTTTAAACCCACTTGATATTGAACCTTTTGAAACACCGCTGCACTAAATCTCATGATTATCCTAAGAAAGCAGAACTTTCTGTTTGCATCCAGGCAAGGCATGTGATGGTGACAGGCGAGCTTCTAAGTCAGAATACTCTGCTGAGACATGCAAGAGCCAGTCCAAGTGTCTCAGCCACTGATGAGACAGAGTCCTCTGCCCTCTCACCCCAGCTCCTTGAACTTCAGCTCTTCCAGCTGCTCATCAGCGTCATCCACTCAAAATCTGAACATGGCTTCATAATATTCCTTTTTCGTCCTTCTCAAGCTTCTCTTTCTTCTATCTTCAGTTTCAAAAACTTTGTCCCTCAGTTATAAAGCATCCCACCAATACCCAAAAATCTGCTCTTGTCTTTGGCAAAGGTTAGAAGAGAGAAGGAACTGCTGTGACCCCTTTGCCATCTGTTATCTCTACCTGTCCAAAGATGGATTATGAAAGAACAGTTCAGACCTCAAGCTGGGATCTGAACCTGTCATTTACTTCTACAATTAGTGATGTACAGCTGGCCATTTTGCCTACCTCCACGTGTATTTCTTCTCTTCCTGCATGGAAAAGAAATTAAATTAACAGTCCAGAGGAATCAAAAAGGAGAGGAAGCCACTTCCGCCAGAACAGCAAGTGTCCCAGGCGCCATGGCATCTCTCACCAGTAGCTGTGAAGACATCCATAGTGTTAACTGCTTTGTGTAAAAAAAAAACCTCCCTGAAAATCCAACACAAATGTCTGCTTCTTCCCTTGCCGTTTCCCCTCCTCATTTTGTACAGATACTGGTTTGCTGTGCTAAAGCTCCTCAAAGAGCTGCACAGTAAAGGTGCCTTGAAGCATTTCCTTAGAAAACAACTCCTCCACCACCACACATACAAGTCTGGCATAATAATCACCTTTCAGGACTTATTTAACTAGAAATATTGTTGGTGCAAAGCTCAAGCCCATTTATGGGCAAAACTCTCCTTGAAGTAAAAACAACAACAAAACTTGTTTGCCAGCTGTTGGCTCCAGGCTTTGCATAGCCATAAAGCAGGCAGCAGCAGTAACACTTCAGCTGGTTTGCTCCAGATGGTGGTTACCAGCAAAATCAGCCAAAGCAGCCTTTCTGCTCTTAGGTCATCTCCAGTAAACGCCAGCCATGGGCAGGGAGGGGTCCAGATGTTGCCATCCTATTTGTAACAGACCTTGTACCTTCAAGTCTTCACAGATTAAAAGACTGCAAGATTAGTTTCTTATAACTACTATGGGCATAGCTACGGAATCTTTTGCAAACAACTGTGATGGTGCACTGCCCATCCTCCCCAACGCGTGGCCGTAAGCCAGCTCTGGACCAGAAGCTGTGGCTGTAGCTACCACAGCACTGGACTTGAGTCTGCGAACTCTTCCAAGGAAAGGACTATGTGAGCTCAGACTTAACACTCCACTAATGAGGTTATCATACAGGCAGCTTCTAGGCACAGCGTAGAGACTCTGTAACTCCAATTTCTTGCACATGGGACTTTTACTAACACTGTCTGCTGGTGAATGATGAAGTGCTTGAGAAAACAAGTATGCACTATTAATGCCCCTTGTCATTTCTATCAATCATAATTCATATCAACATAGTTTTGAAAGCAAAGCCTTCTTTCAGGGATGACTCTGAGAAGCTTCAGTATGGTGAACTTTAGAAAATTTAGGTGTCTCAGACTCCTCTTCCAAACAATACAGAATCAAATGATCTTTAGAAACTTCTTTTTTTTTTTTTTTTTTTAATTGGGACAACACAGTCAGAAAAGCTGGGCAGCTTGTCTTAGAAACTGCAAAATGACTGGTCTGGGAATTTCTGAAGGACACCTCTGGATGCAGCTGTGCTGAGTGAGGAGACGGGGAAAGTTTAATAGCAGCCCCTTACCCAAAGGGCTTAGCTTATTAGAATTGAGTACTGATGATAAACCACATGTTAATGCATTTGTGGCTTCCCCCCCACCACCACCACCTTTTTACCTATGCCTCATTTTCCCTTGCTCTAGCTGCAACAATTTGCACAAATATTTTAGCATCTGAATTCAATCCAGGTTGAATATACAATATTTATCCCAAGTTATGTGGAAAAAAAAGTGCCTTGAGAACCACTGCATATGAGAACTTGATAATAATATCCATGGATAATTATAATAAATGGCTTGTCTGAAACACCCATAGAATAGGAACTGAAGTAAACCATAGCAATCTCTCCCTCTTCCACCCACCACACACCCTCGGCAGCTCTGCTCTTTTACCCATGACCATTAAGGAAGTTTTCTGGCTCTGTGACAGCATCGTGACTCAGGTCATGAGAAGTGTCAAAGATGCATTTCCTTGAGATGGGAAAAAGCAACTGATTTTAACAGCCCACAAAGACTAAGCAAAAAGAATAAGCCCAATCAGCATATTTAAGAGTAAAGATAAACCTTTTAAAAGATACAAGTATATTTTATTTCCAATCTTAATGCTTGTTTCTTTCCATAAAGTGTTTACATTTTTCAGACTACCAAAAATGCACAGCTGATTTAAATGCCTTACTTAAGAATAATAAACTGATAAAAGACAACAAGGGCAGGACCCACTTACTGCATAATCAATCACCAATCATATACACAGGGAATCTGACTCAGACTGCAGGCACAAGGGATCAGCCCTGGATTCCCTCTCAACAGTGGCAGCGGCTGTGCCCCAGAATATCCTGGCAGAAGGTGTTTGGGCTTGAACTCAGCAGGTCCATCAGATAAAATGATTGTTCCCACCAGCTCTTGTCCCTCGCTGGCTACTAACACAGAGCTTCACATGCTTTCACCTTCCTTCATGCCAAACCTTACTTGTCATACAACACCCTCAATACTTAAACCTCCTCCTTTAGCTGATATGGTCTCTTGAAAAACTCTAGATTCTACTTTCTCACCTTCTGATCAAACCTAGTACAGGCTTGTATCAGGTGAGCAAAGCTACTTTCTGTCATTTCGCCGACCACAGCTCCCTCAAGCCACTTACATTCCTTGACCCGCCAACAAATTTCTGGATCACACAGTCTCCCCTGTACTAGACCTCTCTTCTCCTGACCTAATCCCAGTCTTTCCCCTTTTGTGCTTTGGACACGAACACCATTCAGAAAACGTTTCATGCGTTACTCCTTCAGTGACCAGCTCTTTTCAGCTGGCCTGTTATTTCGAAGGTCGGTCTTAGTGACTGCTTTTTTGCTGATCACACTCATTTCTGCTTAAAACACTGTTCAGCTGTATACAAGTGTATCTAGTCCTCTGCACAGACACATAAAGCACACTGAGAAGCCAGAAAGCAGTGGAGCATATTTCTTCTTGTGCATCAATGATATTGCTATTTATCAATTTCCAATTGGCAAGAACTGCAAACCCCTATCAAAAGCGATGCATAATCTGCAGGATGTCTTCATTACTCACCACGTATGAGAAGGAAATACACCACCTTGTCTTTTATATACCTGGTTAACTGGTGAGATATGCAGATGGAAAAACATCATTTTACTGTAAATTAAGAGGAAGTAATTGGGGGGAACAACTGAAATAACAACAGAAACCCAAACTGTCATTTTATTAAGTCATCTTCAGAAAAACACTTAAAAATCAAGTTACCACTTCTCCTTGGACTTCCTCAGTACATGCCTCTGACCATCAACACTTGACCCTATGGAAATTTTCTTCAGTTTTGATGTTACCAAGACTGAAATCATCCATCTTGACAGGAAAACTTCAGTGGGACGCTCACATCTGTGGTAATCCAACTCCCCTCTGCCTTCCACCTTCCTTTCACCTCGCGATCCATCTTTGACATCGCAGTCTCCTGTGCACTACCTATTACTTCCCCTCCGCCTGTCTACCCACAATCTTTCTGAAACAGTTTGCTTTGACCACTGCTACGCATTTGCTGTGCTAAATCACTCAGTCATATATTTTTACACTTCATACCTCAAGAACTGCAATTCCCTTCTGATGTCAGTCTCCTCCAATTTTCAACTTATCTGGAATACTTGCAACTCCTTTTTCAAATATAAAGGCAAACATACATTTGCCCCAGCCTCAGATCTATACTGTTTACAAAAGCTCACTTCTAAAACACTTTATGTACAGACACGAACTTCCCTTGTGACAGAATTTATCAGTCTACTTCCCTACTTATCTGAAGGGAATGGATCTTTTCCTTCCACTTCAGAAACTATCCAAAATATACCACCCACTTCTTTCACTCCAGTGATTCTCTATCCATTACAAAGAGAAAAAAAAAAGGGGGGGGGGGGGGGCGGGGGGCGGGGAGGGAGCAGCTAAAAACACAGCTCATTTACAACCAGTAAGCTCCTGGCCGGTACCCAAATTGGTGCTTACGGTCAGCTGTTCATACCTCTTCTCCCCTGCTCTACACGTGTAATCTGGGGGCTGCTGTAACTGCTGGGCTCTGGGGGACTTCTGCGTGCACTTCCATAGCCAAGAGGCTTCGCATAACCCTGGGACCCTTCCAGAAGGAAGTAATCGTCTCTAAAAGTCGTTAGCAGAAAATTCCCACCCGGTAAATTAATTTTTTTTCCAATTGCCTTAAAAACCTAAAGAGAAACTTCAAATGAGTGTGTGAAACCAAGAGAATCGCTATGCGTTTCAGGCAGCCCACGGCCCAGTGAATGTGGACGGTTTACAGGAGCCGCTCGGCGACTGCAACGTAAATTCTACCTGCACTAATAAAGGAGAAGGTCTATTCTTACGACCGCTATCTAGCGAGTGTTTCACATCCGCCGCGACATAAGCAGGAGCACCCTTAGGAGTCGGTTAGGAGTCAACCGGCGCGAGAGCAGCGACGCCTAATCGCGCCGCAAACCCTCCCAAACGAACTAATCTCTCTACGAAGCGACCGAGCGGGGAGCCCACACGCCGAGGCCCGTTCCCCTTCCCCTCCTCACAGCCGCCTCACAGGCGAACGGGAGGGCGAGGCGGGCTCCCCGCGCGCCGCCGCCCGCCGGATGGCCGGGAGGAGGGCGCCCCCTGCAGGCCCGCCGAGGGCCAGCCGCGGCGGGCAGAGGCGGCGGGGCCTTTCACCACCACTCAGGGGGAAGATGGATGAGGTGGAAAAGAAGGGTTTGTGGACAAATTTAGACTTCTAGACGAAGCTGGAAAAGAAATTATTTGAAAGTACGTTTAAATAAAAAAAAGAGCCAAGCGTGGTGCTGTGGAAGAGTGCAATGTTTAAACAAACAGGAACATTAAAAGTACATTCAAAAAAAAAAAAAAAAAAAGAAAGCGACCCACCACTCGGGCCTATTCTGCAGCTTGCTTTGTTGTTTCTAGGCATTTATAAAAACTGTCTTCTGCCGAGAGAAGCTACAGTTTACAAAGAGAAAAATTAAAGCTTAACAGAGGCTTTTCAAACAACCGTTTACAGCCGGTGTTTACAGCGCCAGCTCTCGAGTTAAAGTTTGGAAAGGAACTGCCCCTCCAGTGCTCTAAGTTATTATACAGTTAATTTTCTTTGAAACTATTTTTGTCTGCCTCTCTCCAAATAGGTGGTTTCTTAAGTGAGTGTTACTTAAAGGAAACCAATCTGTTTTTCAGGAAGGGCTGATGATGTCAGTCCTTTCAACTCTGCTTTCCCATAAGAATTCTTCTAGTAAAAGGAGTTTCACTCTGGGAAATAGTGAAAAGTAACATGAAAATATTTAAAGCATCTCAGCGTGCATGTTTATC
This sequence comes from Haliaeetus albicilla, assembly GCF_947461875.1. NCBI lineage: Eukaryota > Metazoa > Chordata > Aves > Accipitriformes > Accipitridae > Haliaeetus > Haliaeetus albicilla. Next base: position 3,178,914 of record NC_091491.1, on the reverse strand, counting down.
AAACTTCTAGCTTTATGCTTGGATCTTAATCATGTTGCAATCGTAACAAATGAAGGAAAAGGGAGAGAAAAACTTTTTGATTTTTAAAATTAAAAACAATTTTGCAATGAAACATGTGCTAAACTAAAATATTTATAAAGAGCTAAATACAATTCTGAACGCAATATATACAGAACAACATGTTTTTTCATAATTCTAAATTTATGTACTCCATTTCAGCATAGGTACTAAATCTGCAACAGAACCACTGTATATTATGAATGGTCTTTTGGCAAAACTACGGCCATCCAAATAAATACTTCAATCCCCAACAAAATGACAAGACAAATTCAAAGAGTATCATATTATTATTGAATGCTTTTAGTAGGTGGGGATGTGTAGCTATAGGTCCAACGTCTGCTTAACTTACTGTATTATTGTTAGTTCTGATACTGGAAATTCCTGCAGTCAACAACAGAAAAAAACCTCTGAGTAGAGCTAGAGAGACTTTAACTTACTGGTGGTGCAAGAAGCAGTGATAATAACACACTGTGAATTTTAATTTGCAGAATAAAAGTAATAAGAGTTATATAGAGCTTTCAATCTTCCAAGTAAAGCATTACATTTTTACAGCTAAATGCTCCTTGCTGTTCACATATGGGTGTCCTGAAGATAACAGGGGATACGTTTGCATGATCATGGACATAGTTCTACCTACTTGTCTGTTAATCCACACAGTGTACCTGTGAGACAGGTAAACACCATAAACCCCATTTTATACAAACAAAAAGGTCACATAAGGCCGTATTCTACCCTAATGTCCAGCCCCACAACCAACTGATGTCGTAATAGTCTTATAATAGCAAAAGCCCATAAAAGGATCCCAACCTAACTCAGATATTACTGACAACGCGCTCTGGCAATCCAACGGAATGACAAAAATATAACCTCGCTGGATTAACAGACAGAATAACCCAAACAAAATCTGTGTTAGCTATAAAAGGTGCAAAGGAAATATCTCTTTATCATCCTCTATTTAACAGTTTACTTCACTCTGCTAAAAAGAACAAAGCCAAACTATGATTCATTTGGAAATTAAATCATCCCCACCCCCAGTGAAGGCTTACATTGTGTGGGTAAACAGTTCCTAGGGTACTCTGAACAAAATGTAAATAGATTGCCTTGCTACTATATACATAGCAAACAGTTTCATTTTGAAACTGGGACTTAAAGAACAAGTGAGAAAAATGTTGCAAAGCCTGAACTCTGAAAATATTTACAAGAACAAAAGCTAATCACAAGTTAACATCAATAGGTTACAATTGCTAATCAAAAAAGAAGATAACAAGCAAGCACTTCGCTCACAGAAGTCTGGTCTTTTGGCCTAAGGTTGTAGCAGTGCTCTTGTAATACGAAAGAAATATTAGCAGAAGGATTAACAGCAGTTTTTCCAATTTAAGGTTTACTGAAACTTTTCTAGATTGCAAAGGACCTACGAGGAAAATCACGATGACACGACTCCACACAAAAGAAATCCTCCAGAGATAAAACCAGTTTATCACAATCTTCTCTGAACTGTCACTTAATCAACAATTTGTCCCAGTGTAATGGTGCTCTCCAGGACATGGTCTTTGGTTTTATTTCCAATATAATCGGCTGCCTTTACAGGGGTGATTGAGGAAAGTAACAGTTATTCTTCTTGAAGAAAACTACAAAATTCAAGTAATTCCACACACGGGGAACACAAAGATTGTTATTCTTACGCAGTAGAAAGCTGATAGACAAAATCAGCTGAATAAAATTTACCAAGGGTCACAGGGTGAGCTAAAATTAAAGCAAAGAACTAAACCCAGAACTGCTCTTTTCTGTTCTGAGTACTAGTCTACACTTCTGTCACCAGACTGCCCTAACTCCTCCAAACAACAATAATTTAACATTCTCATATGATAAGGAGCTGCTACAATCTGAGTAAACACATCCTAGCTCACAAATTAAAACAATCACCGGTCTCTGGCTAATCCAGCTGCCACACACGCACACAAAATCCCTCTGCTGAAAGTCACTGTGAACTTCAGGGGTTTTTTTCCAAGTTGATGATAAATGGCTTTTTATAAAAGGCATATAGTATGATTCAATATCCTGCCTGCCTTCAGCCAGGTAAAAGGAAAGATTACCGAAATGAAAAAGCAGCAATAATATTACTAAAAACATTACAGTATTTTACCAAATGGATTATTTAAACCCAAACTATTTTATCTCTTTTTCCTAAGATTTTTTTCAGACAACTCTGCTAACTCCTCCATACAATCCTCACAAATTTCTCATGGAAAAATTTCATACGAAGGTTTGCAAGTTACCAACATACAGTCTTAGCATGTGTCCAATTTCAAGTCCTTCTACACCGTAAGAAAGTGATGAGCACAAACTGCATTTAGTTCTCCGGAAGCCGAAGTTACCTTCCCGCATTAATTCTCAGTGCCCATGTGCAGCCTTCAAATGGAGCTAATTGTTTAAATTGAGCTAACTGTCAAGCAATTATGACTGCACAAAGCTCTTCCAAAAAAATCTGATTTGTAAAAGTATCAAATCTATTCAAAACTTTAAATGTACCTAAGAGTACTGTAAAGGCAACAACTTACTGCAATTTCTCTTGACAGAAAACAGAATTGGTTAGATGAAAGCTACACAAATTGATAGTTCCTTCCTCTCCTCTATGTGATGTCAACAGTTAAAAGGGATTGGATGTGCCATCGTAAACCCCTACAGCGCTCTCCAGCCTATTTCAAGCCTGACATGCTGAGCTGCTGTACAACAATAAGTGAGAAAGTAAAATGGTAGATACAGAAATGTCTCCAAGGACACGTTTTGGGTGCCTTCCAGTGGCTCCGGGCAGAAGAGCACGGCTCCAGAACAGCTATGCAGAAAACTTTGTTTAGAAAAGCCCAAAGAAAGGAGAAAATACAGAGGCTTCTTCTGAGACAACTCTGGTTCCCTTAATAATCAACAAGTCATAAAAATGTTCGATTCAGAAATCCCACAAAGGTTCTCTCTATAGCAGCAAAGATGTTGACTATGACAGCACATAGTTGGACTTTGACAAGCACTTCTAATCCTACTCGTAATTAGGAAAGTGGGACTGTTCCTTGCCATTTTTTATACTCTTAGACTGGAAAAGGGTGGCTATCTGTACCAAACTGCTATTTAAACTTTCACTTCAATGGAAGCTGTGACTTACTCTTAACAGGAAGGAGGGATAAGGATGCAGCAAATTCTGAATCCAAACAAAGCAGCTTCTAATACAGACCTCATGAAAGAGAAGGGCAAAAAGAACGGCAAACACGAAACTGAAGGAGCTGGGTCAGTGATGATTTTGGAACCTCTTTTTAGAGGCTCCCCTTCATGTCCTTTTAGTTTCTCCAAAGCATGTCCACCACAGGGGTAGGATGTACAGATCAATTCTTACAGGTGGTTTTTTTCCTTTGTACATTATTTGTCACATTGCTCTCACACACACACGCGCGCGCACACAAAAGTGGACAAAAATCTATACCATCAACTTCACATTGCCTAGTTTCCACATTTCTCCCCAAATAGTATTTATTGTGGATATCCAGATATGCTTCCTGATCATCGAGGCCAATAAGCAATGAGAATTTTAGGTAACTGTGTTTGAATATAGACCAGATTACTGATCATGTGCTAGACGGAAACAAAACTTGAAACCTAAAGACCCCCAAACTTTCAGTTTGGAGTGGAAATTATTAACACATCTGTGATAGCATGGTTTACTTAAGGAAGTTGCAAAACTAGAACTATCTTTCTGAAGTATTTATACCTGGGCTCATCCCTATAACATCTGCATACGTTACATATTTTTGCAGAATACCTGCAGCACCTTATTTTAGGATACTCATTTTTTAGTGGCACAAACTACATGGGCAAATAGAACGCAGCAAATCAATTCTTTCAATCTCCAGTAAAACCAGCATTTCTGTTTTTCAGGCTGTTAGCAAATACTACCGAAACTATGAAGCTGGAGAGGGACTTTTTACAAGGGCACACAGTGATAGGACAAGGGGTAATGGCTTTAAACTGACAGAGGGTAGATTTAGATTAGATGTGAGGAAGAAGTTCTTCACTTTGAGGGTGGTGAGGCACTGGAACAGGTTGCCCAGAGACGTTGTGGATGCCCCATCCCTGGAAGTGTTCAAGGTCAGGTTGGATGGGGCTTTGAGCAACCTGCTCTAGGGGAAGGTGTCCCTGCCCGTGGCAGAAGACTTGGATCTAGATGATCTTTATGTCCCTTCCAACCCAAACCATTCTATATCATTCTATGATCTCTAGGCCAGCATCTCCAAATGTATTTAGGAACCAAATCTTTTTGAGTCAGGCAGCTACACAGCAGGTACTGAAACATCTTAGAGGACATGGGCATCAATGACTCAAGGGGAAAGGTTTCTTGACAGTGTAAGGGGGAGGAAAAAAAGAAAAAAAAAAAAAGGGATTTACCATGGAGCGGTGAGCCAGACGGGCTGCTTGACAGGCCTGGAACAGGGCTACAGCGTCCTCCTTGTTTAGACGTCAGCTCTTGCTCGATCTCTTCCAACCCCGCGCTCTTTTGGAACCTGCTCATGCGATTTACCACCCGGGGTGACATGTGTGTTCGGACACAGGGCTGGCCACCATAAGGATTGATAGGAAAAACATGGGAAGTGCCACGAAGTGTGCTGACCACAACCCAACGACAGTCATGGCTGAAGGAGATATCCTGTACCTAGAAAACAGAGGAGTGAAATGGGAACATAGTCACCAATGTGCACACATCTAACAAAGGAAACAGACCATCATGTTCTAAACAAACACAAATCTTAATTGGAAATGTAAATAAAATCCCCAATTTTTAGGCAATAACTTGAATTTTTGCATATATACCAATGAACTTAGTATTCAGTACATATTCAGTATACATTATAAATATAAGCTGCAGTATAATACCCAGTTCCAAATTTTGTGTGCTTTTCAAAATATTCTGAGATTTTTCTTTTCATCAGGCATGAACTTATGAAAACAACCCATGCTGCAAAGTACTACAGAAAGCCACAAGAGCTTGGTGTAATTTTCAAATAGAATTTAGTTCTAAAAAGAGTTGGGAAACCATTTCAATTACATGTTTTGTTATTTGCTTGTTTACTTTAATTTTTAGAGATTACCCAAAAAGGGGAAAAGGGAGGGATGAGAAGAAGAGAGATCTCACCACTGGGCCTGATTTTGACAAATACTGGCACTCAAAACTGTATTTTGAGTCAACAGAAATACCATGTCCTACATAACTTAACAAACCAAAAATCAGTGGCCAGTATTTTCAAAAGCTCTCTATCATGGTCTCTAATCCTGCTACTACCAGTGTATCCCCCAGTAGAACCACCATTCATCCAGGTATCCCCAGAGCTATGCTCTTTTTGGGATTTAAAATTTTGTCAAGAAGAAACTGAACAACTTTGGCCATTTCTCTGTATAAACCCATTCCATTTTACACAAAACAATCTTTATTAATCAGCTATTAAAGTCCCAGGGAAGACCCCAGTTAGATTTCTTCTTACGCATATGGGTACTTAATCACCACTTGAGAAACACAAGTCTTATTTTAGCTTAAAAGGGTCAGTCTCGAAGCAAATATAAAAATAGTTAAATATTTTCTACTGTAGTTACTCCTTGCATAGATCTCAGATACGAAGTCCAGAAGGATTTAATTCTCTTTTAAGTGTGCTTTACACAACGCTTTGATGGAAAGCAAATTCTTGTTCCTGAAGGAATGCTTTAAAAGAGAGATTAAAGTTTGTTTCCAACCCTGTACTGGCAGACAACTCAAGAAAACAAGTAGTCTAGGTTAAAATGATTTATCATAGGAAAAAAACCCTAAAACAATTCTTCCAAAAATGTTTTTAAAGGTAAAAGCTGACTAAAAAGAACCACGTATGCAAGTGGGATTTAACACAGCAAACAAACATGTAGACGAAGGATTAGTTTTCATTATATTATTAAACGGCATAAACTAAATAAAATTCTTTAAGATTTCACTGAAGCCAGTTTTACAATACACTAGGTACTCAAATTGGAGTAAACACTGATAAAATCTTGACAAATATTCCAGAAATGCACTCCAGCTATTCCAGACAAAAGCAGCAAGTATTCATCAAAGTGCAAGTTTCCAACTGAGCCCTGAAGCCTTTGAGATAAAAAAAGGATTTAAGTCTTGTGACTTGTGACAAGATATTTGGCTGACAGACTGTCACGACACAAAATGCTTCATCAACATTACATAGATAAACTAAAAAACAGTGCTACACACCTGCTCTTTTCAATTATGGTGACATACCCAAATGATCTGCTAATGATACAGCTAAACAATCTCCCCAAAATCCGTCAGGTTTTGCACTTTCAGCGATTCTGGTATTACTGACATAAAGTCCCAGCACTTAGAGCTCCTAGTTAGCCTACAAAGTGTTTCACCTTAATAGATTGCTCAAAAAGGATTAGAGACCCCACAGGGATTAACAAGAGCCAAAAAAAGAAACCCAACAGCCATGGAGTCAAGAGAAAAACTGTGGCACCAAGAGTATTTAAATACTTGCTGTTTAAAGAGGCAATTTCTACCAGTCAAAATTAAAGGTAAGAACTGTATACAAATTGCCATTCTCAGTAACAACAGAAGGATCACCAATATAGTAAAACCATTAAGACTGTTGGAATATATTTCTGATCCTATCAAAGGCCCTGTTTTCTAATTTTCAATAACGTGAAGAAGGGCCATGTTTGTCATTAGATGTGACCCCTCCGAAAACATCACTGTTTTCCAAATATTTGGTATTCATTTTAGATCCAGCTTTAAATTCCCCTCCTGATCTCTAAAACTGTCTATCTGCCCCAGCCTCAAGAAAACAGCTTTTTTCTTCCTTCCTCTTTGCCACTCTGCTCACTCACTCTATACCTCCAGCCCAAGTTTTTTCTGTCTTGCTCTGTAGTTTCATGCTCCTTGCAGAAGAGTGTTCTCCCCTGAAACCACAGCTATCTGGAAGGGACTTCACGAGCCTCCCTGCGAACTGACACTTTTGAGCCATATTTACAGGACAGACTAAGACCGCTTGCGCCTCTTCAATCTCTTCCCTCCTGCACTTCAACTGATTTCACAGCCAAACTCTTTAAATCACTGCTTCCACTCACACCTCCCACGTACCCTCTCATTTTATTTGGCAGAGCATTTTTAGAGGACATTTCTGTGAGATGACAGAGAAAAAAAAATTGTATCTCACTGTACTGCGTAACGGAAATGTATATGTTTCTATATTAATACTCAGTTTTCAGTACGCATCCTTAAGATTATGTTGTTTTAAAAACACATACAACAGCCCTGGCATATGACAACACAAAGCCAAGAAACTGCAAAACAATCATTACAGGATGTTTTTTCTCAATGTAAACATTACACAGAAAGAAGTACTCCTGACCTTCAGGAAGAAAGTTTGGAACAACGTAATCCAAAATGTTCTCTTTAAAATTACGATCACAAACAATCCCTGCAGTTGGAGAGTGGGTATCATGGTCATGACTGCTTAAAATATGGCTGAAACCACAGAGGCAGAGAACAAACAGGTTTTTATGACTTAGTAATAACAAGAAAAAAAAAGAGTGTTGACAGATGAGTGTGAAATGAAATAAGATTTATAGGAATACAGCTAAGAAACCCTACTCAGCAGCAACAAAAAGTATTTTGGAAGCTACCGTTACACATGCAGTAATTCCACCTATCTCCTACCAATTTCAAAAATGGCCTCATTGGTCCTTCACAGACAAACAATGAGTCGCAGTACCTCAGACAGATCTAGGAGATAATTCAGAGAATATTTCCAATGTCATACAAGGGCATGAATTAAATACGTTCATATCAAAACAGCACAAATCCATCTGTGCAATGCAAAGGAGTCCATAACTTTCCAGTAGACCTGGAAGAAAGCACTGGACCAGGCTGAAAGGAGAATGCTCATTCACAGCAGTATCAGAAAGGACTTAAAAAATCAGCTGTGTGTGTCCATGAAAAAAAAAAAAAAAAAAAATTATCACATCAGACTTGCTCTTCTCCACCACGCTGTTACTGTACATTACACAGAGTTCTTGACTTCTTATAGTATAAACAAACTGCACAGTGGCCCATTAGTGGTTTTCAAGTTTATGCTAAGCGTTGCAATTTATTGCTGTCCTTTAGGTTAATGTACTATTATTTCATGTATTTATAATATATTTCTGGATTTGTTGTTAATTATGATGTAATGTTTAGATACCAAAGATCAATCAAGACCCCATAGTGTTTACAGATATATGTTAATAAAGTACAAAGTATACTAGATCTCTCACGATGCAAAGTTTATTCTATAGCTCAAGGTCAATATAAGATTTAACACTCAAGTTTGTATTTCAAAATTTTATCTATCCTCTTCTGTCTGGGCCAGTAAAGGGAATTACTCCAAGGTCCTCATGAGAAACACCAAAGCCTTTTCTGGCCCAAAGGAACACACTTAAGACAACCACAGAACGTTATAAGGATAAAACAGTGCGCATCCTCTAATTTGCCCAGGTCTAAACCAGGTATTCTGTGACTCTTGTTTTACAGGAGGTCTGCAGAAATTTTGTCCGTATTTTATAAACTCTTCAGCTTGCTCCACGAATCCTAATCAGCATCTGTCAAACCCAAAAGGGGTTCTGGCTGCCCAGACATGCTGCACCTCTTATATTACCATCTACTGCTGACTCTTCTCCATATTAATAGGATAACTTTGTTGAAAAAAGAATTCTGTACCCTCACAAAATTATCAATACTATTTTCAGAATCATGGACAATATAGCAGAGACAATTAAACAGTGTTTCAGATATTCTGGTACGCTTCAGCATGACTTGGAAAGAAATCATCCAGTACCTCTATGGAAAGCAAATAACAGTCTTGAGAATGTTTTTCCTAACAGGTGCAAGGAAAGAAATCTTTTAATATACTTGTACTACACAATGAGTCCTCCACCATGTAGCTTCCTTTAGCTTTGTCATTTCTCTCACCTTCCCCATTTCTTTCCTGCAACCCTTTCCATCGAAGTACTCGCATCTAACCTCCGTAACTTCTTGTCAATCTTACGCTGTCTTCTCCCATTTGCCTTCAATTACGCTTCCCCTATGCTTCCTTTTAACTTCCACTATCCTATTTCCCTGTGTTTCAAACGCTATGATGTAAAAACCTCCAGAAAACTGAATGAAATTTACCTGCCATGTTCAGAGTCTGACCTGAGTGAAACAGTAGGGTAATTTAACATACAGACTCCTACAAGGACATGTCATGTGTCAACAGCTCTACTGAAGATCAGCTTTCAAGATTGTCCAGATCAAAAAATTATTTCTGATATTCTGAAAATCTGGGTGGAATTATCTGAACTTAAGGCTTCAAAGCTGACATAGGTTTACCTATTTTATATAATGTAAATCTACATAAGTTTTTGCTATCATTTTTTCCTTTTTCCCACAGCTTCTCCAAATTTAAACACAACATTAATTAGAATATATTCACAAAATAAATTAAAAAAATAATTCAAGCCATAACTGAAAGAAAACAAAGCAGAAGTAAGAGCAGCACGTAGAAAACTTATTTTAAAAGCAGTTGATTAAAGTGGGATAGTCAGAGGAATGGCTGATTACACAAGCAATCCCATGGGACAGGCAGTGACCTTGTTTACCACTGCTCCTGTGAATGACTGACAGCCCACACCCAGCCTCCATATTTCAGGGCTTCTAGAAGTTAATATTGTACTAGCTTGCTGCACAATGCTTAAATGTAGACTATCGACTATCACTTCCACAGCAGAAGGAGCTACGCTGGGCTATCACAGTACCTCCCTATGCAAATCCACTCCTGATGCATGCGCATAATGCAATAGTTAGAAAACAAAGCTCACGACACTGAACCACGTATTTTCATAGTAATTACAAGAAACAAATATTAAAACACATTTTGATCTTCCTAGTGCTCTTTCTTTTCCCCTAGTGCCCCTTTTTCAGTTGTGGTAAGTTACACCAGGTACAATATGTATATTCTTGTGCATTTCATGGCATTAAATTAAACTTCAACAGTGAAGTGAAACAACAATAAAGCATGACTAGCATTACTGCAATAGGAACTTAACCCAGTTTCATGTGCATTATGCAATGTCACAGAGAAAACACGCACCACTATTTGAAGGACATAACTTAAGTATTTAATTATGCTGTGCAGGGAGATGGCAGAAATAAAAAAACCCATATCATTAAACAATGAGAAAGAGCAGCAGTATTGAGGCAAGGGTCAAAATAAATTAGAATACTGGTCTGTACTTGAATTTTCTTGGTTGAGAAAATTAAGGAAATGATGTAGCAACAAACACAAATGAAAAAATAATAAAATCACAGACTACACAATATGATTTATCAGACCCACACAGACTCAACTCTGTCTCCCCAAGTCGTCAAAACTGATTTCAGTTTCGTATAAAAACAATGGCAGAATCTGGGCACAGGAGACATTCATGTAAAGTCCCTTCAGCCAGAATAGCTGCTCTCTATTAATAACTGAAATTGCAAATGCCACTCTGCTTAGAGCTCTGTCTCCTCAAGATAGTTAAGCTACTTCCAATTGCAGCAGTTTCTTATTGTCTGCTTTCATCAAAGACTGATCAACTTCCCTAAATCAATCTTTATTATTTCAAGACTGTCCAAGATTCTTTCCTAGAAATAAGAAAGTCTCTCTTCCACAAACTATTTCAATAACTGCAACTACATAAGTATGTCAAAAGGTAGGAAGAAATTTCTATTAACCACAGAGGTTTACATCAAATGTTTGTAAACTATACCAATGTTTCACTACCTGGACACGGTACGTGACACAACCTTGAACAGTCTCTATGCAATCACGTCACAAAAACATTCATGCATTCCCCAGAAAAGCATAAAATCGCACATGTTCTGTGGCAGCCCATGCTGGAATGTTTTTATCATTCCCTCTGTTTACCTATGCTGACTGAAGTCAGTTGTAACAGCAGTTTGCGAGTCAGAATAACAAAAGCCTGACAGTGTAAAAGATTACAGAGGACCCTGGCCACCAGCCCACTGATGCTATCATTACGTTTATTTGTTCTAGGTTGAGATAATACTGTTTTCAGGGATTTTTTTTTCTGTTTACAATTTCAGATCAAAGAGAAAGGATCATCAGGTGACAGTCTAACTTTCATCTGCAAGTAAATGAGCTTCCTCAGTTCAGAACATGCTATACCTTTACTAAAAACCTTCCAAAATGCTCTTGGATAAAAACATGAGTGAAGTGTTGACTTATCAATGCAAGAGCTGTAGGACAAGAAAATGTATCCTTAACCAAAATGTGCACCACATACACATGCACATTTTTTCCCTTTACAGCTGAATTGTGCAAGCACGGGTTCTCCGAGAGCTTCGGTTCCCTCTCTGGTAAGGTTAAATACAACCAGCGCTTGCAATGAACTTTCGTGATGTAACACAGCGCATCAAACATGCTGTTTTTTGTTCTCTAAAGTCAAAAAGAAAAATAATTCTAAAGCATAAGTGGCACTTAAAGACTAAAAGATATTAATCCAATGTAACTGAAACAGTGGCTTCTGTCTGCATTTGCAGAAAAATAACTTTGAATGTTGTGACCTTGGGACACACATCACTTGAACCAATAATGTATCTGAGCACTTCACATTCTTTCATGGCCATTGTCCTCGCAATTCCCTTATGAGACAGAGGTCCACTTTCCATCTTACGCCATCTTCATCCAGGTCACACAAAAAAGTCACTGGCTTTGTTAGGAACCGAGTGATCTTTACAGTCCTGGCTCAATGTTTTATTCAGCAGATAAGCCTTCTTCCTGTATTTGCTGCTCAAAGTCAGCAAATACAACATAGATTTGCAGTAACAACACTTTTAAACTCAATTACACTCTGTTTCATTGTTCAAAGCATGCAGAAAGAGAAAAGGAAAACCATGTTATGAAGACTGGCTGTGAACAGTCAGGGAGAATACTCTTACTTACCCTTTACTGTGTCCAGGGGAACACAAGCTCAAAAACCCTACCTTAACCAAGCACAGTACCTAAATCTCCCTCAGCATCATGAAGCCAACACGAAGCAGACTGGCAGAGCAGACAAGCCCTAAAAAGAAGACCACTAACAAAAAAACCTGGAAGATGGCTAGCAGGTGCCTTTGGACACCGCTCTAGGGAAAAATGACCGTCAGTTGCTCAGAAAGTGCATATGATCATGTATTGAACATATACTGAATACCAGCACAATCTGCTGTGAGCAACATTGCAGTACAGGGAAGGCTTCTCCTGTGGAGGAACTTGTAACAGCGTCATCCCCTTCTCCTCCATCGAGCAGAAAATTACAAACAGCATAAGCGTAGCTATCGGGATAGACTGTTAATGCAAACAACATTCTGTATTAAAATCCATTTTCTTTTTTTTTTTTTTCCTAAACATCAAAGTGGAAAGTCTATATTTTATCCTATTCATTAATGGTATGATTTCAGTGACACTGTCTGGGTGGAGCGGCCAAGTCATTGCAAATGCTTAGCACAAATTCTGCTTTGGCTAAGGACAAGATACTGACATCCATGAAACGAGACAAAACCCCTTTTAGATCTCCTTCCAACCAGTCTGTGTATTTCAAAAAATGGTCAGGAAAAGGTAGGCATGGTCTTTCAGACTGAAATTTCTCAACCCCAAACCAAACCAGAATTTGTCTGGAATTTAGAAAAATTAATGCATGATGGAGCATATATTCTTTAGTTTTATTAAGTCAAAGTAACCATACAGCTAATATATCTGACTCAATAGAAGGACATGTGGGTGACTTAGAGACACTGCTTCATTGCAGTAAATCGATCAGAAAACATTATTAAATCACAACACTTGCTTCTTTTTCTTTAATATACATTAAGCATGCAACTTAATCCACTTAAGATGCTTCTGTGTATGAATGTCAGAGGGGACTTACTGTCACCTTCTCTTAGGAGACAGATGAGGAATACGAAGCTATTGGTCTGCCCTCCAGGGCTGATATTCTAAATTGGGTGAAATTAGAATTGCAACAATCTGTAACACCAAATATACATGTCAATATTTGGAACACCAATATATACGGTTCCCAAATTTCTGCTCCCAGAGCAAAATTGGTATGCCATGTATTACACAAAGCATACAATGCGGATCCAACAATTCTTGGAAAAATTGGTCTTAGAGTGTACTCCATGTACAGTCAATTTGTGCAGAAGCAGTGATCCCATACAGGGAACTTCTGTGTGTCCAGCAGCTTAGACACATTCAGACAAGTACATGAAACTTTTATTAATGTTACCAATATCCCAGTTCTTTGTCCATTAACTAAATGGTCCTATAATATCAGTAGTAAGTATTTGCAAGAAAGACGTTTATTGGTCAAAAAGCAAGAAAAGAAAAAGCATGTAGCAGACTGTGAGAGAGGGATCCCCACATATATGCAAAATATATGGTGACGCACACTATTGGCCAGAATCTCACATACGAAAGGAGCTGATTTCAGTATGGACGTTAAAATACCACATATAAAAAGGGCATAATGGTGATGTTTAAACAATTTATAATGGGTACTAGCTAAACAAATTTTGACACTGATAATCACTCATGTCCATCAACACAAATTAGAACTTTTTATAGCTCCAGTACAGAAGGTGACCTTTAAGACCATTGGCCTTGATTCACAGCTTTAAATCGGGGCAGGAGGGAAAGAGAAAAGTCTGGCTGCAAATGTATAAATACTATTCTAACCAAGAAAGGAGGTACAGAGGCTTCCAGTGTGTGTCTCAGAATATCTGCACTGAGAATTTTAAATGGAATAGTCTCCAAAATTCTTGTCTAATGCTACTCATACCTGAAATCTATGGAACAAAAAAGTAACACCACATACCAATCTTCTCACTGAACAACTACAAGTACTGTTATTCCAAAAGAAAAAGTAAAACCATCCACCATATTATGTAAATATTTTAAATGACAGAGGTGTATAGAGAATCACAGGTACCAATGTGATATTGCTGCTGGATAGTTTAATTATCAAGGGAGTTGTGAAATCCACCAATACGCCTCAGACTGGTTAGAATTTTCTCTATTTTATACTATTCCAAAAGCTATACTGTTCACATCCCAAATGAAAACTGTGGCAAACTAGGAAAAAACTTTACTATGTTGTTTCTGAGAATTTTAATGCAATGCTTTCACAGAGAAGCTAATACTATATCCCCAAAAGTGTGTCTCAATAAAGGTTTATTCTCTAAAACATGTTATGTTTGGTTTCCGATGTATGCCTTAAAAACAAATTTATCAGCTGTAAAAACCAGCAGAACATCTTTGCTCCTAGTGACTGGAGTCCTGTCCTTTGGTCTTCAATATTTGTTATAGGATATTTCCCATTTTTTTTGCATGAAAGTAGGACAAAAATAACTCTAAAACATTAAACACATTATAGTACATGCTCAAATAGATGTGTATGTATACACACAGATCTCAATGCCCTTTATATTATTTACAAAAATCACTTGTAAGTACTATATATATTATCCCATATGGACAGTTTTTCCTAATTTTCTCTCACTTTCCAGATTGGTTATTCTTTCCTATAGTAAACTATTGCCTATAACAGTAGTTACACTTTTCCAGTACAGTAGCAGCAAGGCTTTAGAATATTTAAACTACCAGTAATTTAAATTCACACGGACTAAAACATTGTCAACCACTACTACATTAAATAAAGCTTTCAGATTCTACTTGTTACAAAGGTAAGGCAAAAAACTTGAGGGAAACTGCACAACTCAAAGGGAAAAAAAATTGTTTGAAGGAGCTGTAATCATGGTACCACAATAATTCAAGCTTCCAGTGTCAGGGTCATAATCACAGTGCCTGAGGCTTCTCCCTGTCACACTAGTTTACATCTGCCAGACTGTCACAAGTCTGTGCTTTCACTGTGTAATTGCATCAGCAAGTGCAATACTCATTTCTTACCCTGTGGTGACATTTTTATTTATGTATTTAAAACAGGTTCTTCAACAGTTACTCAATGCTACAAAGGTGAGGCTCTCGTCATGCCTAAAAGCATCGCAGTGAAGGATTCAAGCTGCACTGATTCTAACAGTGATGCTAGCAAAAATGCTCTCTCACTTTTTTCCACTTTAGCAGTAAATCAGTTTACTGAGCATTTTTTATATTATAATTTCAGACTTTTTCACCCTATGCTAATAGCCTAATTTAGTCTTCCATCTCCAAGAGCGGGATTTTTAAACTGGGAAGTTAAATATACATCACTATAGTCTCCAACAGGTTCCCCCACTTTGCTAAAGTGTAGACAGAAAGTAATTGCAGTCTTCTGATTAACTCTTCCTTTCAACTCTTTAATTGTCTGGCTTTGGCTTTTACCACCAAAGTCAGGCAAACCCTGACAGTTGCTTCACGGGCACAAGACAAATGTTTAACATGTTACATGAGAAAAGGTTAAGTACAAACACAGCTAATAATCTGGGCTCTTTGGAGGTAGTGTCATATCTGAATAAATCTGACAGCACCTCATTGTAAAGGGCAAGAATTTATTATTGTCCAGGTTAAACGCTGTGCTCTTATCCTTTCTGTGGCTATAACATAAGAAAGGCTCTTTGTGTGCTGAAACAAACATTAAAGTGCCAACATACACAAAATGTATAAGGTGTCTGGGGATTATTCTTCAGCAAATAGTTTAACTTACTTTGGCTTCAGTCTCTCCCCTGTGAAGTGTATACAAATGATGGACGGCACTTTGTGATGATGACCAAGGATGTGTCAGTATTTGAAAAACATGGAAATCATGGCCTAATGTGTCAGTAGTAACCAGCAACATCCCTGGGTAAAAAAAAGAAAAAGAAAAAAGAAACACAAAAGCACAAGAGATTAATCACTGCAAAAGAAGAGGCTTAAGAACGTCTATCTAAAAAAGCTAGTGTGGTTTACATTTTGTTCTCTGGAAACAAAAGAAAACAGTTGCAGAAAATTACTGAATTGAAAGGGATTCATTTCATAAAAATGAATCAGAACTTCAACTGAAATCGTATTAACAGTATTACTACTTAAGTATTACAATACAAATCTATAAAAGCCAACCAAAAAATCTGGGAACATTCTAACTAAAGTTGAGAACTCGTGTGACCAATATGAAGCACTGATGAATGTTAGAGTGAAACCCCAAAATGCTCTTCACTGGGAAAGAGCCAGCATAAAAAAGATTGATGTTTCCACAATAATATTTTTTGGAAGAAGAGACATTATCAAAACCCAGCCAAAACAACCCATACCAAAAACAATCCTGAAGAAGCATCTTTCTTATAAATCTATACGGAAGAAACTGCCTGATTTATTGCTTGAAAGGCAGCAAATCAGAGTTGAGAGCTTTCAAGTGAAATATTAAATTAGGTACTAACTTCATTGAAAACAGGTCACTGATGGATGTACTGAAATGATTAAATTAGAAGATCAGCAGAATCACAGTAACTTATATATGCTATTTACTTTTTTCTCCCACTATGTGTCAGTCCATAACCCAGTTTTTAAACATTTACAAACATATTTGAAGTCAATTTGCCATACAAATTTAAGTTTTTATACCAAAAAAAAAAAAAAGTATTTTTGTACCTAGAAGAGAAGTACAGCATCATGGCAGAACGTAGGACTACAGTAAACAAACTTCAGATTTATTTTTCTGTATAAAAATGTCCATATTGCCATGCTTATTAATGAAATTTAAGAAGTTATCACCCGAAGTAATCCTCTGACATTTAATTAATGTCAAGTACAAACTTACTTTAGCAGTTTAATAGCTACACTGAAGTGCCTTCTAAACAATTTTCAAGGTACCCATCTATATTAAGGAAAACCAGGAATTTCCACGTAGCTCTGTTGTGTTGATTCTCCACAGAAATCATAATTGAAATCTTTTGTCCTTCAGGAAGGGGCCTTAGGTGTCCCCATTTTACATGACACCTATTCAAAGGACAACTGATTACCGCATTTCTGTCATAAAAGACTGTTCACTTTCTCAGTTTATTTACACATGGCTCCATGATTCATCTTTCCCTCTTATGCTCACTGCTGCTGAACAAATATAAGCAGTTCGAGTTTGAAAGCTCTCACACATTAGCATTGAAGTCCCAGAATATATACCACTCAAACTTTTAGAATTAAACTGGGAAAAAAAAAACCCTCTTGTGTACTGAGCAGCAGAGAAACATTCTCTTAGTAAAGATTAATTAACTCTTCTACTGAACCACCATTATAACATCACTAGGTGGCTATCCTGAGTGTCTTCCCTCCTTGGCAATCCTGGAATCCCCCTTCCCTTCAGCTCAAATAGAAAAATTTCAGCTGCCAAAGCCTTGACCTTCCGGGCCCAACGTCACCCCGCAGTGCCTCCTCCTCCTCCGAGGCCGAAGCAGGTTTGCGAGCACGTGTCTGGGCTCACAGGAGGAACAGCACAGTCCCGAAGGCTCCAAACAGGATAGTACAGCATCATCGCAGACTTTGTGTGAGCACGAACAGGCGTATGCCTCGGTTTCTCTTGACCGTAACTCTTAAGAAATAAGGATTTTGTGAAGGTAAACAACTACTTTCAAGACTATGAGGCCCACCAGCAGTAAGGTAAAAAATTGGAGAGAAATCCAAACTGCATTTAGAGACAAAAATCGCCTACAAGTCTCCTTCCCAGCTTGACCACTGGTGATGGTAGGGCTTGGACAGAGCGAGGCCACCCACACTGCACACATCCATTTCCTCAAAATCACACAAATGCAAAATCTTAAATCTGACCTCAGCAAGATTCCCTCCAGTAGACATACTTTTACTGTTACAGGCTGTTACTCCGATTCCGAGTGTTAGAAATGAAAGAGAGTTTGTTATGGAGCTAAGAAATCCGTGAGTGCATTTGGGTATTATGTTTGGGCGGTAAGGCATGTGAGTTGAGGTTGGTCTGGATGTTAATGTTGGCTTAACTGGCAATTTCCTTGATTTGTAGTGACTGTGTTGATAGGAAATACAGCTAAAGTTGCTCAAGTGCAAGTCAGCCAAGTCTTTAGTGTGGGATTATGCACACAATTTGCATTAATTCTGTTCTGAAACATCACAAAATACACTTCCCTTCTAGTGAAGTGTGCGGTCCTCAGTAATATATAGCATTTCCAGTGGAGAAACCTGGAAGCAAAGAGGGGTTTGTGTGCTAGAATTAGGCTGCCACTATTACTGGAGCAAGGATAGTCCAAGAGATCTAATTCAACGCAGTAAGGATTTATTTTCTATATTCCCATGTTTGCCTCTCCTCACGCATTAGATAGCTTTATATAGAAGTTGAGTATGCTTTTGGTCCTTTTGAGCTCTCTCTTATTCCAGATGGAAAGGACCTTTGGAGAAGGGGAAGCTGGAAGAGATGAACACATAAGGCTTCTCTCAACAGTGAACAGACGGCTTCAGCAAACCTAGATTTTTTTTTTCTTCCCCCAAAGTGCTAGAAGTGTTTTATAAATACATACACAGAGCTGAGTGCACCCAGAGATCTGAGCACAGCATTCTTCATGTGTATCCCATCACATGGCACAGTGCAATGAAGATCGTAAAAAAAACCTTTAAACGAGCCAAAAATCTGTCTGGAAGCTGGAGACAGAAAGCTGCGTAATAATCATGAGCCAGTGAAAACACAGGAATTACCATACTGTGTTGTCCATCAAATCTACCGGTTGTTTAGCTAACCAGTATCTCGTTTCCAATATTGGCTGGAAACGCAGGTGTCTGCGGACAGTGCAATAAACCCCACAGTATGCAGACATGATACAATTTCACCCTTCTCCTCACAAAGATTTTTTCCCAAATCTGTAATCTCTACTTAACCCAAGCAGGGCGCTGCTAGAGAGCTCACTTGGGGACCATACACTACAACGTATGTCGCACAAATCCATAAAGCATACGGTGCTACCTGTTTGTTCTTTTGATGACATACACCGTATCTGAACAAATGAAGCCGTGAAATATGCTTGCCTATCTGCAGGTCTGATCAGTTCCATATGATGTGCAGCGTTCTTGGTTCCATATTAATGTGCATTGCCTTGGGGGTTTTTGGGTTTAGTGTTTTTTTGGTCTGCTTTTTGTTTTTTTTTTTTTTTCTGTTTTTGCTAACTTGAAGGAGTACAGAGGTGAAAGATAATACATTTGTGGGTGGAAAGGAATTGGCTTAAAAATAGAAAGATGGGTGGTATCTGATTTGGCAATTATGCATGCCTAATCTAAAATCCTGCTCTCTGTCACTGTTTGGAATAACTGCATTTTATTAGATGAAAGCCGAGGGAAAACAGGCCCTTCGCTTACATTAGCGGCTATTTTTCAGTAAGTTAAAGGAGGACCTTTCATACTCACATTTACATTTGAAATACAAATATATACTTGCAGAACTTGTATCAACACAGAGGTCCCAAGCACAATACCACAGATGTGAAAGAACGTGTATTTATAAAACAGCATTTTGAAATATCTTACTTACTACTGTTATTCAAACAATAAATCACTGATGTTTTAGAACATTTAACTTGGGTTTTGGTGTGGTATTTTCCAGCTCTCATTACTTCACACTGAAGAATCACAGTTTTCAATTATTACAGCTCAGCCATTTCGTTTCTCTCCATCTCCCTGCAACAAAAGGCCGCTGCACCGCTGCAACACCCCAGCAGAAATACCTAATCCCAGTAGAGAAACATGAACTCGAATCTTGGTGGTTACCTCACTTTCACTTTCAAGTGCAGGAAACTTCAACTCAGCTTTCTAAAAGACCTTGTGACAGTTTTCCCAAAAAGTTGTTTAGACGGAAATATGGGTTAAAGCTGTCATAAGTTCAGTCCAAATATGTTTTCTCTTATGATGTACTTTATGTATGAATAATCATAGATGAAAAGTGAATAATTCTCAAGGATTTCCTGCTTATTTTTCAAACTGGCATTAATCCCTGTTTAACAGATAACATCTGAAATCAATTCAAAGTCTTGCATACACAGAACCCAGTGGAAATTTATGTGTAAAGCAGATATTACTTAGTATGTCTCTCTCTGCAAAAATTCTGATTTTGCTTATCCGTAATATGAGGGGCGCAGCTAGGTTAAATTAATCGACTGTTTTACTGTGTGGCTTTTCAAATCCACAGAGATGATTAAAATCCAGTTTAAAAGGAACAGGTATCCTAGATGGAAAAAAAATTACCGAAGCTTTGTTTTACCTGACAGATGCATTTGCCCCAATTTACAGCTTCCTATTTTTCATGCATTCTGTTTGGGAAACAATAAGCTTCTTTGAGGATAGAGACGTTAAAAAATACAGGGAATATATGCATAAAAGGAAAAACTAGTACAGATGTAGACTGTGGGTTAAGAGCTATTTATGCAGTATCAGAAGACTAAACCAGACTCTGGCCTGGCCATAAACTAAGCCCACGCCCTAAATGAGGTGCCAAGCCACAAAAAGCATTTGCGTCAACTGGGAATACAAGCAAAAGAAGGACTTCTAATTATAGGGCCTGGAAGCGGAAGCCCAGAGTGATTAGGAGTTTAGGCGCTGCTGTATGTTTATCTGGGAGCTTCCTCTCGCTCGCTCTCAGCCCGGGTTTGATAGATGAGGGTTGGCCTAAAGGGTGGGATTGAAGTTGCTGATGGTACACAGAGTTCTCCGCAATCCGAAGGAGACAGAGACTGAATACTAAGGCTTCTGTGGCCTTGTAGGAACATAACTCTTTTCAACTAGGCGTCAGCTGGTTAGCCCAAACGGCAAAATTAGAGAGCAGCAAATCTCGGTTGGGTACTTGCTATAAAATCTAGGAAACCTGAGTAGCCTAAGCATCTCCACCACATCCTATTTATAACACCTATCTAATTGCATAGTTGTTTATTATATGCATACAAATGAGGTAGACACAATTTCACCTTGGGTTTAAGTTTCTTGAGTAACTTCGCTTTAAGTAATGCCATCTTCCAGAGTAACAGAAGGTTTTTCCGCCTTCCAAAACAATGTCATTCTGTAATTACACACTGAAGAACTCAACACGTTCAAGCTGTGTTGGATTTGTTTTAAAAACTCCAAGGGCACAAATGTTAGGAAAGCAGGCACACATCTGCATGGAGGAAACGTATATTCATGGATATACTTAAATTTAGGAATGCAACTCTTACATTCCCATGCACGCAAAGCCATATAGAGACCTGTATAGCCATTGCACAAATACGCTATTTACGTGAACTGCGATAAAAAAATATGAACAACTTCTCAGATTTTGTTTTTTAAATATGAGCACGGATACCGTGCAACACTAATATTATGCTTTTTAGGTTTTCAAATTACAGGACCAGAGAGCTCAGTGGAACCACGCTGAACTTAAGAGTCACTCCTGATTCAGTCCATCCGCATTTCTCTCAGCATTCCTACCTCCTCCGTGCTAATTGTATAGATTTCTACTTCACTGCAGCTCTCTCACAAAAGCAGTCGCGCATGCATCTTGTTAAGATGTGACAAAGTTTATATGGACCGTGGTTTTATGAAACGTATGACCTGACCTATGAACAGTAGCTTTATTTATACTCACTTAACTCCTCTCTGAGGCTGATGCTAGTCAAAATATTAGTGCTACTGAGCCCATGTATACTTCCAAGTGTAACACATATGCCACAGTTACAAAATTTGGTCTAAAAAAAAAAAAACCAAAACAACCTTAGCTAAATAAGGAAAACCTGATTTTAACAACAAAATTCACCACAAAATAAACACAAGTACATAAAGATATCCAAAATATTTTTTAAAAAATATTAAAAAAACCCAACCAACAACCCAGCAAATCAAAAGAAAGAGAAGAAAAACAAAAAACTATTTTGTGAATAAATAATTATCTATGACTGTACCCTGGAGATCTCTATACACTGTAACACACTGAGGACAATTATACATTTAATCTGAGTATTTGGAGCTTGGGGTGGATGTATGGAAACTGTCAGACATTTACCATGTCCAACAGATGGCTCAACGGTATGCTTTATATACTAAAAAAACTATTTACCAGTTTCAAACACTAACTGACTACAGCTGATGGCCCAATAAATACTAGAACTTTATCAGGATGGGCTTCTCCCTCCCATAACTAAAGGACGCACACTGAGGGCAGCTAAGAATATGAGGACAAAAGATCAAAGGGAACAGACTCCCTTTTCTTTTAACCCTGCTCCAAAAGGGATACAAATCCATAGCCACTACCGTTACGTTAGTGTTTTGGGGTTTGTTAGTTGCGGAGATTGCAGTAAACATTTTTACTGCTGTAACATGTTATCATGCTTTTCTCTTTTCATTGGAACGACAATAAAGTAAATGTTACAGAGACAGGGTAAAATCCTGACCTCCCTGAAGTCTACAGAGCTTTTGCCACTAACTTCAAGATGGGAAATAATTTTACTCTTTTCATACAGTTGTGCATCTTTAATCCAAAAAGAAGTTAACAATGCCTGCTGTGCTAAATGACTGCTTTGATAATAATTTTAATATATTTTAGAATTAATTATAAATCTATCATGAAAACAGAGCATATTCAGCAATAGTGATACCTGAACAAATCAACGTTTACAAGTGTGCCCACAATCTTATTCAATAAATTCAGCATTCTATTAAGACTCACCTTATTTACCTGCAATTTTGACAGATTTTAACAAAATGCAAAGTTTCTATCGACAGATGACTAAAATTTCTATAAAAAGATGATCACAAAAAGGTGACTAAAGAACTATCCTTCAATAAACTGTGAAATTTTCTGCAGTAGCGTAAAAAGCGACCATGGATAATGTTAGATTAGGGTAATTGTAAATTTCTAATGCTTAAAGAAACTAAGACCCCAATATTTCCTTTCTCTTAGAAGCGAGGAATAGGAGACTACAAAAATTACTGAAACCGTTAGAAAAATTACAGAAAGAGGACATACTGAAAAAGATAGGAGGCCTAAGACCATCCTCCTCAAGGCTTCTTTATCAAAGCAAGACTTTTTGGTAGTAATGAAAAAAGCTTATAAATGGTACATAGATGGAAATCAATTATTTATATATGACTTCTGTCTGCAGCAAAAGGTAGGTGATGAAGCACAATGATTTAATCACACTTCTCCAGCAGTACAATACCTTATTTGCATGAAGACATCAATTTGATGACAGAGAAACATTTCCTGTCTTCTCCCCCTCCTCAAATATCAGCTCGTCAAAAGAGAAAATGGGCTCTATTCAAACCCACTAGCAACTTCTGCTACTAACTACTACTAAATTCTGCTTTGGTGATAAATTTCTTTGGAGACAATAGGTTAAACGCTTAGATTAGAAAAAATATGAAACTGGATGTTTTCTAAAAAGTTAAGTAGTGATGAATTTAAGCTATTGATAATCACATATTTCTGAAATTTAAAAATAGGATCATTCATGCACTGCAAATTTCCATACTGGCCTTCTTAAATACATTTCTTCCACCCAAATGACTTGATGCTATATAGCACTGATGGCAGGATTTCATATGCTTTTCCTCTCAGATTCAAGATACTGTTCAGTGTGTTTCCAGGGTTAAACTCACAGAAAACAAAGAGTGATTCTACCTAAGACTGGTTTTAAACAATACTTATCTAAACCATAGCTATCCAAAATGTAGCAGTTATTTGATAGAGAATTTAAATGATCAAGAATTTCCTAAATTTTCAGTATAGCTTAAAGTCTTCCACCTTCAGGTAGGAAATGCTCTAGACTTAGGCAAGTATTTCTGTAAAATGAAAATCAGTTTCCTCTGGGGAAGCACTGAAGGAAAAAAAAAAAAGGAGAATGTACACAAACAGAATTAAAAAGTACAGAAGAAAACAGCATCGACATGATTTCATGAAAAGGGCATTCTCATTGATTTCAACCCGGCTAATCACAATGAGGAGATAATCTGTTTGTCCTCATTCAAAGCGTACTTCGTGTTAAAACAGACTAGATTTTCTTCTCTCTGTAAAGTCCTCTTATTTACACTTTTGCTGGTAAGAAATTCCACTGCTGACACTCTTCCTTCACAAACAAACCATAAAGCAATGCTAGCAAGCTACAGATCACAAATTATTTCTCACCTTCTGGCTCAGCATATGTGATATAGAGACACAATCTTTGTAATTGCAATTCATCAAACATGATGTCATGACGTTAATATTAATACGTTTGTCTTCAAAGGCAGTAATTCAAGTTGAAAAACAAAAGTCAAAATAAAAAGAGAAAAAACAACAAATTATTCTGTCATTAAATAATTACAGCTGATTTTACTCTAGATGACACATCCAGGAAGGTGATGTTCCAGAACAAGATTAATCTTGCAAACTGGAGCAGAAAGTTGCAGTCATTATAAAAGTCCAAGCACAGATGCAATGCTGGTTGCAGCCATATCAGTACTGCAATAAATTAGCTTATAAAGCACTTGCCACTATAAAAGATATCTCCAAACCTTAACTAATCTACATGTTTAATAAAAGACTGACTGTACACCTTAGGTAGAAAAAAGAGACCAAAAAAAATTTCTGTTAATCTGTGAAGCACTATCAATGCTTCCCAACAATCAAATAAGGTATTTTTCTGCCCACTTGCTCTGATCAATGGGAAAAACTTCTGCAGAGACATTCCAATTTAAACCTCTTTAACTATTAACTCAAGGCCACCATCACATTTCAATATAGAGCATTTAAATAATCAGAGGAATTTCAGGTCCGTTAAAGGTGCAGTCAGGCATCCAAAGGGGCATACAGTTTAATCTGTTTTACTGCTGGTCCAACATTAATTTTCTTGTTATTAATGGATGGAAAAGCTCTTTTGTAGCCAAGGAAGCGTAATTATTTAAAATTTTAGATGTGTTGCACTTCACAGCTCTCAGCTGCTAAGCTGGCAGGAGTAACACTTCTGGAAAGCAGATCATTTATTTACCACATTTAGAAGAAAAAACCCCACATACTTATAAAACAGCACCATGTTTTAGCTATTTACTAATTGACTGTCTTAGTTAAGAAGTTTCTCTCTTTGACATTAAAATTACCATAGTTAAACAACAACAAAATGAAAGTATAGAAGTGAACTGAATTTGACATGTCACTTAGTGGTTTCAGCAATGGATTAAGAATCAGGGATCCTATGTAACACTCTTCTCTGGCACCGAGTTACTGCGTGACTTGAGTGAGTGATAACTTCTCAATCCTTCAATTTTCCTAAAATTAGCTTTCAATCCCTAATTTAAAAGTTTGAAGTTCCTACAGTTCATTTTCAACACACCCTTCTTTTTAACCTGTCCTCTTCTAATAAACTGAAATCATATCCATAGCTCTGATTTCTGTTCTTTGTTTTCTCTACTGTTTGCAAACCTCTCTTCTACCCCCTCTCCCTCGCGCTGCTGGAATTATGCCACCATTCAGTCAGTCAACTACCACGGCTTGAAAAGTCTCCCACTTCTTGTTCACTGAGAACGCCTTTCTTCCTCTCTAAACCTATTTCTTTGGAATCTTTCTTACCACCTTGCCCTTCAACTCCGTAAGGATCAAGTCTTACATCCTATATCTTTCCTGCCTTCTGTCGAAGCTATCTGGATCCAAGAACACATCCTGTTCTGAACTTGCAAGGTAGCTGTATGAATTTACGCTTATGTACACAATATATGGAAGTAATACATATTACTTATGTATATCAGAATGTACCTTCCACACCCCACCAATTTAAAAGTTGGTGCTACTGCCAAATTTAAGGTGTACTTAGCTACTGCTACAGTTATGTTTTACTTAATTATCCTATTTTCAGTTTGTTTTTAAGGGCTTGCACTGAAAAAATATTGCTTCTATTGCTCCCTCTAGAACGGTAAGAAGCCACGACAGAATCCTGTGGCTGGCAAACACTTCTATGGCTACATTTAAGACGCGTAGAGAAAAGCTTTTATTGAAAAACACTGTCCCAAA
Source organism: Haliaeetus albicilla (assembly GCF_947461875.1). Lineage (NCBI taxonomy): Eukaryota > Metazoa > Chordata > Aves > Accipitriformes > Accipitridae > Haliaeetus > Haliaeetus albicilla. Next base: position 3,152,802 of record NC_091491.1, on the reverse strand, counting down.
ACAAGACCACCACTAAGCTTTTGTAACAAAATGTCCTTTTCAGAGGCTGTGAGTCTAGTTATTGGCTTAACAAATTGGCAGTTGAAGCACAACCTCTAAAAAAAATTCAAATACAGGATAATTCTCATCTTTCCTGGCTACCCACAGCCACCTACTGGATTTTTTGCAGATATAATTCTTGGCAATGAAGCCTTCCCTCCCCAGCCTGAGAAACAAGGCACAAACCTTACAGTAACAGTGATGAATAAGATTTAAACAAACTTCAAATAGATGTGCAAACTTCTACTCTTAACCCGATTCCCAAACCAAATATAAGTAATAGATAAGTTTGTATGTATGGTCCCAGTAACAAGGAGTAAGAGCAAAGAAATGACAGCTCTGCTGCTCATCAGCAGCGTCTAACACTACAGTCCAAGTCCAAATCGGCTAGTCCCAGCTCAACAGCAAAAGTCAAAATCTGAAACTGGGAGGTCCTGCAGTCCTGTAATAAATTACTGGCTTGTACTACTGCAGTTACTATGCAACTAGGACTTTTTGAAGGAATTCACGTCAAAGGCTGTGCCAAACACACCATAGAAGAGAGAAAGGAAAAGGCACACGCATCTGAACGGCAGCCTGCTATAACCACAGTGCCCGCAGCGCCTGGACCACCTCCTCTGAAACCCTTGGCAGGACGGACGCTAGAAATCCTGTGCAGAGAACAGGAGGCTGTGACCGGTTCAGATTCTGCACTGCCAATTTTCACAGGTGAAAAGAGGAATTAAGACCTAAGCACAATTTCCTGTTCTGCTTGCCTCAGTAGCTCAGCCTAACTTCCAGAATTGTTCACTACGTTAGGCTGCGTAATGAGGCTTCTACAGAAAGTGGAACTACAGAGGAGGAGCAGCACTGCAGTTCACACTGAAGATGGACAGAACAGAAATGGATATCCTAACACCCTCCAAAATCAAACTCGACATTTGAATATCGAGACACTCAGAATTAGTGGACATATCTAAAATTTAGCGCTCATTTCTCTACCCTTTATCTATAAATTGTGAAAATGACATATATAGGTGTTTTCATGTTCCACTTATTCACACATATGCATCCTTAAGACCTTGTGACCGAAGAGCATTACAGGAATGAGTATGAAGCTTGCACTGTACCCCTCTGTGTAAAGGTTAAAACCAACAGATGTTAGTCCTGTGAAGGTCTGATTTATATAGTTTCTCTTCAGCAAAGGATAGCCTGGTTCTGTTTCGCAGGAAAAGCCAAAAGTTGTTCTTTCCTCATGTAAGATGATCCCGATTCAATGGCATAGAAGAACACATAAAATCAACTATAGCCGTGTGATTAGTCGCCAACAGTGGATAGCTGGCATCCCTCTAAATGTTTGTAAAGAATGGTGGCAGCTTTAAGAACAAAAATTAACCGTCTCAAATTTCTATAAGGGCTGAGAAGTATCTCAGCAACCTGGCAAAAACACAGCGTACTGACTGGAAAAATGCTACCAGAGTTCAGCTGGAGGCGGGGGATTTTACTTCAGACACCAAGGTTATTCACCCTAACACCCACTTACAGAACTGCTGCATGAATCCGGCAGTCAGAACCCATGGAGATTTCTCAGTTTTATAAAGCACATTCTCTTCTTGCCTCACCGCCACTGACTCCACCACAATCCCGACTGAGACAACTTAGGCTGCTGAAATGTACACATTAACTGCAACAGGCAACAAATGGTGTTTCTACCTAATTTTCATAGGAAATTCTCCTTCTGCAGCGTATGCCAAGGCATAGACCAGTGTAAAATACAAGTAGGCTGTAACTTCCCATCTGTCTTACGAAGATGGTATTGTTAAAAAAAAAAAGCTAGTGTTGCTTGGGTGGGAAGGCAGCACATACACGTAGAGCACATAGGAGCATACGCTGCCTGCGTGCATTCCTGCAGCACCCTTAATTTGTGGGACTGCTTTTAGAACTGTGATCCCACAATGTGTATGTCAGGGAGAGCAAGTGATATAAAACATACCTTCCTTTGCGAGCTAGAGAGGATCTGGCCCTTCCTCCCCTCTACAGGGAAAGGAGAAGGAAACTTACTGACCCATGCACTAGACAAATGAACAGACTATCCATTAACTAGTGAATTGCACAGAATGAAATTATGTTAGAGACAATAAAATGAATACGACTTTAAAGCATTCATTAAAACTGTCACCAACCATCTAAAATTTAACCTATGAACCACAGCTCTCATTCATATATCATACAAAAAGCTTGCCAAAAAACACGATTAACCTGTGCAATGATCAATAATTCTGACATACAGTAAATTTTGGGTTTAATTGGAATACTTACAATGGATTATCAAATACTCTCCTAGAAATGAAAAGAAAAGAAACCAGCAAAGTTTAGTCACACATTTGTTAGCTAAAAACTTTACTGTTGGAGAACATCTAGGTACCAGTGACAAAAATCTCCTTAACTAGAAAGCACTTTCTTAGGCAAACAGAAGTTTTACAAACACTAAATACATTATTTCCATCTAAAAACTGGATTCTATCAGTATCTTCACTGTTTTTATTGGAATCAAAATCTCAAACATGGAAAGCAAAAACTGTGATGTATTAGTTACGCCTTTATACACAATTCAACTTTCTTTTCTCCTTCAGTATCTCTAGGAAAAGGCAGCCTTTGGTAAAACACGCATTTATTTGTTGTGTCAAACCTAGGCCAATCAATAACTCAAGTTAACCTAAAAAAGGATATTCAACCTTGTGCTTCATATTTCTATAAACCCTAGAAAATCCCAAGTTTATGACACTAAACCATACCAAATAAACAGAATGCATGGGTCAGCTACAATACTGACTCCAAATACTGAGAAATGAGTTCCTTTTTCAGCTGGTCTTCTCAAAAATTCTGTCCCACATGAGCCACATTTTGAAGACAGAATATGTTACTGTAGGCAATATATTTTTGCCTTAAAAAAAATAATAAAGGTACAGACAGAATTAAAAAAAAGGGGGTTGTTTATTTCCAGGCCTGTTGATAATATTTGCTAAAGCAAGATGAGCAGCTGGTCTAGATTGAAAGGCTGAACCAACTGTTTCCTGTCACATTTAACAGCCCAGCATCATTTAAAGTCTTAGGATTAGGAGGAAGGTGAACAAGAAATTCTGTAACTTCTATCGCTGTGTAATCTGTAATAAACCCTTGAGCTATGTAACTTTCAAAATGCAAATAATTTACTTTTTACCTTCTTTGAAATACTAGTAAGAAATGTCTATATATTAAAAATACATACATTGCACATGTAAAGAAAAAGTTTTAAAAAAATTGATACTTTTAGCTTCACTGATTATAAAACTTAATTAAGCTTGGTGTGTCTATAAAGTTTTCTGTTTTCATAGAGGGTGGAGGGGAAACTTACAGTTTATCATGAAATTTAGCTAATAGAAATGGTAAATATAAGGTAAAAATCTGTCTGGAACTGATTTCTGAAACACTGATCTTATTTCCTTCCTTATGGATTCTATTTTTATTGTATTATCTATGGCTGTACAGAACTTGCACAAGTGTGGACAACAACGTATTTAGCAACTAATATTCAGCTTTAGCACAAATAAAACGTCTATAATTTGCTTTTAAATGTGGTGAAGTAAAGACAATTTACTAAAATAAAACTACGGCCCCATAGACTCTAAAATTACTCTTAAAAGCATGTATAACAATTTCTCTAGTATGAATAGATGTGTATAATTTACACACAAGTTGGTTTTAATTATCACAGTTCATAAAGGCCTTTATACCTTAGATCTGTCATAATGAAGAGAGGGATTCTGTTCGTTTTTACCATGTTAAAAAATCTATAAAAGGATCCTCCCTTCTGGCCTCCTAAAACTAAGATCCTTTAAGCATGTCCAGTTTGCTAGCAGAACTAAAAAGCAGATTCCACGATGCTTATCAGTTGTGTGATTTACAGACACGATACTTTGAAAAGTCTCACCAATCGTGACTCCGTTCCAGGTCTGAAGGGACTACCTCACACCACCCATCGCGAGTCTTGTCCAACTCGCAGGACTAAGCCGTAGCGCTCCCTGCCAACATCATAAATGCTGCCATTAAAATATTTGTTTTAATTCTGACCTCAGAGTCACAGCTAATAAACAAGAAAGGCAATGAGAAATTGAAAAACAAACTAAATGCAGCTGTTGGACTGGACGTTTCACAACTGTGTTTAACTGCATCCTTTAATTTCACTTCTATGAATAGAAGCCATACACCACAGCTTGCATGCCAGCTCGTCAAGCAAGCAGTATTTTCTTTTGAGTTCATTTTGCAGTGTTATTCCGTCATGTAAATTTTACTGTATTTTTAACTTTTCCTTTGAGATGCGGTCTGCAAACAATGGCTAACTATTTGCTGGTGGTTTCTCATTAGAACACGTACTAGCAATGGATAGCATTTGTATAATTTTTCCATAATCTTCCTCACACACAAGAGGAACAGAATTTTTTTTGTGTATGTATAATACATGTTTGTATGTGTGTCAGTCCAGAGCCCATTTAAATATATCCAGTGACGAGAAGAATAACGTTTTAGAAACTATTTAGAAATGCATTACAAAATGACATGAAATAACTAGATACAGAGGAGGGAAACACAAAACTTATGCTGTTCTATGGACTTCCCAAAACTTACTCGTATATCTTTAAAAACAAAAATATTATTTTTTTAATATGTCTTTATAACAATCAGTGAAAATACCTTTCCTGAATGCACAGGATTAAAAATACTAATTAGACAGAGAATCAGGAACCTGAACATACTTGAAAGAAATCTATTTAGAAAAGGGGAAAAGAGGCCACATCCTTTTAAAACTGTAGATACAAATAAAGAATCAGATGATTAAAAATTAGGATACTAAGAAAGCCAGAATTTCCAATTTGTTTTGGAATATATTCCCTGAGTATGGAGGAAAATACAGATAATTATATTTTGCAAAAAAAATATAGCACATTGGTGTGTTTTTCAAATATGTAATGTCCTCCTCTTCTCAGTTTTCAGGTTTGGAGGTTTAGTATGTGGAAAGATAAATATCACCTCACAGCCTTCCAAAAGTAAACACTTTGTTTCCTCTGCAAGGGGGGAGGGGGGAGGGGAGTGGTGGTGGGTGTATTTTCATTAAAAAATGAAAATCAGTAACCATTTTTTTAAACATGTGGAAATCCAACTTCCAAATAATACACACCCTTAGAACTTTATATAGCAATGTCTTAAAAAAAAAAAAAAAAAAAAACGGCAAGCAGACCTAATGCCTCCGAAATCACACGAAAGTCTTAATTCTCAGTACCATCTCCATTCAGGATATTTGCATCCACAACTTTGCTTGAGTCCCAAGACCCTACATGAAAGTAAAACAGTGAATACTTTGGACCAATATTAAAAGGAATAGCAATAAAACAAAACATTTGAATGAAGCCGTACACAGAATTTCCATAACAGATCATGCCAGAGGTCTATGTAGCCCAGTGTATTTATTGCCTTTAACAACAGCGACTAGCAATCATCTCCATGTCTACGATGGAAGAAGGAACAAAGTGAATTAGTTTTAATGGACTACGGCTGACATCAGAATTGGTGAGGTTTTTTCCTCCTTTCTAAATCACAGCGTCTAATACAACATAATGAAAACGAGGATGTTTGTATGGTTCCTTTAGTCTCCAGTCTAGACACTCTCTAGTTTAGACTAATCCAGTTTACCATTGAGCAACTGATTCTAATTGGTAACATTTAATCCCTTCCCTTCCCTCTCTCCATTTCAGACCCTGCATACACTTACAATTCCTGGCAGATTATCGTCGACACGTTGAAAGCTTGGAGGTTTTTCTGTAGACATCTTAATTTAAGTAACCCCCTATGGTGTATTCCTTCCTTTTGTCCAAAATTTAGTCCAGGGTACCTTGATCCAGAGTTTACATAAGAAGCTCTTGTTGATTTACATTATGCAGCAGACAGGATTCTCCTGCGATACTATAATAACTATGACATTCTGCAAATGGTTTGTACCTGGGGTTTCTGGGGTTTTTGTTATCTAAATATATAATATATATTTAAAATATAAAAATATATAAATATTATATACATACAAAAGTTTAAAGCCTCTTAATGACAAATTCATGCATAATGCTGCATTGACAGAAAAACATCTTCATAACCAAGAAAGTATTTACCAAAATTTTCTATCCTGGCTACATTTTAATTATGGTAAAAATTCAACCATAATAAATACAGACTTTAGTGTCAATACTGCTGTTTTACATTATATAACAGAAAATCATTACTGGTTGTACATAACTGACATTTCTAAATATCTTACATTTTTATAGCATGAAACAGGCCAAATCACCATTCCAAGAAATGATGGAAGGCTATGTTGTCCTGTAAACAACAGTAACAGAGCACACATGTTCATCAAAAAAAGTAAATAATGCAGATGACATTATATGCTACTCAGTATAACTAACAACATCCTAGATTATTTTTGCGTGGCCAAGATGTATTGACTACAATCCTATAAAAGACAAACCTTGTTCCTGGACCTCATCTAAAGGTATCAAGATTTTCTTCAGAACAAAAATATAACCAGGAAAAATATGACGTGCAGGTTTGGGAGCATATCTACACAGATGCAGTCTGAAAAATTTATCTGAATTACCTAAAGTGAATTAGGAAGCAGCACTAAATTTTTGTCTCGATGCTCTGTCCACAATAAGGTGGCGTTCCATTCATCCAAAACTGAATATTCAAGCTAAAATGAATCGAGCTAATGTTAACGCTAAGTAAAAGCATCCACACAAAAGCTTAATGTGATTTTCATTTAATAAGTGAATTAAAGTAACTGTTCTTAGAGTCTCTTTGTAAGTAGAAGCCTCTTGTTTCCACTACATCAATATACATGCCAGAGGTACATTAATAAAGTCCCCAGTCTATTAATATTACTTCACTTCCTTGTATTATTTATTCTCGTCTTGAAAAGTTTTAATAAAAGGCTTGAAGTCTTCCGAAAAGTTAGAAGCTGCCTTCCTTTGTTCAGAAATGAAAGAGTGGACATGGTGCTCTTCACTCTGCAGCAGCTGCTTTGCACAGACGATCAGATGGCTGTTCAAATATGAACTAAATATTCTCAGAACGCAGCTCACTTCCCTCGCAATGGTTTCTGTATGCTTAAGAGATGTGACTTCCTTCTTAGATGTGGATCCTTCCCAATTAGATTGAAGAAATACTATTTTTCTCCCTATCAGCGACAGACATCCAGTGACTGCCACTCGAAAAACCCTGTGTATCTGCAGCGCCCAGCTTATGGTCTACCAGCGACGGCTCCCCGCAAAATTCATCTGGCTTGTTGGCCATTTTCAAGCTGCGTGAATTATTCTGCTGGCAGAAGCCCATTTCTGGTCATCACCTGCACCAGGGCCCCACAGCTCCTTCCTCTTACATGCAAGTATCCCTGCCACATACTGTGGTGCAAGCATCACTTCATGGGAAGGGGTTGTGGTAAAAAATAAATAAATACCATGTGTATGCAATACTTATCAAGTGACTATATTGCAAAATCAGATCCCTTTTTCCTGTAAATACGCAGCATCTCTTCCATGGCACTTGGCAATGCTAAATTATTACTGTAACATTCATTTAATTTGTTCAATATTGGATGGATGTCTAAAACAAACTAAAAAAAAATCAAAATATGAGTGCTTCAGAAGAGGGGCCTTATCTTCATGTAAGTCACAAAAGCAGCCGCTGGCATATATGGCATTATATAAATAAACCATGATGTTGACAAATAATAGTGTATCGCAACACTGTGTCAGTTTCCTATGGAAGAAAACAATACATGAAATACTCATATTCTACCAATTAAAAAGAAAAAAGGAAACAAGTAACAGTGCCAAGTCACCTGAACTTAAAACTTTACTAAGCACACTTCCAAAACCAGAACAAGAACGTTATATAGGAAGTGTGCCCACCAGCCAGAAGAAACACCGTCAGCAAAGCTGACAACACAACTGGCTAAGAGAACAGATTAAGGAGGCTCACATCATAATTTTTATTTTTACCACTAGAATAAGGACCCAGTTAGCATTTGATGTCTGTTTCCCAAAGAGTCAATCAGCAACAAATGGCAAAGAAGGACCAGTTCTTTTTCACTTTTATTGAACTACTACATATCTTACCTATTAAAATGAAAAATGTTAAGGGGAGAGGCAGTAACAATATACGCAAGGACCCAGCTTTTAGAAATTCCATAGGACTAAGGGATTTTGTGGATGAGATGCCTGGCCACAAATTTTCAGCTGCAGTACAAACCCTGCCCTCCCCTTCCCTCCGCTCCACCCCCATTGCACCCCCCCAAAAACCCCCAGTAACCCACTCCCCATAGTAAACCATCAAAACTTTTTTTTAAAACTAAAATTTGATGTACACAGGCAAAAAAACACAGAGCAAACCTAAACTACCAGGAACTGCAGTTTTTCTCCTTTATGGTTTTGGGTTTTTTTTCTTCTTTCTAATGTTAAACATGATTTGCTATATGTCTTAGACTGAGACTTTTACAGTCTCCCTAAAATCAACTGACTCAGAAGCAAGCTTTTAACATAAGGGTCTGGAAAAGGTATATAGGGACATGCTAGGCAGCATTAAAAAAAAAAACCTATGGTGCCCCCTAAGTATGCTCAAAAATGATATTTCAAGTTCGTTATTTTATTATTCAACCAGATTTTCATAGTAGCCATAGATCTAATACCAAAAAAAAGCTAACTGTATGCCAAGTTTCTTTTCTTTGAATACCTCAAAAACAAAAAAGAAAAAAAAATTCAATAGATTTGCCTTTAATTTAAACAAAAGGTAGATCTAATGCCACCAAAAGTGAATACAGAAATGTCTACACAGCACAGTGAAATGCTACGCAGAGACACCCCTGCTTGTTCTTTCATGATTTTGCCTTATAACACACCTAATGTAAAAGGTTGTGTGTACAGCAAGCTCTCCTTGCCAACGAACCCAGCTCAGAACTCCACATAGATTATTTACCTTGCTGGGAGGAAAAAACAACCCCCAAAGCCTCAAAACCAAAGCAAAACAAAAACCAAACAAACCAACAAACAAGCCAACAAAAAAAGACACAGACCTTATCAGCAAGAGTCCTGCCATTGTTTGCAACAGACTTTCAATCAGGAAAGTAATAACTTAACATAACTTGGACACTGTAAATGCAGTAAAGGATTTCTTCTTGGTTTCAGAAAGAAAGATTAGGGAAAACCATTTACTGACATTAGTGAGTCTCTTTCCTTCCCATTGGATTGTTTTCTGATAATCCTACTGTGAAACAATGTATTATGAGGAGCTATTCTCACAACAATACCCATAAATTCTGTACTGTTATTTTATAATGATTAACTTAACCCTAGCAAGCTCCTTGTTCAGTATGAAAACATAAAGAGCAGAAGCCCAAAAAATGTATCTTACTGGCAACTGATACCTTTAAAATACAGCTTAAAGTGGCTGTGGCACTGTTCTACTGGTTTAGTACAGAAAAATCATACATATCCACCTTCCATATCCATTGACTTTCAGGGGTGGCTTTGTTTTTAGATTTTTTTCAACCACAATCCTGTAAGTTTTTACAGACCTGAGTACCTGTGGAGCTCACGGGCCCTTGGGATGAGACATGATGAAATTAAGCTATTTAATCAGCCATAGAGAATAAAATAGCTCACTGAAACAGATCAGTGTTCCCTATTTGCCTTTATAGTAAAAGTTTGCAGTTGCTATGTTCTAGTGCAGCATTGCAGACACTGCTTGAAATTACGAGTAAAAGTGGTTTTTCACTACAATTAGCCAATAGATGAAGACAGTATCAAAAGCCACCTCTTGTTTTGTTCTACTTTGTAATGAGATCAGCTTGATTCGCAATACACCACTACATAATGGATTAAGTTGATTTTACTTGCAACACTGGCTTCAAACAAAATTCTGTCTTGATGTTAAATAAAGAATACAGAATCCTGTGTTAAGTGCTGCTTTCATACTGTAGGCAGCTGAGGTAATAATTTTCAACCGTTCTGATATTGCAGTACTCAGAACATGCAGTATGATTCAATACCTTGCTGTGAATCATCCCTCCTGCAAATATCTCATAAAACACATAATTTGCAATCAGTCAAAAATAACACCGATTAGTAAAAGCATTTTGCCATTAAGTATCTTATTGCACCATTAGATCTAAGGTAACAGTCTGCTGTATCATATACAAAGGATTGTAATTTTAGTACCCGAGCAAACCAAAAGAACTCAATTATACTACAAGTAATCCAATAATATGCACATATGTCCTTCAATTTAAAAAATAATAAGTTAATTAGTTTTTGCATAAACATTGTTTCCCTTAAATTTATACATTCATAAAAATTGTCTTAAGGATGCATTTCATTAATATTTATAAAGCATTCTAATTTAAGCATCTGTATTTATTTCACTTAATTAGCATTGCTCAACTCTAGGTATTATCTTTCTACCAGAGTACAAAGCAAAAATATTACTGTTCTGGAATTGGCATAGTTGATTCTCAGTTAAATGCGCAGAGTTCCACAAAAAATTCTCTTAAGTATCAGAAGAAAATTCAGCCAGATGAGAACACAGTTTTTTATGTCAAAAAATCACAGTGAAAATGCTGTGAACCGCACACCACTACTAAAGAGTTCTGACATAACAGATGGGATGTCAGAATAAGACCAACTGGTCAGTAAAAGTGAAAACATAAATGACAGACATTTAGTTTTATTCTTTGAAATGTTACTTCATCCTCAAGATCTTCATGGCATTTGCTACATTTTAGAAACCGTTAATTTAGGCAAGTGGAAGCTGTTGATTCACTGGCCATTTCACTGACTACTACTGCAATCAACCAAAACTTTTTTTTTTGCTGTCCTCAGATGAAGTAGTAAACATGTCAATTATCAAATTAATAAGATTTATTAATAGACAAATTTGTGGTTTTCTGCTGTCCACAGTCATTGTTCATTTATAAAGAGGAAGGAGAGGAACAGGTACTTTTGAGGAGTTTCTTACAAGTATTTTCAGATTACCATTGATTTAACTCAGGAGAGAGGGTAGAATCACAAGCTCTTCATCAACAAAACACATAATGGCAGCATAAGATACTCCAAAAAAACAGTGCCAGTGAAACGACTCATTTTATTTTCATATTTATGGAGGAGTACAATTTAATACATGAGCTGATCCTCTGGATACCTGCGTATCAGAACATCTAGATACCTGGCTGGCAGGATACCCAAAAGAAAAGAATTCCTTAGTACTTCTGCTACATTTGAAGCGGTAGACTGGATCTTCTCACATATACGGTAGTATAACAGTTGCTTAAGTTTGAAATTTCCAGAAAAGACAAATTAACCAGTGTATGACACATTCAACACTCAACAAAGCAGGTAAAATCCTAGTAGCAGTGAGTAGATACTTGCATGTTTCACAATGGTATCTGCAATTCCTCCAAAGCAATGGAACACATACCTATAATATTTCACTGTCTTCATCTTGTTTACAACTATCACATTAAAAGAGTAAAATAACTTACCACTAGGGTTAAAAGCCATGCAGCAAATAGGCTTTTCATGCGCAGGAAAGTGGGCCACAATACCATCACTATCAGAGTCCTCACTGACAAGTACCTGCATAATATTAATAGAGACAAAGTAAGGTTAGAAAATAAAAACACACCTAAAAGAACACACCAACTTACTGATACAGGAATTGTTTTAAGATATACACAGTGGTATGAATTAGAAATAAAACTGCACGTGAACTAAACACAAACAACCTCCTGTGATTTTTTTCAGATAAAAGAGATACGAGACATGCTCAAAAACCTGCTATTAACTAGAAAGGTTTATGCACTTTATACCCGGATTCCTTATTTATTTATCCTATTCAGATAAGGCAAAATGGGGAAAATACCACTGGTTTGCTACATAAAGTATTAATGGCTGCATAGAAGCTTATTAGAAAAGAGGTCTGCATGCAGTGCACCAGTAAGCTACGTGAAGGTTTCCACTGCCGTTGGCTGAAGCAAGGGTTGTGATCTCTCTGTACGTCTATAATCGAGAGGGCCTATCACTCGTAAATTTGTGACAGGAGCTCTCCTCCTGATTCAGCTCTCCTGTGGACAGGAGCTCTCATTCCACCAGACTCAGCAGCAGCGTGCAGTTGGACTAATGTAAGGAGGATCAGTGTAATTGCACTGAAGAGCATACACCATTCTTTAACTGTAAACAACACATAATTTTCTCCAAGCAATAACAAAAAAAAAATCACATAATAGAAAGAAAAACAAGAGGTAGCATAGAGTTTTTAGAAGAAAAGGGGGTATTTAACCATTACATAAATCAGCATTTTCCTTGGGAGGATTCAAAGTATACATGGCAAACGAGTGGAAAAAAGGACCGAAAAAACCAGTCAAAGAAAGTGGGTTTGCTTTCCACCAGTTGCGTAAGTAGGAACACTACGCTTGCATGCTGCTAATAAGTGGTGACAGACTTGAGGTATCTGGATTTCCAAATGGCGCAAGAAATGCTAAGGACTGGGAGTGTGTATGAGAAGCAGCTGCACTACAAAATATGCAGCTAATAAGAATCTTCTCCATCTTGAAACTGCTTCAATGGATGTTAAATAACAGTATTAAAAAGGCTGTTAATCAAAACCCCTTCAAAAAAATCATGCTGTCATAAAATACCTTCGTATGAACAAAAAAGCCATTAAAAGGTAGGAGAGAGTTTTCACAACAGAGGGAAATTAAGCAGAAAGGGAAATATCTGGACCGAGATCTGTGTTGCGCAACATCTTCTGGAGAAAGGGTCAAAGGATGAGCTTTTGGGTTTTTTAAACAAAAGGCTATTTGAAGTTCATAGAACTACTTCGGCCAGTCAAAACTAAAGCTGATTGTGAAGACATACAAAAGGACCTCCAAAAGGACACACAGTATTATCAAGGTCTAATTATATGAAAAGGAAAAGATGTTCTTTGATTTATAGAAGAGAACCAAAAGATGTGTGGATAAAACATGTGCAAGAGCTGTAAAAGTATTTTACTCCTTGGTTGTATCACGTTAAAAGACTAAATTAAGTAAAACAATGAGAAAGATCTGTCAGAAGAGGACTTAATAAAAGGGTTTCTGTGGTAAGCAAAACCCACCTTCTTAATAAGATAGTGCAAAATTTCCCATTTCAAGTTCAGAATAATTTGTCCGCTGCTTCCAAGATAATCTGAAAGGTTTTTAATACTTCCTATTCCTAACATATCAGAATAATTTGAAGATATTTTTATGCTTCAAAAAGAGAAATCATCTTTAAATGTTTAAAGAAGTCACGTAATATGGATGAAGAGGCCTGCGCCTGACTTACTTTAAATGTTCAAATTACTTGGCACTGTCACATAAGCACAATTATGGTTTTGCTTTCCGTTGTCAGCATTTCGTGCTTATTCCAGAACCACTAACCAAAGGGTCTGGAGATCTTCCTAAGAGCTTTTCAAAGAAACAGTGTTCTTTTCTCAGCCTATATAAACTGCACTAAATAACTCCTGTACCTAAAAGTGGAAGCTGTGAAAAGATGTAACTTGGTCTTATCCTAAACATTTCGCTCTAATTAAAGATACAAAATATTGATAAAGTAACACTGTAAACTAGCTTTACAAAAGAAATAGAAAGTTTTTTAAAATCTACTCTGTGAAACAAAAATATTTAATCTAGAAATGTGTAGGTATCAACAGTATCTAAATCATTGCTAAAACCAGTTATATAGCATATTTCACATGCATCATCTTCTACAGACTGTAAACTGGATTAATTCAGCATGGCTTTTTAAAAAAAAAAAACAACAAAACAAACCAAAAAAAACAAACAACCAAACAAAACAAACAGCTAATGATAAATGCACCCCTGTTACCATCCCCACAACATAAAACCCCTATTCAACAGACAAGGAACACTCTGGATGGTAAGATGACCTTTCTCCTCTGGAAATACGATACAAGGCAAAAATTTCACATTACAAATTGTGAAGCACCTCAGACATACCAATCTGAGAATACAATAAAGCCCAAATCTATTATTTGTATGCTATGCTAACTGATTCCATGCTTTGAAATGTTTTGGTCCCCCCCCTCCCCGATCACTGCTTAAAATTATCTTCCTGGAAGAATACCCTTTGTGTTTAATCTAAAAGGAGTTTTTAAAAATCTTCACTTTTCACTGTAAAGGCCGATTTTCAGGTATAGCAAAGCAGTCCTTATTTTGGCTGTTATACAATTCCATTGCTTGTGACAGAAATACAAGGAAGAACAACTTATCGGCGTAACATCCCATCAAGAAAGAAAGAAAGAAAAGCCACTGTGAGCCTGGGATTGCTGAAGATCCCTGCCTGCCACCAAGCCTGGCTCATACAGAGCTTTCAGACACTAACTAAAATACGTTAGTCTCCTGCATTAGCCAAGTAAAAAAATAATTAAAAAAAAAAAAAGTAAAAAAAAAACCCCAAAACCCACCCCACCCCAAAAGCACCTTCATTACTCGAAAATTTGGAAATCCTTGGATAGCGGAGAATGTGAAACTCAGGTTGTGATGGTGCCACACCACCTCCTTTCTTGACATCTGATATCTGTCACTCCCTACCCACTGTGGCCACAGAATGGAAATATTTGCTCATGAAACGCACACAGAAACAACACTTGCTTGTGCAAGGTAAGATGAAGTTGAAAAAATGTTCTTCATTTTTTTTTAAATCAACATGAAAAAATAAATCCTTGTGGAACAGAGAAAAAAAGTACTTTTTTTAAAAATCACCAACTTGTATGTAAATCTTCAGGCCGCACTGCAAGATTTGTCATGTCCTTTCCCTGCACTTTTGCAGCGGACAGTTGGGGAAAACATACGTCACTTTTTACAATTTCAACACTACAAAGGAAAGGGGCGGGGGGGGATCAAAATCAAAGGAATTACAGCAGTTGACCTAACTACACCATCAACCAAAGAGGAGCCCTCTTTGGAAACATCCCTTCCAAACCTGCCACAAAACAAAAGCCTGGTTTGCACGCCAATTTAGAGCTTGCATAGCTTTAAAATCCTAGGATGAATTTCACCATAGTGTAGAACTTAAGGAAGACAAAATTATGCTATTAACACAAGAAGCTTTATAGTGGAATACATAATTTCCTGTATTGGAGCTCTAAATGGATATAACTGCCTCAGTACGACAGGGTTTCTATAAATTTGGACAGATGAAATAGCACAGATTTTGTGCAGACAAGGGTGAAAACTGGAGCTGTACAGTAATGAAGAAGTATTCGAGGCCTCCGCCACACAGGCTTCACAAGTTTTAGAAACCACTTCTTGCAAAGGCTGAAGTGGAAGACGCTATGTGCAAAGGTGCTGGAGAGAACGATGTCCGTAGGCTAACGAATGGCACATTAAATCAATACTGACATTGTACAACTGGTTCCTTTCGGCCAGTTTATGGTTTCTTACCACTGAAAAGAGCAGAGTTGGAAATTTTTCTTGGAAGTCAAATCAGTGGTACAAATTGCCTAATAACGCATGCAAGTGCTGTCAAAAAGCTCGAAGGAAGCAGCTCATTCAGCTTCCCGATGCAGAGAGCATACAAAGCCCACAGGAATCCCAAGGCTGCAATTTTTTTCATCCCAAATAGGCTTCTTTCTCCAAGGTAGTGGCCTCTAACCTACTATTAAAAGACCTTACAAAGTCTCTCATTGAAAAAGGTTCATAAATCTTAGCATTACTCTTATAATTGCACAGTCACTGAGGTTCATAAGGATGCTCCAGTACCTTCCTTGCAGAGTTCCCTACCATTACAAACAGAAACACCGTTTTAAGAAAAACAATGGACAAGAAAGAAACACTGAGGCTCTTCTACCAAGATGGCCTTGTAAACCAGCACTCAGCCTCTTTCTGATGCCCAAATAGCACCTTATCAAGAGAGCTGCAACATCATTTTTAAAAAAGCTGTCCAGCCAACACCATCTGTAGCTGGACACGATGAGGCAACGCTGCAGCTCTCCCAAGCCAGCCCCATTAAAGTTCAACAGAACACTGTAGTTGATCGAAGATGAATCAAGTCCTCTTTATCTTACTCTAAAAGAGAAGCAGACAAAACACCTAGGGGATCATTACATTTACTATCAGAAAACAGTGTTTGCTTTGAGGGCAAGAGATAGCTGAAGCCAAAGCTTTTTTCCTCCTATGCCATATTTTGATTCATTCGCTGTATTTTCCATACTGCTGAACAGAAGCCACTAGTAATTATGACTTCAATTATTTTAATCTTTAAAGGCAAATTACACCACTTATCCCAGTAGAGACATGTTTTTAAATAAAACATGAAAGTAACACAAATAAAAATGGACACAAATCTAATCACGCAGGTCCTTCTCTTAATAAAATTAAGAAAGAACAATCCCATCATCATAAAAACAAATAGGTTTGGCAATATTTATAAATATGAATATTATATAATATATAGATCTTTGCATGTATACTTATTAAGATCTCCATTGATTTAAATAGCTGAAGTTAGGGCAGTGTTCGCTTCAGTTCCTAAGACGTATGCACAAAAAACAACCCCCTCCATACCGACCCCCCCAATTAGCCTCCCCCAACTTACAGCTAAGGTCAAACATCAGTGGAAAAGGGCTAAAAGTGATAAATCTGTGGCATTAACTACTGCACTCCTTTTAATAGAATCCAGCATAAACTCAAAACAGCCTTGCGCTCAGCCTGAACCATTTATCTGAGACAAAAATGTCTTCTTGACAAAAAACAGATCTCCTTTAATAAAAGTAAGGCAGACAGTATTATGCTCTGAGGGAATCCTGTTGCTCTTTTTATATTTATATATAAAAAGAATTCTTCTGTAATACACGTAGATATAAAAAGCGAAGAAAATTGATGCCAAATATATGAGCATTAGAACACCAAATTAGCATTTGTGAAAGCTGTTCTTGTAAATAAAAGCACTGGTGTTAATGACCAGTGGAATTACATATGTAGTTAAAAGTTTTATTATTGAATACGCTTTACTCTTTTAGCTTCTTTTTGCTTTAGACTGAAGTTTCACAAAAATTCTTGCTCTCGATAAGCATCTTTATTTGGTTCAATTGTTATCAACTGCTTACCAAATGAAAATGAACTTTCAAAACTGCAGCAGTCTGCAGTTTTTTTCTGAAAATTCCTCTTTAATGCAATAAAAAGTTAATAGGGAACAGAAAAAAAGCACCAATCACATTTTAAAACATAAAAAGATCAACATGTTATCTTATTTTTGTAAGTTATTTTTAAAATATTTCCTCAAATATTTTCATGTGTTTTGGATGATCTGTGAAGGCAACACAATGATATCTCATCAATCACGTCACTCTATCAAAAGCACTAAGAATCAAGTTTTGTATTTTTAAATGACCACATATTTCTCTGTCAACTAAATGTTAGATGTTTAACAGATTTACATTCAGTCACAAAACTGGCGACTTTTGAGAAAGGTCATTATTGCAGACTACATGTGGGTGGCCTAGTTGATGAATTAATTAAGAATACAGAAACAAAGGTCGAAAGAAAATAATTTTTCTTTAAAACTCAAGCCACTAACATCTTACACATTTAATTCCAATTACTGAAAAAGAGGACATCTGTACAGCTTTAGTTTTATCCATTTCAACTAATTAACAGATTCAAATAAATAGTCATTACATCTAACTGAAAAGTTTGCTAACACTTCATTAGAAGGAAGTTTAAACAAGCACACAACCTTGTTAACATATTTTGGTTTACCACAATGTTACTTGGGCATCTCAATAATTATTTTTACTCCCTCTACAAATATATCATGACAGCCAACTTCAATAATTCTACATTCCTTAGCATTTATTTAATTACTTCATAATTCAAATTTTCTTAAAAGTACCACCAATTTTTAAATAGGAGCTATCATATCAACAACTGCTGGGTATGAGACTTTACTACAATATCTATGTTCATACGGTTTATTAAAAATATTTTCCCCACAGATTTAATCCTGCAAGATGACATTAGAAGATTTCTTTGGTCTTTAATTGTATATTTTCCAGCGGTAAGCTAGCATTTCAACCTCTGCAATGGTAGCACAGTACATGTCATGAAATGCATTGAGTTCCATCTCACATTCTTTATATTGGATATCTTTGAAATGGCAGATACAATAGAAAATTAGTGAAAACTTACAACCTGCAGTTAGTCCTTCTGGCTTATGTCCAAAACATGTTCCTTAATCGTCCTACTGGCAAATAAATCTATATGTTCGTACACATGCAGAGAGCAGCAAACTCCATCTTTAAAACCTGTTTTGCTATGCTCAAAGTAAGTGGGCAAGCACATGCATCATTACTTTGCAAGCCTTTATATATACATTTATATTTAAAAAACAAAACAAACAACACAACTGCTCCTCCACTGAAAAAAGTGCTTATTTCTCCTTCAAAAGAACATGCTGTCTTGCCTTAAATTTACTGTCTTCTTCCATTTTCTGTCTCTTTTTAAAATAGATCTCTTCCTTTTTTTACTATATGCTATCTTAAAGATGTATTTTATTACTTGGAAATTGTTTTATTTCATTACAACACCCAAATTCTTAGTTAGACTGTGCAGGTAGATCGAAATTTTATTGACCTGAAGGAGGTGAGGTATTCTTTTTACATTAGGAGTCCGCTGATGACAAGAAAATAACTCCTTTCTGCTTCTGAAACTCCCCTCGTTCACAATTAGCCTGACAACCTCTGAAAGCCATGCGTGCACACACAAATATATTTACATAGTTGCTAGACAAATCTCTGATTAAAAGGATGCAAGGCTTTCAAACTGTTAATTCAGTCTAGAAAACGCTTGGTAGGCATTAGTAATTCTTGTGGTTTCCCAGTCAGTTTAGGAAGACCGATGCTTGTACTGGGCATAGCCATCCAGCAGCATCCCCACCCAGCAGAAATGAAATATCCCCAAACAGGCATCTTCAGCACAGGAGGAAGCAGGAATGCCACAAAGTGTTTCTTTGTACCCACCCAGACCTCCTGTTTCCCACCTGGAATCTGAAAAATGGGACGATAAACCAGTAACTTTAGAAAAATCACTGCCACACAGCATCAGGAAGACTGAGACTAAACCATACAAGGCATTTCTACAGTGCTGTACAGCAATTACTTTCTCTGAAACACAGCTGAGGCTGCACTCTGCAGTAGTCAATCTGCTCGCTCACTCTTCTATTTCAACCAAAGCGTCAGTAATAATGTAGTTTGGATGACTGCTATCAGCAAACCAATTTGCCAGAGAAGAGCAAAATAATTTCAGAAATTAATACAAAGAGGAAGAATCAAATGTAGCTCAGTCATCCAGATTTCAAATCAGCACGATGCTTAACTATGAGTTTGTATTGAAGTAGATGAGCAATCACATTTAGTTCAGTGAGATTACTCGTGTCGTTTAAAGGTCAGACTTGCTAAAACACTTTCCTGAACTGAAGCTTCGTTCAATTATGCTATAAAAACTAGCCAGGACTACCCAGCGAGTACAAATACGTGCTATCTAAACTAGCATGTCATTTCTTGCAGGCTTGCCTGCTTCTGCCAGCACACAAGCACAGGATCCCTGCCAGGCTCCTTGGGACAAGTCAATTCACACAACTGCCAAATTCAGAATCTACCACGTTCAAATGAGGCTGTGTGCACAAAAAACTTACGTTTCCACCTGGCAATGGAAATGCAGCTGGAGCGATGGACAAGAACTCAGTGGGGATTGTGAGCACACACGACACCCCTTACATTAGAAGGTTCTTTACTGGGGCAGTGTTGAATGACAGTCTTTATTTAGACCATGTACAAAGTGTATTTATTTTTAATCAACTTTCTTTTTGCTAGATGCGCACTTCAGTAAGAAAAGACTGTTAACAAGTCTTCTGTACCATGCAAACCTAACAATCCAGAAGAAAGATTATTTTATTTTTCCTGGAAAAAAATATAATGCTAATTCTGAAAGTAAGTCTCATTAAATAATAAATTATTAATTTAATAGCATTTTAAAAATTCAGATCACAAAAATATGAATGCAAGACATACAAACAATTAGGATATCTAACTTAGAGCCTCCTTCCCTAGAGACTGAAGACAAAAATTATTTTACTAGAACTGATGGCTTATTTATATTACAGCAGCAGTATTTGGACAAGGCAAGCGTTATCGTTTTTACAACTACTTTTCCATAGTGCCCTTTAGGCTTGATAGCTCCCTACTATTGTTAAGGTCAGAGGACAAGTTCATAAAACCTCTAAATCATACATAACACGACTTAAAAACCTAAGATATATCATTTTTTTTCCCTAGGCCTATGCAGAAGAATCAAAGCACAGACAATGCCCATCAGAAATAATGACCGCATTAAACAAGGCTTCATGAGAAATTTATGAAGCAAAATTTTTCTTTTCTTTTCTTGTCAGTATACGAGGAACAAAAAGACCTTTTTTTCCAGGAAATAAAAACAAACCCCAATAGTCAACAAACTTATTTTAAGACCAGACTCTAAGATCTTAAGTAATATATGTTCTTTTTTCCATACTCTACCTTTTTTTTTTTCTTTTTCTTTTATTTTAATTTTGCAGGAAAAGGCCTCTAATGTTATATGAAGAATGCCTTTTCAATGTAATGTCACTTGGCTAAGTACTTCTAAGCTAATTTTCAGGAACAACTACAGCTCAAACTGCATACTGTTTTTTTTATTAGATTTGTTTGTTTGTTTGTTTGTTTTCAAGTAAAACATTTTATTTTCCTATCAGGTAAGAAAAGAAAATAACTTGACTACTCATTTGTTATTAATACCTTACTAACTTACCTGCAATAAGCATCATAAAGATAGGGGAAAACAGGAAAAAAAATTGGTTTTTCTTTTTTAAATTCAAGAAATGTGAACTTTAGGAAAAAAAATTTACAAAATAGTTACAGAATAATGAAGTCTGTAGGAGTCCTGCATATACACTGATTCCAGGACCAGACACTTAAAAATGAAATGATTGGTAGAAAAAACGAGACATGGATATCTTTCTCCATCATAAAGACACTACAACACACCAATTTAAAGTTTGTGTGATAATGGTATGGATTTTTCAATAAATGATTTTGCCTGACTCACTGTACTGTAAGTTATTAGTAAAACAGTACTTACGCCTCACAAAACAGCATCATGCTCGATTACATTTTAGTTTTGAAATTTATGTAAAATTATAAGCTTTTATACTTCATATCCAATTTCACTCATCATCTTTTTTACACTGGAATTCAACAATTCACCATTTTTCTAGACAATCACATCTTCCAGCCACATTATGTATTAATAAATATAATCAGACTACATATACATTTCAACTGATCAGCATAAATCAATGTCAATTATGAACAAGTGTTAGAGAGACAAAATGTGACACTTCACACTTGATCTTGTCAAAGTGTCACATAAATATGTTCTAAGGACAACATATATTTTGGCTTAATTTCAGTCCCAAATAGGACTTTGTCACAGCTGCACATGTCTGTAGAAGTTTCTTAACTAGCAAAAATCTCATCTATTTTTCATTTTCAAAAGCATAAAATCCACATTACTGAGATTTTCATGAAAACAAATGCACGCTCTGTTTCTGTGCAAACTGTATTACCTGCCCTTCTGCAACTGTCTCTGTATCAATAATAGTGATGATTCCAGGCACCAGAGGACTTCGACGAATGTTGCTGTGAGCTAAAATTTCTTCTTCAGTTGCTCCTGAAGGCAGCGTCCCTGTTAGCTGTGTAACTACTTTCCCAACCATTGTAAGTCCAGTCTTTATCGTCTATAAAAAGAAAGAGAACCAATAAATAATGTTTAGGGATATTTTGTGGATCTATCTTGAATTTTTTCTCAACATAATTAATATAACTAGATTGCACACACCAGAAGCACACAACACAAATGTTTTTATAAGTGATACATAAGCTGCAAAAGGCTGTATGTAACAGAAATATCTTGAAAAAATTTAGCACCCTATCAATTTGAAGTATTCACCTTTATTTTGGAATTAAATGCTTCCAAAACACTGTTGAAAAAAGAAATATTTTAACGTCGTCTAAATGTCACAGGTTTTTTTTTCTTTAACTTTGTTATTAACTTATTCCAAGAGGTACAGAGCACAGATAGGTAGATGAATCAAACAATAAAGCCAAGATGGGTGCGTGTGGAGAGCAGTGTTACACAGAGAAATACTTATAGCCCCTAATGGTTAGTGCTGAAATAGTTACGTCTTCTCCACAAGTGCAAGAGACAAGGAGTTTGGCCTTTGAAAGATATGACTGACACATTCATTTGTTTCTCAGCAACTATGCCTTTTGCAGCATTAAAACTGAATATGGGACTCAAACCCAGCAAAATTAAAAATGCCATCCTCAAGGTATTAGAAAGGACAACTCTGTACAAAGTACACACATATCCCATTGCACATAACGTTACTTTCCATAGTCTGCATGTTCTCCAGACATGGGATTGCAAACATATTCATTGCACCAGCTTTTATCATCTAAAGATGCTGAAGATTGTTTTTATGTTGTTTTATTTTATTTGGAGAAAGAGGGAGAGTACACACAGTAGGAGAGATACAGATTTAAAGAAAATCAACCCAAACTACAGCTTTAAATGTTTTCTCCTTGAATCAAGGACTGTGCCTTATTTGCCTATAAAGAATTGAGCAGATTTATTATGCAATATAAATAAGAAATAGCAAAAGAGATCAGAATGGAATGACACTGTAACAAGCCAATTCTTAACTAAAAAGACAAGCTAAGCTGCCTGCTAAATTGAAAAGGAAAAAAACCGTACAGATCACAGGCTGAAACCAAGAAGCAGCCACAAATCAATTGCAACTGCTTTGTTTAGTGCTAAAATCTCAAACTGCAGTGATTAGAAAACACATTAGTGTTCATCAATTAGCAGCCAAACGTTTGTTTTAATAATTCATAGGAAATGACTTACACAAAGTCTGTTAGTGTGTTGTCAGGAAAACCTCTGAAGGGCCAACAGAATTAGGCGCCACACTGTATTGATGGCAATATCTAGCCAGGAAGCCTGATTAACCTCTGAGATGCCTCAGCTGATGTACTTACCCCATTAATGCTAATGGAGATACTACCACTTAAAATCGAGCCATGCCTTTATCATAGGAATGTCTTTGGGGTTTACAGTCTTTAGTAATATCCTGCCATTTGTTTCTTATTAATTCTTTTTATACTCAGATACAACAAATGAGAATAAAACAAATTTTAGCAGTGGCAAATTCAGAAGACTGAAAAACGTAACATAAAGCAGATAATGATATCCGAGGAACAGACCTAAAATAGACCCAATGCCATCACAAGAATGCATTTCAACAGACTCTTTCTTTACAAAAACTGACAAGGCAGTTTTCTGGCCAATAGTTAAAATCGTATAAAATGCACTGGTAGTTTATGCAGTAGGAAGGAGAAATCAGTATAGAAGTACTATATGGCAAAATACCTATGCAAGTTAAAAGACCAAGAATTGTAACTGACCTATTTTAGAAAATATCTTTAATATTATAACTAGAGAAATTGGATAACAAAGGGCCAAGGATAAATTTATAACTCTCTAGAAAAAAATTAACGTGCTTATCTAGCAAAATGAATTACTGTCACATGTTAGAGTAGGCTGTGACTCCAGGACTACTGAGAAGTAGTAGGTGTACGAAGATGTGGCCGAGGCCATTAGCTCAGAAATATCAGTGCAAAACCATTACGGCACTTACTTCTTTGTGCTATGTGTATATTTGCAAAAACTTCTCTGGTAATCTTTAACCTTTCCCATGCCATATCAGCTGTCCCCTCCATCCATTAGAGCTAATGACCTTGCTCTCACATAAGCTGTTAGTACTCATTAAGAAGTTATCAGGTAACAAGAGAAAACAGATGCAGCCTTTGCTAAATCGCTTTACCACTATAGGATTAAAAGATATGGAGAAAGAATCAACTAAAGAAGTTATGAGGTGAGAAGAACTTGGTTTATAATTTGATGCTAGACATTTGACAGACCAAATACATTTTAAATGAAATAGGTTAAAGTTTGCATTGTCCCAGCTCCTTTGTCATTGATGGGAACCTGCCAGTGCATACTTAGTGAAATTTTCTTATAAATAATATTAAAACACTCGACCCAGTTCCTTTGTAAGCAATGATGCATATTGTGCAAACACACAAATTATTTGTATGCTCACGTGTATCCTTTCTACTTAAAAATAACACTGTTCACATTCATTCAAATATAAAGACATATTTAATTAAAATAAATGTATGCACTCATACCTCATTTAATTGAAAAATAAGTACAACTTCAATTAGATGAAAAAATTAAAATGCATCATTCAGTGCCTATTTTGTTCCAACATCCTTTTAGTAACAAACCAATATATTGCTCCTGTTTCTCATAATAAATACATTTTACGTGATTTATTTGTAATGAATAATCTATAGAAAGCAGAAAGAGGTATCAAAAAGATATGCCTTGGTAATCAACAGTATGAAAGCCTCCTGGTTAGTTTGAACAAATGAACATACAACCAATTATAGATTCAAGTTCAAACTAAATGTTGAAATGCTCATGCTTCACAAAGATGTTTCCCTTTCCTGCTCTTGCCGCATATTCTGAAAAGGAGGGTAGGACAGGGAAGAAACCTATTAGGAAATTCATTTCAAACAGCATGCCAAGTTTGACCACTAGGATGGGGAAGGTCTGCAAGAGCACCGCTTGGAGAGAGAATGAGCTGAAACGTGGCTCACTCAGGGACATGGTGGGACCAAACCTCTCTTCAACAAGACATAGGAAAAAAAACAAGAAGGGAGACATAAGAATGTCTTTTCCTATGTCCCCTTCCTTGCTGCATCCAAAATGGACCTATATGGATAATTATAACAAGCAATTTCACATTCAGATGCTTATCTCAAACCAAGCACCTGAATATTCCCCCATCACTAATACTGTTAAGTAATAATGGGGTTTATTCTGAAAGATATTCTCCATCCATTCCACTGTGTTTGTTCAACTGGAGTTAAAAGAATCTTTATCCCATAAGGAACAATACTTTCATTTTCCCAAACGCAACAATTTCTATCTTTGCTAAACATTAACCTAAACTGGAATCTTGACACATTTTCTATTTCCAGAAATCCTCTGCTTGGTCAAATTAGACAAATTATCAGAGCTTTTTAGAACAGGAACAGACAGAAAGCCACCAAACAAATGCGGGGAAATGACAACAAGAGATTGAGCTGGAAAAAATGCATGTGTTTTTCCAGCAACAGCAAAAAGCAATGCTCTTGCAAGATGCATCTAAGGAGAAACAGGAGAAAGTTCAGTTTTCAAAATAAAATCCTTCTACAAATAAAATCGAATGGGACAATGACGTAAAGGAATTCTTCATAATGTTACCAGAATAACAAGAGTTTTGGCATCAGTAAACACCACACTCCAACATGACCACAATTTTGACCTCAGTATTCTCGGTTAACAGGGGAGCTTCTGACTCCTAAGTTATTTGATTATGGGGGAAATTTATTTGCTGCATCAAGTATAGTACAAAGCAGTACATCACACTGACGACAAACCCACTGTTCACTAACAGGACGTTCAAAAACATTTCTCAAAGGGAATACCATTAAAGTAAATATTCTGTACTGCCATTGAGATCTTCTACAGAGGATCTGAAAGGTAATTCTCAGAAGTGACCCTGTTGAAATGACTCTTTGCTCTCAGCTTTATCTTTCTCTTTTATATGAATGTTCTTTCACTTCCTTCAATAAGAAATTGGAACCCAAATGGAGAAAAGGCTGTAACCCAAGATAATCTGACAAAACAAGAACTTTTACAGAACTAAAAAGCAGCAGTGTAGGGAACAGAAAAGGACATACACTTTCAAAAAAGCTAATACTTCCGCTGATCAAAGCAAATGAATTAAACACCACTGCAGGCTGATAAGATATAACAGCAGTAGAGGTTTATAAATGAAGACTTACTTAAGCAAGGAATAAAGTTTATGGTGAGGTAATGAGATGGACAAAGAGCAACAGATATTTGGAGTATATATTTGCCAACAAGAAGGTCAGCATTTCGGTTATCAGAGATGAAAACTTGCTAGATAGTAAGCCAAGATTCAGTGAAATAAGTAATAAATGAAACATTTCACATTTACCGTTGCACACTCAGACATGAATAACAAATTAATACAGTAAGGCTGAGATATACTCGAGAGCCAAATCATGCAAATATTTAAAACTATATTAGTATTCATCTTGTCTATTACAGTAACATCTAACGGCCAGCTGAGAGTAATGCGCTATGCAAAATATAATGTAGTAGAGATTGTGCCCTTATGATTACCCATTTTCCTAACTTTCACTATTACTTTATCTCTGTACAGAGCCTAACTATCTCTTCTTTCCTATGATTATAAATGATTATATTTCTCTTCAGTATCTACTCATGTGATGCAACATCACTACTTCTGCATTTGCATATGTTCATCTTAACATGGGAATTTCTAGATTATGATCCTTGACTAGTACTACTCAGCAGGTAAGGTCATCATCTTGGTCCTTACTGGCTTTAAAACCTAGTTATCCACGGTCTTTGGGGGTAGGGGCTATAGAAGATGTCCTCCTTTTTTAGATTTTTTTTTTAGTCTGTCGCAAAAAATTAAACCTAATAGCGCTTAGTCTTTGATGCCTACTGGAATGCTGTGACAATCATTATATGGTTTAAGAAAGCTTTGGCCTGTTCTTCAGTTGTGAGTAGGCTTGGCTTTGGCAGTACAGTGATCCGTCAGTAAGATTTTACCACTTCTGATCATAACTGTGGCTGATCATGCTAAGCCAGTTGGTTTTTCAAACTTAACTGTGCTATAAAAAACATGTTAATGACACTAAGATTGAAGGAGTTTGGGGAGATTCCCCCTCCCCTTTTTTTTTTTTTTTGCTGATGGTGAAAGTATGCAAAGAGATAACAGCAAATTTCAGACGTCTTCAGAAGAACAGCAATTCAAGTTCTCCTCAACAATGTAAAAAACTGTGATTTTTCTCCTCCTCCAGCCACAGTGAGATTGTGTCCAAAGCTATGCTGATGGAATATATTTGTTTTTATGTTTTTTTTTTACATGAGATGGCATGCTCTATGTCTCTCTTTGTGGGTTCTTGTAACTGTTGTTTTCTTCAGTGACGCTCAGCTTTCTGTGCTGTGCTGTCATTTAATTCCTATTATTAGATTTGTTTTGTTGTGCATATCAGAAATGAAAAGGCTAGTGGTTACAATGAAAGCTTGTAATCAGCACAAAGTTTGCCAGACAATGCCAAAACTCACTTTGTGTATGTGTGTGCGTGTGCGAGAAAAAGAAATTACTTGGCAAAATGTTGCAGGCAAGTCCTCAAGGAAAGGAGCAGGGAGGGGGGGAATAGTAAAACAACAGTTCTGCATACTCTGGCTCGTTTAAGATTTTTCCAAGCCATGGTCTTCTTTTCATACTACGAAAACCCAGATATTTCTCTGAAAACAGAGGGATATTATAATGTCATCTGAACTAAGAAAACTAGGCAATGGAACCTGTATGTAAACAGTCATTAATAAACTCTAACCTTCAAAGAAAGCTGCCAGGTAATTAATTAGCTCCAGTACTGCGCTGTCATCCTTGAGAGAGATTAAAACATATAATGCTAGTGTGATTGAGTCGAAAAAGCATCAAGCACTTGTAAAGTCAGTTTTCATTATGCTAAAAGAGTAATAATTCACAATGTTGATTTCTAATCATGTAAACTTGCAGTATTATGAATACCCATTATACAAATCCATTTTACTATGATTTTCCTACACAAGGGGTCACTAATATGAATAGCTGTTTGTAATAAATAAAATTTTAAAAATTCAGTTCTGAAGGACGGGAATACTTTGTGAAAAGAATGGCTACTCAGAGATTTGCAGGATCAGGACCATATGCATGTTGCTAATGCTAGGATGTTTCTTACTGTGTTTTCCTCTTTTGTGAATGGGGCGGGGGGATGACACACAGTACAATTCAGCAGGGAAACCTAATAATTATCTTACAGGATAACCTCTCCCAGCAGCAGATGATGTACTCACTTTGGCAGCACTAATGACTGTGGCAGTGTAAGACTGAATGTTGTCTCCACAGGCTCCACCACGGGATTGATGGCATCGGATCAGCTACAAGAAGAAAGACAGCAACCGAGTAACTACTATTAAACTACATAAACCCATAACCCATTACCATAGCTCTTATTTATCATGTACAGTGGTGTGTTTTTTCCTACAAATAGCAAAAAGCCCTGCTGAGACACTTAACCCCTTTTTATAATCTTCTGGGTGCCACCCAGACTGTCGCATACTCAACTCCAGTTTTCAATTACAAGATGAGTAGTCACTAAGAATTCATAAACTTTGAAATGGTGGGATTTTTGGTCTGGCAGCAATACCACAAATAAATTTAAATAAATATAATCAAAAGCTTTAGCCATGTATACGTAACATTAAATATCAGACATTCTAAGAATCGTGAGTGTGGCTTTCCCCTCCTTTTTATGACTAGCAAGCAAAGAAATGACAAAGGAAAAGAGCTACTTTAAACTTTACGTTGAATAGATTAAAGGAATGTACATGGGGTTTACTCTATATTGCCTTCCTTCAAAACCAATAAACCAAAACAAGACTCTTCTACCTGCCATCAACCTACAAAAGCAGTTCTTGCCTTTGAACCCTAACTAACAATAGAATCTGTGCTTCTAACTAAATAAAATGGCAAAAACTACAGATATTTGTTGCTTGTACACATAACATGTTGCCTGTTTAACTGCTTTAGCAAAAAGAAAACTAAAAATCACTGGTTTTGTTTCTACAGGCTTTCCTTTCCTGCTTTATTTAAGTATCTAAATAAAAATAGTTAAACTAGGGAGAAAGGGGAAGTCCACAATGAATATACCTGGGAACACACAAGCCATTTAAATTCCTTTCCTTTTGCTGATCAGTGGCTTATACTTTTGGCAGCAGTACTTTTTAAATCCCAGGCTGACTGGTTAAGTTTTACAAAACCACATAGGCGTGGCATTAAAGGAAAGGCAGGCCTGAATTTGGAGAGAAATCAGTTGTGCTTGAAAAGGTGTAACAAATACATTTCTAAAGTCTGTCTCTGATAATTTCTGGTTCAGCTCCAGAAGCAGCTATTCCAGTCACAGGTGGAAGGGAGAAAAAACATCTGCTTTGAAATAAAAATAAGGCATTGGAACTTGAATTTAAAGTTTTCAAACACTTCAAGCTTTAAATACACAACCACTTCTCTGGCCTAGGGCTGGGTAAGAACAGTGATAATTATTTTGCTAGGGATCTGTTTTCTTCTTTTGCCTCTAGAAAAAAGAAAAAGTCATCCAACTTTTTCTTTTTTTTTTCCTGCAGCTTAACAATTTCAGCAATGTTAAAAAGTGGTCATTTTAATGCTGTTTCCTAATTTACAAAGTGCATTGCTGTGTTGTTTAATACAAACTCACTGGCTCTGTCCTGACTCAGTTTCCCCAAACAGAATTTCAGAATCCTCACTTGCCTGCCTTTCAGAGGTGTCTATAATTAAGTGCTTTAAACTTTTTCAGTGCAAAATGGGTTGATTATTGAGCAACCTCACTGAAAACACATGTTGACAGCCATCTTCTCTGCCTACGCTACTTGCATATTTATGACCCCAAGTTCACAAGCTTAAATCAAATATGCAGAGTAAATATATGACATATATGAATACCAAAGCACAGAGTGGGTCAAATATAGGGTCGGTCATTGTTATGCAAGTCCTCTTACAGATCATCTTTTTCACATTTTTTTCTAAGACTTTTCTTTCCCCACCCCCTATATATATAAAAGCTAGAAGGATATCTAGAAACAAAGAGAAGTATTTTTTGAAATTAAACCTTTCCTTACCTTATTTTCTGCATATGCAAGCCAACGGCTTCCAAGAGCAATAGGATTCATGTTTGGCCCTGGACAAGGATAGCAGCCTGAAAAGTTTTAAAAGGCAACATTAAGAAATATCCTAATGACTTCTTACAAAGAATTTTACTTATTGCCAAGAAAACAAAAAGTCTAAACAAAAACCTTTCAATTGCTAATATCACTCAGTAAATGCTTGCATTTTTGTTCCTAAAGATAAAACTGCGGTTAGATGAGCTATTTTAACAGTTAATTATGTGTAAATACTCATTTCTCCTTATGTTTGCATATTTTAATGCCATTTTGATACAGCGGGGTGTGGGCAATATTTGACTGGATTGTTCTGTATCTTCACATTTTAATTTTACTTGATTGATGTCTTTCCATCGGTCAACAGTTTCAGTTTACTTCAAGCTCTTCTAGATTCTTGTGGTATGAAAGGGTGTATTGTGCTTTTGGTTTTGTTTTTAATAATTCTATATACAAGCCCTTAGCCTCTCAAAATACTTTTGCACACACTTAAGCTTACACAGTGAGAGAATTTGTAATTACTTTAAAATCAGTGGCAAAGTTTCCATTGTTCACCTGCTTTTCATTACCTTTATATTATCATTAAAAATAGATATATACACATGCATAGACATGAACATAAAATAGAGAATTATTTCTGAGGATTAAAAGGTGAAAATACCTATAATAGCCACTGAAAACAGCTGTGAATGCAAATATGGCAAGGCTTAAAATTAATTAGGCCCATGTTAAATGCAATTTAAAATATAACGCCTGAGTTAAAAAACAAAACACACAACCAAAAAATCCCCTCAAAAAACAACCACCAAGAATATCACACTAT
Source organism: Haliaeetus albicilla (assembly GCF_947461875.1). Classification (NCBI taxonomy): domain Eukaryota; kingdom Metazoa; phylum Chordata; class Aves; order Accipitriformes; family Accipitridae; genus Haliaeetus; species Haliaeetus albicilla. Next base: position 3,121,807 of record NC_091491.1, on the reverse strand, counting down.
TAACTATTACAATTAAAAATACAGAATTTTAAATTATTGAAAACAATTAGATAACACTTAAACATAAATGAAAAGCTTAAGTAATCTACAATTAAAAGTAGCAGGGTGACCCTCATCCTAATTGCTACTACTATCCTATTTCCATGTCCTGTTTCCCCTCTTTTGTTTTTCATCATCCTTGCCTGTATTTAGTGCTCAAATCCTACTGATGTATCTGAACTTTAGTATTCCAGCCCTGACACCGTAAACGTCCACGCTGTACGATTCCAGCAGGCTGATTTCAGTGGGATCCTTCGTCAAGGCAAGAGTCTGAAAGTTCAGATACTGAAGTCACACACATGAAGCCACAAAACTGTCTACTGATTAGGGCCCTGATAACAAGATTTAAGCTTGAGTGTTCAAACTTGAACTAGTAAACTAAGACTGCCAGCCATATGCGTAACGCCATTTACTAGACCTAAATCCATTCTGGTACACTAAAACTTATACATATATATAAAAGAAATATTGCATAAGGTGGAAGAGAATGGGGGGAAGGAGGGGACCATCAAGCAAATGGTTAATCTCCGTTTTCATCAGTTCTTAGGCTAATATAGACAATTTACTAATTCATATTCTCACTGGTTGGCCAAGCAACAAAACGTTTAAAAACTTATAGACATGTGTGTCTCATTTGACAGAGCCCTGGTTTGCTGATCCTGTATCACAGGCAGAAGGAGCACTGAGATCAGGCAAACAGCATTTTAGAAGAACACATATAACAAACAACTGCAATTTATTGCATAAAATCCTACGCTACATTCTGAGAAGCAACATTAAAAAAAAAGAAAAGAAAAAAAAAGACACAAGACACAGCTAGCTAAGCTTCTATTTCCCCAAAGGCTCTTGTGTCAGACTCTTGATACTGATCTGCCAACCACAGTGAGAAAAAGCAAACATATTCACCACCTTCTTTCTGCAAGCATCGGGGTCTTTTCAAACAGGCCCCAAAATAGTCCAGAACATTTAGTGAGGACAACAGACTTTTAAAAGTTTAATGGCATTATTTTCAGTGCTTGCAAAATGGTGAAAAAGGCGAGTGGGAGGGTGTTAACTGTAGCGTATAGGTGTAAGCTTACGCTGACATTTGACAGCACTTAAAGACACATTTGATGGCATTTTGTTGGGCATGTGCAGCAACAGCTGCTATACTGTTCATGCTGTCTAAAACAAAGCACTCTATTTCATTTTTGAGAGCCGAGCAGTGAGGGTATTGCAAAATTTGAAAGATCATACCAAGCTATTTCAAAGGTCATAAAGCAATGGAAGGAGAAAAGCAGCAACTCATCCAATTAAATCCATCTCAGGCCAGGAAAGCCAAACCAAGTGAGTATTTTGTAAGGCCTTATCACTCCTTGATCTCAGGAAGGAAAACGAATTCTGAAGAGATGATGCCACAATTGTTATTGCATTCCAGAAGTGCATAAAATGTGGGTAGCCAGAGCCTCTTAAGGAACAAAGCAAGCAAAAAAAGGTTGTAAATACAACCCTGGGTTGTAAATACAAACGTGTTCTTCCGATGACATTATAGATCACGACCAGTAAGGTTTTAATGCTGACTTCTGCTTCGGCAATTCTTATCTGGATCAGTAAAGATAGTCAGGTCCCCCAAACTTCATTTATTTTTCCTCCCTTTTCTGTATAAAATATAGCATTTAAAGCTGTCAGACGATAGCCCTCATCACACAAATCTCTACAGTGACTTCAGAATCAGTCACTTGCATTTCCCAAGCTCTGCAAGCACCTCGTAACATCCTTGCAGCAGAAAACAAAAGGAGTATCAGCCAACAGATGCACTGTAACAACAAAACCCAAGCAATTCAGCAACTCATAACGAAAAGAAACATCTTGCTCGGAAAAGGGAGCTGTTCTCAATTACTTCAGTGAACCGAAGCAAACGAAGAACTGCAAAAAGCATTATTCTTCAAATAAAAAATTAATCAAATAATTTTAAAAGTTACTTAGAAAAACTGCAACTCTCTTCACTAAACCCACTGTAGATAGTTCGTTCCATGAACTGGACTCCGTCAATCAGACGGAGCTCCACACACAAATCAGCCAATTCTAATAATAACCTCCACAGAGGTCAACAATTCAACTCAGTACTAAACTCTACTCTCCGATACAAAAAACAGCGTAAAAAAAGAGCTATTTCCTCCCTTTCTTTTCTTTGCAAGTCTCTGCATTTTGGAAACTTGCGGCAGTACAAGGATAAACAAAGGGTTATACTTCATGGGAAGGAAAAGCAAATTGTTTTTCTGCTTTCCAAAAAAACAGCTGGAGTCAGCAGAACATCATCTACTAGGCAAATGAAAAGACAGACACAGCGTGACCTATCAAGCTCGGCCATCCAATCGTTACCAGCCTAACTCTCTTAAAGATTAACTTCTATTTCTATTAAACTTCAAAACAACTGAGGAAAAATCCATTCCAAGCAATAACAGCAGCAACTTTAGCATGTTTACAATAGGAATGAACATAATGAGAGTGCAGAACTAACTGTCAAGAAGACCAAAGTTTCCACGTTTTAATGACAGTATGGAGAGGTCATCCAAGAAAAGATCACTCGGGGAAAGTCCTTCCAAAAGTACAGCAAATCAAGCAAGTACTAAAAAACATCTGATCTTAGAATAAGCTTTACTGGGACTATCACCCACAAAAATATAGGTGAAAACCTACTGGAAACTATTTTAAAAGTTTTTTAAGTACACAGTTACTCTCTCCCTCTGTGCTTTATAACGACACACAGAGGAAATGCACTACTTCAAAGCCATGAAAAGGCAGAAGTATAAAAATACTATTTTGCAAACCTGAATCAAAGTGCAAGTTTTTCTGCTAACTTGATTAAGTTCCTATGCCCAAGAACTCCAACTGGTGCTGGCCTAAGCAGCGCTGATGAATAAGAAACGGGCTCCAGGCTCCCTCCGAACAGGGACTTGGCTAAGAGCCGAGGATCTCACGGGCAGCAAAAGCACTCTGGTCCCTCATATTCTGTGCCATGGTTTTCCCATTTCCAAGATGCAAGTGCTACCTACATCAAAATGGTACTGTAGGTAAATTCTTTCACACTGCAGTTTCTTAGTTTCTTCCCATCTTTTTTCTTAATAACTGAGTTATAAAATTATAATCTGAAATAAGCATATAGTTTGTGATTATAGCTTACTTATTGCTGTGCTGTCTTTATGTATTTGGTTTTACTGAGAATACAGGAATCCTAGAAGTTACTTAAAATTCTCTGAAGAGCTATACAAATGTTTACTTAATGAGTGAGCAAAGAAAAGGTATGTTTATTTTACATTATTTTTCAATTACTTTTACGAAAATCTCTACCACCCTTTGGAGATTCATATCCATATGCCCATAATAAACCAAATCACCTCCTCTACTCATCTCTGAAAATTCACACAAATATCCACTTCTCTGACTCTGGATCTTTCCACTGGTCTATGCTCCTACAGAAAACTAAAGACCCCAGTCCCACTCTTAAATTGTTTTCAAAAAACTCATCCTCTAGCTTCAGTAACGGCAGTGTGAATACACAGACAGCAGCCAAGAAGAGAAAAGCAACACATTCCTCTCCTCCCACTTAGCTTTTAAACAAACAGTGCATTGGGAAAATACTGTTAAGAGCAACAGGGCCATTAAGAGTCATGTCAGCTATAACAGAGATTAAGCCAATAAATCACAAAACATGCCACTATTAAAACCTGAACCACTTCTATTGGGGCAGCTCTTCATCAAGCTCCACAGTTTTTTCATGAGGAAAAAAATTTAAAAAAAAAATTAATACATATATATCTATAAACCCAAAAGTCCAGTATGGGATGGAGAGTTGTGGGCTAAACACTGCAGGAATTCCCAATATCCATAAAAACTTGGCAGTTTGCTACTTCACATCCAAGCACACAAACTTTGGAATCCCACAGGCAATTAAAAGCCTCAGCTTTCAACAGCTCAGTTCTTCAGGAGGACCAGAGCTGTGCATCTGTTATCCATGACACTGCTACAAGTCAAATCAGTATCTTCAGATGTGCTCTAGATGCGTGCCCTTCTCACTCACAAAGTATGGATGATATATGTGCTCTAAGTGATTCTGCATATATACCAAACATAACACATACCAACATGGCCTGTTTAAAAAAAACCAAACAGGCAATGCAGGTAGAGGACCAGTATTCTAATAACAATTTTCCTCCAGAAGTGAGCACTATCATAGTTAAGGCTATCATTTTTTCGTTTGGTCCTTCTTCAGAAACATCCTACACAGCCTGAATGGCTCCATTAATGAAGAGCTAAAGACGGCCTTATCACGGCGAAGTATTCAGACCCAAATATGCACTAGAAGGCAATGTTTCTCTCTAGAAAAATATGACGCTAACAGTCAGAACTTGTCTGAGCTAAGTCAGAACTTATTTTCAGTTTACATAACGATCTACTCATAACTGAATATGGCTCCTTACCCAGAGTACAGCTGTATTTCCTTCTCAGACCTCACTGAAATGCACTGTAAAATGACATGCAGTAAACTGTTGCAAATTAATGCGCGAATGAATAAAGCTAAGGGAAAGAAAAAGCCAAATCAGAAGCCTCCAGAACAACATTGCTTTTCTTCAAACACATCCCAACATGCTTATCTTAAGACACTACTGGTTGTTTTTTAATTTCACAGCATGTTGTAAGAATTCTTATTCTCTATACCTATTTTTACAGGTGTTTCATCCCCTCTAACTTGACTTTGGTTTTACCTTTTAATGAAAACCATTTTCGTAAGTTCTTTTCTGTCTCCCCTCCGCCCCATCACTTAAATAGGAAAACTTCCTTTTTCCATAATTTTCAATACTTTCTTTTTCCCAGTTTTCTCTGATTTCCTCTGCACTGATACATACTTATCCTTTTTTGATATCAGTTTTAAGAATTATCCTCATAATTACTGTGGTTGGTTATTTTTTTTTAAATGGACGTTCCACACCTTATATCTGTGAGGAATGCATACTAGTGTTGTCCAGTTTTATTTCAAGCTACTTCTCTGTGCAAGTGTTTATACAATATGGGTCTATAGGCAGAATTATTATAAAATCTGCTTAGGATTCTGTCTCTAATCCCAAACCATGGAAGAAATTGCATCTCTTGAGTATGATGAATATGACACTGGGATAGGATACAGTCAGCAAACACAAGGAAGGCTGGTCAGGGCAGAGATCTCCAAGGCTAACCTACATCCTAAGGCAAAACTAAGTGAAACCTTACTGAGAAAGCAGATTACTAGATAAACAAAGATTTTTTTTGTTTCAGTGTGTGAAGAGGTTCACTGAAGATGACATATGCCATCTTAACTGTATAGTGTTTTTAAACACAGTTTTCTGAGCAAATTCCAAAATGCGTAACTCTCTTTAACCAAAATTATTTGCCTTTAATCATTTGAGGTATTTCCCAGATATCACTTTAAAAATCTGTAAAGCAATGGTATTGTGTATTTTCAAATAAATAGCTACAATAGCCCACGAAAGCTATGTTACTTTTCAGTCACTGGATATAGCTTACAATCAATGAGTAATTTTTTTCTAGGTCTTACAAAATATACAGCACTCTGTAGTAATGAAATTACAAAACTACATTCTTAAGTCTTACAATCCAAAGCAGCCAGAAAACAGATCCATGACAGGCAGCATAGAAAGGGAATATACAATAAATAACGAGTAATTACTGTTGTTGCAAAAGCATTGTTTATTCCAAGGAAAACAAATTATATAAGTTGTTTTATCTAATATTTTTTGTTTGTTTGGGGTTTGTTGGTGGTTGTTTTTGTTTTGGGTTGGTTTTTTTTTTTTAAGCATCACCAAGCAAACCGAATTTATTTGTTTATAAACTGTATAAAGTAATATTGTTTATAAATTCCTCTGGGTTCCTTCTAGATGAAAGGCCCTATGTAAATGTTATTACTCTCACACTGTCACATACTTTCCAAAACTCTTCTATTGTTCTTGTACTTCCTTCTGTTTAAGTATCACCCATAAAAACCGAGCAAAAGAGCAAACCAGCAGGATGCACCCTACTGTGAAACCATGCTTGCCATCCAGGGCCTTTTTCTTTTTCTTCTTTTTTAGATCATAGTGGCATTATCATTATTAAAACACACAAAAAAACCCAAAACCCATCTAGAAATAAAGTGAAAAAGTAAAGCCACAAATGCTACATATACTGTCATCACCCACCTTTGCAGGGCTATATTCATAATACAAGTCATGTTCACAACAGACCCAGCCCTGCAATGAGCCGCATTTTGTGCTATCCTGGATCAGAAGAACAGAATTCCCTCATGCAAGCTTGGGGAAGGACCACAGATTGGAATTTTTTAAATTATTATCATAATTGTCATTATTATTATTGCTATTGTTGTTGCTATTATTATTACTACTACTACTATGATCATTATTACTACAGAGACCTCCTTTCCCTGTCAATTCTATCGTGACAGTTTTAAGTATTTTACTATTACTCTACAGGTCTAAGACCAATACCAAAGCTCTTACTAAAAATATCTGTGGCCCTTAATGTTCATTAGGCTTGGTTATTTACTTTAGTACAAGTTTGACTGATTTCAGGACAAACTATGTTTTAATTTCAGGTTTACTTTCTTTTTTTTGTTCAGAGTATTGGAGAGTGATAAATAATAATGTTACTATAGAGATTCTTTCTGTACAGGACAATGTGAGTAAGATGGCTTTGTTTTGGCCTTTAACATTAAGGATTTGGACGCTTTAGATAAAAATAACTTACACAGAAACAAACAGCACTTCCTGTTCTAGATATAATTTTTAAAACTGTCAAACCCAGGAGATATGATAGATACACATCTTGGGTACCAATGCCTGCTTTCTGTCTTTACACAATTTTTCTGTTGTATTTACACTTTCCTGCAATATAGCAAAAAACCCTGTAAGCAACAAAGACATTCATTTCCATAAATCTACCACGTTGCCCTAAAGACCTTTTCAAAAAGTATTTCAACGTTATCCTGTAATAGTGATACACTGATTCCCACATTCAGGAAAAAACACTCTTATAAGTAACACTGTTAAAAAGTAAAAGCAAGATCAAACCAACATTTCTCAAGGAAGGCAGTTAAAAATTACATGAAGGGGTATGTGTTTATATATATGTGTGTGTGTGTGTAAAAATAAAACTGCTTATATACAATTCATATGAACATGCTTGGCTTCTCTTCACTGATCAAGAAAATACTGTGAATCAGGAGCTTACTTCCCACCTGCCTTAAGGACTTTCGATCTAAACTGAAGAGTCTCCCTCCACAGATGGAGGAATCCCATCAGTTATTATACCATGTGGGATATCCAGGATAAATGCCACTCACTGATCACAGTTGAGAAGAGAAATGTACATTCTTCCAGAAGTTCTGTTTGTAACTCTTCAGGCATTAAACCTTTTCATAAGACATCCAGTGTTTTTACTTCAAAGCAAAGAGATCAAACTGCTCCCTGTGTGCTGATCAGGGAAAAGGAATTCTAACAAAGCTAACAAAAACGTACAAAAAAGCCTAGATGATTTCCAGATCAGACCTGTGACAAACTGAAACCACCATATTATTTCTTGCATGTGAACGTTAGTGAAAATAGGAATACTACATCCAAATTGCAGATTAGAGTATCAAACACCATTTGGTTTGGGTTTTTTTTTATTTATTTTGAGAGGTGCAGGTGGGGTGCATTTAACATATACTAAATAATTTTTGGCTTGTGGTTAGTCAAGTCTTTTGAGACTTTATATACAATAAAGTACTCTGACTAAAATCTGGAAAATTACCTCTTAAGGCTCTAGCTGTACAGCATCAATAGAAATGTGGTGCCAGCTAATGGCTGCAATAACTGTCTTCATCCCTAGAGAATAATGGATGGAGAATATATCAATATGAGGAGTGGAAGGGCCAGAGAAACCGAGCAGGCACTAGTTATCGGACACAAAGATGATGCCACATGCATGATGTTATCTGGGATAATCTTTACTTAGGGCCCAGGGGGTGGGAAGGATATTCTTTACAGAGAAGAAAGTATCCATCAGGCCATATTCATAATCATCAATGTTCCCCTAAGTAAGCATTTTTGGAGAAGGGTTGAGGGAGCACTGATGTAATAGAAATCAATGAAATTCAGCTTTTCTGCATCTATTGTTTCGAGCAAAGTAGGGAAAAAAAGCCTGTACATCACTTTCATTTCTGATCGTTCAGTCATATGCAGTATTCAGAAAAAGGCTCTGAAGGAAATCTTCAGTGAACCACAATAAAACTCTTAACTATTTAAAAATGTATTTAAAATCCACACCTTGACATTCACAACTACCAAAGGAAACACATTCTTATTATAAGCATCAAATGAATTTTTGTAGTTTGGCCATATGAGCAATTAAAACAGTGCAGGACGCAAAAATACTGTTTGGCTTTATCTTCCCCTTGATTCAAGTCCCTTCTTAACGAAACAGAGTTGGCTCCAAGCATAAGCACAGTAGAGAATGAAGTGTTGCATGAAAGTTATTGCCATGAGTTCTTTGCAGACCGATGCTATGCCTTTCCTTAGCAGACATTTAAAAATAAGAATACCACACTGGGTAGATTATAGGATATCCTGGTAATTTTTCTACAATATCAACGGTAAGTTTTCCCTTCAAGTTTAAGCAGCTGTCTTAAATTGACACACCAAGACTGGAGCACCTGTACACTGAGTTATTCTTACAAAAGGCACAAATAATATGTGCTGGCGCTCTGCCATTCAAGTCAAATCAGCACATTTCCATCTAATCACATGCAGCGGGGGGGCACCGGAGGGAAGAGTAGTACTATGTCAAATTTGCTCAAGAAAAATCAGGAAATGCACGAGTTAAACATTCCAACAGCAGCACGAACTTGACCATGTTCTACATCCTGAATATTTTATGGTATATTTATTACAACAATATATTAAGCTACACATTCAACCACAAAAACAAAAACAGAAAGACAAATACTACTCATGTGCAACACAGCTGCATTAGCATTGCTGAGGAACACCAAACTTCAGAATTCCTGACACTGTTTTTAATTGTACATTCTGCATTTAATTTTTATGTATAAACACTCAACAAAATGGACAAGAGCTTCTGCTTAATTACGTTTGCTTTTTAGCTGTCTCAGTAAGGTTCTAAGGCTCCCACACCACTCAGTTGATATGGATGGAAGTTGTGATCTCCACATCATCACCAAATCTTCTTGAAAAAAAGATTTTCTTTTTCTACGCAGTGAAAAAGAAACATTTCTTACACAGTAACAGAAATGTCTTCAAAGAGCTAGTGATCCTCATTTAATATTTTTGACCTTTAATGCCACTGCTTCTGACTACAATCAATCAGATAACACAGCTGAGAATCTTCTTCACAATGAGAAATTCTCTGGGCAGCCAGGGCATTCTTACTGCCACTGTCCTGCAGAGCTGGGATGCTCCCATAATGGAAACAAACAGGCCTATAAGACCTTGTGCCAAGCTTCCTTTTCAGGGATTTCTACTTTTCCAATTTAAACTGACACTGCCCTTTCCTAAATTTAAAAAAAAAAACAACAAACCAAAAACGCACTGCAAAAGAGCCCAGTTGCTGGCCAGTTGGCCAGTTTCGACTATCAAAACTCTATGCAGCTAACTAGGTAGCTCATTTACATCAAATTTCAAACACAGAGTAACTTAAGCCTTTAAAGATATACTCTTAGGTCAAAGATATTTCAGCACATACGAAGTCAGAAAGCTTAAGACAAAAGCTTTACTGCAGCCTTCAACATGCCAGAGCGTAACACCCGCTTGATAGCATAAGCTATGAAGTGAAACAACTAAACTTCAGAACACTCAGGACAACTATTCCCCAGCACAGGTCCAAGAAACCCATTCATCTAGGAAAAAAGCACACGTCTTTTTTGCCCCGTCACACCCCATCACTGGCCACAGGCAAGCTGGGGTGGTGGCAGGGGAAGGGCCGTGGTGGCAGCAGCAGCTCCAGCTGTCTGCTGGGTGCCGCAGCTTTCCGAAATGCCCAGCATAAAATGAGGGGTGTCTTCAACCGAGCTTTGGAACCCCAGAACTAGAACAAAGTTTGAGAACATCTTCAGTTTCTCGTATTACAAACACAGCACAGCTGGGAGAAATACACTGTGAATAGTGACATTTCAGGAGTTTGGATTTTCAAATCATTTGTTAAATAACTCCAAAAGCTTTATTTTATCCTCTTTAAATTCCACTGCTGTTCCACAAAAATGCACTGCAAATCGAAAGTTAAGTTAGGAATGGGATACCCCTGTTTCTCAAAATACAGTTCAGTGGATTAATTTTTAAAAAACAAACTGCAGTATCTTTTTTTTAAAAAAAAACAATAACTGGAATTCGAAAAGCACAAGAGTTCTCAAAAATACACACTTAACCGAGGGTTTGTTGGTTTTTTTTTTTTACTTTTTATCTAAAATAAAGCAAGGCTTGTATCCTAATTTTCTTTGATGAAATAAAAAGAAGTGAGTCTTTTCCCATTTGGCTCTCTTCACTGAACCCCAGCAGCCTCCTAGTATCTTACATCCATGTATAGGAAGAAACTGACACCTATTGGCAACTTTAATATTACTGCATAAAAATGTTTTTCTTCAAACTATTACAAGAAACAGCTTCTCTTAACTAGATTTTTCTTTAAATACATAGATAATATAAAAAGATAATTTTGACCTTTTCCAATTGTGACTGAAAATACCTCCAGAAAATTTCAGACTCTCCTTTTTAACAATAAAACTCTGAGCCTTCCAAAGTAAATTATCATCCCTCAGTAATCTATAGATTTTAAGAGGCTATTCTAATTGATAAACAGAAGCACTAGTCACTAACTGCTTGAAAAATTAAATTTTAATTTTTTTCTGGGCTGAATATTTCCTTCGTGTTTAGCATTAAAACACACACAGTCTTGGGAGCACGTAAATGACATCCTAATCCTAACCACATCCTGTGACAGAGCAGATCACAAGCAATAGAAAACACACCATTTTTCTCTACTAACATATCAATTACTGTGTTACAGACGTTGAGGCAGCAAAGGGACGCTTACAGTAGAAGAACAGCTTCTGGAGAGCACCTTACCCATTACAATCAATTGCCTCCTATTGAGAGGCAAGTCGTAGGTTACATCGGGATAAAGGAGAGTCTGAGCGAACAGTTCCTTCATGCTCAAGATATACGTGAAAGCACCTGCAAGCAAATATCTGCCTATAGTTTTTCTACTACAACACTTTACTGACCTGCTTGAGCTCTGGGGCCTGCTAAAGTAAGGACACATTAAAAAAAAAAACAACACAAGGTACCAGGGCCAAAGGAACAACAAAAAATGAAAAGCGGGCAGATCGCTGCCAATGTGTTTTCCAACTGCTACTTATGTGTACAACCTGAAACTCAAAACCTGAAACTTTTGCACATATTTCTGCAAAACAAACAAAAGAATTCTTCTGCTACCTATGGATGCCAGTGTAGGTGCTCTTCACAACAGTGAGAAGTTAGTTACAGCAATAATAAATATGCAAAAGAGCCATGGATTCACAGAGTAACATTCAGGGTTTTTTTGAAGCAACAGATTTCCTGAAACTCCAAATGAAGGCATGGAGACTTGCTTCAAGGTTTTAGAAATAAAAACAAAACCAAAGAAATCTGTTTTATCTCTCTCCACCACTAGAGCAAAAAGACTGAACCCAATTATTATACATACTTGTAACGAAGAATTTTTTGGTGAAAGTACAGCTGTCAAAGGCGGCAATTTTCTCTTGCAGGACTACAACAAGTATCCTGAAAACACAGAAATGGAACGTGTACTTTAAACATTAAATGCATTGGTTTAAAGATTCAATATCTAAATGTAATTATTTCAAAAGCATCAATATAAATTCTACAGTGATAAACTGCCAGGTTACCAATACATGGCAGTTATTGAGGATTCTCTCTCATCCCAACCACACAACCTTCATTTCAGGAAGTACACAGATCTGATACAGAACAACACAGCATATTTATGATATACCTCCTGCAGTAAAAGCTCCATTAAAAAGAAAGAATGGAATTGCAAGGATCCTGAATTACTTTCAATGACTCAAATAACAATCAAATCAACAATTGGTAGGACACAAGCTAAATTTGAAATAATCCCATTGCCCATCTCATTGCAAATTTATTAAACCATCTTATTTACTAAAAGCAGGGTGGTTTTTCATACCAAGAACATCAGCACACTAATAAAGTTGAGAGAAGCAGAATTTGTGCCAATTAGCAAAATTACAGGTGTATGTTTATGTATTGACTTGTACATGTATGCACATTTATTGTAAAATACCTGTTCATTACTTGAAACAAAGAACAAAACCACACGATAACTATGCATGAAACACTGTACTGTCTAAATGAATAGAGACCGAAGATGCAAATTTGGAAAGTGAAGCATCTTGAAAGCTTTATAACTAGGATACATTGATGACTTCCCAAAACCAAGTTCTTAAACTCCTGAAATGAAAGAGCCACCTGGGAAGCCAACAAATAAACAGATAAAATCTACCAGCTATGTGGAACATTTAGCAATATGCTGTCATTAATTAAGAATCTGATTATTCTCTCATTAGGAAGAATATGAGACAGTATTTTTTTAATTAGCTAACAATATGCAGCATTAATAAATACTGTTAATTGTAAAGATATGATGTAGAGAATTAATCACATCTCTCAATGACTAAAAATACACACCTAATGTTTTACCTGAGAATTATGACTGCATATTACAGTATAGAATAATAATCTTTAGAAAGATGATGTATCGCATCAGTCTCAACACATATCCTTGGGTAAAGGGTGATGCTTATCTCCCATCAGTGTGTATACCAGCCATTAACTCCTCTCTCTTTTTTATTTTCCCTCCCCTATTTTTAACTCTCTAGCCATAATAACACCTCCCTCTTCTCCCTTGAGGGCTCAATAGCTTTAATACTCTTCGGTGATGGACTACACTAAAATTAAAATACATACCTTATCCACCTGCTTGCTGATGTTTTCATATCTGAACTTATAAATAAGTTTTGAGTCACAATTTTCACCTAGAAAACTGTACTAATACTCTTCCAATAGGCGTGATTTACCTATGCAACTGCTATTTGATTTTGATATTATTTTTGCCAACCCAGTTGCCAAATAACACAGATTGCATCTGTAGTTCCCAAGATGACTCCTGAAGCCTGTTCAGTAGGCTGGTGTAACACTAGCCACTTTCTATTTGTCTGATACAGAAACTGATTAAAGTAATAAGCGCTGTTCTGTATCTCAAATTCTTTCAGGACTCTCTGGTTTATAACACCTCATCCTGGGACTTTGTCGCTGCTCTGTTTTTCAGTATGCCTCTATCTAGAAACAAAGAGAAGTACAAATTCATGGAAGGAAGGTGAAAATCAAGGAAAATTTTCGGACAAAAGCCTTTCATATTCCCAGATTTGCAGACCTAGAACGGGAAACACAGGTACACTTTCAGAGTGAGCAGCTTACTTGGCAAAAGAAGAGGGCGGAACACATAACAAGACGGATTCAAATGTGTTAAGTCATACAAGAAATTAACGTAAGATTTCTTATTTGCTTGTAGCTCTCTCATTGTGAAAAAGATGCTCCCCCACCCCCTTCTGATTTATAAATCTCAATTTTTAAAAGTTATAAACTCTGCATATATCAATTAATATTAGTTTGGGACAACATAGTAGTTTTAGTTAAATGACATATCTTCCAATTGCTTAAACTGCATGAGAGAAAAACAAAAGAAAACGTACCAATTCTAACTTCTTCCACAAGGCCTAAAAGAAAGTTAACCAATGAATAATAGAAAGACTTTAAATGAATGTGCAAATATAACGTATATATAGAAAACCTATGTATATTTGATTGCAATATTTCCCAATCCAGTAGATTTTTGTTTTCTACTCTTTGAAGATGTACTGTCTTTCTGCATAAATGAAACCTACCAGATGGATGATTCTAGAGTATAAATACATAAATAATAAAAGTTTTCCCTTCTTCTGCAACTCAAGTTCTATTTTAACTTCAAATTTTGGACTCCATTAGTCTACAGCACAGTTAACGCACCATTAGCACTGCACTTGGCCACATTTAATGCATTTTCAATCTGAAATAGTGGGCTTTCCTTGGATAATAACAGAATCTGATACGTTCCAGAAAAGCAGCTACCCTGGATACAGCCACATGGCTTTGAAGTAGCTTTTCCATTTTTGCCACTTAGGAAAAGAAACATTAGCACCTGGAAAGACTTTTTAGTTGGGAGAGACTTTGAATGATGATTTGCCTTTTGACTGTTTTTACAATTGGATTTTTCTTCTGCTAAGAGGCCAGACTGGAAAGATTTACTATCATCACACTGTACACAAGGGAACTTTAAATTTTTCAAGGGACAGTTGCACAGATAAGTACCAAACTCCTTCTGACAGCTTTTAAAGGAACAGTGACCTATTCATGGCACATAACTCTCACCAACTCAACCACTTCAGAGAAACTATTTTTTTGATATAACAATCATACCCACATCCTACAATAAGCAGATTAATGGGGATAACAAAAACTACCATCCTTTACTTCTTTAAACATTCAACATCAAAATATCCTCCTCGTTATTAGATTAGTTGTGGTATTAAAGATGTTTGTTCACTAGTACTACTTTTCTTCTGTAACTTCTACTTGACCTGATGTAGTCATTAATGTTTAGATTTTGATGGTATAATGATAGACAATGTCTAACAAAACCTTTGTGGCTTCTAGGGTCGGTTTTGCTTGGGTTTTTTGGGGGTTTTTTTGTGGGTTTTTTAAATATATTTTTTTTCCCCCATCCTATCTCCAGCACTGCTAACTTCCCTTAGTTGCATGAGTTTAATACACGCTCACATACTTTTGTGGTCTTCGTGTATGCAAGCATGCTACCTACTGCCATACTAATCAGGCATATAAAACATACCATTCTGATGTTTGTTTTGATCTTAATGATTTGTGTTATTATGCCACCTTCCTTACTGAAGGACCATCAATTCCAGCAAACAGATACATATTGCCAAAGAAATGCAGTAATTTCTTTATTCAGTGCTCTACCTTTAACACAGGAATCGTATCCCACAGCTTCCATAAGGTACCTAAAGACATACAATGACTAATAACAGTAACAGCTGGGAATAAGGAAGCATTAAAGCAAGCAGCACAATCATGGACTTTGACCAAAGTCACTGCATCAGATTCTCTCATCAGGAGTGCCAAGGGATCATCAAGATCCTCATGCAGGGATCCTGGGTTTTCTCTTTTGTCTTAAAAAGATGCTGTAAATTACAAGGGTGTTCAGTTTTGTGTGTCTTCGAGAGATGAAGATCTAAAGTTAATTCAGAAAAAATCTGAACTCATGATTCTATGGAAACAATAGATTCTATTGTATATGACCTCTATGTTGCTCAGCCTTCTAAGCCGTTTTCTCTCAGAAATTAGGTGACTTCATCCCAACTAAGAGATGATGCTTCGTTATTCCACTCACAGGAACATTATTTCCTGTAAACCACAGACTGCACCCCAGGAATTTTTTGGATGTGCAGGAAGGCAAAATATGACAGAAGAATGGAACACAAAGAAGAGACCCATAAACTCTTAAGCGCTCTATGCTGTTTAAACTCTCGATGATCCCATTTCTTCATCTGTAGGTGGATGATAGAGGATTCCAACAATTCCTGCTCACCCTCATCACAACTGAAAGAAGCTTAAATGATTTCAGATGCAAAAGGTTTTGAGCTTCTTAAATGAAAGTCATTGGAGAAGCATACTGTCATATTCAAACTGAAATATTACTTGAGAAATGGAGAACCAAAGCTATGCTTACAGGAAAGTCAAAATAATAAAGTCAGGGAGTGCATACACCAGAAACTGTATTCATTACTGAAATTTTACATGCCCTAACACAGAAAGAATGTAGAGTAAACATCCTTACCTTTTATTGCAATGCAGATCATAAATAGGAGTTTTGAACTGTATGGACTTGACCATCTCTCCTGTTCGCAAAGAATAAAGGTCCACACAGCAGTAAGGTGGGCTTGTGCTAAAATGAATTAAAAAAAGATTTTAATGGAAAGAAGGATTTTTTGTAAAATTATTTTAAAATTATTTCAGCCTCCCTATATTATTTAGCATGCTAAATGAAAAATCCAGCAATCCAAGCAGACTGCTGGAGAACAAAGGGTCAATATAAGCCTTCTACATTAAGGAAAGGTATGATTAAAATCGAATTGTGATACCCTCAACGGTCACAAACCTGTATTGTGCAACTAATTATCAAGCACTTAGTTTCCTTTGTCACAAATAAGACTTTGGAACAGCAGATCTGACCAGCAAAATACAAGCCATTTGATAGGCATGAAGTTTTCGACTGCATTCTAGTTATTTAAAAAATATTCTGCAGAGTAACACTTTCCTAAAGGGGAATACTTGCTTCCCCCTATGCAACAGCTGAATCATATGACTTGATTTGATAGAGATACATTACAGAGAATTTACATTACATCTCTGATGGACTTTTGTTTGAACTATATAGAACTTTTCAACTGCTTTGTGTCACTTTTATCATTTCAATGTAAATAAAACTCTATGGCTATTTCTTAATAAAAAGGCTTGCTTTCTTTTGAGAGGGAGAAAGTGCTGAGTGTTCCGATAGGGTTGAGGAAGGTAGTGGTGGAAACCATTTTACAAGCTGAGGAGAGGCTTTGATGTGGCAGTTCTTTTCCATAACACCTTTTTTCCCCTCCAAGAACGCATTAAAATGTTGGCTACTTCTAGGTCAACGAATATGAAGGAGCACAAATTGCCAGCTGTACAAACATACACTAAGTATTGGTAAAAGAGGGTGTTTCCCCTTGCCCATATCTGTTTTATTTTACAGAGTTTAACACAATTCCTGACACAACACTTGCTTGTCTTTTGGATCTGCTCAAGCTGCTTGAGAATTTTCTGGAGAACTGGAGTACAAATGCCAACTGTTTACCTCAAACGCCTCAAGATAATAAGATGGTACATACAATAACTATGCAGCAGAGAAACAATATACAATTATGCACAGAAAGACAACTGTCAAAGAAATAATAGAAAAACTAAGTTTTGACATTTTGCCTACTGAAATTCTTCCCAAAATACACATTTTTCTAGGCACATACCTAGGCTAATAACTAGAGGGTGCTATTTATTACTTTTAAGCACTTCAAAGGCCCTTCAAAAACACTTTTTGAACAGTGAGACTCAGGTCTAGTTACTTTACAGTAGAAGCTCATTGCTGCTAGAAAATGCGGAACACCACAGCAAGGTCTATGTACAAACTTTTTTTTATTTAAGTATATTTATTTATTACCTAAGGGAAATTATTATTTTGATAAAAGGGTACACAGATTATTATTTCAAAACAGAAATCACAGAGGTTGATACAGCTAAAATTATATTAGCATAATTGATACCGATTACTACTTCCATGTAAGCCTGTGTTGACTTGACATATAGCTAGCTACATGACTGCAACTCAAGAGTATGTACTTTCTAATACATATTGCACCAACAAAATTATGCTTAATAATCCTGTCACTCAAATGAATAATTATGTCATGCCTTTCTTCTGGCTGATTGTGGTAAGACCGTTCTACCAATGCCTTCCCCCCCCCCCCCCCCCCCCCAGGAAAGCCCCATTTTTTGGCTAAGTGCTTTATCCACCAACTGCGACACAAAGGGGTGGAAGCACAAGCGCTTGCTCTTTCTTTGGCAATCTTTTCAAAGGTAGAAAGGTAAAAAAAAAGTTTCAATCACTAGGAAAGACTTCTCTCTACCATTTCCTTCTGGTTATTTTAGTTCCTCTCCCTGTTCAAAGTAATGGCTGTTAGGAACCTAATTTGCTAATGAGTGCTCTCAATTCATTAGACACAACATTCATTAAATTAGCGTCATTTAAATTTATAAATTCTACTCCAAAAGCTGTGTACCTAAACGAGTAATGATACAATGCTGAGATCCACAACATCATGTTCTTTTTTGATCAGGCCTCAATAACACTCAATAACACGGTTTCAACTTGCTGGGGGGGGAAATCAAGGATTTTAATTTCATTGTTCAACAGAACCCCATACAGTAAGGATTCTCCAACAGTGCAAAATTTAATTTCTTTTCCAAAAACATTATTTCTCAACCATTCTAAAAGTATGAGCCTCTTGAATGGTCTTTCTTTACCTTCCTTTATATCTCCTCAGCTAGGAGAAAGATCAGTTCCTCTAGAACAGGAGAATGAGGATTATAGACACAGATCTAAGGATCCATTTCTCTGTCACAGCACTTAAAGAATAACAATACTACTACCTTGATTAGCCTACACTACTCACAAGCAGAAATAAGAGCTATCTTTCCTCCTCCATTTCAGTGATGTCAAAAGCTCGGGCTCAGTGGTTCTGTGTACTTTCCTTACTCAGCCTCTGATATGCAATGGATTCTATATTGACCCATTTATGCATATGAAATCAACAGAAGAATAACATTTTGTCCTTTCTTTCTCCTCTAGAGGGAATTCTCCCCCAGGTTAGTTCACTGAAAGGGCTCCGTGAAGTCTAACAAGCATGGAAGCAAGAAAAAAGGAAGCAGAAGCACATGAATTGAGCAATAAAAGATGTGCAATAGGGCTGCAAAAGCCAGAAGTAGCTTACCACCACAGACCTGCAGCACAACGCAGCTTCTTCTGACACTTTATGACCTCCACTGTACTACTCTTAATTCCCAATCTTCTTGAAACAGGGAATTCAGGGATTTCTATGGCCCACATTGCAGCCAAAGTCAGATTAAATTACAGCGTACCCTTTACATTCTTTAAGTTAAAAATCTGGACTGAATCCTGGACATAGCTTTTAAGAGCTAGGCATCTCAACTCCTTTTAAGTCATTATTTAAGAAGAATTTGAACCCAAAGCCACCAAGATCAAAAGCAGAGGATGAATGTGTTTCCCTTCTTCCATAACATTCATACCACATACATTATTGCATACCACATAGCAGGAAGATTTACACTAAGCAAGATGCCCTATTTAAATATACAAAAAAATTACTGTGTTCAGTAAGACAAAGCATCATCACTGATAAACATACTGGAGTCCTTTGCAGGGTCTCTAGAAAAATTTACTTAGGTATAATGCTTTGTTCTTAACAATTTTCTTCACTAAACTATCAAACAAATACACAATGAAATACTAAAAATGACACCACCTATGAAAACAAGAAGTAACATTTAGTGTAATCAATACATTTAAATTTCAGCTACAAAACCAGAAGTATCCAAACTACCACAGAATACCACCAAAACCACCAGAGATTGCAAGACGGAGCCCTACAAACTTGCAAAATCATCTCTTGACAATCGGAAGTTCTCAAAACCTTCAAATTGTATGAAACTAAAACTACTGCATCTTGCTCTATTGCAGGAATAGTCATGAATATTCATTTCATCAGAGGATCATACAGATATTGTAAGTAAATGTGCCTGAACTATACTAGTTGACAGCCTATCTTAGCTTACACTAACAAACTACCATCATTTGGGGGAAAATAAAGCAAGGAGAGTTCTAGCTAAGAAGCTTTTCTTCTGATAAACTGAAGGTTCATGTATGTCTCGTTGATGAGAAGGGCTCCGATCATATTTCAGTGTACCAGTGATGATTATGTAAAGGGGAGAGATTAAGACAGGAATGTGAAAACACTGGTTTTTGCGGTCTGGTAATAACATTAAGTCTGTCACAAAATTCCTGCAAATTACTCCCACAGATTATTGACAAATTTTCATTATGTATCCTGATTGCTAAAATAGCTGCCTAATGTAGAGGTATCAACAACTTCTTTAAAGGTAATGGACACAAATGCACATACAACTTCAAAATGTTGGCATTAATAAATATACGAATACACTCAGGCTCTTCTATCTTCTCCTATTTGACTGTTGCAGTGCAGGGATAGAAGAAAAATAACAGATGCCTTGTACAGCTGGCACTTGACTACATCTGTGCTTATGCATCACGACATAACTATCACCTCTTCACAGATTTGCTAGCTATGAGTCACACAATTTATAAAAGCTCTGTGTAAAATGTTTGCATACAGAGACAAATATACTGTACAACACACACACACATTTTATACGAAAAAAAGGAGAAGACTGATGGAACCAACATGAGGCCAAAATGTTCTGTGCCTCGAAAGATTTTACTCTGCCTGCTCACAAGTGTTTACTTTCCTCCCTGCTGACTCTCCCCACTCTGCCACGTGATAAACAACATCCCACTCAAAGACAGAATGGACATCAATTACAGAATGGTCTCCTGAGTCCATAAAGGGAGGGGGAGAAAAGAATGGGGTTTTCTGAGAGGTGTAAAATTGAAGTAGAGATGTTGCTGAAAAAGCCGACCACCAGGCCTTTGTAAGGCATTCTTTATGCGAGGCGTTTTCCAGTTAATTGTGGCATTTAAAAAAAATCATCTCAGGATGGAAGCTGTTTAGCCACCATAGTGCATCACTGTATATTTTATACCATCTTCACAAAATGTATGGCTAGAATCCTTAGAAAAAGAGATCAAGGGAAGCATCTCCAGCTACTTTTCTTTTGCTCTACATGTATACAACATAAGCTTGATGAGATACACAATGATGCCACTTGGGAACAATGACAGAAGTTACAGCATCATAACACATTTTAGATAGCAATAAAATTGCTAAAGTAATAGGTAGAACCTCCCTTAGGGAAAAGCATATAGTTATACAGAACACTGTTACAGTAAAAATATTTTTTAACACCTGTACTCCTTTATACAGGCTCTGCAAATTTCTTTTGGAAAACAGTCTGTTAATTACTATTAACAGCTAATGTGTTAATGTATTAAAATGACAAAATGAATGAAAACTTTGGAAAACGGTGAAATTGCATCAAATTATCAGTGAGATCACATGAAGAGATTACATGGACTGATCTAACAAATATAGAAAAAACTATCACTTCTCAAGAACACGACATTACAGGGATTCTAAGCAATATCAGTATTATAAATAGCCTGCCAAAGCTTGTCAGAAAAAACTGTTCTAAAGATTAGTTAACTTCAGAATCTGCTGATTCAGTTGTTATGCCTTGATGTCCTTTAGTAAAGACGATGCAGCTGTCTGCAGACAATCACTACAGCATTCTTTACCCAGAGTCTCTTTTTGGCAACTTGACTTCACATGATGGAACAAGGGAAATAGCTTATTTCCAGCTGCTATGTATAAATTGATCCTCGTCTAAGGTGCCACTTTGCAGTACGCTGCATGTACCTCTCGCCTGTTGAAACTGCATTACAATGAGCTCCATCTTTCTCTAATTACACAAAGAATTACATTACATCTGCCTTGTTCTGTACCCTTACAAGGCAGTTTCTTTCTGTATTTACTCAGGACAAATATTGCACATATCAGCAGCAGGTTTTCTGGAGTAATGATCCCTTCATTTCTATTTTATAGTTTCCACATTAAAAAAAAAAAAAAGATTTCGTCTTCTTCCATCATGTATTGACCTTCTTATAATGTGCAGAGCAACATAAAGAGTTTTCAACAATGACAAAACATGTAAAAAACTTCCACTCATGAGCTTACTTGATCTAGCATATGACAAAAAAGTCTTTCATTTAATCACTATTCCAGTTTTGATACTTCCACATATTATCTGGCAAGTTATATAAACATTCAACAAATTCATATTCAAATTTGATGGGATTAGGCTGTGTAACTGTATGAGTTACTGCACAGCATACAGCAGCAGCCTAATATAATCTCTACTGACCTCAACAGAATGATGTCCATTACCTTCTGAAGCTAGATACAAAAACCCCAGATGTGACAAGAATTACAGAAAATGTCTTGCTAAATATAACTAATTTATTTTATTAAAGACTAGAATGGTATTTGTTACTGCAGCAGCTAGAAACACTGCTTCCTAGCAGTGAGAAAATGCTAACTCTACACCGTGGAGGCCAAATCTTGCTTTCCTTACGCACCTGAGTACCAACTGATAGAAAAAAGTGACAAATCCACAAATTGGAATTACATTCCCTGGGAAAGGCTAATATTTAAACCTAGAGAAGCTTCAAGCCTTCTAGCACACGTTATGCAGACCAGTAAATTTAACAGCTGTCACTAAACCAGTTTCAGACAGTAGGTCATGTACTTCCAGTCAAAAGCAATTTGACTTTTATCATACAGTCATATAGATACTACTAGTTTACATAAAAATAAAATGATCAATTAAAAAAAACCCTGGCAATTATTCTGTCACAATTTGTCTGTTATCTTTAAAGTTTTGTTTCACAAGGAAAAAAGCTCTATGTTAACTGCAGTGTTTCAAAACTAGGTCAGGTGACTGGTTTTATTAGTCTGTTCTGAAGTACAATTTAGTTTTCAAAAACATAACCTTTCACCGTTTCTAAAAAATATAATCATTAGTGTACTTCTGTTACTGTACGGCATGTTCCCAGACTTACTTTTCATTCTACTACGGCCACACTAGTACCACTCTTCATTATTCTAATGTATTCTTCTTATGATGCTTTATTTGTTTGCATGCAATTTGCAGTAATACTTTTTCCAAGCCCAGCAGACCCAACATAGAAAAAAGCCTTATTTTTAATTACTTTTGGTGCCTTTAAGAAAAGGTAAAAATATTAAAACTTATACAGAGATCATAGTCAAAACCCCTAGTAGTAAAATAATCTCTTATTAGGCCCAGCTTTAACAAACTGTGGGATTTATTAACAAACAAACAAAAGATGTTTCTGTAAATATTAAGTAGTCAGGTGCCTTAAATGGAATATAAGTTCAAAACTTATTTTACAAAAGACAGCTTATTTCATTGTCAAGTCAGAAGGGACCATTACCTCACCTAGACATCCTGTCTAATGCAGGCCATTAAATTTCACCTAGATATCTACTGTTATACCTAGCTCAAATGCTTTAAAAGCAGTTCAGCCCTGGCACTGAACAGCATGTCACATACAGAAAACAAGAGAGAAAAGTGACAGCACATCCAAGGAACTGGCTGGACAAGGTATGCTCAAATGATCTGTACAGCAAGCTACTCCAGAAAGATTTTTAAAAATTACTACACTATAAAGCATCAGCTCCACCGATAAGTTACCAGTAAAGAAGAAGCTATTTCCATATAGGAATGAGGAAGACCCTGACAGTGACACAAGTACAAGTTTCTAAATAGCAGTGCAGTGGGTTAAGATTATCCAGTAACCTGTTCTAGCTGTGGTCACTCTCTGGTGCTTCATAGAAGGGGAGGAAAAGCAAAACAAAACCAGAGTACACAGTACACAGTTAATTAATTGTGTATTGGAAAAATTCCTTCCTGAACCTTTACACTGGAAAGTTGAAGCATGAGATTTGATTATGATCTTCGTAGTAATATTATTAGCATGTTGAGACCACAAAGGCAATTCTGTTCTCTCCTCAAAGCCCCTGAAGAAGGTTTGCTCAGATTAAGAGATTTCAAGACTAGAAAGATCATCTTCTCTTTCCAGGCCATGCACAAAACATCCCAGAAGCTCAAAGAAATTATTTTATACCAAGCAACCTAATCTTGTCTTAAAAGATTTCAAGCAACGAGTCCTCTATTTTTATGGTAAGTTGTTCCAACATTTAGATCATTGTATTTTTGTGAAATTACTTCTTATTGCAAGACAGAATTTGTACATATTCTGCTTTCCAGCTTTTATGTCTGTGTCAAAAACACAGAAAAAGCTCACTGCATTGTTATCTTTTGCCTAAGTCGGTAACCATCCAAAGCAATCCAGTCACTAACTAATCTGCAACAACGTAAAAAAGACTTTTAAGCCTTAAGTTGTACGGTTTGTTTTCCAGCCCTAGCACATATCTGCAGTCCTCCTCTGAGCTCTCTTCAGTATTGCAGTATTCTCGCCTTCTTTCTGAAGGATGCACACCAGAATGAAAACTTAAAATAAATAAATAAATAAATAAAATTTCAAGGATCGCATTATTTATTCCTTAAAGACCACTGCAGAAAAAGCTTTCATTAAGACATTCACCATCTAGTCCCCTAAAACTCCCTGGCTCTCTGCATCCCAACTTTTCAAAACAAAAGCTTGAAAACTTAACTCTGTAAGTTATTTTCTTACTTTCATTCATGGTACTTAACAGATTCATTCAAAATCATGAAAAGCAGAGTAAGATTTCTGAGAAAGTGACACTTCCCAAAAACGTGTGTGTAGCAGTGAAACACAAAGCAGCAGAGACATTTTAAGTGTACCACAAATTGCAAAAAGCATGGAAGCACTTATTTCTAAATAAGAAAAACCTGTACCAATCTTAGACACATGTTACTAAATCTAATCCTTTAAATACAAGAGAGGAAATTATTTGATATAGCACTAAAATATTTGAGTTAAATACCAAGACATACAAACTTCACACTTGTATCTTCATCAAATATTTTGATCAAGTCTATCAGTCCAGTAAAAAAGGTTCCATCTTATCCTCTCACCTCACTGTCTTCATAGTCCCACGGGCATATAACAAACATATTTTCAAAAAGTCATCAACTCTGCAGAAACCATTTTGTTACAGGTGAACTACAAGTCTCAGCCTGAGTACCAAAAAAAGACATACCAAAGGAAAACCACATTGTTTGCTCATGTGTGGAAAGAAAAAAGAGATGGGACTTGTGTGATTGTGCCAGAACGACCACTAGACAAAAAGCAGTAGAGCCATCTGTGTGTACAACATGCAAGTAAGCCCCTAATTTTTTGAACAAAGGAAATAGATAAAAGGTGAACTAACATGCATCAATTCCTGTGCAACATTATGTCAGGTAGGCAGAACAAAGATGCAAAGAACTGGGAATGGAGGTACCACTCCTTTCAAAGACTTTCAATGAAAATTCTTGAAAAAGATCAAAACAGTATCTAAAGCGTTGATCCCTACATCTTAGCAATGCTAATGTTTAAAATTTCCATTAATCACTTCCCCTTCTACTTTTTTGGTTTCAAGGCAAGTAGTATTTTGTTCCTGTAATTTCATAAGCAAGGCACTTCTCCAGAGCATAGAGTCTAACTGTTAAAACGACTCAGGACTGACTCAGGAAGGGCTGGTTTCTGTCTCCGTGCATAACTCAGGTCGTGGTCTGTGAGAGAACCTGAGGCTTGACAGTGGTCGGCTGGTCTTGAAGGTTGTAAACCACTGCAGGAAAACTGTCAGTATCTTGTTTTTCTGTCTCTGCAGTGACATAAATCCCTGTCCTCAGGTGAAAATAACTATCTTTTACTGCAAGGTGTGGTACTGTATAAACCTTTCCTGCTTACATGCAAATTTATATTATCATAATTAGCTGCCCAGGTATAAATTAATTCTATAAATTATAGAAGACAAATGTGTTAAGCAACCATGTTAAGTCGTATCGATTTAAGCCAGTTATGTCCATTTTGTCTTTAGCAAAAATGATTCTTGAAGAAGCTAAACTTCATTACAAGGCAAAACTTGTAACTAAATAAATTACATTGCCATATGATTATAAGCTTTGTAACACTGTTCAAAGAATACTTAATGGCAACAGCACATTAAAATAAGCTTATTGTAAAGCAAGTAAATTCTTTGCCTTATTCTCCATGTCTACCCTCGTGTATATGCTACCATTTTTAAGTGTTTTTAAAATGTTCTACTCAGTCCTGTACACATTGTCCCTTCCAAGGGCAATCACATATATTTTTATAATCTATTAACTTTTTATCAATTTAATTAAAGAGCTATGGTAAAAGATCCCTACCTTTAGCAAAACATTTGCAACAGTGTACCTTTGGAAGAGGTTTAAGAACTTTTAATAAAAAGCCAGTTTCATGCCAGGGAATTGCTATGCTGTTTACATCTATACTCTCCGTATGGCTACCTAAGGTAATGAATTAACTTAATATTTGGAATTCACTGATTTCGAGGAGAAAACAAAGTTCTCTGTCTACATGTATTTCAGTCTCTGTTCTATTACAGAAGATTACAAGCCTCAGTTTCTTCCATCAGACCCTTTTTTTTTTTTAACAGCAACAAAAAAAAGATACCCTATTTTCCATTGACTTCCAAGCTGGCTTCTTCCCCACTGTTTTATCCTTATTTATTGGTTCACCAGCTGATATTTGCTGTCGAGAGTGTTAGATATACAGACTCCTGTGAAGCTGTTCTAATTACCATCCCATGAATCAGTTTTCAAGTGCTGCTTGTAAGTGGCAAGGCCAGCACTCCCCTCCAGGAGATCAAGTGCATCCACTTATCATAACAATAGAGCATAATGGACATACTACACACATGCACCACAAACAGCATTTATCACAGTGGCATGAACATACAAGACACTTCACAAAAACACACAGCCAGGAAAGTCCTAGTTCAAAAGGCTTATTATCCAAAAAGCACTAGAGGAAGAACATAGGTGGTGGGGGGGGGGGAAAAAAGGAGACTGTGTTGCATTAATAATGCAGCAAGATGTTGGAACGCAGTATTTAATACTGACTCCTCACCAGACAGGACATCATAACTTTACTAGACAATACAGAAGTCTCATACATGTGAAAAACAGTTGCCAGCCCATTTTTAAAGTTTGGATCTGAGAATTTCAGACACATTTCAAACGCTCAAGGCAAAGTACTATGGGCCAAATCTGCAGTTATGTTGACCTGCATAGTTCCAGATGTTGCTATTTCTTTTTAAAAGGTATCAAATGAAGCCCTTAGTTATAAGCAATACACAGAAGAAGAAAATAACATTAAAAACTGACTGATGGCTGTAGGGAGATCTATCGCTCCATAAATATGAATTGCACATTAATTTGAAAAAACAAACTAGTATAAAGGTAATTGTTCCTAACAATTTACTTAAAATTGAAAGATCAAAACAAGTATAATTATGTTTAAGACATGTTTCCATAGACAAAGGGCATTAACTCTCTCATCAAAAAATAATAATAAAAAAAGTATATCAAGCGTGTATAGGTGATAAAATACAGTTATCTGAATTGAGTACCCATTACTCTGAACTTCACGTTCAAACATCTTCAGGATACCTACCCATGTAATTTTATAATGTTTTTCTTGTACAATGAATAAAAATGCAGATACATAGATTTCTGCCATCCCTTCCTAAATGGACTTATGTGTGTGAAGGCAAGCTACTTCCACTACACAGTTTGTACAGTATTGTACACTAAACCTGTGATTAGCTGGATACTGACAGAAACAGACTTCTCTGCTGCAGCCTCTACAACAAAAATCCTCCTGGTTCCTAAAGTTTATTGTAGCTCTGTCAGCAGAAAAGATACAGCAAAATGCCTGTCATGAAGATCAAAACATTAATTTCAAAGTAGTCAGCCTACTAAAAGGCAATGCAGATAAACATTTTCTCACCACTTTTGCACATTGCCATCATCTGCAACTTCGGGTGATCATTCCTTTGCCATTGCTGAGACAATGAGGTTACTCTCAATCACATTCATATGACAGGCAAAACCCCTGACTGAATATAGATATTCCACTCTTGGGACTGTATGGGGGAAGAATCTGAAAATACAAATTTCCTTGACAATCCTGGAACAGATGTTCTGAACTGACGGAGGTCACGGATTTTTTCAGTTCTGAGTACTTTCAACAACTATTATGTCCACTTTTGTTCAATTAAATCAAAAGCTCCTTTGCTTCCTGTCTGTAGCCGAGGTGTCAGAAAGACTGTATCGTCCATCAACAACAGGAGGAAAATTTAAGACTAGGTTTTATCCACACATTCGTATTATCGTAACAGATACTACAAGAATAGTACCATCACTTCAAAGAGAAAAGTAAAAGGGAAGGGGAATCCTTAAAAATATTAAAATGCTTAGCAACCTCCAAATTACTCTTCAGTTTCGGCAGCAGATGGCTCTTCCCACATTCTGCACTACCAGCAGTACATAACATGTTTCTCCTATTGTGTTTTCTGCCCATAACATTACTCATTCTCGTCATCAGAAGAGACTAATTTGTTGTTTTGGGTTTTTTTACCTTTCAAAATGCATGAAGCTAAATAAAGCCATACAACAGCCTACAACCTACCTTTATGTACTGCAGCATGTTGTATTACATTGCTTCATTCTATGGCATGTGGCATGCCTGTCGCTGAAGTGTAAAATATAGCACAAGCTGGCTTTTCAGCTGTGGCATGCTTTTGCAGAGAGACTAGAGTGTGACACACTTTCCACTTCACTGAGACATACCACATGTTACAAAACATAGCTGTCCCATCATATTTCGAGTTAGTTAATATGGGAAGATTAGCGGCATCTCAAGAGATTTGTTTATCCACAAGACTTACTTGACCATAGCTATCACTGAGGAAAAGTACATCTGGAGCTCCACTTTTCAGATCAGAATCATTTTTTCTGGTACATTCTGGACTAGATTTTGTTCTTGTGTGTAACCAAACAGTCCTTTTATACAAAAGTTAGGAACCTGCGCTGGCCGTCCTTGCCCATTCTATGAACATACGCTTAACTGGAAAAATTCCTGTAAATCTTGGAGAGCATGAGCAAAGATAAACTGCTGAGTAGAATACAACTGCATTTGTCATACCTATAAAGATTAACATTTCTATGATTAGCTGATTAAGCTTACTATCTGGTAGATGCATTTCCTCCAAAAATATAGAATGAAATAAATTTAAGAGTTGTCTTGTCCTCCTTCTTACTGTCAAATGAAGCAGAATTCACCACTGAAATAAACGCATGTAATTTGTATTGTAATAAATGCTACACCAATCTTTGAGCTCATACAAGATGCACCAAAATCAAAAACGTAGAAACTTTTTGCATATCAAAAGAAAGCCACATGTCACAGCTTAATAGAAAAATATCAGATTTCTGGGAGCGCAACACTGAGAGCAAATTGATGCTGAAATATGTCAGCTCCAGTTGAATTTCAGCAAGCATGTGTAGAACCCAAACAGAGCATTTTGTGGAGCCGCTGAAAGCCTCATAGCCACAGCTAGCCCTAGATTTTATAAACTGACAGTATGTATGAAACTCCAAATCAATACCAAAGTTTTTTTCTTTATGCTGAGGCATTTTTTTATTGGTGGTATGTTCTGATCAACGGCATATCAGAAGATAGTATAGTTAATATAGATGGCAGTTGATTATTGCAGCATATGTACGCTAGCTGTATATATTTAAAGCATTGCTCCATTTAATAAAGAATTCTACCAAAAGCTAAAACAAATCTGAGAGTCAAAAGAACTCATTCTTCTGAAGCGCACTACAAAGCTTCTTTGAAAATACAGACCAAACCTTTGCTCAGCTACTGTGAGGGTCGTGTTCCTCTACAATCTGTGTATGTTAAAGGGCCCGGCTTGCCTGTGACTGAATGCTCAATAATCAATATTTAAAAGGCATCTTTACCTGCAACTGTTAACATGGCAAAAGTATTATGAAGGATCAAATATTTTATCCTGTTGATTCTTGCAACAGATTTCTTTAGATTTCAGATTTATTTTTTTCTTTTCTCTGCTTTACCTTATGATTCATGGCTCTGACAGGCCTAATGGCATCTTCTCATCTCACATGTAATCACCACCACCAAAGGCCAAATTAAGCAAGCGGCTCCACGCCCGCCTGCCCCACCATCCCAACCCCATGCAAAACCACTTTTTGGATTCAACATTAAACACCAAACCTTGTACCAACCTGTTTTATCTAAAATAGGTTTGCCGTTGGTGTCATTAACAACATAAGCAGAAACTAATGGGATTGTGCAACACTTCATCACCTCTGTATTAAGTAGCCTCTGCCTCAAATTGCATGACAGCAATCATCATAAGACATCTTTCAGTTGTTTATGAGTCTACTAAACCTTAATTGTTCATATGCTAGTACATGGCTCAAATTAAAATTTTTGAGAAGCTTGAAAACAATCCCATTTCCAAGAAAGAATTAGAGGGTTTTGGAGTGCATATAGCTGAAGTTGAGCAGAGATAAGCTTAGATCTCATGGTTAAAGTATCTGAAAAGCACTGTGAACAACAAAGCCTCTATGAGGTTCTGGTCACATCGGGTAGGCCAAAATTTTCACAAGTGCCCATTAATAATATGTTCTTACACCTTGATTTACTTTATGACTTGACATAGCAGACCATGTTCTACAGACGTGCAGAACTTTCACTGTAACTGAACTCACCGAAAGCTGGTTTAAACTTAGGAAATAGTACCTAAAAATAATTACTCTGAATAAAGGAGCCCCGTGAATAGCAAAATGAATAGCCTGCTTTTCTTAAACTGGCCTTAAGGTTGAGATGCTATATGACCTGCTTAACATAAAAAAAAAAGAAAAAAAAAAGAAAAAAAAAGGCATTAGCTTATGTTACAGCCTTTCTCTCAGTGAAGCCACTGACATTGCCACCTCCTTTACTGGACCACTTTTCATAAAATTTGGATGAATTTCATAGTTAAATGTGGCTGATATTTCCAGGAGGAATTACAAGGAAAGGCACACAAAAATCGTGCATTCTCACCACAGAGACAGTCACCTAATACAGCAGATGCCGCAATGCAAGATACAGTCCTTCAAATTGTGCAGGCAAAATGGATTAAAACTTTTAGAGTTATTTTATTAATGCCTCATCTGTAAAATAAGATAATTATACTGTACAAATATTCTATTAATAATTTAAATCACAATTAATTTTAAAAACAAGTCTGTGAGCAACCATCCAAAAATGCAGTAAGGGGGCTCCTCAGGTGATACTCTGAATATATTACCTAGTCAGAATTTAAAGAAAGAAGGGATTAAGCAAGATCTTTTTTTTTTTTTTTTTTAAGAACATGCCTTAGAGCTTTTTCACAAAGGAGCCTTCTAAATATCTATTTTGAATTACTGAAGAAAATTTAGTGCATTACATGTTTTAAATTATTAGTAAATTTAAAGTTTTAAAGCTACCAAAATATATTCATTCTGCTTCAAAAAAACAGATGCAAACTAAAGAAAGAGAATATCATATTTTTTTTAATGGATTCCACTTATTGTGTTTTAATTGTCTTTTTCCATACTTCGGAGATTAAAAAGAATCTAATCCATACATGAATGTTTAAGCTTTGCAAACTCTCTTGACGTTTCCTCTGTGTATTAAATATTTTTGAAGGAAAGAAAAAGAAAAAGGACAAGAAGGACTCCAGAGAGACCACTGTAAGAGAGAAAATAGCATTTAGTAACAGATGCAAAGTTCAAATACCATCAAGTTGTAGTGAATTACTCAAGTGGCAGCAATTGTGTAACAATACAGATAGAAGGGCTGTAAGTTAATGCAGTTTGCAATTAGCTGCTCAAACTATGAGCATGAAGTGACAGCTGTTATTTAGGAAAAAACATATTAAATAGCATCTTCTTTTAATTGATTGAGAACTCGATATCTGATGGTGTTAGTATCCTCAGAGAAAGAGAACAACTTAAATCAGCCTGAAATTTCTAACTGTTTTGCAATGTACTTTAAATCTTTCTTACACTATATAACCTCGAAATAACACTAAAGCATATAAGAAAAGAAAATATAATCCTCAACTGTTCTCTGGGTCTATGTCACATTGATTTATAACAGTTATTTCTAAGACAGACAAAAACACACAGATGCAAACAATTACTCTATTTTTGTAGGCAACAAGTGAGGTGGGTGGTAACTGAGAAATTTTGAAAAATCCTGTCACAATATTCCGTTTTTTCTTAAGTAACCCTCATCACACAACAAACGCTCGCCACATCAGAGACTTTCCAGGGCCTGAAGGGCCACTTTGATTCCAGACCGCTGCAGGCATTAGCGGGGACGTAATTAGGGTAAAAAGTTCAACCACAGTTCCATGTCTAGAGTGCTGCCAGAAATAAATTTCCTCTCATTCACTGGTTTCTACTGTACCCTCCCTGAGAAACATATTGAAAACACATTTATCTTTGTAGAGTTTGTTCCTCTTCTAATTAACTTTATAGCGTTTACAGTATTTAATAATTTAAAGTGGAATTTAAAGTGGCCCTGGAACCAGCAGCTTTGCCTGTAATGGCGCTGTGCATTATCTTTTCCCTGTAGTGCTTCTTTTGACAAGTTACTCAAGGAAGGTATGTGCTCCAGCTGGTTTTATCTGGCTGTGCATTTAGCAAACGGCTACTTCCTTCCCTCCATCTCCTCCCCGTATCATTACACGCACGGGGGGTTGGAACAGCAGTAAAATGAAACTATACCTCAGCTCGGAAATCTGCTCTCCCAGGCCTCTATGCTATCCCACGGATCGCTTAGAAAAGGTTTATCTTTTTACAGCTTAATAAATCAAAGCTTTAGAAGGTCAAAACTACCCATAGTTCTCACCAACCGGTCAAAGTTTGACCCCAAATACGCATTTT
The DNA here is from genome assembly GCF_947461875.1 of Haliaeetus albicilla. Taxonomy (NCBI): domain Eukaryota; kingdom Metazoa; phylum Chordata; class Aves; order Accipitriformes; family Accipitridae; genus Haliaeetus; species Haliaeetus albicilla. Next base: position 3,089,213 of record NC_091491.1, on the reverse strand, counting down.
CTTCCTTCCAGTTTTGGTCCAAGATTAACAGTTTATTATAGTTCAAAGGTTATTTCTCACTATAGTTCACTCGGGCAAACATTTGGTATACCAGAAGAACAGCAGATCTTTCCTACTCTCGGTATTTACAAATGGAAACACTACCTTATTCCATTAAAGCTGTATCTCCTAGCATTTTAATCTGTGAGAAAATTCACAGAATTACCAGTAAACATTACTTGAACATTGCAAAAATAGATGAAGTACATTAATTATAGAAACAAGTTGCAAGAAAAAATTCTGGGATCTGAAGAGCACTTTTTAGGATGAAGAACATTGCTATCTTTAGCACATAACATAACAGTCAAATCCAACATCACTATAGGGAATTTAAACTACTTTATTCGGGGGTTGTGTCTCTCAGGACCTTAAAAGCCACCACACAACCTGTTAAGACTAAACTATTTTTTCCTACAACAACTGGAGAGGATAATGTTTTTATCTGCTAGAACGGAAGGAAATCTTTGCCAGGCAGTTGATAGGATGGCACACTTTGCAGTTAATGATGCTTTACAGTTTTTCAACAGTACAAGAGCCTTTGGGACTCAATCCCTCAAAGATAACAGAAACAAGAGAGCTTTACCCAACTTAAAAGGTTCTACTATGCTTTTTAAAACAAAAACAATTAAATTAAGTTTGCTCTCTAAAAATTTAAACTTATACATCCGTGACAGTCTTCAAAAAATAAGGCTGAAGAGAAAAATATATGACCGAATTTTGTGCAGTCTTCAATAAAAGACCACAAATATTTAACAAACTTCATGAAATCTATTTCTTGGTGTCCAATACAATTGAAAATCATAACCATCTGTCCAACCCATTTTTATGTGTGATTTGAAAAAAAACATGCTGCATTTTATCTTGAGTGGATACATCCTTTACACACTCAATCGCATGATTCAGTCGCTGGCACAGCCAGCTGAGTCCACGGCATAACCACTGCATTTGCAATGGCATTCTAGTAAAAATATTCCAGGGAGAGTTACTTCGAGCAGTGTGAGAACTCTGAACAAGAACTTCATTCATCATAGCTAACTTCCTTCTCTTGGGTGATCCTTCCAGAAAGCTTTGCTGTTTGTCTCTGACAAATCATTTCACAGCTAGCTAATTTTAAACATTCAAAGCCGCACTTAGAACTGGACACTGGATTTTAGCATTAACTAGTTACTTTGTCAGATAAGGAACAGGGTCATGTGATTTTAAAATATTAATGTGAGAATATATTAACACTTTAATTGCATTGTTTCTATTCTTACTCATGTAAAGCTGCTCTCTACCTAAACCTTAACACGCCCATAAACACATTCCTGAGTTAAACTTGTGTAAAGGGTAGTAGGTTTTAATCTACAGTAGCCATGTTAATAAAGCATGCTTCCTGATAATCTGCTGCCAATTGATTTGCCTTGTAAACTGATCAGCAGGGGAAAAAAAATGCTGGCTAGCCAAAGTTACACATTTTGTTTGCTCCAATTACTCCTCCTTCTTTAACTTGCCCTTATTTCCTTTCTCCTCCCATGATTAAAAAAGATTACCTCTTGCTTCTCATGCCTTTAAATGACCTCCATCCAATTTTTCAAGTCATCCAAAATTTTCCATCACTTGACACCATTAAATTAAGATGTTTTTCCAAAAATATACGCTAGAAACCTAATACACGCTACAGGCTGGCTGCATCAGTTACTGACTGAGGTCCTTTACTCTCCACAATGTAGAAGGTTGGAAAGTCTACTGCCTCAAACTCTTACCTTTTAATCTTCTATAACTGATCTTTCAATTAGCTATACTTCTATAGTCATCTGATTATCATACATGTAAGATATGCCTATGTAAGATTTTGGCATAAATTCCTAGTCTTTTATGCATCTATATTTGGCTCTTTGGACAAAGGACAAGTGCACCAAAGCATCAAAAACTTTTTGTAAGGATGGTTTGAGATGTGGGTTGCGTTTCAAGGAGATCTTCAAGATTTTTCCCCCCCATCTCCTGCTGAATGATTCATTAGCAGAAGATGAAATATTGCTATCCAGAAACATGGCTGTTGGGACAAGTCACTTATAGGATTTCTACCTTCTTTGTTTTGCTCTGTTAAAAGAGGGATGGACAACAGAATAAAGCATTATAGTAAGCGAGTGAGACCACAGTTCATGGCTAACCAGCTTTAGCAGCAAAGCTAACCTAAGAAATCCCCTCCTCTGTGCTCATTCCCGCCTTCATGCTACAACTGACTCCATTCTCAGTTGCACCTTGCAATCCTGCATGCAACTGTTCATAAACCAAGTGACTGAAATAATCTGTATCATTAAAAAATAAAATTGGAGCACTATTTTTTACTCGGATTATTTCTGTCATCTCCTTTACTCTATGGTTCTACAACCAGTTGAAGTGACACAGCCCAGGGATGCAGAAAGCAGCAGCACAAGTGGATGAGGTGAGTAGGAATTTTAAGTTGTCTTTGCTGCTAGCCAGTGAATCACAGAACTATGGTCTAAAGCCTACCCTGCTGTAAGACCACAGTTGTACTGATACAATCCTTTAGCTAGACTGGTATACATTTCGTTACAAAAATTTTGTCCCCTATGTATGATAAACTGCTTAGCTAATAAGGAAAAAAAAAAACAAAAGGAAAAAAATCTTTAGAGTAGAAACAAAGTTTGGTAACTCATAATTAAGCATGATGGGGTAAACACTTGAGTCATCAGAACACTTGGCATTTGAGGAAAGGTAGATACCAGGCTTTAAAGTATTTAAAACATTCTGTACTCAGGAGAGGTGGTTTCATATGTAAGACACTGCAATTACTCATCTCTGTCTTCCCCGCCCCCTTCTCCCTTTCTCTGCACCTACACACACTTTTTTTTTTCCCCATCCTGGCATGGTCACTTCTATTTTGTTAGCTTTCTTGTTACCTGTACTACAATCACTCTCAAACCCACAACTTCTTTGTTAATAATCTAAAAGAAAACAAAATTATACTCGTCAATTTCCCCTTAAACTTCTCCATTAGCTAAAATGAAGCATTTACTTAAAGATACCAGTACATTTACATTTGAGCAAAACTAAAAGCACGTCTAATGTATTTTGGACCCCTCTGGTGTATTTGAAGGTGTTCTACAGATCCAGTATGTTCTAAACTATGGTTTCAACAACCTATATGGGGAAAATAGGAATATATTTCCATTTAATATAACTGATCTTATCTAGTTATCTTTAAACTGAGTAGCTCCGAATAACACGCACTGATTGGTTCTGCCATGCAGTTTTGTGGCCACCACTACTACTTTTTTTGAGGAGGGGAGTGGGGAATTCTCTGTTCAGTTTACATGTTACTAATCTCGATGTTTTACCACCTAGAAAATTCATTAAATGTACCAAAACCCCTCAATTCATTTTGTGTGTGTATAAAGGTTTGTTTATCTTATCACCAAGAACAAAGTAAGTATGCCTCTACAAAACTCCACAAAAACAAAATTTATGCAGATGTTCTTTCCTTTTTGGTTTTCCTTTAATTTGCAAATCTTGTAATCTAAGACTGAAGTTGACTGAACCAACATCTAAACCAGCATAGCAGTATCAGCCAAAAAACACAATCTGTTTCCCATTTATGTGTCAAGACTGCATCCTTTTTGGGGGCTGAAAAAACTATTGTTTTGAAAAGATTATATAGTGAATCATAGAATGGTTTGGGTTGGAAGGGGGCCTTTAAAGACCATCTGGTCCAACCCCCATGCTAGTCATTTTACTCGATGGAAAATTTGACTTTTAAAATACAAAAATGTGTGTACCAAAAGCTAGTCAGAAACTCAGATACGATGCAAAAGTTTAGAAAACACAAATTTCATCTCCCCTGGTAAAATACTCATTGTGGGGAATACAAGGATTGAGATTACTGGCAAATCTCTCTCTGCAGAATTTTTACATAAAGCAGGTGCCAGAAATTAATTTCAAAGTACAAGGTTTAAAATTTTAGATACAGTAAAATAATTTTTTTTTAAAGCAGGTTCTCAATCATGACTGTCACAAAGAATTTAAGATTTAAAATTAAGAAATATTAAACTTAACGTTAAGACCTTGATACTGATATTCAAAGGAATTTAAGTTTTATCAGCATATATTGTATCATTGACTACTGTATTAGGTTACATTACAAGAGAGATGCACCCGACATGCCCAGTTACCCAGAAGCTGATTTCTAAGTTAATACATTGTTAAATCCATGAGAGACATACTAAAAATTAACAAGATGTTTTTAGATCCGACAAAAATCTGTAATTAGTAAAACATTAGGGGATCTCCAGGGTAAACTACTGTATTTCTAAGTTACCAAAGAGATCTTTCACTGTATAAATGACAATAAAAAAGGTTCAGGAATGAAATATAAATTTAAACATTTATTTTAGGCAAACATTATTCTGCATAAAGTACTTTTATACCCATCTTTGTTTCATAATGAATGAAAGAAGTCCTAGCATATTATCACAGACAAAAATTATTCATTAATTTCTTTCCATTAAAGTACATGGTACATTAGATTGATAACAAAAAATACTGAAGTTATTTAATGTAAGTGATATTTCTTAAGTTATTAATTCATGACTACTTGAAAATTCTTTGGATTCCAGATTGACAAATGTTCTACATTAAAAAGAATATCTTTTTATCATATTTCCCTCATTATAGTGTATTTACTTTACAGCTAAAGGAAAAGAGAAGAATTTCCTGATGGTAACCACTAATGCAGACTAGTGGTCAGAACCAGGAAATCCCAGCTCCTAACTTGAACGTGTCAATATCTCATTGATACAGCCCTAAAAGATAAAATACTATTAAATGACAGTGCAGTGGATCTAGATAAAAACTATATTCTGTCAGATTTGTATTACTTTAATGGCTTAGCATCTTTAGCACTTAAAACTTGCTCATGTAACTTTCATACCTGCTGAATTCAAATTTCTCAAAGATTTTTATGCATTTGAATATACGTACATAAGTCCATAAAAATCACAAAACATATCAACACATTTGTAAATACAATTACTTATGTATCAAGCAGAACTGTGTACACACAGTATTAATAGCTCTTTAACACATACACATTTTTATGGCCAAAAATAGCATGTGATAATTTACAGCAACTCCTAAGCTGTAATGAAGAGTTAATACCCTACTGAGGTTTTATCATGTCAGGTGTCAAATGCATTTATTCTTCACCTTCCATCCAAAAAATTAACAACTTCAAAGCGCTTTCTAGGAGAGCTACTGAAAATGTATCTAAATGATTGCCAGGGAAAAGAATTTAAATAAGAGTATTGTCTCCAGATACAGCAGGGTCCAAAAATGTTCTTCAACAGCCCTGGTGCCAGCCATCAAATCTTCCAGAATGTTAACCATGTCCCTTATTTATTAATAACAGATAACAACAAAAAGCTTATTTGGAAATGTCAAAATTACCAGGGATGTTCCAGGAAAAGAGTAACAATAGCTGCAAATTTAAGCGGAGCAACCAGAAGTCAGAAGTTTTGAAGAATTGCTAGGGAAAATCCAAATGATGATCAAGGCTGAAAAAGTCAAACTTTTTTTCCCACAGAATCATTCTCCTTTGTAAATGATTCTGACAGATTTTAGACAATAACCTGGGTAAAATTGGAATGGGAGAAAGCCAGAGGACTGTTGGAAGTAGCAGAAGCACCTTGGGAGGTCACATGTTTCTCCTCTAAAAAAATGACAACCTGGTGTCCCATCCTCCTAGTGAGGATGGGGATAAGGGCAGGTGGACTGGGCTGGTGGAATTGTTGTCTTTTGAGACTACATCTTGCAAAGGTAAGGACATTGGCCCTATTGTCATAACCATGTCCAATCTCATTCAGTTTATATTAAAGAAAGACAATGTAGTTTAATGTACTGGCGTAATGGATTGCGTGTTAGGAGACTTGGATTTCACTTCTGGATCTGCTTTGGACCAGTTGCCTTTGAGAAAATCATTCAGTCTTTTAGACACTTTGTTTACCTTTCTGTTGAATGGGAAATACTTTAGTGCCAGTGCTACATCATTTCACTGATTATTTTACCTGCCATTTCAGTAGACAGAATAGGCCTCCTATTCCCTGCACATTTTCAGTACCGTGCTGACAGCTGCAGTATTTCATGCCATAGCCAGCATAATCTCCAAAGTAGGTGAAGAGATGATTGTAGCGAAAATCAAGTGCTTTGGAACAAATGCTCTAGTATAAATGTAGTATTTTCTTCAGATATATGATTAAACAAGGTGTTTTATCTGTCCACAACCATTAAGATATACAGGAAACAATGTTAAGTGCAAAAGATCAAGAACTGAACTAAAATTGTGATTCAGGTTCAGAGGCCATTCGTAACACAGCTATATTAATGTTCTACACAAATTCTTCTTTATGCATAACAGGCATTGTAAAAAGATAATCAAATGATCTATGAATGTAACAGAAGAAAAAACAAGTGCGACACTTGAGTCAATTTAAAAGCAGTGTGACTCCAGTTGAGGGCATACTATCAGAGAACTCTTAATCTGAAAGCTATTGATGAAATAGGTAATTTGCAAGGACTCTTTCAAAAATAACTTGTAATTAATAGTAAATGTAGAAAAGTGTTTCAGAATTTTCTGTTGAAGGGTCACCACCATGAGTAAACTGGTTCTTTATTAAATGGGTAAACGAGAGCCTATAGCATAGTCTCCTTTTTTTTAATGATGTGCTAGTCTTCTGGTCACAGTGGAAAGCCTGATTTAAAATCTTCTATTTGCAAATATTACCTACTGATAAGTAGTAACACAAACCTATCCATTCATTTTGAAAACATACAAACTTTTTTTTTTTTTTTTTTTTGGTAGAGAAGCAGAAACTACCAATAATCTTTGAAGTATTTCCCATTAATTGAGGAATACAATAACACATTGAAAGTAACAATCCTTATAGTTTGTTCACTCCTTGGATAGCTCAGCTTCTAAAGTAAAGGTATGAAGGAAAGCTTTCTCCATCCAACGTATCCTCTACATATATAAGTATGCTGTTTGGATTAAGACAGAAAGTCCTACAAGAGCAGTATTTGCATAACTGGTTACATGCACTCTTATTTAGGAGAAGTTATTCACGAGATTACATACACTTACAAGAGGAAGAAGGAGAAAAGGCACTATGAGAAGTTTTGCAAGTTGGAAACACATCAATAAAAAGACATTTCACTTCTCTACACTACATGGTTTTTGTTTTAAACATTTAAGACAAGTAACATTAATATTCTAGTTCAACACAGTAATAATACATACAGAGAAATTTACAGAGACTTGGTAGCCTTCCTCCACACCCAGAGTGATTAAATTCTTAATTGAAAAGGGTGTGGTACAGAATTAGTCTTATTACTGTAAGAAGATTTACTTCAACTCTTTAGCCTTTGAATCGCTGCATAGAGGATTACCCTTGAAAAGCAAATATTTTCCTTTAGGTATAGATATAAATCCTTTGCATCGTCTGAATCAAGGTATCAAACAGACACAAAGTATCTTAAGACCCTCTTTTATAAGAGGGGTGATACAACAATACTGTCCAGAGAGCACAAGACAAGACTGTTAACTTATTTTTCTAACTTAAGTAGATTTAACAAGTGTTTTGCTATCAAACAGTGAGTGGCTGTAACAATGAAATTGCTTGGTGCTTGTAATTCATTTGGTATATGCTGATTGAAAGCATCTTCTAATTACTTTTTAAGACACAGATATTACTTTAGACACTTCTCAATAATAATTCTGACCAGGAGTAATATAAGAAAAGGCTAATCATGAAATTGTGATTACACTGAGAACAAAATAAATTCAAAATACCTCTTCATCTAATTTATATCAAGAGTCTCTATTTTTTTATTCTTTCTAAAAAGCTTAAGCCATGGGCAAATGTGTGCTCACACACTGAAAAAAAAAAAACAACCCCAATTTTAAAAGCACTTCACGGTGTTATCCCATTAGCAAAAAAGGAATAGAGTTTTAAAGATTAAATCTACTGGGGTTTTTTAGATGATAATACAATCTATATATAAGACTTTATTCACAAAAAAAATATTCTTACCCAGAAGATCCAATGCTTTTGCACACACCAAGAAGAGGCCGCTTCTCAGAAAAATTATCACATTTCTGAGCACCTAATAAGGAAAGCAAAAAAGAAAAAGCAAATCACTAAGTACTGTTTGTGTCACCTTTCAAAGTATGGGTGTACATGTTGTGGAGGTCCAATATATTGAAAGGATATTGAATATATAATACAAAACTCACAGCCTGTACAAGATTAGTGATAGAAATACAAATAACAGGCAGAGTCATAAACCCTGGAAGAACTATTCTTGAAAGAGACAGCAACGAGTAACAAAACAAGTAACAAAATCTGGCCAGAATTTTGGAGTTATCTTCTATTCATTTCAGTTGGGGTTAAGGATTCTGTAACTGTAACAAGTAACACTTGCTCACTTTTCATTGTTTTATAAAAGTTGTCTGTAATAAGGCTGTTGCCAACTTTGCGTGAATTTCACACATTGGTTTCCAATTTATTCTACTGAGGTGTAAGCAGAGCATAAGAGTGTTAACCATAAGAGCACAGCGTAAGAGCAGCTACTCTCTTTAGCATGTGACAAACCGGGCTGCGGAGTGTTTGCCCAAAGCACGGCCATGCTTACACAGCCCATGCCCTGTGCCTAAGAAAATACAAGATTAAGTTCAAACCAGGCTTCAATCAAGCGATTCAAGCCTTTAGGACCTCCAGCAACTTCCAGCGAGACTCAGCCTATGCCTCCTGTTCACTCAAAGTGAAAACACCATTCTAACACCGTATCCAATCTACTTTTAAGGTTAGCTTCACCACGTAACACCAGCGCAGCCCCAACAGCAGAGTTTGGCATGGGCTCGTCCTCCGCTCTAACTCAGTTGCTGAGACAGTTATGCCTGCCCTGGGATCTGTGCATGCCGCCACTGCTGGCACCAGAGCCAGGCCATTAAAACCAGCCTTTCGCCTTCCCAAACTGCAGTCACACCTTCACTCCAGAACCATCAAATTGTTAAACACGCCACACTTCTTAAAATGGGATTTTAAAAGTTTTGAAAACTTTGCCTTATTGCTATGTAAACAGAAATAAAACTGAGTCAAAAAAAAAAAAATCTCTTCTACTTGTGAACAATGTTTAGTAAATTCCAGGGTATGTTTCTACCCAACTTAAATAATAGAATAACAGCCACCACCACCACCACTACTAAATTTCCTCCATTTTCTTTCAACCTTTGCCTTTTTAATTATCTATCTATCCATAGGTATGCATGTATGTGGTGAATAATGGAATTTTATTTTTGTTTTCCTCCATTATACACCAAACCCTTTGATCTAGAAAGATGATTAGCGATATAGTCTGTTCAAAATTTAATTCAGAAATACTGGTATGCTGCACTAAATCAATTATTCAGAAAGGCACAACAATTAACAATATACATTTTCACATAACAGTCTCTGTTAATTATTAATAACTCAGGTACATGCAATTAATTTGTAACAAAAAATGTTCAGTGCTCTCATCTGTACAAGGGTAAGTCTTCCCTCCTACACATTTGGGTATTTATAAAGTCAAATGGGTCATCAATAATTTCACCATCAACAATAGCTTTACAAGTAAGCTAAAACAGCCAAATGTATTTTCCTTTTATTCCTATTATTTCAAGGGCTTTTATGAGTCATACCTGTACTGTATGTACTGACCTGTAAATTGATAGATGAAACATATACTCTTCTTAAGAGTCTGGCAACCAATTTTTCTTCAATACAAGTAACAGATGAACTCCATTTGTTTCTGTTCACTTAGCTAGTCGCTCTCAGCATTAAGGGTGAAATGCTGACTACCAGGAGTTCTGACATTGATTTAAGCGGAGCCAGGATTTTACTTTTTTTTTTTTTTTAACTAGGATATATTAGAGATATGAATTCATACGTTTCTTCCTGGTCTAGTTCTAAGTTTAACAACAAGGAAGGAGGAGTGGGGAGTACAGGGAAACAACTGCACAAAATCAAAAGGAATACCAGTTTTTAATACCCACAGTACAGATTTGCAAAATTTGTATAACAGGTGCTTAAACTTCTGATTTCAGTCTGTAATGATTGAGGTCCTCATTTAAAAAAAAAATCCATTTTCTACTTCAAATACATACTTTCAGAATGTAAATATTAATACTGTAGAAAAGGATCATTATTTTGAGGACTCTGCAGGGCATTAAATCAGGTTAATAGCAGTCCCATTCATGAGATTGCAAAAAGCGACATGTGTTGTTCTCTGCAATGCTTAATGGAGTCAGCAACCCTTTCTAGTTCTGCAGTAGAATTTAATCTTCCAAGTTATGGTGGATTAATTTTTATTTGTAAAATCGTGTTTATTTGCATGTGCGATATACTGACGTTGTACACACCTGCTCCACAGACAGTGTTTAACAAAATGCAGCAGGATGATTGAAATGAAAAACAGCTAGCTAAATCCCTCAAATACAAAAAGTATTGAAATCCTGTTGCAAAGTCTTTTTCTTAAACTCCTTTTATTCTAAATCCTTTTAATTCTGTCATATAACACTACAGCATTTATAAAAAGCTGAAAATCCTGACAAATCACACAATTAAAGTAATGAAAACTGCCCTTCCTGCCAACAAGGCACCACCTTATCTACAGCTCCATTTAGCTAAATGATATACATTTTTTAAAAAAATAAATAAATCTAACCTCAGTTAGTACACTTAAAACTTAAAAAAAAAAATCTGTGGCTAAATGAAATTTCATACAAATCAACATTTAGAACTTTATGAAGGCAAAAGGTTATCCACACATAAGCTCAAAGCAGCTTATGTACTGTACTTCTGATGAAACTGTGAACAGATACCTCTTGGGCCTACTAAGGCCTCTCAATAATGCCAATAATAATAGTAACAACAGCAGCAGCAGCAGCACACCTTTTTGAAGAATAAAAATGAAACACCAGTGATCTTCACAGGAACTCAAAAGCTACTCAAAACTATGAAAAGTACCCCCGTTTCCCTTGAGTAAGAAACACACTGTATAAATGTCATATTCTGATCTATTCAGCAACAGCATACATGCACAATGGAGTATATTTTCTGGTATGTAATTCCACTGATCAAGCTCCACCACAGCCATTTAATAATGCAGTGCACCTCCTGTTCAGCTAAACCCCTCTTATTTCTGTCTGTTACTTGAAAATTGTGTTGCATTTGTGGTCCTGGCCCATGCCAGTGTAGTAGCCAACCAGTACCTGGAAATGCATTAGGCCACATGGATGGCATTCACTACGTACAGTTTTCACTCCCTGTTTTGCTGCTTCTTTTGGCGGGGGAGGAATGTTTCTTAACGTTTCTTAATCACTACCATTTTGTGTCTGCTTCCTTATTGAACACAAATGCAAAAAAGCATATGTGCTACCTGAAACAGAAGTGAAGAGGCTCGAGTCAGACCTAAGAACAGTGTATGAATTCTTTCCTCAGCTTCAGGGTAGCTATAAATGCTCCTTTTTCTGCACAAATAAGCTCTAACTGCATTATTCAATATCATGCCTGATCAATGGCACTGCGACTACTGTCCTCATCCTGCCACTTCAGATGCTCCTTTAGCATTAATGTTCTAGGCCATGAGCATCATATTCTATCTCCCTTAACTCCCAGCATCACCCAGACATTTCAAGTATCCAAGTCCCTCTCCAGCACCTGCATCATCATACCTGTTTCTTACATCCCCCAAAAGATATCACCTCAGAACCCCCTTCAACTCCAGTTGATTTCCATACCTACTGCCTCCTCGGCCCATTCCACCCTCCCATTTCTGAGATAAAACAGCAACATTGCAAGAAGCAACACTGGCTGGAGAACATTATCGTGGCATTTCTGTCAAAGAGAGCTGTGCATGTTTACAGAAAGTTGTTTTTTATTCTGTACATAATTTTTTATTTTTTATTCTCTGATAACTATGTAGCTTCTGTATGAAAAAAATGAAAAGATGACCTCGAAACATAGAGATCAATGAGAGTCACACATTAACCGAAGACAGACAGAAATATTTTGATTGAATCTTCGTGTAAAAAAAAAAAAAAAAAAAAAAAAACCCACAACAAACAAACACCACCACCCCACCCCCCCAAAAAAACCCCACCCAAAACTTAAAAGACGTATCAGTCTAACATGGTAAAAGTTTAAGGTGCACTTGTCTAAAGCATTGATGTGATATGGCCAGAACTGAAATGGTGGCATACAGGTCAGCCTGCACAGCTTCAAAGAAATTAGTATTTTAAAATGTCGTGCTCCAAAATTCTTCCCTATAATAGCTATAAAAGGCTTACTTGCTACACTTGAGAATTCTGTTCTGTAATTTCTATAATCCATGCACATTAACATTCATTATACCATAACAACCCACATAACAGTTACAAAACACCAAAACTTAAATGCACACCTGCATGACCCACTTACCCCAATCCAAATCTAGCTACCAACTGCTACTGCTTGTTCAGCTTGCAGGGCTAGGTCCTCTGTTATACATACTATGCAATTATTTTGGCTTTCAAGGACTTAAAACCACTAAGCCACCCAAGTGGTTGAATACAAAACTCACATCTGCCTTCCTTTAGAGAGCAACCTAAGTATTATAGTTCTTTTAAGTATACCTGCACAGAAAGCTGAGTCAGCTTTTGAGGTTCTAATTTTATTTTACCAACATCAAAGATACAAGCAGTAGAGTACAGAGATAAATCTGCTGCAAAACTTAAACTTTCAACAGTTTTAGAGTTTCAAATACAAAACTATTCTGTGACCCGATTAACTTTAGCTCTTCATGTTAATTCTAGTTTTCAACCGTTCATCCATAAGGTTCCTTTGGTTCATAGTTGTTTTAAACATAGTACCTCTGATTTCTTTCTTTTATTTCCTTTCTTACTTTTTTTTTTTCCTTATCAGTCAATTTGACTAAGCAGTCAAATTCATTGAGAGATGTGGGACTATTATATCATCTTTTCTGCAAGCAGCATAATCTAGAAAATGGCAACAAATTAATTCAGTTCACTGGAGGAATTTATTTTCATAATGCTGAGACATGGAAATAGGTTTTACAGACAATGACTGATCTAAACTTCAACACACAAGCCTGTCATCATGTACCCTTTAACCATGAATTACCACACACAATGCTCTTCCTGCAGATTTTCCTAGTTTCTTGATTGACTTTTAAACTATGCAAGCCTGCCTTAATAAATGGGATAGCACAAGGCAGAAAGCAGGGCTGGGGGCTGGCCAGGGCTTTGTAAAATGACCTGGGATAAGTAATGAAAAATGGGAGACTGTAGCACTTACTCACTTCAGAAAGCAGCAGTATTCTGATTTTGTAGGAAAAGAATAGCAAAGCTATCTGAAGTAAATCTTTTATTTCCTTAGCACTGATTTCAGAAGTATATATGCAACAGGCCTCAAAATGAAGTCAAAACACAACAAATTTCAAAAAATACTAGAGAGTTCTGAATCTCTTTTATTAGTGACTTCATAGGTTAAAGAACATAAAACTACTACAGAAAACATAAATAAGTAAAATTTTAATGTTTCTATAAATATCATGGAAATGCTAATTAAAAAAGAAAAAGCACAAGACAAATGTAGGAATATCCAAGACTGAATACTTAAAAATATACAGAAGTCAAACTCAGTATCATTTCAATTCTACAAGTAAGTATTCGTGCAGTCAGTTACCTCAGAAAAATGAAGAAAGCATCATCTAGAGGAAGTGGTGAAAAATTAGAAAACACGTTGAACAAACAATATGAAGAATTAGGTTAGCATGGCTAAATAGAGCCATTAGGTACTGTGTGAGAGGAAACCCAATATGGAGTAACTTGAGTAGTAGTCAGGACATCACAAATTTGAATCATATAAAATGGAGGAGGAAGGAGTTAATATACCCTGATTTTTGCTTGGTTCTCTCACTATCATTAACTACAATGATGTTGCCAATGGTAGTTTCCTCTTCACAGAAAATGGTAGCTAAATTTAACTGGCAGAGTTCCAGCTTTGTTTTGTATCTACCACATAGTATGTTCTCCCTTCTAATAATCACAAAGTCTCATCAATTTGTCTTCAAACACATCTTTGCATGCTTGTTTTATCTGAAGACACAGAAAAATCCAGAGCCCAGCAAACCAGGCACCTGTATATATACAAGTAAGTACTAAACTCAATCACAGCATACAGATTTGAAAGCGAAGAGCTAGGCAAGTTAAGAAGCCGTGCCAACCAGATGACTCAGCAGATAACACAGCATGTGGCACACAAAGTGCCAGGACTTAGTATTCTTATTTCTAAGACTGACACTGTCCAGAGATGTTCTCATATTCTGAATATTAGCTATGCAACTTTAACTCCTTTCTTAAGCCTGAAATTTGGTCACAGTGTAAACCTTCAGTCTCCAAAAAGGCCATTTATATTGCAAGCTCTGGAAAACAATCAAAGCCACATCTACTGTTGACGGCAACAGTAGGTATTCTCTGCCCACTGAGACAAGTTAATGCTACATTTGTCAGTGTTATTTACAGAAATCTCTCAATTCTTTACGGACATCTTAGCCAGGCTGCAGACCAACCATGCCATGGACACAGAGACATCAAAGTGCGGCAGTGCTGGGCCAGGTCAGGTCTTGCCTGGTTTGTTAGCTCACACAAAACCCTGCACGAACATTGCGGTGTAGCTGCCAGGTCAGAACAGTTCCAGGAGCCATTTAACTGCTTGAGCATGGCACAGAGCCTGAACTAATAAACCTCATCAGATCTGAGTTGGCAGCATGCAAGGCCAGCTCCAGATACTGCACCACGTTCCTGCTACTAGGACCACTTATAACCTGCTAAATCAGATTTGAGGAGGTCTCCTTTGCAATAAGCCTGCATGAAATAAGCCTGTATGAAATAACTCTTTTGAAACAATACTCTACTATGCTATGAAGCACATGATGCAGCAGACGGTCTAACATCAAAGGACTATAGTATTTTAACAAAATAGTTGACAAACTATTAAGTTCTGCTACTGTAAAGTCACCAAGTTAAAACCATGAGCTTTCCTTTCACACCTGGGAATGAGCTTCTTATCACAAACTAAGATCTGCTTCTAGGAACGTGCCAAATCCATCCACCAAGAGAGTCCTATTTTCAATAATTCCCTTTTTACAGCTTTACAGTAAAATAGTGTTTGAGCCTACTGATGGTAATCAGCTTCTCCTTTACAAATTCCTTTTATTTTGTTCAGAATCATTAAAGCTCATGTGTTAGTTATCTAAGGCCTCTTATTACAGCTTTACTTTTATCTGATTCCAGATACTGGTCAATGATACATTCATGTACTTTTAATCAAAGATTTATTTAAACCAAGCCATGTAAAAAGAGACCAAAACATGTATTTAAAAGGTTTGGCTTAATTTAATATGAGCTAATTTGAATAGTTTTCTAATGTAACAACTATCATTGTCAGATGCTAAATATACGCAATTTAGAGACAGAAACACAGTAACTGCTTAAAGGAGTTCATAAGCAGTGTAACTTACTAGATTGAAAAATCGGAAAGCACTATTTTGCTATCAGAAAAAACAACTTATAGGTTCTTAATTAATTTACTTCATTTTCATTTACAGTCTTTCTCCTTTTTTTTTTCCCCTTTGAGAGAGAAAAGGGCATAGATATCCATTACTTAATGACACACATAACAGCAAAAAAAACCCATAGCTCATCAGGAATTCTGCAGTGTTCCCAAAAAACAGAAGGCACAACATGCTTCTCTATTACTTTGCTCAGGAAATCACTGCAACAATATACAATGTGTCCATTAAACTTTTAACTTTCTTAATTTACTTTCTTTGAAACACTCAAAATTCTTATAATTTACTATTTTTGTAATAATTTAAACAATTAGACTTTAGGCTATATTTTTTGAGTTCGCTAATTAATTCATAATATACTACTAAAATTTGTAATCCAGCATAATCCCCCAAAACCTTGACCATACTAGAAGTACGTTCTTTTCATCCATGAAGTAAAACATGGCAACCAATTTAAGCCAGAAATACTACTCAGCAGCTGTACAGAATAGCTTGCCCAGTTGAAGTTACAGGGAGAGTGGATAAGCAAAATGTTGCTGAAACCAAAAATGAGCCAGGACACCATCAAATCTGAGGCCTTTAAGAAGTCCACAATTAGATTTTGTGTTTAGATTGAACAGTGCCATTTTTTAAAGGGATTTGCTTGTTTATGCATAGTTGCTCAAATTTTGCAGCAAGCTCTTCCAGGGGGTTAACTCAGAATTTCTGAAACAATCCTGCTAAACAAACTAAGCAGCTTGTCTTAGAACCTGATAAAACTCTATTTAAGCAGTAAAAGAGAGAAGGTGCCTATTGGCACTCAAGGGATCATGATAAAAGCTCAGCCACTAAAAAGATCAAACTGTTTGAATAAATTTTACATAAAATAAGCAGAAGAGGAACAAATTAGAACCTAGTACCACCCCAAAAGACAAATTCCATTGTCTTGTTACTTTTAATGGAGTGGAAAAGCAGCCTTTTTTAAAAACCTCATTAAAAGCTGCAATTGCTAAACTTAATGCATGCACTAATAGACTAGATAATTTCACAGTTTAGAAAATACTTTCTATTTTCTTCATAAATAAAATATTTTAATAATCAAAAAAGGACATTTTCTCTTTGTACAAACTATATTACTTAGACCAACTACTTCTTGCATTATCTTACTTGCATTGTTTCAGTTTCACCTGCTGAATGGGTAACCAAAACCTTCTAAAGAGTTGAAGAGTTTAGAAGGGCATCATATTATGATTAGACTTTACAATGTACTATAACAGGAGTTTTTAATAAACGTTGATAATTTCTAGATCTACTGCTATCAGCCACTGCCTTGCCATAAAAAATAATTTCAATATTATTTTACAGCAATAAAATATTGATAATAAATATTCCTAAATAGAATTGTTAACATCTCCGTACTGATCTCTGAGCACAGATATACCTAGATATCCTCTGAACTACAAAGGAAGCAGCATCAAAGCTAAAAATCTGAAGATGAAACTGGAGAAAGCACTGGATCATAGAGTAGAAAGCAAAACCAAGTAAATAATACTTATAGAAAGCTATTGTGAAGGTAACAGTTTAAAATGAATGGAAAAATCTACATATCAGGTTGTAGCAATGATTTGGACAAAGATCTGTAAAAAAAAACTTATGCTTAATTATGAGCCATATAAATATATACTCACTGATTTGTGGAGCTGGTAAAATCCGTGCAGCTCGAACTGGACCATGACGGACAGAAAAGAGTTCCTGAGCTTCACCACTGATCTGCAAAACATATGGATTATGAACATACAATGTAAAAAAAATATATACACTTATAAAAATATATATATTTAGTAGGTAAGAACATAGGTAGAAAGACATTGTACGAAAGGTAGGTAAGAAAGTAAGTTGGTAAGATACTGCCTTTCTAGCCAACCATCCACAATTTCTCTAAATTAGAATACCTTAGAAGTCTTGAATAACACAAATTATAGCAACAAAGATGGCCTGCCTCCAGCAATGCGTGCCTTAGACTGCCTGAATGAGATACTAGCACCATATTAATAATGACTATACATGTTTTAAAAGAAACAAGACTTGAAAGTTGACTGCTGACTAAAATTAACAAAAACTCTAGGAACCTGGAACACAAGCATTTATTCTACACAGTGCTTGTTTCAAAGAAAAATGCTAACTAACCAATGATCAAGAGTAGCAACTGTCGGTGGTAAAAGATCAGAGAATTTGATATATTGGTACGTTCAACAGTCTCAAGGTGTGACAATTATGATTAAAAAAGGGGGTCAAACTAATTAAGTTTGTCACTAATGGCAATCTTGACAAGATTAAACCAGAAGCAGTTAAGAATTTCCAGACTTCCTGTAAATGGTCAGTCAGAATGCATTTTCATAACTGCCTGGTAATGGATCCGATACGGAATTTCAAACTTCAGGAAAATGGCAAACATTATGAAGCTCATTTCCAAATAACCAACAACTTAAAACATATGTAATAAGACTAAGAACACTGCCAACATGTTGGCATAAAGTTTTGCCAAACGAGCAGTTTACAATATCAAAAGTGAACACGATTTGGAACAAGGTTCTTATGAATCAATAAACTATAAATCCAAGTTAGCTTTTTGAAATGTCATTTTATAGTTGTTCTCATTTCTTTCTGCACTTCAGATCACACATTCAAAAAGTTAAAATACTACTACTGTTTGACCAACAAATCATAAGTATAGCACTTCAGACTCTTAGCTTACTTCCAATCTTAACCCGGAGCCTCATTATTTATTATCACTGCTTTAGATAATGTGGCCAGAATGAAACCTAACCCACTGAAGCACAAGTCTGTCATAAGATTATTTTGAAAACACCATTTGTTACAGAGGTAGCCCATCATTCTGTACACATCAAGTAAACACAGAATGTAGAGAACTACTGCTTTTCCATATTATGCCTGGAATAACATTCAAGCTACACAAATTCGGGGAAAATAACATTCTTAGCCATTTTAGTTTTGCAGAAAGCTAGCAGTTCCACATTGGTATGAATCAACATTACTGTTAATGATGCGATTAGAATTATTCCTGATGGACACAACAGTTTTAAAACTGTAATCAATATGAGAATTAATCCCTTAGTCTACCCTGTTCTTATTTTATTAGGCAGATGTTGCAATCCTAGCAAATTCTCCTCTTCCAGCTAGCAGCATCATCTGAACAACATACAACATTGCTGTACTCCAGCTTTTGCAAAACAGGTTTAATTCTCCCTCATGGACAGCTAGAGGCCTCTGCTCTGAAGAGCTTGCTGACCAGATTCTATTCAAGACAAAAGAATGATGATCAGAAATCAACGCAGTAAAGGTTTGCCAATTGTTTTTAACAGGTCATGAGTTTGGAGGACAGTGTGGGGAAAGAAAAAAAAAAAAAAACACCAAAAAAACAGCACATATATAACATCTGCATCCAGAAGACACAACCTGGAAAAAACTAGAGTGCAGCTAAGAAGAAAGTGAGAAAAATTTCTATTCTCTCTCTTTCTTTAAAGAGATGAAAAAAGATGAAGACAGTAGCACGTTTTCTATCCATCAGAACACACCAGCTCTATGAAAAGGGAAAGGAGGAAACAGAGAAGAAGAAAAATATAAGGCTTTGGAACTATTATTATTGGCAATTAAAGATTTTTTCCCCAAAATCATGAAAATACCGTTTCACATGTGTATGCACATCAATGGCTATGAATGAAAACAAGAGGGAAAAGAACTAGCATAACAAAAGTATGGAACAAGTGATTCACATAAAATAAGCCAATCCAATTCAGTCACCTCCTCCTACATTTTAACTATGCCAGCACATCAGCTCTAACTCCAATCTACTTCAAATAAAGTTATAGTCCCAAAAGTAAGATACACTAAGAAGGCCAAACCTTCTTAACGCAGTTTCTGCTCTTAAATATACTGAACTCCAGAGAGCATGTTTATTTAGCCTGTGATGCCAAGACCTGGTAGAGTTTAAAGCTGAGATTTTCAAAGAAAAGCCTAAAATGTACAAATACAAATGAAGTTTATTTGTACTTCAGCACCTAACATGAAAATCCCAGCCCAGGTCTTTTCATGCATATAATGCTTTTACTTTTTAGTAGTTATTTAAAAGATTATTTGAAAGATAACTATTTCATCATTTCATACTGTGGGGAAATTACAGAAAGAAAGGTTGAATGGACTAACCAAAGCCACAGGATCTGACAGTAACAAAGACGAGATTATAGGTAGTTAACTCCTGTTTTGAGACCACTGTAATGTTTAATACTGTAGTGCAACAGGTCCTTTCCTCTCAGTCTGTGTAGGATTTTTTTTTTCCACAGGAAAGGAGAAACTTTGTAGAACTAAGAAAAAAAGCAAGTAAATGTTCAGATAACTTCAGCCATCTGTACTGCTCACATACTTAGCAGTTGCTGACACCTGGGAGCCAAGAAGGAGCAAATTTTAAGACATAACCCCACTGTAGGTTTTGTAATGAAAATACAAGATGCCACCCAACCACTGGCATCTCATTTGTAAAGAAAAAGCCAAATTCAGTAAAAGGCACAAAGAAGTTTACAAAAAATCTGGACGTGACACTTCAACATGGATCAAATTAAAACACTAATACTTAACCTACCACAGCTCCAGAAAATAACAGTTTTCTCAAGGGATTTTTTTTTTTTAGTTGTATGTCCTTAACTGTTCTATAGAAACAGGAAATCATAGAAGGCATTGGACTTTGTGTATGCCATGAATTAGTAAGAGCTTGGTTGTTCTTCTGGCTTGCTTGGCATTGAAAAATGCATTAGGGCTTTAAAGTTCAAGATTTTCTTTGACTTATAATTAACTTTCTTAAACACTACCACCAGTAGAAGCTTCTGCTGTTTGCAGCCTTGTAAAAATCTGAGTTAACTGTGGTTAATCAGAATCATGCTAATGCCCTCCACTTACCTATATAAAATAAAATTTTATTACAATTGCTGAGGCCACGTGTGTCAATTTTGAGTGAAAGCACCATCTTCAGGGTAGAGATTATATAGTCTGATCTGCCTGCCAGTTCAGGCCTTATCTCACTCCTGAGACAGCCAACACAGACAGCCAATCTTTTCTGTGAATGGGACACTTATTCCTCTAGGAACTAAAGTGGGACAAGGAACTACATTTAACAGAAGCCCAGCCCCATCGCTAAATGGCTAACAACTTTGTCACTGCCAGTTTGGGTGAGATGTGGGCTGGCAAGTATAAGTAAAAGGCTCCACATCCCATTACCAGTCCCTTGAGCTACAGAGTCTCATAAGCATAGACAAAATATAAATAGACTTCATGAACTGAAAACAGAGCTCTAAATTCTTCAAAAAGCACCTGTGAAGAAAGTAGGCTGTGGCTGCCATTTTGGATTTGATCCAGCTAAGTAGCAAGTCCCTGTGGCAGCTTTCAAAGCTCTTAAAAGTTTTTCTTTCCCATTCCAAAAGCCAAGAATATTTCCAAACAGGTTTCAAGAATTGAATATTAAGCTATAAAAGCAGCTTCAGGTACTTGTTCTATGAAAGAGTGAATCCAAGATGACGGCTCCAAGCTGGTCTGATAGAACATTTCAGCTTTCCCAGCACTTGGTATGAAACCACAAGCCCCAGACCTACATGGAAGGCCGCAAGCAAAGAACATGCCGATTCAAAACCCGGCCCCCAGTCAAGTCTTCATCGCTCTCTTCCAATAATGACAGATTGAAAGAGGAAGAACAACTCTCTCCTCCACTTAGACATCTTGAGCTATGGCTTAAAATATGACAGACCAGAAATCTGGAGCACTGGTTAATTTTTGATGACAGAGCTTTATTGTTTGAGCATACCAGTTTGCACCCATAAAAAAAACAGAACAAAGGAAGTTTTGTTCACACTAAGGATAACTAATAGTTTCCAACCATAGAAAATGGTTTTCACATGGTGGAAGAAAAAAAAAAAAAAAAGAAAAAAAGTCAAACATACACCAAACTGAAACAAAATTGAGTTCAAAACTCAGCGCTTAAACTACTGTGCAACTATATAAAAGGAAACTGCTTGTATATTAAACTGTCACAGACCACAGGGAAGATATCAAGAGGCGTTGTTGGGTTTTTTTAAATATTCTTATACATGTTTTAAATATGATATAGAGATCATGATGTGATGTTACAATATGACAACAAGCAATTGACAGATACCACCACAAACTACTGTTTGATATTGGGTTAAAGACTACAACCAGTCCTCTTACTACTGAGAGAGCAAGGAAGGACTGTAAGTAAAAGGGCAAATTTTATCACTTCAGTTTAGAAACTCAAACAGTCTGCTTTTTCATTCAAAACAAATATCTGTAATTATCCAGAGATTGTAAGAATTTAGAAGGTCAAAGAATGTTACAGTTGTCTACTCTAGAGACTGAATTAAGTATGAAATTGCACCTAGCATTTAAAATTATGACAGTGCTAATTGAATTTAAAAAACAATGAAAGCTTAGAAATGGTTTTGGTTACAGTTTCCTCAATGTTCTCACTTTGTCATACATTTTGAGGAGCTTTAGCATGATCAGGCTGCAGGCTCCCTTATAAAATTCTAATTTGGGGGATAGTTCTGCATTGGTTTTAATAATTTCTACACAACGACAAGAATGCTGCAGACAATATGGGAAGCAGGTAGAATAAAGGTATTAACAACCTTCACGAGTCTTCATTTTTGCTTTGACTCCATCCAAGAGCAGCTACCTGAAATGCCGTTTGGACTCTTCAGGTACCTCTCACCACAGCCTTTTCAAAGGCTGTTGCACATGTGGGGTTTTTTTATTATTTTTCCCCAACTGGTGTAGGGTACGATATGAATAAAAAAACCTTCCAACAGTTCTGCGGTCACTTAATGAGTGTAAAACCAGAAAATTTCTTACACACTGCTAGCATCTTCAGTGTACAAAACCTCAGAAAATTATTTGCATAGATGTTTTGTAAAGTCCTTTGACATTTTTCAGGGTTACCAGGTTAGGTCATTACTATGTTTTTCCAAGTGGCTAATACAAGTCTTAACAGTGGTACCCTCCCTCTACCAGGAGGAGGTCTGGACAGAGGAAGGATTGCAGCTTACGATGTGGTAAGTGACTAGTCCTTTTCCCAGCTCCAAAAGGGGAAAGAATTACAAAGGAGAAGGAATTACAAAGACGACCACATTGAAACCCCAGCAGACAGGGCTTTTGATAAACAGTTGAGAAAACAAAATGGAACTGGCATGTCTGACTTACCATATACATCCATCTACATATCCACATACACATACCATCTGCTGTACAACTGCAGTTTTAGCAACTTAAAAATAATAGCATTATTGACAGCAGCATTTAAAGAAATTTAAGGTCTGGCAGTGGAGAAATGAGAGTGTGTGATGCCATCCTTGTCCAATGAGTCCTCTGCATTCCAGAGGTCTCCAAATGGAAGTCACCTACCATATGGGCTGACACATCCCATCAGTCTGTGGCAGCGTCATTATACCACAGCCTTTAAGTATTTTTTTGTTAAATACACATCTCAGCTTGTTATTAAAAGTTCCTTTTGGTAGTTCCTACTTTATTCAACTCAAGCTTGATCATTCTTTTTTAATTGTAATATGAACCATTAAACTAAGATGATTTTTCTACTTCTGAAACTTCCAGCATACAATGAAAAAAAAAATTATCTGCCACAAAACCAGCCAACATGCATTTCCCTGAACAGGAACATCTAGAACAGATACTTGGAAACCACATCAGGCAGAAACCAGTTCCAATTGTATTTGAAACATGAAACTGGGAGCAAGGGAAAAACAAATTCCAAATAAAACATGAAACTACACTGCACAATTATCAAATAGGAACCTCTAGTCATACTTTTGTATACTCCCAGATTTCTCCCCACTTAGCGAGGCATATTTTAAGCACACTTTTAACCTTCCCACCCCCATTTAAAAACAAACATCAAAGAAAAGTCGTTTGGATGGACACCTTCCGCTTCTTATGCAATACAGATTTAGACGCTGCACTTCAAAACCCCAGCCGTTACTTCAGCACCCAGCAGTCCAAACATTATTTCAGTCCTTTGAAGCAGCCCTAATGGTATCTTCCATTTGCAAGTAACACTTCTGTAGTCAAAGATCTTACTCCAAGGAGATGTTAATGTGAAACCACTCAGACTGCAAAGAGACACACACTCCTGGAGGCAGACTGCAAAGGTGTTTAGAAGTCAATGTAACACCATTACGGAGAGTGTCAGCTTAGAAGCTGTCATAAACACTTCATAATCACTCAGACACAAACTGAACTGCCTGCAACACATTACTTTATTAAGTGCTGAATACAGGTTCAATTGTACGAATAAAAAGCACAATGCTACAGATAATAGCCTTACTGAGTAGATTTTCACATAAATGTCAAATTGCTGCTTTTTCAGATTTAACGGTTTTTAAACTATAGAGATCCGCCTTTTTTTTTTTTTCTTAACTGGAATAACGTTGCTTAATTACAAGCTAAATACTCAGCAAGATCAAGAAGAAAGGTTTGTGTAATACCAAAGGACAGAAAAAAGTGTTACCAAATAAACGCTAAATATTAAGTCAGTCGCGTAAGTGCCAGATTTGATTTTATTTTACTCAGACTAAGTAAGCAAAAAAATAAGATGGGGAAACAACGTGGAAAAAAAGCAGGTTATGCTATCTCCAAATGTGTTGGATATAAAAATCCTGCTCTGAAAAGATATTTAAAATTTATGTTAAAGACTATCATTCTGAGAAACTCTCCAAGACTGTCTTACTAACAAAGGAACCATTCCAACATTGAAATTATAACCAACACATACAAATTGCACAGGTCAAAGCTGTACCTCCCTGGATGTGGTCTCAGAATTTCACAGAATATACAAATGAAGGGCTGACAAAGTGGTGCAATATCTCTACAGTTGACATTCTTAAGATGGATGGTAAAATATTTCCACATTTGGCATTTTTTCCATTTTACTGGACACCCCCTGCCCCCATTAAAAATACCTCTGCAAAAAATGAACGACACTAAGAGAAACTGTGCTGCAATTTCATTTTTCCTATTTGTCCTAAAATATTAAATACTATTAAGATCTAGGAATTATGAAGAAGTGAAATAAAATACTAAATACTATTAAGATCTAGGGATTATGAAGAAGTGAAATACACTGGAGGGAAAAAAAGACAATGTGGCTGTATCATCCTACTGAAAAAGAAGGTAACATCAGGTATTCCGTGGCCCAACTTGTGGCTAATTAAGACACGGGGGGCAGGGGGATAAAAAAAAACCACCCACAAACCCAAAGAAAACCCTTCTTTCCCAGTAGGAAACATGCATAAGCTACCTTGTACTACCTGGCTGACAGCATCAGTAAACAGACATAAACCAGGATAAAAAAGTAGTTTAACTTGTCATTTTTTTAGTAATCTCCACCAAATTATTTCATGTTTACTGCAGCGTACCATGGGGTATGAGTTTAAATGCAGAACAGGTTACACCAAGGAAATCTGTTCACATAGCAAAGAACTGAAACTCCCTTTCATTCTTGCTTTCCTTGGATGTGTAGGATCCCATCCTAGACAGCATTTCTCAAGAGCATTGATACAGGTAGCTCTGACAGAGACAGTCTTTCATTCAGACACAGAAAGTCACTTACAAGGGATGCACAGAACTCTCACCTAACCACAGAGCAAGGGCATGTTACATACACGCACACACAGAGGAAAAAAAAAAACAATCTCTGCTAGACACAGAGCTGCTCATATCATAGAGTGGCCAGGACAAGTCCCATGTCAATGCAGTCTACTTTCATACTTTTTTTCAGAAAACACACGTTCATTTGAATAGGAAAATTTCAGCATGATAAAGTAAGCTGTTTTATAAAAATTCTTTAGCCTAAGTCATTGTGACTACTCACAGCATCCTAACTAATTGATCAACTCGTGCTATAACTTCTGGTACTGCTACAGTTGTAGTTGCTCTCTTAGCTCAGTATCTTAGTGACACCTAATGTTTGTTTTCTGTAATACACTTCGAAGAACAAAGCAAAGTCTTTCTGAACCACTTTAATAATCTGATTTGTACATTAATATAAAACTGATCAGTCTTCAAAATAACAAAAACTAATTACATACTAATTACATACTGTAAACCCATTCTTAGTATTCAAAGTCATTCCAGTGTAAAGGCAGATTAAAAAAAAAAAAAAGAAAAAAAAGAAGAAAAAACAAGAGTGGACAAGCTAGCTTTGCTATGTCAGACACTGATACACATTTCTGCTCTAAAAAGATAAAAGATGTGTTTTGTTCCACTAAAAATAAAGCCATGACAGTCAGAATTAGACACAGTTTCTCAGGACATACAGCAGATAAAGTTTCCTATATTTTGGTTAAAATGTTCCTAAGTTTTGGTTAAAGATCCTAAATTTTGGTAAAATGTTACTAAATACTGAAATATAGTGAAGTATACTAGTTCTTACTGCATTTCTAATAAACCCTCATTTAAATGCAAAAGCTCAGCAGTTTTTTTTTCTTCCTCATCTCTAGCTAACAATATGCAATCAGGAGGGGAAAAGCCAGCTCTCCCACACTCCAGTGAAACTCAGTTTAACTTGACTTTCGGTGTACAAATTAACATTTTTTTTATTATACTGTCTAAGCTACTGGTATATAAACACATGTCCTACATAGTTAAACATAAAGTAATAAAAAAACCATACATATTTCTAAAAAACCCAGTGTATTTTACAAAGGAAAAGAACTCCACCCTCTCTACATTATTTTGAAGGACAAGGTGTTATAGGCAATTTTTTTTTTTAAGTTAAGAATTTTATGACCTACTGTATTAAACTTTATTCTATAGTTTCAAGAAATTTGGGGGAAATTCCCCAAATTAAGACCATGTGCTCATAAACCACTCTGAAACACAAACTGCAGGGTGTATGTATGACAGCATGAAATCAAACCCATATGCACACATAGACTTTAATAAAATTAAAATTGCAAATCATGTACATGACAAACATTTGATTGTAAAATACTATTAATATGGTCATACTTGCATTCCTGGGACAAACAAATGCTTTTCATATTTTTCCAGCCTTATTCCTTTCTGTAGGTTAAAAAGATTTCTGTCTTTTCTGGGATACAAACTATTCCATAATGTCAAACACTACTCCCAATTTGACTCCGAAAATTTACTTAATAGAAGTAATTTGTAAAAAGCCTTCAAATCTGAAGGTACACAAATTCAAGTGTTTGATCTATGCTCAGTATTAATCTTAAGATAAGCATATTACATACAAACCATATGACATTGATGGTAAATGTTGGCTCTTTCCACTTCAATAGGAAAAATGAAAAGTAAGGTATTAAAGAAATAACACAACATTACCAACAAAAAAGCGTCTGGCACAGAAGTGAAGTGAAATCCATACTTACAGGTATGCTCCAGACTTGCATTCCATCACTGTATCCAATCATTAGCAGTAATGGTGGTTCATTCCCGGTGCTATGTATTTCATGAAACTCCATATTCCTTGATGTATCTAAATTGGGTTTAAATATCAAAGCCATTATTAACAGGTTAGGATCAGCTATGGCTGATGTCAGTTATACTAGATGGTATTTTCTCAATGCATGTTTCTGTTGTCATAAGTAAAGGCAAGCAAAGTGGTTTAAATTTTTATGCTGGAACAACAATGAAATATATTATTTTAGGAAAACAGTAGATTTGTTAAAGTTTCACAGAGAGGCTAGAAAGCAATAAAATTTAAAATTATGGAGAAAAGTTTTCTGGATTGTGGGTTGTCACTAAATACCCCAAAAACTTCTGTAATTCTTTCTCCAATGATTAATAAAACATGGCAAACTTTTCAATCAAAGAAAAATTTGCAAAGGACCAACAAAATAAGCATTAACAAATACAGAAATTACAAATGCACAGACTGGTCAAAACTATTTCTAGATACTATATAATTAATCTTTACATCAACCTTACCAAAAGAAGAAAATCCCCAGGAAGAAAAGTGCTACAGGACATAATAATCAAAAATATTAAGCTTTTCTTGAGTTAAGCCCTCTAAAACTACAGTTTCAACCATGACAGAATGAACAAAAGCTCACTGCAAGCATGTAAGCATCAACGAAAGAGAGGAAATATTTAGGATGGTAAAAGAGGATGTGTTCAGGCCCAATCAGATCAGGCTGCATAAAAGTAAATTCAAACAGAATACGAACAATTCTGAAGAATATTCTAAAGATTTTTTGTTATACTACAGAAAAGAACCTAAAGAGGGAATGCCTGATATTTTTTAAAAATGAATATATGAGGGAAAAAAACCCACAAGCAAACAAACCTTAGATAGCCTAAAGCTGGACATAATGCCATCTACAGGTTGACAGTTCTAAAACCCCTGAATTTATGAACTGCCAGCCTCTGTGCCATTTCAACAGCTGGAAAACATATAATCTTCCCTATTAACCTCTTGGAAAGGCTGAAAATTCCCCATCACAGCTCTGGCTACGGTTGCTAGTACTTCATCTGAGACCAGAATGGCCTTTACCATAGAGCTCTAGACAGGAAAATAAGATGGCACACAAGAAACAGCAATCCACTGAAAGACTTCAATCCAGTGTTCTCCAGAAGACAGGTCCCTTAGTTCCCCAGCTACAACAAGCACACATAGCACACACCACAAACAACTCCAAGATGTTCAATTAATTCAAGAAGTAACTACCTGATAGCTCCTTTCAACCATTTCTCATTCAGTGCCTAACCTTTCCGATTCAAAAAAAAAGGTAACTAGGATAGACGGGTAAAACAGCTCAGATCTTAAGGGGGGGAATCTACGTGATACTCTTAGCAAAAGCTTTTAACAATCACCATTTTCTCTTAAAACGGTTGGAGATCTGTTTTCTGCACTGTCACTAGTCTTTGCTGACGATTTATTAAGATACACTGGAAGTGATAAGGTACATTTTAGGAATATTTTGTGAGTTTGCTCTATTACTTCCCTGAAAGACATCATGGAATCTCCTGCTCATTTTACCTCACTGCTCTTCCTTTCTACATTACTCCAAATTCTATCACCCCACTGAAAATATATCTGGGACCTGGACTGGATTCACAGTTAGATAATATGGCTTTGAAATCAAACAGTTGATGAAATAAATTCAGTTCTCTGCTCTGTTTTCAACTACCTTAAGAAAAAGAAATGGATTTTTTTTTTTGCCCCTCTTCCTAAGCAGGAGTTAGTTTGCCTTTAGATGAAGTCACATGGCCTATTTGTTCTACTTGGTAGATACTGAATGGAAGTGCAGTTATTCACTTAGAATTTAGTCTGTCTAGAACAGGGAAATTAAATACTTAATTTTCAGTCAACAATGCTTACTGATAAAGCTGACTGAAATTATTGTACATGGACCAAAAAAAAAAAATCACAAAAATAAGTGAGAGAAAATGGAGCCATACCATTTAAATCTGCGTTTTCAAATCTGACCCAAATGATCTTCTCCTTTTCTTCTGCTGGTGGGGTACCACTGTAGGCCTGGACAAAAAGCAAAAGGGTTAAAATAAGAAAGTTTAATACCGTTTTTTCTCCCTCTCTAGACCACAGGAGGGAATGTAAGTTAGAAAAACAGAGATACGTGTATCTTGTTGTCGCCAGTATTCCTGTGAGGTTTTGTTTCAAACATGAATGGTTCCATGACCAACATATACCATACTAAATACAACTCAACAAGCGTAACATCACTTACTAATGTAGAAATGACAAGACATATATAACAATAAGTCTGCTGGAGCAGGTTAGAAATGCCACATGACCTACAGTAATTTAGTCAAGCTAAAACACAGTGGCTTCTACAATCTTTAACTTTAGCAGTTGTACACTACTTCTAAAAGCAATGTTAGAGGTTCTCACGTGAGGCATTTCTACTTTTAAAATTCTCTTTAGTTCACTTAAAAGCCTTGTAAGCAAGACTGAGGAAAGAAGGAGACCTTTACTACATAGTTAATTTTACTGACATGTTTTAGTTATATTTGTGACATCTTTTATATAGCCATTTAAAAGAGAATAAAATGTCATTCCAGTAGAACAGATCCATGTTTCAGTTCTGTGTTCTACAGATTCCCATAAAAAGATGAGATACAAAAAGAAACTGTGAGGGAGACTTGCAGTGTTTCCAAATTGCAAGTTTTACAGTTCTCAGGAGAAACTGTGGTAGTAAGAATGTGAGCTACAGTAGAAATACCATCACTTCCAAATGAATTGTAACAAAATACTGTGCAGTATTTTGGATTAAATATGAAAAGAGCTTGTATAATCACATGCCAGAAAAACAATAACATGAACTAAAAATACAAATTTAAAAAATAAGTGTGGGTATTACTTTTCAAAACAAATCACATTCCATGCTTCCAAGGCAAACTGATTTGTAAAATAAAACACAGACTGTATCCTTTAACTACAGAGGGGAAAAAATAGGGGTGTGCATAGAATGCAGCAATCTTTTAAATGAAAGTTCAACTATTTTTAATTTTGGCCATGAGTCCAAAATGCATTTCACAAATTGGTATTAGTGAAAGGAATTTTTTTTATTATTATTGAGGAAATTAATGACTAACAAATGAAGATAATCTTTCAAATAAGAACTAAGATAGTTTCCTGAGGCTACAATTAGCTGCAATGCTCCTCCACTGCAGACTACAGCCTCCCCAAAGAGTAACAAAACAAAATTAATTTCCCTCTGCTACGGAGAGGCCCATGAGCAATACAGAAGCGACCGTTCCAGTTTCATGCTGCTGCTACCTACAAAAACTATGACCAAGAGCAGACATAAGCTTCATAGTTATTCTCCAGAGAGGAAGATCCCAGAAATGGCGGGGGGGGGGGGGATAAAATAAAAAAGCAGAGTGAGGAATTCCGTTTTGCAGAACGCTGGAGAACAACGAGCTAGCCAGAGCTCCACAGCCCCACAGCAGCCAAGACATTCTGAGGCAAGTTAAGGAAACAAGATAAAAAAGAGAGAGTAAAGGAGGCAAAAGAAACTTTCTCCTTTTCAGCCAATGATAAAAGCTAAGGTGACAAAGAGTGTCTACCAAGTTGTTCTAACACCAATCCAGCCAGGGTTCATACACAGGTTTCCAACTACAACCTAGAAAAAACGTATTTGTAAGAGGCAGAGCAAGTATTATGCCCAGCCTCTCCCCTCCGCAGCTATTCTATTGCCAAAATTGTCGTAGGAAAAGGCTGCAATCTTCTTCCTGCTATTTATACTGTAATGCTTCAGCTTCTATGTAGCTAAGACTTTCATTTTAATTATTACCTATAAGAGGAAATGTGTAGGCCCAATCTTCAGATGGCACACAGTCTATGCTTTTAAAAACCTGGTCTCAAGATTCACATTCAAAAAACAAAAAAAAATGGCTTTTGTTTTTCAATGGTATTTTGGTCCACCTGACACACACTTCAACTGCTTTGTACGCCAAAAAAATAGTTTTAAAAGATCTACACATACCTGTGGCACAACATCTTGAAGGAACGTAACAACGCTTTCCATATATGACTGTTCCCTTGAAAACAGAAGGAGAATTTTAACTACCACTGAAGTTCAGAAACAGGCATGAATATATTAAATAAGACATCTCACCAGAGAAAACATGTACAATTTTTAGCGCAAAGGAAAATATTAAGTATGCAATGCAGTTACTTAATATACTACCAAACACTCTGACAATATCAATAGCGGCCTAAAACTCTGTAAAAAGCTAAGTGATACTTGTTTATGAAATAACTGCTTGGGGGAAAAGTATAAAATGTAACAGTCAAAAAATTACTCCATGTTCTCCACATCAGAGTGGCTGACTGAAGTAGAACACGCATTTGGAAATTATTCTTCAGCATTTTTCTACTTGATTTGGCTATTACAACATGAAGATGAGGACTTAAGCTAAGGGCCGGAGCTCTCCTTGTGGGGCAAGTGAACTTTAAGACCTCATATGCACTATGTACAATGATGAAGTAAGTGGTAGCGCCTGGGGGCAGGAGAGGTATTTTCAGGTAAGATTTTGTAGCTTGGGAAGCTTATTCCTTCTTGGAAGTTCATTAGCAGCAATGATTTAGAATAGTATATAGTGCAAGATACGTTTGTTCTGGTAGATTTAAACTAATGCTTTCATTAGCTTATCCCTGCATGAGCAGCGAGTCTCTTGTGTAACTGCTGAGCAACATACAACGTAGGTTGACTGTATTACACAGACGGTGTTGAAACTATGCAAAAAGTTTGCGCCTTCTGTAATGAGTAATACCGAAACATGCTGGCAACAAGAACTATCTTCATAAAGTCTGAGACAATTTAAAAAACAGAATTAACTCTTTAGGTAACAGCTTTGGCAGCCCCCAAATTAATTTTCATAGTGGTAGTAATTTTTCTTGTGCCAACTCAAGATTTCTAATAGAAACAAAGAAAAATCATAAACTAGGAAATCTAGACTTTTGATGTCCAAAGCCACATATACTTTATTCATGCTTTCTGAAACTGCTGTGTAAGATTCTTTTAATAGAAATTGGAGTGTTTAGTATTTAAGAATTAGGTACTCTGCCCTATACACAGCAATACGGAAGATACTTCAAGTCAAATACTGCCAACACCTGGATCAGCTTAACTGGTTGACTCCTCTCTGAAAACAAAGATAAAACTAAACCATAAAGTTTTAAAGGTTAGAAAGCTTATTCCAACTCATGAAAAAAACTAGATTTTGTTCAGCAATCCAAGGATTACTGCATCAAATAAAGTTTGTGTTACTGCTTTAGGCTGAGGCCTTATAAATGAGCTGTGGTTTATAGCGCTGATTCTTCTTTGATTTATGTAGGTCACCAAAACTGTGTCTGTGTACCTCCAGAGCCCTTTATTACCTAGCAATAATACTTGTCTACAGGTATAGTATTAAATAAGGTGTTTGAAGCTCTCACATGAATGCCTACTAGCAAGAGTCATACTGTCTTCATTTTTCAGCTCATGAAATGAGTACTTTTTTTTTTTCCCCACCAGTACGTCTTGAAACAAAGTTGATGTTTAGAAAATGTTTTATTCAGTATAGGTACTCTAAATGTCTCCTGAAGTTGAAAAACTTCCAAGAAGATATCTTTGAAGTGCTTAAAAACAAGCAAAACAACAAAACCCACCCAAAAAAAAAAAAAATCTTCTGTTAGTAAGAATCTAGGAGTTTAACACAAGCAGCAGAATGCTGCTGCAGGCTACGCAACATACACAAACTCTCATCAAAAATACTTCAATTTTTGAGGTGAAAAGATATACCTCAAGAACAAGCCACCATATTTAATAAAACAAAAGAACACATGACCTTATTCTAACAGTGTTTTTCTATTACTATTTGTTCAAAACTTACTTTGAAGAAAAGGTCATTACAAACAGAAATGCATTTGTTGAGGAATTCTGCAACCTAAAAAAAAAGCTTATTCTACCACATGGCTGTAAGACAAACCTCTAACACAACTTTCTGTGTTACAATGATAGGTTTCTTGTGCTCCCTGGTAAAAATAAAGCTCATCTTGATGTCGAAATACACAACTATCTCCAGTAGCAAACTAATAGCCACTGAAACTGATAGCACAAGTGAACATTTCAATACAGTGCCATTTTGCAGCAACAATTCAGCAGTATAAACATCCCCAAGAAAAACTGCTCCAAAATCCTTTAACAAAGACAAGACCATAAATCTTCTAGACTCTTATTAAGCTCTTTTGCCATGAAAGCATTTTCATGTAAACACAATGAAAATAAGGATGCCCAAGCAAAAAAATGGTCTCTTATGCACTCTGACTGGAGAGAGGTAGCTTCTTCCTTTGTTCTTGGTTTTGTTCTCTTAAGCAAAAAAAATTAGAATCCACAATTCTACTTACTGAAGACTTTTAATGACAGGCTTATATGTTTTAATATATCCACCCCTGTGACAAGGTATTATTAAAAAGAACAGCAAGAAATGAACATGCTACGCACGTTCCTTCTAGCCTAAGGAAGGAGTCTGCAGTCATCAATCTACAGCTAGTGTAGTGTTTGCACAGCAAACAAAATTGTGTAAACAAACAACAAAACACTGCAATATAGCCATCTTTAAAATGTACAACTTTGAAGGTTTTGGTATATAAGTGAAAAGCAACCCATTTACAGAGACAGTTTGACCCGCACAGTCCTAGGAGACAGGAATGCAACACCCGTTTACTTTATTTTATTGGAAAATACTCAATGCAAAAAAACCCGTACTGTCAACACAAGCCCTCACAGCTGGCTTTGAAAGAAAATTCAGGCTAGGTTCTTCTGCTACAACAACATAAAAACCACTTCAAATAAGGGCTATTCTTCTAGAACATGCTTACGTGACAGCTTGTGGGCGAACCACCACTCCTCCAGTACATCGACTAGGGCGGCGTGGAGATTCTGTCGCCATTGTTTCTTTTCAGGTACCTGTGAGAAACACATTTCTTTTTAATAATAATTTGTATCAGGATTATTTATTACACCAGTTCTTGACATAGTCTTCAGGATGATAAAAGACCTCTTGAAGAAAGAAACTTAACTTATACAAACCTGTACAGCACTATGCCCCTTTACAGCACTTTAAAAAAAAATACTAAAAAACCCCAACAAACAACTTCTTTTTTCAGTATCTCAATCACTACAGCTCCTGCAATGTATGTGAAAGCAAAAAAAAAAACCCCACAGACCTACATGACAAAGTGGAAAATTTTCTTCAAACTGTACATTAAAGATAGTGGTACAGATACACAGTTATCATCAGCATTACGTATGACCACTATTTACCGATGAGCTGTTGTCTTAGAAAATATTTATATAAAAATAATGTACAATCACAATTGCAGCGTACTGTACTCTTGAAAATCTGTAATGGGTTACACTGAAGCTAACATAAAAAGCATGATGGAACACATTCTACTTTTTTTATGTCAGCTTTTTGTGCCGTCTTCAAGTTTTTCTTCACACTTCTGTTCTTCCGTGTGAAAATTCAGCATAACATTCCTAAAGGCAAAAAACACTTGAGGAGCATCACAGATCCCAGCCACCTCTTCACTTCACCATTCAGCTGCTCCATTGTCACACACCCCCTGCCCCGCCCCAAACCAAGAACCAGTACATAAAGCGACAGAAAAAGCCAAATCCCCAATGTGGTATCGGTTATCAGCATCACTTCACGTTTGGGTGGTCTTTGTAAGGGCCGTCTCATTAGGCGAGGCAAGGATAAACACTTAACCCCATAGAAATTAATAACAAAACGTTCAGCAGTACAACCGAAGTTTGACGCGCACGCCAAGCAACCTTAAAAGAAAAAAAATAACACGTAAAGGGCAAAATATCCCTTCATACGATGCCTGAATCCAGCGGGACACCTGCGCCAGCCGGTGCTCATCGCCCTCCCCTCAGCCCTGAGTGCTGTCACCTGCACCACAGCCCCGAGCACCTGAGAAGTTGTAACACCGGGGCTCTGCCGTGCGGGAACGCTCCCACAGGCGGGAACACCGGCCCCACAGAGGACCGCGGCCGGAAAAACCCCGGGGCACCCTCAACCACCGGCTGTTGAGCAACTTCAGAACGAAACGCTCCAACCTGACCGGCCTCTCCGGGAATCAGGCCGCGGCCAGCCGAGACCCGCCGGACGCCCCTCTCCTCACACCTCAGACTCCCTCAGGATTCCCTCAGGCCCCCGCCCTCCCTCCCTCAGCGCCCCGGGCCCCTGCCCGGCCTCACATCCCCACGCTCGCCCTCAGAGCCGGCCACGGCGCTCCCCCACAGCCCGGGCCCGCCCCACAACCCTCACCCAGCTCTCCCGGCCCCGGCCTCGGCCGCCCCGTCGTCCCGCCCCCCCCACCCCTCACCTGCCGCCCTCTCCCCTCAGCCCGGCTCCTCACTGACAGTGTTTGGGACCCCCACGGGGAATGACACCCAGCGCACCGCGCGCTGCTAGCCAATCAGAAGCTTCCGAAGGCGGGCCGCTCTTCGCTGCCGGCCAACCCCCCGCCCCGCTTGTCCAGCAGTGGGCGGGGCGCCGGGAGGAGACAGAGGGGCGGCTGCGCCCTGAGCTCGGTCGAGGCGGTTGGGCTGCCCCCACCCGCGGCTTTGTTTACATCGGGATCTCGCGAGAGCCGCCGGCGCCCGTCCCGCGCACGTGGGCGGAGGCGGGGCCGCGCGTCACGCGCCGCGCCGCCCATTGGCGGCGGAGGGCCGCAAGTGTTTATACCTGCCGCGCGACAGGCGCGGTGACGCGGCGGCGGGCTCTGAGGGGAGGGGGGGAGGGGAGGGCGAGGCGGGCGTTCGGGCGTTCGTTCGCCTCTCGCCCGGGGGAAGAGAGGTTTGGCCGCGGCGAGGGGAGGTGAGCGGGGCTGAAGGGAGAGGTCTGGGCCCTGCTGCCCTCGGTGCTTGGCGGCGGGAGGCGGCCGTAGAACGGCGGCGGAGGGTGAGGGGGGCCTGGGGGTCGAGGGTACCCCTCAGCAGGTAGGGCGGGAGCCTCGGGAGCAGCGTCTCCCTGCCAGGAGAGCTTACCGCCAACGGCTCCTGAGAGGATTTCTTCGGAGTTCGGGGTTTTTGGCAGTGCTGTCGCAAGCAGAGGAATGTTTACAGGTGTCCGCGCAGATTCCTGAGGGTGACGCAGTTCTCTGTAGCTGAGTAACCGCCTTGGTAGGCAGCTCTTCACAAGCCGGTCAGGTTTCCCGTCAGGGAGCCTGGGCCTCTGGCTCGCCGTTCCAGGCAGCGGGCACCTCAATGTCAGGATCGAGCGACCTGTTCTGAGAATCTACCCCGACTTCCGTAACCGCAAGCCATAACCTATGCATCAAAAAAATCAAAACGGTTACTAAACAGCGTCACGCAGCATGCTGCTTCACCAAGTACCTCTCAGGGAAGAGTAACCATTCTTCGTTCCTCTTGCCCTGAAGATGATTTCAAACAATGGCTTCTCAACGGTTAGGCTGCCCCACAGAGTTGTCCTCTGGGAAAAAGAAAAAAAAAAAAGTAGCACTAGAGGCTTTTTTTTTAATTTTTGGAAAGTGCAACAGGGTGACGCAAGTCACGTCTGCTTTCAGCATCTTCTTGATGATGCAGAACTGTGGTTTTGCACATATTTGTGCTTTATTTCACAAGAAAAAAAAGTTGGTGTAACTCAGGCTTGATTTTACCAAAAGGAGAGCGTGTTCACACATTAGCTGTAAATTCCCACACTTCTCTATCTCAGCTTTGATAATTAATTTCAGAGAAGTCAAATGATATGTAGGTGGGCAAAGTATACACTAGAGTAAACTGCTGGCAGTTTGTATCAGCAAGTAAGTTTATGTCTACTGTAGAGGAGCTTTGAATGTTTAATGCTTACCATCATTCAGCAGCTTTCTCAGGAAAAACACTAGGTTTTGTTTGGTTTATTAAAAGTGAAAAAAGCTGCTGCCTGCCCCTCCAGCTGGAGAAGCCCAAGTCTAGAGCTGTTGTGAGGAAATGTGGCAGAACAAGGCACACATTTATGAATGCAGCAGAATTGGATGAGAATTTAAATTTTGCTTCTATATAGAGAAAAAAAACTGAGAAAATTGCTGTAGTCTCTTTGCTTTTACATACACACACTATAAGCAGCAATACAGATACTCATCTAACATGTTACACTTGCATCTTTACTGTGAGCATCTTAAAAGATTGAATGTCACAAGGTTAAATTGAAAATAGACAATTACTACCTTAGTTTGGTGCAAAGATTGCTGCTAGTTAAGTATATAAAGCTGCTGTTAGCCTCGATATGCTTCCCCCCTGTCCTTATGTGGTATATAATGTCAACATCACTTATCCCAAAACTTCATTGTTAAGTCTTAAGTTACATCCCATATACACAGAAATAAATTCTTGGAGGATCCAGTTTGGACAGGCCGTTATTTTCGTATTGTAGGACAGTGCTGTATTCACAGGATGGATGAAAAAGGATTACACATTCTCAGAAAGCATACAATTCCCCCTAGGATTCCTGCAACCATGGCAACATACAAAGATAGCAGGCCTGATTTCAACCCATGTTTTACTGTTCCAGCAGTAAAGAATTAAAGTCTATAAATACCACCCTAGCCATTGGAATAAAATACTGGCCTTTTACTTCCCCATTAAAGAAATGCAGGTTATATATTGCTGCAGTTTAACAAACATTTGTATAAAGTGCCAAGATCAGTTCCGCAGTAAAACTATGTGGGATGTCTTGTTTTGTAAGCCACATAGCCACAGTGAAGAAGGGGAGAGTATTAGATTTTAACAAATGCAAAATAGATACAAATGTGTTCAACAGAACTTAAGCTTGAAATTAAAAAAAAAGGCACCCTCATCAAATTTTCACGTGTTTTATTTAGGTGAACATACACATGGTCCACATACTCAATGAAAATAGTCATAAAATAATTTAAGAACTTATGTTGAAAGGTATTAGCAGCACCATCAGTATTGGAATAGCAGAAAATTCATGCCTCCATAGGGCATACATTTATGCCTGGATAAAAATGCCATCATTTATAACAGGGGATGGGAATGGCTTTATAGGATGCTTTTAGGAGTTGGAGTTTTAAAACACACACTTTTTTGCTAAATACTTTGACGATTAATGTTACAAAAAATACAACTAAATAAGATACTGCATAGTATTTTAATTAACATAAAGAAATTGACATTGAGCTGTGTAAAGCAAGACTCAACATCTCTGCTTCCACATACATTTCATTTCTGAGTAGAGAAATCTAAAATTTAAAACCAAAATATAGACCTAGTGTATTCTCTAAAAGACACACTTTAGGTGGAACGTATAGTACTACGAAAATACATATCTTCCATTCTGTTTAATAATTTACTTTAGTTAAAAAGTTGTGAAATTCTCATCACAAGAAGCGTATACAAATTCATGACTTTAGTAAATTAACAAAAAGGATTTTATTTTTTTTTTAAAACAAGGTTTAGCCCCGCTGGAACAATTATACAAGGAAGAAAAGAGACTACATTTATATGAAGGAATACAAATTTACACACATTTTACAGTGACTTATACCCTACACATCTACAAAATTCACAGTTATAATACAAGCAAGTACAAGGCTGGGATAAAGCTGTTTGATACCAAAAAAAGTTTCTACTTTAAAAAAAGATAAACAGGAAGATTCTCAAACTTCTGCACCAACTTTAAAATTCTAATCAGACCAAAATACACTTCCTTACACAAATGCCCTTCAGCAAACGCAGACTGCTTTCCTGGGCGGGTGGAAGAGTGAATTGCTGAGCTTCTTCTGGCCCCGCAGGCTGCGTCGCATGGTCAGCTTGTTTGAGTTTTTGCGCTGTGGAGTTGCAGACATGCCTTCTGGTTGGACACTAATGTTTCGACTCAGGCCACGTCTTGGCTTCTTCATAGCTGGGCCAGAGTTGGATTCTTCCAATGTCCTTTTAAAGTTTGCTGTGGGTGTCCTCTCTGCATCTTGGGCTTTTGTTTGGCCATTAGGAGACACCTTGAAGCCTTTTTGGTCCATGCCTGAATTTGCGGAGTTGGAAGGGGAGAGACTGACTGACAAACCATTACTGTAGGATTCATGTATCCTCAAAGCCAATGCTTTGCTGCACTTCTCCTCCTGGGGGCTTGAATCCTTCAAGGTTGCTCCTGATGAAGGTACATTGCTTTTGGCAATCTCGTTTGGCAGCTCTAAATATTTTTCTGAGATCATGTTGCTATGCATGAGGGGAGGAATGGGCTCAGACGCATTCAGTCGTGGCCATGGATCATCTTCTAAAAGCTGAGGGAAAAGAAAAGAAAAATATTTAGGCATAAATATAGTTATTTCACCTGCACTCTCCTTTAAGGGTAGAGACAATGTGTGACAGAGCTTCTCCAAACCTTAGCAAGGACAGAAAAATCCTACTCTAAAACAGAGTTATCTTTTCTCTATGTTGAGAGGCAGAAACAGATTCAGACTGCGGATCTGAACTTGGTACTTCGTGCACACCAACTTCATAAACGCATTTATTTCAGTCATCCAATCTGCAAGTGTCTCATAATGGCAGACACAATCTCTTCATTCAGAGGGCTGGTCAGACTTACTCAGCCTGCACACCTTCCTTTCTGCTGCTATAAAATGCTGAGGAATCTGCATGCATCTGCTGTTAATTTAGGAAGCCACGTAGAAAGCAGTGCCTGCAATCTCTGTCCTATGATTTTCCACACGACTTCCCTCCTTCAGACGTTGCGATAGATGCACCTATACTACCTTCTCAGATGGCCAAGCACTGTTAGGGCAAACAGCAGAAAAAGTCATCTGACCTTTGTTACATTTAGAATTCTTAGTTACTGCATAACCAGATTATCAGGGAGATCGACAGACTCTTCCTCGTAGGTGTCCTGATTGCACGCAGGAAGGTGGAGCATCGGACACAGCTGTTCTAAAAATAGAGTTAGTTTGCTATGCAAAGTAACACATTCTATTGCCTAGTTTTATGCTCTGCAACTTGGAAAGAAAGCAACTCCATTCCTCATAGTACATCTATCCACTCTCTATGAAGCACAGTCATTCTGTACATTGAAGAGAAGCTGCGTGATGTGATGTCCTGAGAACCAGGGACTTTCTAACCCTACCTTCAGGTACTCACCCCTTCTTCAGCCTTTGAGAAGTGTTTCTGCCTCCTTCTCAGTTTTACCAACAGGAAAATGGGGACAACACTTGCTTTCACTATCCACAGGGGGATTATGAAAACTAGTATTTATGCAGTGCCCTGAAGATACGAATTACGACCTTATTAAAGATTTAATTGTGAAGAAATCCCTAGTTATTCGGAGAGTCCTTCAAAAGTAAATTTCAAGGCCGCATTACTCTACATACCCATCAATGTAAGGCAAATGACAATGACTATTTTAAGAAAATGATGTGCTGAAAACTCAAATGCACACACAGCTGAATCAGAGTTAAGTCAGTATAACATCTCAGATGAATAAATAGATGCTTTTGAAGTCACAACCCAGAACAACTTCAGTTCACCTTCAAGAAGAGATCCACAACTGCTCAGCACTTTTGAAAAATCTAATACTAAGTAAGGTTTAATAAAATGCAGTCTAAAAGAGAAAATAATCAGAATTGCTTCTAGCATCTAGACTTGGTTTTCCACTCCCCTCTACTCCCCTGTTGCTCCCCAGGTGTAGATAAAACCATTTAGGTAATACTCTTCTACTACATAGAGCAACTCAAGAGAGACGACCTTTATGGATGGTATTTTAGAGGTTATTCTTCAACTCGGTTCTTGCAGAACCCGTAAGAAAACTAGATGACACACACAGAGCAACTCTGGCAACGTCATCTGCTCATTTTCATCTTTGAAATTGTGTCTCTAGCCATGACTTAGGTTTTGTGTTTTTATTGTGCAAGACGCTAAACACTGTGGCTCTTGTTGGCAACATCTTTTGCTTGGTTTGGATTTTGCTGAGATTGGATAAGGCTTTGGGAAGCCAAATGAAGTCAGAGGATGGAGTGCTAAAGAGTGATGTAACAAAGCAAGAATCACCAATTTCATTTCTCAACAATCCAATCAAATTTCATCAGTGGCCTCAGGAATACTTGAATTAATTTCACATTAGTAATTGTTGCAAGAAGGATATGCAATTAAGTAATACTTCTGTTTAATTGAGAAAATTTGGTCTCCATCTATTTCCAAATTAATTGTTTTGGAAGGTAGCAGCTGTTAAGTCAAGGCTATCCATGCTTCTTTCAGTTCTCTGAAGATAACAGGCAAGTATCCTTTCCATTGCCACCTCTTGGTTTCGCCGACCTATCCTCTCCTCTCTGGGTTATAATCATTCCACAACCTCGGACTCATTTCTTTATAGAAACTGTGATGATTGATTTTCAGTAAAAATCAACAGTAATTTTGTAAGAAGATTAATCACCTACCTAATTTAGATCACATATTTACCTGCAGCTTCATGTATAAAGGTATTTATGTATTGTTTTGCAAATGGATATTGTCATCTATTGCCATACTTACTTTTGTGTAATCAACAAAACGGAGCTTTTCCCTCCTATAAGGTTGACAATATCACTAGGATAACAAAGGATCATGAAATAAGGGCATTTCCTTAATCTCTCACAAGTTATCACCATCAGAAAAAAATTCCAAAATACATATTCTGAAATAGTTGCGTGACTGTACTTCGTAAGAAACCTGGCACCTTGCAATAAGGCTACCATTTAATGTCTGAGGCAAGGCATAAGAAACCATGTATTCAACCTTTTGGGGGGAGAGTCTCAAATGCCTCAATTATGTTTCATGTAATTTTAATTTTAAAGAAAACATTGAGCCAACAAGTGCACCTGCACGCACTGAATTTTACCCAGAAGGCTCCCATGAAGGCTATATAAATTAAAAGCCTGCAGTCCAACCATTACATAACCAAAGTTTATGGAAATATGTTTTGCCTTCCATCGTGGCTCTTATCTAACTGATTAAGCTCTTTGTACTATGAAGATAGTTATTACTCAGGGTGGTGTAGTTACTAAATATACTTACAGATAGCTACACAAAGGTCTTGTTTTGCAAAAAAACATATGTGGAGACACAACTACTAAGACATTTCATTTATTATGTTCTGCCTGGAAACATTTGGTTTATTCTGAAGTATTTCAAAATTATTCCAAGCGTACAGTGCTCTTTTTCTGTCTCTTTTCTGTTTAAGTTCCTTCTCACACTTCTTCTGATATTCACAGGTACTCTGTGAGGACAGTTGGATGCTTGTTAGTAAAGCAGAAACCTGTATTACTTTAGTACCTTTAATAAAAACCAAATACTGAGAAAATAGGATCTCTGTTTCTCAACTGGCGACACCAGTTCTATTTTAATCCAAGAGGAGA
This sequence comes from Haliaeetus albicilla, assembly GCF_947461875.1. Classification (NCBI taxonomy): domain Eukaryota; kingdom Metazoa; phylum Chordata; class Aves; order Accipitriformes; family Accipitridae; genus Haliaeetus; species Haliaeetus albicilla. The sequence goes on along the minus strand of NC_091491.1, from coordinate 3,046,549 downwards.
AAAGCTTTTGCATTAAAATAGAACTAATTTATACATGTATTATCAATGAAGACCTGTAGCCAGTCAAAATTTGCTTTTGTGTTTTGCACATTAAAAAATAAAAGGCCTTATCTACATTGCAAACACCAAAAGTGTTAGTTGTCTCAAGTTTTGATCTCTTCAGTCTTTGTGACCACCTGCTGCAATTTATCTAGATTCACACATCACAGTTCACTTAGTCTACTTAGATAGGGAGGGGGAATCCTGAGGGGAAAAAAAAAATTCCACTAAGCCCTTATCCAGAAATGCTACTTCCTGGATATTTTCCAGTCAACATAGCTCAACGTTTATGCAATCAGTACTGATAATAGATCACGCACAAAACATATGGTACAACTTAAAAGTTTAGGAGTATTTAGAATTCAAATAGTTTTTCTCCACTCAAGATTTTGCTAGATTTTAAGGTCCTGTCATGTATTTTGCTATACTGGATAGAAGGGAAGGAGACAGAAAGTTTAAGCTTGCCATTTTATTAGCAGCTTGTTTCTACCAAGGGAATGTTAAGGACTCCCTTTCTAATTTTTGCTTTCTTTTTACTTTGCCCAAAGGACAGTTATCCAAAGACACTGCAGAACATCAAAGGACAGTTACTTAAATCAGGAGCAGCTGGTAATTACTGAAACAAACATCCACTCATAACTACACTCCAGTTCTGAGAGAAAAAAAAACCAAACCAAAAAAACACTTCTGAACAGCTCTGCTTTATGTTAAAGGTTGAAACTTCTAACCTAAAGAAAGACCTTGTATTAGAATGTCTTTTCCTCTAACAAAGAGCATTAAACCAACCAGAGGAAGATAACAAGATCTCCGAATCCAGAAAGAAAACTTTCTTTACAACAACATGTGTTTGAATACATTAACCCATGGGTTACCTTAAAAAAAACAAACCAAGAAACCAAACAACAACACAACCAAACAAAAACAATACAAACCACACCAAGATTAAGAACACATCTACAAGCAGTCTGCAATTCATCAGCTGCGCAAGCTATACAAGTACATGGCAAGGCAGGAAAAGAAACTGTAGCCCAACCTTACTCTCTAAAGGGACTTGTGGGTTTTTTTTTCTTTTTTAAACCTCTGATCCCCACAGTCTGATTCTGCTCTTTCAATAGCCTACTTCTGATTTTGTGAGGGTTCTTGGAAGACTTACTTTTAAGAAACAGTTCATTTAAAGCTGTGTGAACTATACGCATGAAGTTACAGTCTTCATTTCTTCCACATTAAGGAGGGAATAGGCATTCAACAACTACTAATAAACAATCAGGATTGTAAGAGTTACAAAAACTTTGTATCCCTAAATCCAGCAATTCTGAGAAGTTCATACTTTAATACCCTGCCTTTGGTGTTCCAGAGTCTTTTAAGAAACACTGTTCAAAGTTCATCTATTTCTCCAAAGCTTTGTACATGGAAGTATTGAGGATATGGCCAGGTAATTGCTGTTAAGTTACTGTCCTGCAACTGAAATATATTGTCTAGCCATACATACTGCCTATGTATACTTTTTAAACTGCAGTTTAAAAAAAATAAACAAACAAACAAAAAGCAACATTAAATAGTGGTTTAAGTTGACAGGCCAGTAGTTTCTAAAAGTACTACTTCAATCACTGGCAATGGTCTGACTACGCCATTGTCCCAGTCCTACACATCACAATAAGCTACATAAAAAGAAATTACTATTAGGGGAAGAAAAGGGAGACCGATACATATTTAGCAGGCTCCACACTCAAAAAGTGGAACATTTAAAACACTGAAAAAAAACGTTACCTTGACAGGTGGGGTACAGCAGCGGGAGGGTGTCATGACATTCATATCAGGGCTGCTATAGCAGGGACACTCTGCCAAGTTGAGATACAATTCTTCTTCATTTTCCAAGTTGCTTTTGCTATCCTGCAATGGTGAGATGCAGATTACGATGGCACTAGTGTTATCTGCACGAAGCATGCGTTGCCTCCACCGGCCCAGCGCTCTGTTCACCAGCATTTTGGCACAAGACTGTCGGTGCTCTCCCTTTATGTTAGAAGAGAGGGACAGACAGAGAAAGCAATCAGGTCCACTTGACTTTGTAAAGGACAGTTTATGTAGCACAGCCTGAGGTACATATTCCTATGTATCATGTGCTAAAGTAGCTTGATTCAGAAACACAAGAGGAAATATTAATTGAAACATATCTTTCTTCTTAGTGAAATATAACTTTAAAATCAGTTTATGGTAGAATCCACATATATATGAATGCTTTCAACCACAAAACTGATGCAATGCATCAATCGCCTAGTTGTAACACATCCAACGGTCTTTACAAGAGTCTCTCAAGGGGTTTACAGACCATTTATATAGTGGAGCATCTGAGCATCAGATAGTAAATTCTCAACTGTTTTGTAAATTAAAGAATTTAATTCAGACTTTGTACAAATCATGTAAAAACAATAAACAATTGTCTGCATAGTAATATGCATCTTAACGTGAAATAAATCTCATTTTCAGCCAATATTTTTAATAACTTCCTTAGAGAAGGAACATGTTATCTTCTTTATTACTCACAAACACCATCCTGGTAGTCAGATTTCCCCCAAATGACAACCAAATAATTTAAACAATGTTAACAGGCATGGTATTTGACAATATATACAAGCACCGTATCAGCCATAGTAACATCTTACACGTTGTGGCCTATGAATATGCCTAAACAACAATGCCATTGTTAGGTACTTTTCATACATGCCAGACTAAGCAATTTTTAAAGGAAAAAAGTATTAAATTTCCACAATGACTTATAGCTGCTGCTCTCACCATGAAGTATTTTTTCTCCTCGTGATCCTGGCACATGGAGATAGCGTCTTGAGGTGGGATCATGTTCCACAGTCCATCACTGCCAAGGATAATATATTTGTGCTTCTGGGGATCAATTGTGTGCACACTAGTGTCAGGTTCAGGAGACACAACAAATTCACCACTATAGAAGTCGTAGCTCCAAAGATCACCTAGCAAAGAAGAAAATGTTTTTTAATTGTTACATTACACATGAAAATATCGATCTTGCAAACAACAGAAAAACGTTCCCATGAAAACAGTTACCACCAGTCTCAAGTCACCAATGGTAATACAAAGTAATTTCAGCACAATTACTGTTCTGCTGCTGTCACTTTCCCACCATATTTATTAATATGCAGCAATTTAAATAAAAACACATTCAAACCAACCTATGTTTATAGGAGGTCTTCTACTCTCTAAAAACTAACATTTCCAGAAAAAGGGGAAATACAACAGATTAATACCTAGAAAACAGTGAAACCATACTGCTTCATACATATCCAGACTAAAACCTATCTGAACACCTAAAGTTCTCCTTAAACAGAAGTAAAGCCTTACTTTGTTGAACCCACTCCAAACTTGGAAAAATGTGTCTTTCCAGCTATTGGTACAATTTAAATACTGGAGACGAAATCCTTACTTCTTGTACAGGGAATCATGGTACAGTTTATAGAACTAGGTTGGGGTTTGAGGGGGAGGATCACATAATACCTTTTTTCTCCCCAACATCATATACAGCATTAGTCTTCAATCTGCATCGCAATGGCATGCTGCCCTGCACACCTTAACAAGCCCTGCTCATAGGAGAAGAGAAAAAAAACCAGCTAAAAAACCCTGCCTTTTCACACTCAAGGTTCTAAACTGCCTTTTATTTTTTTTAAAGCCCGAGATCCTCCACAGCCATTCCAGCAATACAGAAACACACAGTTATGTCTTGCTGTTTGTGTGTTTGTGCACACAGGTGCCACAAAGAAGCAACAACAGAAGAGGGCAAAGGAGGAGAGACTGAAGCCTTTCCCCTATTAATTTCTCTTTCCCATTCCTCCTACTTCCACAGTCTTAGCATCACTTTCAAAGCCATGCAGTGCTGCGTTAGAGCATCTTTCCAGCTGAACACCATGTGCCAAATTTTGGAGTTGGAAAGAAGCCACAGGAACACAAGTAGTGCCTGGGTTCCAGCAGGAAAGCAGAAAATGAGAGCTAAAGCCTCTCCCTTGGAAGGCCTCATGCAGTGAACCTTTCTATTTTTAAATCTTTCTTGCCACGCGAATTAGTTTGGGGTCACCTCACCAGCAGCTATGGCCTGAGCTGAATCTGAATAACACATTTGAATCAAAACCTCTATTGGTTCAAGTGCTTCCTCCAAACCATCCTCAGGTAAAAACCACTCCATCAGAAAAAAATGCATTTCCATGTCAAGTTATTTCAATTTCATTTATCAAGTATATTTGAAAAAATAAAAGCTTTTTCTAAGGTTGGGCCTTTAAACCAAGAATGGTATTAATTTGCACTAATACCTTCTCCTTTTTTTTTATGTTCATAAGTAGCTTCCTAATAGTGATAAGCAACAAAAAGTAACACTATTATTTGCAAGCACTGGCTACATTTTTCTGTACAGAACACATGGCTTCAGAAGTAGAAATTAATTAAATGTCAGACTTGAAAAGCATACATAAGCTTAAGAACTCCAGTTTAAGAGTAAGGTTTTTGTCAGGTTTTTTCTTTGCTTGTTGTTGGCTTCAGAAAGCATGCCTGTAGCCTTCTTCTGCATCCATCACTGCCCTTTTAAAGATAAGTAAGCTTTTTGTCTTCCTACTTCCTTCCATTAGCTTTGCCTTAAGCTATCAACCAGTTGAAAAGACCTTTCCCGAATCAGGAAAGGGAATACTTCAACTCAATTACTACACTTCACCATGGCAAGCATGGATAGTCCATCCTCATTAAAGCACCAATTCACCTTCACTGCCGCAGCAGCAGCAGACAAACACATGCTTCTAATAAGTGCTAATTAAAAGCCAAGCCTGCTTGTATAGAGGTGCACTCTCCCTCCTCAGACTCACAACAAAACAAGCCAGCTGGCATCAAGATCAAAATAAATACTGTAACAGAAAAGCTGAGCTCCAGCACAGCAATTGTTGTATATGAATTGCCATGAAAAGTCTTCATGCACTGAGAGTTCTTCACATCATGTCTGTCACAGACACAGCAGGTAAATAAACAAGAGCTTGGGATCTTACAACCACCAGATCTTGGAATCAGTGGCAGCATCAATTTCCAACATGCATAATATTTTTACACTTTTATTTGCTAGTTCGTTCATACTCATTTAGAAGAAATGACAAATGTTATTAGCTGAATCACTTTTTAATTAAAAATACTGTGCTGTATGACAAAAATAACCTGATGCTATTTAATTTTGGTTCATCTACATACATGTCATCATGCCCATCTGCTGCTCTTCCTGAGAAAACAGCTGAGTAATAATCATACTGATTTCAGAGAATCTTCCTCCAAGAGGAAGAAGGCTCCTCCGTGGGGACAATCGGGAATATCACATCAGTTATAAAGGGGACTCCAAGGACTATAAGCTTGCTGAAGGGCACACACAGATTCTGGGAACACACATGATGAATCCACACCTCACAAATCACAGGCCAAACCCCCTGACCAGGAGCCCAACCTTCCTAGCTGCCACTAGCTATAGGTATTGAGAATTCCAGCCTCAATGTCTCTCCTCCACGAGTTACCCATCTGAAGGCCATGGTGGAACTATACACAGAGGTGTGGGCTTGACACAGGAATTAATAGCTGGCATTCCATGATTTGTGTTACAACACCTGCCAGACTACCTGGTAATAGTACTCCACATCTTTGGCCAAATCCAGGCATAAATCTGCAACAAAGCCACATCTCTACAGTGCTATCGTCGTTACATATAGCGGGGCGGGGAGAGCAGAAAGAGAGAAAATTAGATACTACAAGAGGAAAGTAATTTTTTCCTGAAAGCAAATGGTGAAGAGGAGCTAGACTAGTTCAAGGACTCACAGCTTCAAAGTTCATTAAAAATGTGTTTTTTGGCAAAATGCATTCTTTCAAATAATCTCCTGTAGCATTACCTCTGTCAAAGCAGCATTCCAAGGTTGTTGTAAACATACAGTGAGAACTGAATTTCCCTGAGTTTTAAATGCAGCTGTACTCATCATCTATTCAAACTCAAAAATCTCTAGGAAATACACAGCAACTTATTTACAAAGCTGTACGATGCAACAACATTAAAGCACGATCGGGTACTAACTGACCAACACCTGACAAATCTGGAGCTACTGAAAGCTAAATGGAGCTCTAGATGTTACAAACTGGAAAAAAAAATAAAGCTTTTGTTCTTTGACCCAGGAAAAATTCCACAAAGTATACTTGAAGCCAGAGGCACATAGAAAAATCCAGATTCTTCCTTCCTCAGCCTAGAAGGAAACAACCAGTACTTGTGACTGCCCAAAAGAAAAGGAAAAATTGCCTTCAGTGTTCATCTATCATCAGTCTACTCCCATAAACCTACAAACTCAGACTAATCAAGCAGGCCAGTGATCCTTGGCAGAACAGTACTGCATAAAGAGTACTTCACTTAAAGAATAATTCTCACAGATCCTTCAACTCCAAAAGCCAGCAAAGGCCAACCCATGTCACTAGGGCGAAGTACTTTTTTTTTTTTTTTTTTTTTTTTCTTCTAAAGGGCAGAGCACCACAGATGAAGTCAATGCTTTTTAGAGCTGCTGCATAGATAGAATACTCATGTCAGCTGTGTGTCTTTCTCTGGCCAGCTGGAGAGCACAGCATCCACAGCAGCTGAGGAATACATGACAAACTTAGGAAGATTCACTTGACATGGCACCCTCTGTCACAATTCTGGGAGGGAAAAAGGGAGAGGAAAGTAAACCAGAAAGCAGAGTACACTTTTCCATAGGCTTTTCAAAGTGCTCCAAAAACTTTGATTCTGTCCCAAAGCAAGCAGACAGACAAGTGACCCTTTAGGTAGACTGGGAAGCCAAGATAGCAAGCTGATGTGATATGCCAAAGGCTAGTATTACAGCACAGGAATGCCAGGTTCTCAGACTTCACTTTGTGAGCCATACTATTTTTGTTCCAAAATAAAACCCAAACGTTGACAAAACTTAATCTTGTTCTCTAAAAACTTACAGACCAGGAATATTTCTTTTGGTGTGAGGCTTCCATATTTCTTTTCCAAACCAAAAAAAAAAATGGTATTAATGTAGTTCCTTCCACATTTTCTGGAAAAATCGTATCTGTTTCTTAGCCATGACTCGAACTGCACTAATATACAGAGACCTACACAAAATTACATTGCATCTTACAAAATGAAAAATAGATGTTGGAAATAATATACTAAAGGAACAGGAAACTAATTTAGCTACCTATAAAAATATCAAAATATGTAGTCTATCTTATCTGCTTACTATTACCTTTTAAAATACAATGAAAAAAAACTGCTTGTAACTCAGCTGCTGCCAGGAAAGTAATTGAAGTTACAAACAAAACCACCCATCATATAAGTAGACTGGACTGGATTAAGCCCAAAGCCTTCTTATAGCAAAAGTATGTCCAGAAGTCATATAAATCAAGTCTTTCATTTATGTTTCTGGAGCATGCTGTTTTGAATACAAAGATATCTTTTGGTTTTAATAGAGAAAAGTTTACTTTTATAAGTCAGTCCAAAATGAAAATCCGGTTTGATTAATCCCAGATCTAAGTTTTATCTAAAAGGTCTGTTAGTACAAAGAGAAGACTTTGCAGAACTTCCTTTTTTCACTGTCAACGAGGCAGCGCTGCTAGGAAGTGAGGCAAATCTCAGCAAGGATACAGACAGTAACCACTTAAAACCCTTCAGGCTGAGTGAGGGTGGAAAATGTTTTCACCAAAACTCATGGCAACCTAGTCCTATAGCCACAAGAGGGCATCTTTACAGCAGTCTAAATATGAATGCAACGCAATGTCCCCTTCATACAACGGAGGAATGATTAAAGACCGTTCAGTCTGAGGGATGGGGACAAAACTGAAGGTAGCAGCAAGCAGAAAAGTTACACAGATAGCACTTGAGGCTTTAAAACTTTCACTACTCTTTTAGGAGCTTCTTTTACATAGTCAAGCCTGGTGAAAGAATGCCACCCTCAAGACTACGTAGAAAAGGAAAGCACAGGCAAGAGAACAGTATTTCAACAGCAAATTGAACAAAATATTACATTTAAAATAAATGCTGAATTAAAAGTTGCCTATAAGGCAGTCTTCACCATGACTTCTCATCTCTGCTTGTATGTTAGCAAAGTAACAGGCAAGAGAGAATAAAGGTATCTGTCTAGGGCTACGCCAGAGCACACTGCATGAGAAAAGCCTGCAAGAACTAGTATGCAAAGGTAGAGGTAAAAATCTAAAATGGCATGCAGAAAGCTACTCACAATTTCTGGCCTTGAACTAAATCCCTCATATGAACACTAAGGTGGAATTTCAAGCTTCAAAAGACAATCCTAACAGCATTTGCTCAGCTGAAGACAAGGGGTAAAACAGAAGAATGCACTGACCAAACCTGGATAAAGTTTTACCTTTACGAGAAGAGTTTTGTTACTGCTTTTCTACATTGCCAAAGAAGAGGGAGCTAACAAGGCATGCACAGAGACCTCCCGTCTGCCAAGGGGGGAGGCAGGGAGCCCCAAACTTTCTCATTTGAGCTACATGGACCCACACATGCCTTCACATCATCTGTATAACACAGATCCACAAAGTACATACACTCCGCATTTTGTACAGGTACACATAATACATTTTGTCTTGGTGAAGAAAATTACACAAGCTAGAGCAAGACATCCCTAGGACAAGATTAGAATCACAAATGCACCAAGTTTGTCTGGTTTTATATAGATAAAATAAAAAAGGAATTAACAATAAAACCTGGAAAAGGACTTAAATACAGTACTGTGCAGTACTTAAATACAACTTACTAGCTTATGGAATTCAATGTGAGGGATCTTCATGGTGGGGCCTACAAAGAAGCAGGAAGGGAAAACTAAGAAGCAGACACTGCGTAGCAACTGTGCGCATTCTATTTGGTAACTTAAAAAAAAAAAGTTAAATGCATGTAAAAAACCTAAACCCTTATATAGGAATCTACTTAGATCATTTGAGGTCAGCCATACCCTCTTCTCTAGGGTTTCATGGTATGCATGTTCAGAGAGCTTCACAGAACAATTCTGGCATCCAGTAAGTTGCTCTGGAAAGCAGCTTCCATATTACTATCAGAGCCAACATTCTTGTAGCAGCTATACATTGAGCATTCACTGTTCTGGTAAATAACTCTTTTTAGGGGTCAGCAGGAAATTCACGTTCTTATGAAAAGTCAAATCTGTATGGTGGAGGCCACTCCACCTAAAATATGGGGGTGAGTCTATTATATTTCCACATAAAAAACAGGGGAAAGATACTTCATGTTGCCACATGAATGAGTGGTTTAACTAACAGGTTCTTGGTTCACATTTCATCATTCATTAATGAAGAAAAAAAAAAAACCCACACACCAAATGGCTACAATACTGCAAGGCAAGCCCTTAATACATAACCCCTTTGACAGCTGCAGATCTTGGCTCTGTACTAGTTCCCAAGAAAAGGGGAGGAGGAGGGGAAAAAAGTCCATAAAAGATTTACTAGATTTAGACCTGAACTAATTTACCAACAAGAGAGATCCTGTATGATTTAAAAAACAATCAAGACCCATTTCTGCCATCACACCATGCCTTACCAGTCAACTTGATCAGGCTGGGGGACAGCTGGGGAGATGAACTTAAATAGCAACTTAAGAAAACTACAATGAGTTTAAGTTACACTTACAGTCAACCTACAAAGCTCAGTGATTAATCACACCACTTGTCTACTTGTTTCTACATTCTGTTCTTGTTTCAAGTTATACTGTAAGATATTCAGAGCTCAGACTGTAGCTTTGCTATACTTCCCCTACTTTGTGTACCATCTTTGAAAGTTACACACATGGCCAGATTTTACTTCAAAATTGGTTTCCAAAGATCAAAAGTCTTCATTCCATTTTTCCACAATGGGTTCAAGACATGGGAACAAAACAGACATCATCTTGTACACTTACAGTCTTGTGCTTATCATCCCAGAAACAGTTATAAGTTAATCTATTTAGACAGATGGCATAGCTGAAACATAACCTTTCTGCTAGCATGTATCTGGCTATTACGTTATACATACACAGAGTAGGTTATCTCCCCTCTCAGCATTCTTTCCCCAATATATGCACATGTAAGCATGCTCACAGGAGTCTACAATGCCTTCCTGAGTGCCACATGGAGCTACTGTCTCCACAGGGAGACAATAACTAATACATGACTCACGCAGTCACACACAAGCAAGTTACATGATGGCTTGTTGCCCCTGAGCATCTGCTCTATGTTATCCAGCAATTTGCACACTCATAGACTTGCCTTACGCAAGGGGATTAAAGTAATTTGAGTTACCTCACACCTGCTTTAGAGGCAGGCATATAAAATAGACAGTTACCATGAAACTGTGAGTGCCAGGAAACTTACTCAAGTGATTACACTCTAAGAAAACAAAATGCTCTTCTGATCTGAATGGGCAGCAAATCCTGAGGCGCGAACGATTCTGAGATTGCATGGGATTCATAAGTATCTATCACAAGGCAAATTGGTACAAAGAAAGCTGTTTTCATTGCCCAGAAAAGGTTAGTAGAAGTAGCTATGCTTAAAATGCAGAACACCCTGCTACAGTTTAAAATATTTCATTAGCAGACTTAAAACCTGTATACAGGAAAAGCAGCATACAGCTACTTTACAGAGACAGTATGAAGCGTAAATATTTCTAACTTGTTAGGGTGCTATAAATAAATTAAACATTACTTAAATGCAGTCACTACTGTTGTAAGAAGCAGTGGCAATAAAAAGTGCATACCACAAATGCTTATTTTAGGGCAGAAAGACACTGCTGACAATCAGAACAGTAAAGGGAATGTCAACAGAATTAAGTTGGCCAGAAGGACTTCTATTGCCCCAGTATCCTTTCTGCTGTCCAAATATTTGACCAATGCAATAACTCTCCAGTGTCTTATTCCTGCTATATAAAACCTCTGCAGTACTCCTTACAATGAGTGCTAGACTTCAGGACTGGAAGAGGGATGAGACTACATCAAAATATTTTAAAGTGTTGTAAGCGAAAGACAAATTAAAAAAAAAAAAAACAAACAAAAAACGATGTTCTAAATTTTAGTTTTTCTAATCAGATAATCTGCCCACTTTAAAGATAGTAAATTCACAACTCAAGGTTTCTCTCCGTGGTGCAGAGCAGAGTGTCAACAGACTCTTGCTCTCCTATTAAAAATTATTGTCCAGTCCAGGATCTGTATGGGATTTCTATCAAGAATAACAATGAAGTTTGGACTTAGCAAAAATAATCACCGTGCTAGGTTTTAGCGGGATTGACTAGACTATTGGTAACCAGTATACGTCAACACTGACAGTTATTACTCCGTTTGGAGAGGCTCCAACACAGCAGTGCTGTGCCAACCAGGGTAGCAACCTGGGAGCCAGCCAAGAGGTCAAGCAGGCCTCAACAGCATGAATGCAAATGGCTTTAGTCGTGGTAGGTCTTTTGTAAGCAGCGTAAGGGGCATGCTGGCCTCAGAAAGAAGTTAAATCCTGTTTCCAAACTGTGAGCGTCTGTGCACCATCTGGGTCCTATGGAGCAAAGCAGCTGTGTTCCTTTTTCCAGGAGGTTCGTCATACCTCCTCAGAAGGGGATGTGAAGAGACTACGGAGGCTCCTTGAGCAAGCAAACACCAAAACACTGTCACATTGTAAATCTGTTTCTCCGTGATTTGAAGATGCCAAAGCCCTCTTTTAAACTTTCAAATCTGGTAACTTTTGAAACCCAGAATTGTTAAAAAGATAGGTGTTCTCATTTCTTGAACCTGAAACTCTTCAGTAATCCTCTTCATCCACGTAATGGGAAAGAATGCAATACAGGGGACTAACAGATGCATCATTCCTTGAATTCCCATCTGGACACAAAGCCCAGCCAAATCCTTTTGTTCAACTTGCTGAGAGGAATCAGATAATAGTCATCGAGCTATTTAGACAAACAAGAAACTCGCGATCATAGGAATGAAAGATTCATCAAAATTGAGCATACACTTTTTGTAACCTACGAGGAACGTGTGCCCTTCTGCAAAAAAGGGGAGAAGAGGAATATGTTGCTCAATGGAGGAAGATCTCTGTTTGCTAGTCACCTATCAACTCCAAAGGATTTACTCAAACTTGAGTCACTTTTACTAACCATACAAGCATCTATCTTGCCTAAAATATGACACATAAAAACTTTTAAGATACAGAGAAAAATGGCTATAAAGTTAAAATTTTATTTTTATTAAAATATCACCCTTCAGCCACCTAGCCACCTGTGACTCCTTCCTTGATATAGAGCTATCTTTTTACAATGTTAGTTATCACTGCAAAATTCTTCTTAACACTGGACAAATCCACGTGAAACAGATATCATGGCCTTTGGAATAAGATACAGTAATGCTATGCAATTATCAAGACGACCACAGTCCCAGGAACAGACTGTCCCCATGACATGCTGCCAGCTGATCTAGGAACAGTGACAACACTATCACACAACTGTCAAGCTTGCCCAGAAGAAATTAAGTCACAGGACAGTTTCACGGGTGAAAAACAATACCACACTTCCATAAAATTGAAGCCATACTGGATATATCTGAATAGAGAATTCTTCACAGGGGCAAAGGGAGGAAGGAAGCAAACAAAATGAACTGCAGAAGACTGGAATTCTGAAATAAATTTAAGGAAAAAAACCTGAGCAGAAAACACTAACACTCATGGGCAAGAAGTATCCGAAGATTAAGTTTTGAAGCACTTCCCCAAAACCATTCATAACAAGTTGGCTAGGTACTGTAATATGCCTTTTTGTCCTTTGAATAAAGTGTTCCTCCAAGATAGTTTCCCATTACTAATACTCTCACAAAGGCAAGTTATAGATAAAACACAGACTTGACTTTCACCCCTTTGGTCATTCTGTACTAAGTCTGGAAAGGAAACAGATTCACCACAAAAGGAAGACCCAATTAATTCATATGCTATGCAGCAAAACTTAATCTTACCACCACCTAGTCAACAGTTACAGTCCTATTATTTCAGTAAGAAAGAGACAAATGTGCTCTCCAACTCAGAGACACATACTGCTTTGTACTTTTTCATTTGCAACAGAAACGTAGTACCATCCTTCTAAGACTGACATTGAAAATTCTGCATGTTGTAGGGCAAGTCCTTCACTCACCAATGACACCTTCTACAGCTTTATTTGAAAAATGAAATCCATATTGTATTAAAAATACTTTTAAAAGGCCCAGACTTTCAGAAGGCCTTGTAATCAAGGCAAGCAAGTCTAAACTGTATGTTTTGGCAAAACGATATAATTCGGTTCTAGTGGCCTGTATGCAGTGGTGTCTCACTTTCCAAATACGGGCACAACTTACCAAGTGCTCTAGCAACTGCCAGGAAGGGAATCTGGTCAATGACGGTGCTGCGGCGCACAGGGCCATTGTGAGTCAGACGAGGTCTCTTCCAAACGACACGATTCACACCAGACTTGTTGATCACACTAAAACCGTCAGAAAGAGGCAGAGGTTAAAAAGGAATGGAAATGAAAGCATGGGAGTTAGTTTCAATGACACAAGACCAGTTAAATATGCAAATATGGAGTCAATAATGACAGTACCCTCAGGGAAGTCCACAGCACAGTTAAATGTTTCAAAACACATGCTATCACTTAGATAGCTTCATTCCATATTAAGCCAAAGGGAAAAGTGAGAGGTGAAGGGCAGAAGAAAAGATAAAGCACAGCAATGAAGACCTGGAAGAAACTCTGGCTGGCTGCAACAACCACATGTAAGAATATCTTTTTAATCTGTCAGAGAAAAAGCAGATCTGAATTTGCTTTCCTCAGATGAGGACCATCAACATCAACTCACTCGGGTGGAAATATCATGTAGTTCCTCCTTCAGTTTTCTCCATCTGCCAAAGTTTGGCAGTAAAGAGCAGCACAGTATAGTTGAAAAAAACAAGAGAGAGAAGCAGCCTTCTGTAGGGGAATTTCCTTTAACGGTGCACCAACGTGAAGGCAGAAACAAAAGAGGAATTGTTCATAGTTGCTATCTGCTGAAAACAGGAGATGGGAAGAAACAGCTCTGCATTTGAATGTTAACACCTGCTCTAAGGCACTGAGCACTGGTTTTAGTTCTCACAGATGGCATTAGAAGGGTCAAAGGAGAAGCTACAGAGCAAGTAAACGGGGCAGCTGTTACTGGGCAAGGGAGGCAGGGAAGAAACAACAGAGAGGGTACGAGCCATCAAGCAAGAAAAGGTAACGGAACAAGGAACTAGCAAAGCCTGGTCCCAACCAAGTTAAGAACTAGACACTTAAAAGCTAGCTTTTATCCAAGACACAGCCATTGGTAATTAGAAACTGAGAAGCTCTGGAACAGCCTCAAGATTCCTCATACTGAAGCTATTCAGGATGCACTTCCTGAGACTTCAAAGGCCTTAACAACAAGGGCATGTTTCGCTCCATCCTTTCGCATGCACAGTGTGGCAAAGTCACAAACACCACATCCTAAAAATCCATCTCATCCACTTGTACAACTAATGACCACACAAAGCCGACTTCAGTCATGATGTGAAAGACGACCTCATCCCACACTCGGAGACTGTTACTAGGAAAATGTCATTTTTAATGAAAGTTTCAATTATGCTCTCCCACTAACTCTTCCCAAGTCGCTCTCATGAAAGAGAAGACATTAATTAGCACAGCTGCATAGTCCACCTCACTCCTACCATTTGCCTGACAATAGCCTGCAACAGCCAGCGTGGAAAAAAACAGAAGGAGCACCAGCAAAAATAAAGATTAAAAAAAATAAATAAATTAACCATTCCTGTTGATACAAAGATCCTGGGAATGCTTCTTTGAAGCTTCAGAGACTTTCCATCTCCAAAATACACAACTTGGAAACCTATACAAGTGCTAACCTAGCAAAACTGCAAGTTACCCTTTCTGAAAAGCTACCAATACAGCTAACTGATCAACTTCTATCTGCTAGAGATACAAATACCTGAAGGTTAATGAGCTGACAAGGTTCTCATATGAACAATGTCAACAGGAAAACCTTCAGTGATCTCTTGCCTCTGAACTGCTAAAAGAAGGAAACTGTGCCCATCCATCTGGTGCGGTACTGTAGAACGCAAGAACAGAGAGCTCCTGTGAAGCTATGCCAAATGCGAGCCCTGAGGTTTGTCTCAAAACATTAGTGCCATCTGACAAACCTGCCTGCTTTCCTCAGTCACAGGGAACGCACATCAACCACAACTCAGAGATGTTCTAACATCTGCCAGCTCCTGACAGTGAAGAAATCACTAATGTAAAGATACATGTTAAAATGCGGTATTCTAACTTTTTAAGCATATATTTAAATACAGCAAATACAGTAACTTATTTCAAATGTAGGATTTGATTTTTTTTTTATGTTCCTTAAACAGAAGCTTTGAAGAGCCTACTCAACAGCTGCCATTGTCACCACAGGAACAATGCAGAACACATGAGAAATTATAGAGTATTTTGTGTCAAAATTGCTGTGTTTCCACCATTTGACAAACCGGATATTCCAGAGCTCATACCGTTATCTATATGGAAAGGCAATATTTTTCCTCCCAGATTCCTCAGAATTTAATGAAAAATAGGTCAAATACCAGTATCTCCACTTCAAAGCTTTCAGTGAACATTTAGAATTGTAACCACACCTCAGCTGCATGATCCACCAGGAAGTTAAAATTTTGTTTATACCATAAACCACTAGCAAAAAGCACAACAGTGTAACAATGGATCACTGTAAATTATTCCCCAACAAGCTAGAAAAAAAAACAGAGTACAGATAGGGAAGGAATATAAATAGAATATGAGATTCCCCAGCTTGCTTGCCCTAGCTTAAGCCTAGTTCAGTCAGAAAGACACAAATAGCATGCAGAGATCAAAACCAAAGTAAAAAACACAGAGACAGTTACCTGCCCCCAAGGCCTTCAATTCTCTCCCTTTCTTTGGGAAGTTCCGGCTTGTGGTCCTGTGTCACCTCCACAGCTCTCACAAAGTCGTCTTTTGGGTCATCCTGGACTCCCAGCACCACTCCCGAATCGCCAACATGAGCAACATACATCTTTGACCCGCGGATAATTACCACACTGGCAGTCGTTCCCGACGTGCTTGGGAGACCTGTCATGGTCTTCGGCCACTCTGCTGCAATGAGAAAAAAAAGCAAATAAAAATACCTTTGTTTTTAATTGTGTGGAACTGGTAATGTTTTGAAGAGCAAGATGAAGGGTGTGTCACACAGAGGCTTGCGTAAGGCTACAATACAGGGTGTACTTAACTATAGTATGGCCTGACAAACCAGTGCCCTCAGGTCCCCCCCACTTTCGTAACATCGCTCCCCCAGCTACAGCTTAAATTGGCACACATATATAAAGCCAGCATCAAAGCACCATGATAGGATTCAAAAAAACTGTCTCCTCTGGTTTAATATTCCAAGCATCACTAGAAGAATAACAGGGAAGATGTGCTCCTTGAGTGCTGAGCAGGATCAATCAAGCATTTCATTAAGATTTACTGTTCACTTCCCTGTCTGAAGAGGTGAAAACGTTATAAATTAGGTCATTTTGCCTGGACATTTGACTGGCAATCAGGTTTTCTGGACATTCCCAATCCCCTCGGAAGGAAACAAAATGCTATTTTACTTTTTTATGCTGAACAACATTTTAAGTTGAATAACATCTCATCTGTTTTATTCGTATCTCCTTTTGGAGGACTAATGCAGACTATTTAAGTATGCTATCCATAACATCAAATCTTCTGCAGAAGATATCCCTTGAATTAAGAACAATAAAATACCTACACTAGCATGAACTAAGGATGGTTAGAGAAATCTCCTTCTTTCTCAACTGTTTTGCCCTCAAAACACTTACGTTCAGTTCCTATCACACTACTCTCCCCCCATTTACATCCAATCCAACCTTCTCTTTCATGCCTTTTCTTGTCTATTTTTGTGTGTACACACCCAAGTTCATCTTCTTCCAAAACTCCACAAAACGATTGCGACAACATCCCAATTAAAAAAGATTAGCCGTACCAGTCCTCCTCCCTACTTCAGCACCCTCAGAAAACAGTACTCCACTTCGTGGTTATCAGTTGATTTCAACTGTCAACAGCAACCTCATGTTTCTTCTTCACTGCACCCACTCACGTCTTTAGACAAACTCAGATGGGAGACTCATCTCCTTGTCACATTCTATCTTCTGCACTTCACAAGTCATGCTCACACAGCACGACATAAAAATTCCACTGTGATACACATTCTGTTTGCAGGAAATACCCAAGCCAGACTGCCAAAGCACTATATTATTTATTTTCCTACAGCACAACAAACACACAAGAAAAAAAACAAAACCACAATTAGACCTTCCCCTCTGTGAAAATAGATATTTTAAACTTCAGAAGTTTTAAGCAGAAGCAAAAGATTAGGAACTTCATAAGTTCTAGTGCCACTGAACAATGTTCAGATGCCCGAGGCAAGAAAGAGATGACACGGAAGACGTGCTGAAGGAGAAGCAGAATTATACAGACAGTCTGATGGTAAAAAGCTGCATTTCCTCAGTGTTAGCTACCAAGACATCCAGCATAATTTAAACATTTAAGTTCTAACACCGAGTTCTAGCTTTGTGTTCTAAATACTAAAATACACTTTCTCCCTAGGAGTAGCTTTATTTCAAGAACACAAACATTCAATCAGCTTATTGGAAGTACTTTGTCTGGCAATTTTAACTGTGGATATTAAATCTAACACATTCCAAATGGAAAGCAAATGAGGGAGGAAGCCAAGTGGTAATGAGGACTTCAACCATGCACTTAACAGAAAACAAGCTGCAACTAATGAGTTTCTGTCAGTGAAACAACCCCTCAATAGCAATAAAACATATTAGAGAGTCAAATCAGTCTTTATGGGAATGAAGAGCACAGAGAGTGAAATCACCCACTTATGAGAAAAAGAATGATACAGCAACCCCAGATTTTACGCTCCAACAGAACCAGAAATTAGATCTGCCTCTCATCAAGGGGTTTCAGTTTATGCCTTGCTCCTGTTTAGAGATAAGTATTGCATACAGCATAGCATATTCCTTTCTTTAGAGACCGTGTCTCAACAAAAGTGTCAAAACTCCTGAGTTTTATTCTGAGCTCAAGCATTACAATGAAAGTCACTTACCCAACTCCTCCACATATCAGGAGCATGTTTTTATCAATCATGTAACTTAAGCGATAGGACATCTTTCTCAACCAATTTTTTCCCCTCTACTTGAAAAACACTACCCTTCACTCAGTTTTGTAACTCTGACTTCGTAAACTCAGCTGGTTTTGTGGCTGGCACATCAGCTGGCAAACTGAAATTGTCACCTGCTTTAAATAAAAACACCAGCTTTTTCTTAAGCACACAACCAGCATTAGTAACATCCCTTCAAAGTAACAATATTAAATGCCATCCACTTTTTAGTTTAGAACTTTATTTCAGTAAGTTCACAGCAAATTATTGCCCATTTGTCATACCACAACAAGTTGACAGATTAAAAGAAATTCTGAAATTACAACAAAGCTCTCAAAACTAAATTCACACTTCAAGGATATACCTGAAATGTCCATGGATGACATACCACTTCTACAACTTCAGCAACAGAGCAATACCTCTAGGTAGCACTCTGGGAAAGCAAAGTTAGTCAAAGTTTCCTTGTGGGCCTGTATCCCTAATTCCGTATTTATTGCCATGAATTATTAAGCTATGTACTTGGAACATAGACACATCCCAGGACGGACACGACTCCACTACAGCATGGGGGCTTTAGACCTGAAAATCACATCGTTTATGAAACAGTGCAGTGCACACACTGACCCAGCTGATGGGAATGGAGAGCAAGGAGGTAAACCCACAACTGCACGTAGCAGGGTACTAACAACATTGCCTGTCACAGACTCTAACAATACCTGCCCACAAAATACCACATTTTCCAATTCAACAGATGCACTTCCTATTCTTCCAAGAAAAAATAGAAAAAAGAGAAGAGAAAAAAAAAAGAATGCATGTTAAGTGTTCAAGCTATCAAATTTATAATCTAGTTTGCTCCTTACAACAGTAGACAGTTTTAGGACACAAATCCATGCAGCATTCCAGGACTGTAAGTTGTTTATACACAACTTGCAATTACTTCTTGCTTTTTTCACCCTTCTTCGTGTGGAGGGACTGCAGAGAGGGGTAGGAATTCGTTTAAAACAAACCACCCATCCTAAACAGTACATGTTACACCAAAACGTGGATCCTACACCTGGATACCACATCTGTAACAGAAAAAAATACTCTACCACAGTCTAAAAAGCAAATTCACTTGTGATGGTTGGCACGTGATCTGAAACACAAAGACTGCTCCAAAATGCATCTGTGGAAGTTCCGCTCCTGTTTATTTTTGAGAATGATTCAGGATTATTCTGGGTATCAAATATTGCTAAAGAATGTATTTCATTTTTATTTCACTGGTTTTATGTACATTAAGTCAAACTACAATACCTCATTTCAAATTGGTTTGATTCCAAAACTCTTACTAAACTTTCAAAAAATAAATGCTGTATGAACTTTTAATACAGCAATATACCACAAAAATATTACATTATCCTGAAAATCTGCATTGCCTCAAGTGGTCTAGGTCCTTTTCAGATAAGAATACATACATAAACTCTTAAACATTTCTAAGAATAATCCTGAAATTATGACTTTGCAGTGAAAATTGCCTTGTTATTACGCAAGAGATGAAAATATTATTTGACTTCTATTGCTTCAATTAAATTTAATGGGAAGAGTTATAACCAAAGTAGAAGTACACAACTCTTTCTAAATTCTAACTAGTAAAACTGAAGAACATTTTTAATAGTATCAAGCTAAATACAACATTTAAAAACAAGCTCTTGGCTATACAAAAAATGAATTACCACAGAAACATAAACCTATGCAGCCCTCAGTAAAGTCACATCAAAATCTGGGACCTCCTGAGTATGCTTCTTGTAACACCTTTCCTACCGCTGCCAGTTGTAGAAACAGGCTTCAGTAAGAACTTTTATTCCAGAAAAGTTCCCTTTAGCATACATATAATTTTATTACTATACAAATAACCCAAAATTTACCAGCAATGACAAAGGGGTATTTTTCTGTTTTAATTTTTCTGGTACTCCCATCATCAAGACGTTTCCTGTCTATCACAGGAGATGGCCACTGGGATGAGCCCACAGCTTCCAAGAAGTAACAGAGCAGCTGAGTATGAGCTTCTCTTCCAATGGCCATCAACTGGAAGCAGTAAAGACTCCGTCCTTTACACCAAAAATCCAAGCCATTCTCCCGCCCCCATTTCAAGATACCAAAATACCCAGTCTCCCTTTCATGTCCATAGCGTCACCAATACACAGTAGTTAAAGATTTGCTCTACATATGATGACATGGAAAAGTATTTACTGTAAGTAAAACTAGCACTGGGATTCCATAACATAGTATGAGCAGTTATAAACTAGATATAGTCATGCTTCTGTCCCATAAAACTCTAGCTGTTATGCACATGCAGCTATCAGTAAGACCAAACATGCTACGTAGAAGTTTACTACGTAGCCTACCTAAAACTGTCATCAAATGCTCATAGCCAGAACTATGTTGTTAAATGCTCATAGCCAGAGCTAAGTTGTTTCTCACAACAATTTAAATTGGTTCTACAACCCAAGTACTATTTGCTAAACACTCATTACTAAAATAGTATTTCCTGCATTCTGTCACTCCACCTCTCTGCATTTTGTATTTGCGCATAGTTACAGTGACAAACAACAGATGAGGGATACTACAATTAGAAAACTGAACTCCTTATCTTTCTTCCCCCATACCATCTTCCCTTATTCACACATCTTTTTCCTTATCACGCAAGTCCGCAGCCCAGGAAGTCATGTGCCACTCTCCACTTGTTCCCGAGCATCAAGGTTGTGGTCAAGTTCTGGTGCTTCTAAAATTGACATCCTTTCTGTCCAACATCAGTGTGCCCTCAACCTTGCCATTCCTTCCCCCGTGCCTTTTCAAGTATCTGGCATTTGCACAACTTCCCTATTTTGCTATTCAAGGAAAAGGAAAAGGAAAATGAAACTGTTTTGACACTATAATCCACACCCCCAAGAATCACTTTGTTGAAACCCCACGGTGCTCTAAGTGGAATTCTTGCTTTTTACGTTTGCCTCCCAAGCCCAACTGCCAGCATCGCTGTCTATGTTTTTGATCCAATTTCACCGTGCTCCACTCCTTCTGCCAGTCTTCATATGCTGTTCACTGTTTTTTTATTTTCTCTTTCTGGGGCTTTTGAATACATAAATGCATACACAATACACACACACTCTCCACAGATTATATATGAATAACAACCATACTTTTAAGCCATAACCCTCACCTTACCAGGAACAACAACAAAAAGCCTTTCAGAAACTCAATTCTGCAGTCTCACTTCATCTCAGGGAGAAGGAAGAGTACAAGAATGATGACTGTCACCTGTCTTGTCACTCTCCTCTCCTTTACACTTACCTATTTAGGACCCCAACTTCTAGCCTACTGCAGTTCAGCAAACGATCTATATAATCTTCAGGACACCGAGTGTGTTTTCTATTTTGTCAGGTACACTGCATATTCCCCAATGCTCGAACAATAAAACGAGCAAATGATTACCTTTTATGAAACAGCCATATTTTGAATCCTTCCATCAGGACTTGACAGAAACAGTTGGAACCAAGGCACAGTTGGGGAAAAACCACTGTCCCAGCCCATTTAAGTTTGCTAAGATGACCTTTTTTTTTTTTTTCCCCTTTGTCCTTTCACGATACTCCGGACAAGGGAAATCTAAGGGGGAGTTCTGTGCAATTCCCCAAGTCAACAAGATGAAGACCCTCCCAACAAATCGAACGCGGAGATCCGACTTGCAACACCCTGAAAACAAACCGCAGCTCTATCATCGCACCATCTTCAGCTACATGGCACAATCGTCCTACGGTGTGTCCTCACCCTCCGGTTCTAGCTTTTCTCCCACAGTTTGCTCTCCGGTTTTTTTTCCCTTGTTTTACCGAATTACTTGACCGAGTCTCTCAAACCCCATCCCCGCTTTCCCTCCCCTCCCCGCACACAGATGGCAGCGATGCCACCGGGTGCCCGGCTCCCAAACCAGAGATGGAGGGAGAGGTTTTCAAGCACGCAACTCGCGATAGCGCGGGGTGGGGTGGGTGTTAATTAGAAAAAGGGCGGCTAAAAGCGGGACGTCCCACGCTCGGGGGATACCGGCGTATGGGGAAAAGGGAGCGACCGGCGGCTCGGGGCGATGCCGGGGGTGGGGGGTGGCGGGCAGGGGGATTCGCTGTCCCCTTAGTCCTCGCTGCAAGGGCCCTGCGGAAAGGAGAAGAGGAACCCGGGGTTGTATGGGGGGGACGGGGACACAGGCACGGCCAGGCTGGGCGGAAAGGCCGCGGGGGCGGCAGCGTTACCTGCTGTCCCCCGGCAGGGACCGAGGGGACGGGGGCCCGGCGGAGGGGGGGGGGGGGGGGGCTGGAAAGCGCCAATCGCTTGTAACTTACGCAGTTTTTTCCACATGGCTCGGTGGCAAGCGATGAAGCCCTTGCGCAGGGCCGCGCACACCTCGGCCGGCTCCGCCGAGCCGAAGCCCTTCTGTTTCTTGATGAAGCCCCACAGGTTCTCCCGGGCGAACTGGGCCGCCTCCCGGCCGCCGTGCCCGTCGCACACGGCGAAGAAGGCCACGGAGCGACGCGGGCGCCGGCCGGAGCCGGGGCCGGAGGGCAGCGCTCCCTCCTCCGGCGCCCGCGGGCTGCCTCCCCTCCGCCGGCCGCTCTCGGCGAGGGGCTCGGCGGCCCGCGGGCCTCCCGGCGCCGCTCCGCCTTTGTGCGGGGGGCCGCGCTCCGCCTCGGCCGGCGGCTCGGGCTCCACCACGATCTGGGTCACGTCCTCCATGTATTTCCTGCCGCCCTGGTCGGAGTACACGCTCACCCCCAGCGAGTACGGCCCCTCCATGGGTGGGTGGGTGGCTGGGGGGGGGGGTAAGGGGGTGTGTGTGGGGGGGGGAAGGCTCGGCGCGGCGGCGCCCCGCCGCTCCCCGCCCGCGATGGCTCCCCGCCCGGCCGCCGCGGACTATTGTTGATGTCGGCGGCGCCGCTCGGGCATGTCCGCGGCGCCTCGCCGCGCCGCCCGCCCCCGACAATCCCCGCCGGAACGGCGGCCGCTCCGCGTACCGCGCCGCAGCGCCCCCTGCCGCGTCCCCGCCCGCCCGCCTCGCCGGGACCCGGCCCCCTTTCCCTCCTCCGCCCACCTCGCCGCGGCGGAAGGGGCGGCCGGCCGGGCGCGGCAGCGGGCACTACGGCGCCCCCTACCGCCGGCGGCGGGGCCACGCAGGCAGCTCCAGCGAAGGGAGCCGAGCCCGGGCGGGGGGAGCGGCTCTACTCGAGGCTGCCCGCACGCTTTGCTAGCTCCGAGTAGGGCACCAGCTCCTAACCCGAACCGCGGGACTCCTCCCCACGTTTCTCCAGCAATCCCAGCAAGTTAGTTACTCCAGCAATCCCAGCAAGTTAGTTACTCCAGCAATCCCAGCAAGTTAGTTACTCCAGCAATCCCAGCAAGTTACTCAAGGCCCCCCCCCCCGCCTTTCCCTGCTCCTGGCCGGAAAGCCCTGCTTTCCCGCTTGGACAATAAGGATTCCCACCGGTGATTTCCCTGGAATTACGCGTCCCCCCCGCAGGACAGGCTGCTGCACTTGTGACTAAGATGTTCCCTTTGTAGTGGAAGGGTTTGTGCATTTTGGTTTTATAGCTGAAATTCTAGACATTGTTTTATTCGCCGTCTACTACCACTTTCAACTCCCAGAGCCCCTTCCCGTTGCAAGCTTAAAACAGCTAAAACCATTACTGAATTCTGCAAAAGTACTTCCACTGTCAGTAAAATGGAGATAATTGTTTGGCTTAAGTACTGCAAGTACTTTGGATTTCCTTCCATTAACCACATTAAAGTCAACAGTACTTACAAAAATAAGAAATATATCAACAAAGCTTTGGATTTCTAGAGCACCTAGGGATTTGAAGACCTGTTACAAACATCAATGAATTAATCCACACTAATCCAGTGAAATAACTATCCCTTCCTATTTTACAGGTGTTTATGCCATCAGATCAATCATCAGATCATCAGCCAAATAGAGAATTGAGAAATCCTGCTTTAAAAATCTGTCCATTAAGTTTCATAACAGAGTATTATATACAAGTGCATTTGCCACATACACGATGACATGTATACTTTAACGGTGCGTAAAGGAGACAAAGACCAATTTGAACTTTATATGATCCAAAACACCACACTGTACCCCTATTTCCCTTTTAAGTAACATACAAAGCTCAGCATGCCAACTGCCAGGCCTGCAGCAGATCCACTGCCATCCACATCACAGCACACATAAAAGGGGGTGAATAGATTTTTTCAATTACTTTTTAATACAAAGTAGCCAGAACACAAGGAAACTGACTCGAAACTATTGACAAAAAAATAACAATATTGTCAGACTTATGTCCTCACAGAGACAACTAAAGTCTATTACTTCCAGAAAGTACAACGTCCCTGTTTCATAGCTGAATAAACGTAGCCAGAGATGCTGTTAGGCAAGGATTAGTACCATTCAATATAGGTAATGCTTTCCTGAACAATTTAGTGTGGAAAATCATAGGCTACTCCGGGAACAGAACCAAACTGATGGACCCCTAACCCTGTGCTTTACGTAAACATATTCTAGGTAGTCTGGCATTTGTAAGGAAGTTAAGGAAACAAAGGAGGGGGGAAATAGTTATGATGGAAGAAACTCCTCTTCAAAAGCCAAGGTATTTCTGCCTCTCCTTTTTATGTCCAAGTATTACTTTTGCCTTTTCAAGTGGAATAAAGTGCCTCGTTTCTGTCAATACTTTTACAATCAAGACAATAGCACCATATAAAAATCATACCTACACTCACAAATTTAATTAAATACATTAAAGATGTTTTTGCATGCAACAACTACATTCTCAAAACCGCCGTTGGAAAACAAAAGTGCTTCAATATTTACAGGGCACACAACCAGCAGATCCTCCAGCAGCTAAAACCGTATTTCCTAATTTTTTCCTGAAACTTTGATTCAACTAAACCAGATGCTTGCAGAAATAGGAACATGTATACACAAGTTGAAGATGCAGGGAGAAAAATTTTTAATAAAGATGAAGTTTGATGAGGAGTACCACAGCAGTTTCCACACTCCAGGACCTAAGTAATAGGCAATAATTGCAAGGCAATTTAGCATTTTTTCACGCACCTCTCTTGCGTATATAAATATGGGGAGTGCTTTTCTTGTTTTTATACCTAATGGAACCAAATGCTAAGCAGAAACTTCCCATGGTCCCCCAGCTATTTCAGAGACAGAAATCCAGTTAAGTGGCTCGTCAAAATTAAAAGCTTTTTTTCTATAAGAAGAGATACAATCATTTAATGTAAAATGTTTCTAAAGCAAATACAATGAGATATTTACTTGACCTTGATGATAGCTTATTCTCACTCTGGCTAACAGTTATTGAAAAAATCCATTTCAGAGTGCCTGTACAGGCGTTGTTATTGCTCAGTCTGGTTGAACTAATTCAAATAATTTCTCAAAATTAAAGGCCACAATTTCTTTTGCAGATGAAAAGTTTTTCGTTTTTCTTTTAACTGTAGTTTAAAAAAAAATTCTCAAATAGGCTTAAGCCCAATTAAATTAGTTACATTTTGAATAAAGAATGACCCCATCTTTAGCCAAAATAGATTAAGCAGCTGTTGTGTAAACCCAGATGAATCTGTTAGGTTAGCTGACATCAGAAGAAAAGTGTCATGACTTCCATGAATTATTTTACTTTCTAATGTTTGCTAACACATCACGCGGTCTGTCAGATATAACCATCAGCAATCTCACTAGGGTATCTTTGAGGATTACCTGTCCACAGGCTCAAAGACTGAAAAACAAAAAGAAGAAAAAGAAACATACAAAGGGGAACAAGATCAGGTGCCTGGAGCTCAGATACTGCAGAAAGAGAGGTACATTGTGGCAGAGACAGAAGAAAGCCTTGTGCTCCAATGCACTACATTGACACCCCTGTGAACGTGAAATTAAACATTTTATAGGTCTACACTCAACCAAGTGAATAAACAAGTCTACCTTCTCAGCGGGAGTAGCAGGGAAGGCGGCTTACACAGATACTAACGTTTTTCACAGCAGTACTCCTTTCCCTCAGCTGCATCAGACAATAAAAAGAACCGAGATGTGTACGTTCATTGTAATTCCACACCACAAGCCAGCGCTGGGTGGCCAGCATCCTGCCCTCTCTTTTCTATAGCATGCTTTAAATAAAGTTACACAAAGTTATATTTTGTAAAAGCCACAATTAATTTTGTCTGATAGATGAAAAATACAAAGTTACCAATAGCTCAGACACATAAAAAGCTCATAACTTGGGCACAAACTTATTAATCACAGAACAGCAGAAAACAGCACTGCCCATCTGGCTTTGGCAAACCTATGTTCTTAAAGTCTTCTTCATTTGTAAAGCACCTCGGCTGACTCTGGTGACCAACCTTCATGTCTTGGTGCTTACAGCCACATAATAATCCTCCTCCAGCCCCTAAGAAAGCTTCAACAAGCCAAGCTGATAGTGACCAAAAGTTATTACACCTCTTAGGGCTCTTGCATAGCTTATGTGAAATGTGTCGGTCATCTCAGCAATACTCTCAGATAAAGCATGAGAATGTCATGTAAAGAAGAAAATAAAATTGAACAGTATCCACATTTTTAAAGGTTTTTCCCTAGCCAATGAAGGAGTGCAGGACCTGACCATGCAAGGAGTTAACACCCTCTGGGTCTAATGAAGTATAATCTCAGTTTCTTTGTACTCCCTGAGGTATGACCATAATGGCATTGCTTTAACATTTCATCCAGTATGTGACTGCTGAACTGATGTACATGAAGAATACAGAAATGAAAATGTATTTATCTGGGTTGCAGTAAACATGAAAGAAAAAAAAACCACCAGCATTGAAAAAAAGATCTGACAAGTTCATGTGAATGCTCTGCATTTAGCTCTTGTTTTAGAGCAACAGTCTGTTAGGTTGGCTCCTCTACAGTTTAATGATTTCCTGTTAAGAATTTAAAATTAGAAGCCTCCAACAACTTCCCCATAAACCATTTTCAAGGTTCCTTTAATATCCACATCAAGGAGATATAGTAGGTTCATATGTTATCCATGTCAGTTCACTTCCTTCCCACTTCAAAATAAGCACATTGCAGGAAAATTCAGCAGGTTTTTTATTGTTTTCTTAGAACCTTTTTTCTCCACTAAGTATGTCCAGCTATAGTAATTAAAAAAAATAAAACTGTTCGCATATACAAGCTCATATTTAAACCATGACAAAACAAGAACCACCAGTCTAATCTGAAAAGCCTAAACTATGCTAGACCATGATCCAAATATTCCATTGATGAGTTAGCTTGAATCTTCAACTACATTCATACTGAACTTCATCTATGTCAAGACATAAATTTCATAACACATTTTTGCTTTTTGACAAGTACCTTACCTTTAATGAAAACATGCAAACAATAGTCTTGCACTGGCAGCATATGAAACACATTTGATCTCTTTCATCCAGGCTTTCTAGAACTATATTCCTCCAAAACAGACACAGTATTTATTTATTTATTTACTACTTTTCACTTATACATCTCAAACTATATAGCACTGTTTATTCTTTTGACTCAGAAACAATATAATAATTGCAGTAATTATACTATTACACCACATTTACAAAATTGAGATAGGCATATAAAAGGCAGAGCATCGGCAGGCATCCCATCTGGGTTCCTCACTGGGTCAATGAAAGGACTCAAACACTAATCACCACCTTTTGACAAATATCAGCATCTATACCTGGCCACCAAAAATGCTCATTATGTGAACACTAATTAATTTCAGTTAAAAATTACTCCAGTGAAACTGCAGTAGACTTAACCTGACCTACGAACACACCAGTGAAAAAAAATTCAGCAGTAAAAGAGGCAATCCTGCTGCTTCTTACATAGAAGACAAATGTACAGCTCCTAATTTGGCTGAAACATAAATCTGCACGCATAACTGAAAAAAACACCAAAAAAAATCCTTTTCGGTTTGCAGCTCAACCACAGACTCAAAAATTGTGAGAGAAAGACAACACTGCTACTTAGTGCAGTAATTTGCAGACCAAATTGACTTGTGAGTCATTAATCCATGGTTTCATATACAGGTTTGGAAAAGCTGACATGTACAACCTCCTCTAACAGAGGTGAACTTCAGCAATTCACTGTTGTTCAGAAATAGTAACTTGGCACTGATGTCTTGCTGGGATTTTTTTTTTTTTTTAAGGGTTTTGAATTTTTTGTGGTGCAGAACAACATCAGGCTCCAGCCACTTTCTACTCAAATTACACAACCATCTTTCTCTGCAGATGTAGAAGCCCTTCTACATGAACTTCTTCAACAGAAGGAATTTTGACAACCAAGAGGTTGTTTGATCTCTAGGGCCTTTTTTTATAATAGAAGACTACGATTAGATTTTCTTTATACATTTACCCATTATTAGGCTTGTCTGCATCCCCATCCACTACAATGATACACAGATGTACAGAGCCATTGCACTCCATACGCTTTACATGTGAGTTGTTCAGATACCCAGATGCATCTTCAAAAGCTAAGATTACAGAAGATGGACTGACTGAATGCTTTTGCCTAAACAACATACATTACCATTTTGCTTTCAGACACAGGCAGTATTTATAAGTGTCCTTTAAATGTTTCCCTATATAAAAAAGACAAAAGAAAAGAGAAAGATACCAACAAAGACAAGAATATCCATCAGAACCTCTGCCAACAAGTACTGGAGTCAGAAAGATTTTCTAACATCTGCAACTATTAATGAGCAATTGCATTAAAATAATTTACGGATGTGAACAGCACATCACTGAATGGAGCCATTTTGCTAATAAGTTTCCAACACAGCTTAAGGAAAAAAATCCATTCAGCAAACAGGATACCTCTTAAGTTTAAAGGCATTCAGAGAACTCACCAATTATTTAATAAAACAAACTTTTGTAAGTTTGTTTTGCTACTGTTACTTTGAATAGTTACCTACTATCTCAACATTAAACACACATACAGTGAATTGAGGACTCCACCAACTCTCTAATAATGCCTTTAAGAACAAAACATGTATCTGCAATAGAAGATCACTAAGTTGTTCAATACATAAATATATCAAGCCATACAGTACTAATAAACAACAAATGCTAGTCTATCTAAATTTTATTTCTACCTAGAAATTAAATCATTTTTGCCATAAAGATTATTCCTCAGGCTTTACCAAGATGAATTACAGACTGAATACATAACATAATATACTCCAGAGAGAATTTATACCATGTCCTTCTTTCATAGATATGCTTATTTCTTCTCCTTAACTATGCACACTAGTTTTGTCTACAAAAAATTACAAGATAGTAAAAGGCGTAGCCTAGCTAATTTATCTTCTTGATAAGTCATTATGTCTTGAAAAAGTCCACTGCCACAGCACTATCTTGAAAATTATATTTACCTCAGCCGTTACTTTCAGAAATCTTATTAGATACTTTATTTTAAAGCAAAATAAAGAACATTATAAGTTCAAGAATTACTATTTTCTACATATTATCAATACTTTTTCCTTCACACACAGGAAGGCTGCCTTACCTGTCCCCTACTAATAGGCCTCTAACCTTTCCAAGCTAGCTCTCTAGAAAGTAACTGAGGTAAATAGCCTCTGCCTCTTGGGGGGCTAATTGCCAATAGAAACCAGCTGTCTTTCCTCAACTGAAAAAAAATCCACACCATCTCAGAAAACAAAAGAAAAACCTGAAGCCACCAATAGGCAAAAGCAAAAGGAAAAAGAGGACAAAGCAATCTTCCATGGTCTGTTTATGTCACATTCCTTTCTTCCCACTCCATAACATTTCTTTCTGCAAATAAAGGACAAAGAATAATGTCCTCTCACAAAACAGGGGGAGGGAGGAATAGCAACAATTTAGGATTATTAAAAACAGTCCCCAAAGTGAAACAGCAGAAGCTCTGCCTCTTATAATTTTTTAAATAAAAAAGAACAAACAGTAAGTCACAGTAGCAGTCCTACATTAGCCAAGAAAACCAAAATAAGACTTGATAGAAGGAGATATATTTCCTAGTATCGTTAGTGCATCTAGGGTTTGGGTTTTTTCAATCCATGCATACGATAAAAAGTTTGAAAAATGCAAAATATTTCACTCTGAATAAAAGTTTTGTTTAAGACCTCGCTAGAGTAGTCAAACTTGAGTGATATTAACTTAGTGCAGTATCAAAGCCTATACCAAGCAGTTATCTCGAGTCCTTGCCTGTGTTGCACAGGGGTGGCTAATCACTGGCTACACACAGTATGAGCCTGTTTTAGACCAAACGATCCTAATTGCCTCTGCCTAAAAATCTACCATCTGTGTCCAAGAACTATCCAGTATGTTCCTAGTGGTGTGTGCAAGACCCACATGCAAAGCAAATTAGGAAGAAAAATATGCCTTGAACAGCTTGATAAAGATAATGAGATATTGATAAAATATAGTGCCACTTCCACAAGGGGCCACAGGGTTAATTTACCCAGGGAAAAGGGTGTTTTTACCACATGGTAGCCAACGAGGAACACCAGGCGAGGCAGGTGCACTTCAGGTAAGGTTAGCAAACCCCCTCAAACTCCGGGCTCCCAAGTAATGCTCACCTTGGGCGACCAGCACACCTGAAAGCCATAAAAGGCCCAATATTAGCTGTATGTTACCACAAGTGAAGCTGTAAATACCACCATTTCCACTCATAAGAGAGGCCTGCGGGTACACCGACCCTGGAGCTCGGTGTGTGAGGGGGGACACTCAAGGCCCCCTCCCCCCCACCTTGAGGCCAGGTGCTGGGGGTGCTCAGCTTGCTCTCCCCGTACAAATAAAGCCCCCGGAGCCCCCAAACCCCGAGGCCCACGTCGGGGTTGTGGGGAAGGCACCGTATCTGATCATGGCAGTTACCTGAAGGCTGGGCTGCGATCCCGCCAAAAGTCACAGCCCTGCCCTACCGCACCACCTCGCTTCTCCCTCCCTATCGCTGCCAGTAGGAATTCCCCTCGCCCCCCACACCCTCCTCCCCCATATTTCCTCTCACCCCCTCGTTATAACTCTGTACCCCCACAGCTCTCCGCTCCCCCGGGCTCTCCCCTCCGCCCCGCGTTCGTTCTTTCGAGCTTTCGCGCAGGCGGGTGATTCCTTCCCCCTTCCCTCCTATCTCTCCCCTGTCATCCCCACATCCCCGGCGATCCAGCCGCTTCTCCCTCCCCGGGCAAGGCGGCGGGAGCCCCGGGGCGTGAGGCGCTGGAGGTGGAGCGGGCCGGGCAAGCAGGCGGGGGGGGTGTGGGGGGAAGGCGGCTCCGCACACCCAAGATGGCGGCGGTGGAGCTGGAGTGGGTGCCCGAGACGCTCTATAACACGGCGATCTCGGCCGTGGTGGATAGTTACGGGCGGGCCCGGCGCCGGGATATCCGCTCGTTGCCTGAGAACATCCAGTTCGACGTGTACTACAAGGTACGGGGGGAGGCGGCGGGGGACCCAGCGAGGCCGGGCCCGGCCCGGGCCTTGGGAGAGATGGAAGGAGAAGCGGGCCGGGGGAGGAGGAGGAGGAGGAGGAGGAGGGAGGGCAGGTCCGCTCCCGGCCTACCCCGCGCCTCACCCCGGGGGGCTCGGGGGTTGAGGGGGTGCAGGGCCTCGTCCCCCCCCTTTCCTCCACCGGAGCTGCTTGGCTGCCGGTGCGGAGTAGGGCCCGAAGGGCGGGCTGGGGGTGTGAGGGCCTGTGTGGGGCCGCCGGGGCTGCGGCTGAAGGAGAGGAGGCTCCGGGGAGAGGCTCGGGCCGGGCCGGGGGCCTGCGGCTTCTCCCCCTCCGCTCCTGGGTGCTTGGTCTCCGTGAAACGCTCGGGGGTCGGGGGAGGATGGCGGGGGGAGCCCCGTTGCCGAGGACAGGGAGAAGGGGCCTGTCCTTGGGGGCCGTGGGGTGAGGGCCCGCGGGTGGGGGGAGATGCCTCCTCGCCTTTGGAGCCGGGGAACGGGTAAGGGTAGGATGAGACCGAGCTGCCTGTGTTGGAATATATTTTTTCCCTTTCCCTTTTTTTTTTTTTTAATATATTGGAGAAGGTGATGTCAGTGGTAGAAGGAGGAGAGTTTGCCATGCTCTTGTACCTTCTTTAATGATCTGGTAGGAACCAGATGAAAAGAATTGAGACTCATTTAATGATGTAGTTTATTAGCCTTAAATCATTCTTTCAGGAAAGGGCTGTTTCTTATTCAGCTGCCTCTAAAATATCCAGAGTTAAGAGTAAAAGGTACACTGAGATGGTCCATTAATTTCTATTGTCCACTAAATCGGCATTTCATCCCTGTACAGGAGCGGCTGGAAATGAGCATTCATCAGGAGAGAAAAAATATCTAAAAAAGACCCCAAACCTAAGATGGGGGATAACACTTCTTTCCTCTGGCAGTAAATTTCTTAAAAATCTAGGATGTGCTAAATGAGGTGATTCTTTGGACAAATCTTTATGAACTAGGGGTAGTGGCCCATCACATATATAGAGTAATAGTATTTATAAGGAGGGTTAATCTTCACCAGAGATAGGGAGATTGTTTCTGCAGCATTGAAACAGGCATGTACCTTTTCTACATACCAACTGTTACTCGTCTGCCTTATGTGTTGAGAAATGTGGAAAGCCCGTTCTACCATATATGAGCATGCTCACAGATAATGATGTGCTTGACATATGACAATCATCAGATAAAGACTAAAGATATGGAACTAATGATGTGGGAGAATATTTGGGGGTTTATTTTTAACTGTTAGTAGTTATGACCGTTGACAAATAGACATTCTTGGCATTGCCTGTCCTGATGTTCATTCAGATGAAGAGATGGTACTCTGTGGCTTTTAAAAGCATAAAACCAAAACCTCCTTCTAAGGCTGGAGATACCCAAGTATATATTATTCCCAGATTGTTTAAAAACTCATCTGTAGGTGAGCTTAATAGATCATTGACTTCTTATCCTTTTATTAGCGCTCTTCAGTGGTTGCATTGAATCAGATTCATATGGAGTTGTTCCATAATGAGAAAAGAACCAGCAGTATATCTGACTTCTAAAGGGACTTTTTAATCTGTTTGTTGCACTTGTATGTGCTGGTATGTCATCTTGTTGGGCAGGTGATAATAAATGTGCTGTGTACCCGTCCTCAATGTTTCTGTTGTACTGATTGCTAGCCAGTATACCTTTTGTTAATGATAGTAATTTGCATTGCTTTTCCTATTATTTCTGTACTTTACAACAAGATAATATTTGATAATCTGAAATGTGTAAGGTGCACCTATATTCCTCTTATGAATACACATCTATGAAATGTCCACATACAGAATAAATAAAACTAGGCTACACGGTGCAGCCAGTGTTTTGCCATTGCTGCCAATGGTAGGCTAGTCTTCCATGTCTTCACTCTTTGGGGTTTTTGTTATATTTTTTCTGTGTAGGAGAACCTATCCTCTTCATTAGTCACATTCAAATTAGTGTATATGTAAATGTACCTAAACCTTGGATGTGATGCTGAGAGGAAATCCTCAGCCCTTACTAAATGGTGTTCTATATGCAGAGATGTCTGCCTGCAGCGAGTGCCCTGAAGCCTAGCCCAGACTACAAACCTTTTGGAACAGTGTGTGTGTTTTTCTGTGCACCTATACAGCACTTAGTAAGCGGTTCTTGATTTCTGTGTTTGGATGGCTACAGCAATACAAATGACATAGCTGAATTAGGTTAAAATGAGGACAGCATCACAGCTTTGGACAGTCCTCCCATCTTGTGTATGGTGCTTGGTTTGCTGTTTTGGTTCTGGATACAGTTATTTTCAGTCAAATGGATATTAAATACCATTTTGGGTTGGTGAGCTATGGTCAATACATCCTGACAATCAAGTTCTTGAAAGCAGAAGTAGAATTTCCAAAGTCACTAACAGTCTTTAAAGTAAGACAAACTAGACGACTTTTAAATCTTTGTTCTGACTACATAGTGGTGGTTGTTGCTGCTGTGTTGAGGGGGTGTCAGTTGTTATTATCCTATGGAATAGTACTTATTCTTTCAAGACAGCTAAGGAAAAGTGTGTAATTGAGGATTTGCACGAATATACTTGCATTTAGACCTTGAAAAAGATAGAGAATCACTTTCTTACTGTGATTATTAAAAGGAATAAAAATATTTCCAGTCTTTCACATCTAACTTGTAAGTAATGGTTTGTTATTGAGGTATTAATCATGGTTTGTGATACTGGAGAAAGTGCCACTGATTTTGCAAAAAATAAAGGGTGGTAGTAGTCAGATTTTATTTTGCTACACAGATGTTAATTGGCTGTGGCTGTGCAAGACTTTTTTTACCATATTCTTTGGTATGAAAACTTGACCTTGACATTTGCCAATCTTGCACAGTTTGCCAACGGTTCACGTTGATTAAGAAGACATAGGTAGGATACGGTACTATTACAACAGCGGAGATAGTCAATGTGCTATTATTTAAAAGGGAGGAAAATGCTAGCAGAGTGTCTTGGTCTTTGTTTTTTTCCCCTAGGGTACCCTCTAATCCAGTGTTTGGCTCTATTGTTGTAATATATTGCCTTTATTTCCCATTCCTTAACAAATCCAATTACTCTTAATTCTACATATTCCACAACTGTTAACGTCTAGGACGTGCCTTATAAACCTGTGCATTTGCATTTAACAATGAGGAATCAAACCCGGGATAGTTGCAGAATGTTCTTTGTTGTGGACTCAGTAAGAAATATGTTCTGCTGCAAGATGACAGAAGCAGGCAGGTTCCTAATACTAAGCATATTTATCTTTCTGTAGCTTTCTTAAACACTGACTAAAGCTTAAAAAATGGCAATATCAAATAATCATGATTGCAGTAAAACAAACCTATACTGGTCCAGCAGGGTGTTCCTGGATTTTTTTTCAAGTGGCATTTGACTTTTCCTTGCAACTATTTGAAAAATAATAGAGGCAGAGCCTCTGGAAATTTTCAAGTCTACATTTGTGTTAAAAAACTTTTAAATATCTTATTAATCACAGCTGTATTTTGAAGAGCTTAATAACTAGTATTGTTACAAGTAACACCTGCATCTGGGGGGGCGGGAATTGTGCAAACTTACCGTATTTTATTTCCTTTGTGTCTCGGCTGGGTTTATGTATAGCCTGGTTGTGTTGTCTCCTGGTAAAACTGGTTGGGTTCTCTTTGCTGTTTTTTGGGGGGGAAGAGGGAGAGGGAGGCTAGCTTTTAGAATCCAAAGTAAGAAACACACTAGATCTCAGTTAAAGTAGGACGTGCCTGGCAGGTAGGCAGCATTTGCAAATGCCAAAATTCTGTAGGTGACAACTGGAATAAACTGTAAGTGCTGAAAAAAAAAAAAAGGAAAATCAAATTATTGTATTTTGTGGTTTGCTGGGGAGAGCATAGTGTTTTGAGGGAGGGAGTTCATGTCAAGAATCTCGTTTCTGTTGACAGTTCAATATCTTATTTCTATCTAGTCTGATGACTGTTCAGTTACTGTCTTACACACAATTCAGTTCTTTCCCCCATGCTTCAGCTTTATGTTCTATTATGTGTAATTATCTCAGTTCTTTGGTTCTCATGGTGCATTTGAAGAGATAACTGCTTCATTAGTTTTAGAGTTCTCTATTGTAGGTATTTGTTGCAGTTATGCACTAGCAGGCTGGTCTTGGGTTCGCGTTGGCTAACAAGGAGTTTCACCCAATGTTTATTTTACTTTTGGATTGTCTTTTCTGGATTGTGTGTTTTTCTTTTTTTACATTGATTTTTTTTCTTGAAAATCATTTGGGTCCAGTGTTCTTTGAATGTTTTCTGGTGAGATCATTGACCACAAGAATAATTGGAGATGACATTATTTTAGTTAGTGCAGACCTGTAACCATTAGTAATTGCACTATGCTAACTTGTTTTGCATTAAATTTTTTAGGCAAAATCCAAAAGGTTGTAACCATGCTTTCTCTTTGAAGTGGTAGATAAAACTTCTGAAGTGCTCCTACCTTGATGTGAATCAAAATACCAGATTTTGAGTTTAGACCATGATAGCTCCAACTTCTATAGTAATGAGCATAGCTGCAGTATCATGTCTCCTCACTGTATTCTGCCAATCCGAAAAAGAAAAAGCATGGCTAATAAAAGCTCTCGTATCGCATCTAGGTATTCTTTGAACCAAACAAAATGAATAAACAGGAATTTGCTGACTGTTCATAACAAGCAATAGAATGTCCATTGTCTGCATTGTAGTAGAGATTGTTTTTACCGATGAAGAATGGTTATAAGCATAATTTCTGTAAGATTAGGATAAAACTAGCCTGTCCCAAGGATTCAGTCTCCTGGGTATTTGACGAGAGCGAAGAGGATAAACTACCCATGAAATGAAGTGCTGCTTTAGTTTTGAGGTTTTCTGACCGGAGGAGTACAAACAAGGTCATAAGCAAGCAGTATTTGAGGGAGGCAGAAAATC
Organism: Haliaeetus albicilla; assembly: GCF_947461875.1. Taxonomy (NCBI): domain Eukaryota; kingdom Metazoa; phylum Chordata; class Aves; order Accipitriformes; family Accipitridae; genus Haliaeetus; species Haliaeetus albicilla. The sequence goes on along the minus strand of NC_091491.1, from coordinate 3,009,741 downwards.
CCAGAGTGAATGGGTTGTATTTTGTAGGGCTTCTGCTGTGACAGATCAGTGTGACTTCACAAAGACTTAATTACATTCATGCTGATGTATTTTGGGGGGTCAGAAATTAAATATATATGTGGGAAGCGATCATGATTTCTGCATGTGTGCACACATACATGTACTACCATTCTGATCATCTAGTTAGACTTCCAGAGTAGCGTGTGCAGTAGGACCTTCTTGAATACTGCTTGAATTAAATCATATCCTTTTATCACCTTTCCTTGTATCACCTTTTTAAATTAAAGCCTCGCAGTGAAGGAGAATCTTCACTTCATGGTTTTTTTTCCAATTATTATTACTAATCTTTATTTTAACACATGCCTTATTTCTATAGTCTAAATTTACATTAGAACTGAACCATCTTTCCTTGTTATGTCTTTACTGGTTTGAAACTTCTTGCCATTGCTTACCATTCTTCTAACTCCTATTACTCAGTTGTTTGGGTTTTTTTAACTTCTAATGATGGGGCATGTTTTCTAACCTGATATGCTCTAGCTTCCCCATTTTTTTCAGTCTCCTTGTTGAGTCTTAGAGACTAGAACTCATCATAATTCAGATAATGAGGGTCACATCATGAACAGAGGTGTTCAGCTCCAGCTGAAACCATAATTCCTATTTCCACTTCATTTCCTTTGTACTGATTTAACTTCAAAGCAAACTCGGTTTACCCACTTACTGCTTTGGAGAATCGTATGTGTGTGTGACTGTAAGGCTGAGACTTCGTATCCCTTGTGCTGGACTCTGCATAGATGTGAAATGAAAAACTTTGCTGATACGGTGCAGAAAGCAGAGTGAGTGGGAAGATGTGAAGAAGCATGCTGTGTGTGAAAGCAGTAGGCTACAAAAGCTGTCTCTGAAGTTAGGCTTATTCAATGAGGTTGGGGTTTTTTTTCTTGGTTATGTTTGATTGAGGTTCGTGAAGATCAGCCTAGTGATTGGCAGTATGTTTTCAAAGAAGAGCTGTACAGTTTTCTTTTTTTAATGCCCTAAACAGTATCCAATAGAACTAGCACTTGTCTGGAGGCTTTGTAGATGGTTTTGAAATAGATTTAAAAGAATCCAATGTACCTGAATTTCTAACTGATTATTTTCTAAGGCTGTTGTCCCACCCCTCTACCCCATCTATAGTGAGTCATTTGTCAACAGATTGATTCAGTGCACTGTTGACTCTCAGGAAACTTTTTTCTTCCTCATTAAGTATGGAAGGAAGATTGTGGTTACAGCCAAACTTTTTTTCCCAAATACTGATGTTTGTTGATCAAGCATACAGTCCTTCCCAAATTTGGTATGATATTCCACGTTGCATTATCAGACATTACTAAACATGCTGGGGAGCTTCTTGGAAATCTTGTATCTTTAATGCTTACTGAAATATCCATATTAATTTTTCAGTCCTCTCCCAGACTGGAGCAATAGGAGCATATTTTTCAAATTGCATATGCTACAGTTCCTCTTCTAGAAGGTCCTTTTATAACTGGTTAGAATTAATCTCCAGCTGCTTAAAAAAATTATTTTTTATTTTTATTATTTTTTCATTAGGTTTAGAAAAAGTCTTTTTTCTCGTGCTTGTACACAGCGAAACAGCCCAGAATGCTGGGGAAATAAATATTGTATGGCTTTTTCTCTTGTGTTACAGCTTTGCTTTTGCTAGCAGTTTAATTTATCTTTGTCTTTATTTTCAGGGGTTTGCTAGGAAGCAGTTAGAGCTCAGCTTAATCTATCCAGAGAGAGAAATCTGACAAGAACTTTAATAGAATTACATGTGCATGATGATATAATAACAGATAAGTTACAAGTTAATGTTATTAATATGTTTAATTGGGGACACCACTATATGCAGCTTTTGAATGTTTAGGTGGTTGTACTATGAGCTAAATATTAAGCCTTAGATCCTGAAGGAGGACCATGGTGGTTTCACACAGCTATGCAAAACAGTTTGATTGTGCATGTGTGTAATTGTACGCCTGTATATTAAACTTACACCTTGGTTTCTGTCTTCGGTGCTAGAATTAATGTGTCAGTGTAAGCTGATGAAGTTGGAAGTCATATTGTAGGCTTTTATTCATTTTCCTGTAGTTAAAGAAGAATAAATCTCTGTTAAGTTTGTGTCTAAAAGACATTTCTTTCTTAAGAAAAGAATAGTTCTTCAGAAGTCCAAACCTCTGCCGTTCTTGTCAGGGCATGTTTTTCTTGAATCACTATTTTGTTTTGTTTTTTGTGTTATGTAGCAAGGCTTGTGGTCAGGAATTTTGTCTCTCTGGAGCTTTAACAAGAGAACCATTTCTTCAGTGCTTGCAACTGCTTCTCAATGGACAAATGAGTGTTACTAAATCTTCTGGAATTGCTTCACAGTTTGACGTATACTCACTATTTCCATGTCAAATTTTGTTTGAAAATATTGCTGTAACAGCTACAACAGTTTCAAGAGACTTCAAGCTGAGTTCTTTCCTTAAAAATGTTTGCCAGTATGTTGAGGGAAGGGGCGAATAGTGTGGTAAACATCCCAAGGATACTGTATTTCTGGTTATACCAGTGAAAAATAGGTTGGGTTTTTTTGCATGCCAGAATGGTACAAGTGTTAGCATTTGAGTTGGGGTGAGAGATGTGCAGATAACAGGCTTGGACCTTTGGGCCATAAGCCAAATTTTACATGTGCCTGAAATAAGTGATATATCAAAATTGAGGGTGTAGTTTGGGACCTTCCCACTCTCTCCCACCCAACCAGGGCATTTATTTGTTAGCAATTCAAGAATCACATGTAACAGTGGGCACGTTACAAGCTGTGTTTATGTAACCTCATAAATATATTAATTTTAAAAAGTCATACTGTGGTTAGTATTTGGTAAACTAGTATCAGAATAATCTCTGCGATTTTTAGTTAGCACTGCAAGGTGATAAGAGGCAATGATAATGTACTTGGTTGAAAACCTAATGTTGAACATGTGATAGTAGTTTCAATTGTCTTAAATCATGGTAAAATAGTTTGGGTATATGTCTTAGTTTCTTCCAGAAATTATATCATCAGCTATTGATAAGATGTCCACCTTCAGTTTTAGGCATGGAATACTAGGCAAGATTTAATCATCCTTTTTTTTGTTTGTGGAAAATATGTTTTAGCTTTTATAGAACAGTTACCATTAGACAGCTGTGTTGAAGAAAATGAGAACACTTAACCATGACAGTAGTTTTTAAATACACCAGGCTAGATGTTCTTTCAGTGCCAGAGAGAATATAGCCTGAGAAGAAACTGCAATCCCTTTGAAGTACAGGGACATTGCAGTGTTTTATTTGCGGAGTAACTTTGCATGCAAACTTGCACTGTTTTTTAAAAGAGTTCCTTCCCCCCCCAGCGAAATAGATGACTAAAAGGAAAACATTCATTTCTGGCAATTGACATTATTAGGTCAAAGTATTTTTGAAGTTGTTTTTTGTAGGTTCTGTTGTTAAAATAACAAACTTGCTGTGCTGTAGAATTGGTGTCATGTGCTTTTGTAAGAAGAGTTGACTAAAACTAAATTCCCGGCTGGAGGAGATGTTCTTGCCTGCTTTGTTTTGAATACTAATTCATCTGCTTCCAGTGTTTGTGGAGAAAAAAGATGAACTAGGCACAAGATGCTTATCAATAAATGTTTTTTAAGAAATTATTAAAACTGAGAGGAATATTAACGTTTTCATTAAATCTGTGTTTGTAATTGAGCATCTCTACATAATGTGTTCTCTTGGCCTTACTTTTGCTTACATAGTAAGGGTAGCTGCACTCCTCATGTCAAAGTTCCTCATGGCTGTAAAACCTGCTTAGACAGCACAGAGAGCCTTGCTGTACGTATGAATGTGCCCATCTTGGACAGTGTATGTTTGAATATCTTAACTAGAAAATAGGGGTTTCTGAATAGGTGTTAAGAGTGCAACGTAGCAGTGCTTTACCTGTGTGCTCACGATGGCATGAAACTCGAGCATCTAATCTGGTTTGTGCCTACTAGTAAACCGTAGTTTTCTGATCCCTGCATCGCATAGCACAGATACCGCAAAAGAACAGAGATGGATCTTGAATGGCCTGTGTTGAAAGATGCAGCTTCTAGAGAGAAGTGCCTGCGAGACATGAGCTACTGGCTTCTCCCTTTTTCCCCATGGATTTACTGCCTCACAGAAACATTTTTTCTTTTTTTGTAAATAAAAAAAGTGTGGGGGGTGTGTCGTTTTTCTAGAACACCTAAAATGACCAGCAGTTGTACGGCAACAGTCCTGCGTGATGCAGTACTGTGCCTCTAGCAGAGGCTGGTGATGGTACATATGACTATGGCAAGTGTATAGTGGTGCTTCCATAGGTTGCATATCCTGCTTTCAGTCATTTGTGGGTCAGGGGCTTTGAGATACCAGGAATTAATAGCCTGCAATGGACTTTTCTGATATATATTTGTACAGTTGCTTTTGTACCTATGTAAATTCTTAGTATTTATAGCATAATGTGGCAGATAGTTCTGCAACCTAACTATGCATTGCATAAAGAACTGTCTCCATGGTTTGTTTTTTATGAACAAGGCAACTGATGTATTTGCTTTTCTGCAGACACAAATCAGTTTGGGCATAAAACTAGCCATTGCTTTTAATAAACGCGTGAGCAGATTCACTCGAGTTTTCCCATTTACTCACACAGGAATTACTTGTGTAAGCTCAGGTATTAAAGGGGTCAGGGTTTCTGCCTGTCTTTAGCTGTGCGTATTGGTGAGTCACCCCTTGCAGAGCTTGTGGGTTTGGGGGATATTTATATATTTATATGTAATATAAAATCTGTTTGCACTGCTGTATGCTAGATTCTGTGTCATTTAAAAAATGTTTTCAAAGCATTTGGTATCGAAGCTATTAATTCTATTTTCTTGCTAACTTCAGGAGTTTTTTGGTTTTGTCTTGGCTTTTTAGCTTAGGTGTTGCAGTGTTTTATGATGCAGGTGGACATAGTAGATACTTGAAAATACTTTCATAGATAAAAACCTGTGGAGCTCTTCTAGCTTGTGTGCTCAGTTTTTAAACACCAAAGTTGTGCTCCTGCATGGAGATAGTGGAGCTATTACTTCTTAGTCTGCTGTATTTCAATACTTTGAAGTCTAGATTTCATCGTAAGTCATCTTTACTATCAAGCTAAATTTCCCAGAAGAACTCAGTCTTAAATTTTAAAGTTAATTTATATTTTTCTTTCAGCTTTACCAACAGGGCCGCTTATGCCAGCTGGGTAGTGAATTTTGTGAACTAGAAGTTTTTGCAAAGGTGCTACGAGCTTTAGACAAAAGGTAAATATCTTAATATATTGATAATACTCATTTCAGGTCTTACGTCTTGATCTAGGTTTTGAATTTGGAAGATGTCTCTAATTTTCTTGGTCTTACTAGCCTATCTATTAACCATAAAACCATTTCTTCAGATTTACAGATGAACTTTTAAGTTACAAAGTCTCTGTCTCAAAAAAAAAAACCAACCAAACAAACAAAAAAAGAGGCAGTCAGAACTTCTGTGTAAATGTACCAAGTGTGGTACTTGGTCCCCAAAGTGCTTTCTTTGTTACTGCTATGCAGTCTGTTGTGATTTAACCCCAGTAGGCAGCTCAGCACCACACAGCCGCTCGCTCACATCCCCCCTCTGGTGGGATGGGGGAGAGAATTGGAAGGGTAAAAGTGTGGAAACTCATGGGTTGAGATAAAGACAATTTTAATAATTAAAAAAAAACAACAACAAAAAAAAACCCAACAAGGGGGGGGAGCACAAACAAAAAAACAAGTGATGCAAAACACCCCAAAACACCCCAGTTGCTCACCAGCAACTGATCAATGCCCAGCTAGTCCCTGAGCAATGGCAGTCAAAGTACCTGTTTCTTGTTGTTGTAGCAAATCCTAAGTGCAGGGTAATCAAGCTGATAGGATTGCCCCAGTTTAAAGAGTGTTCTTGTCATTAAATATTCGAATTTGTGGTGTTATGCTCAAAACTTGACTTTTTTACATCAGATTCTTTGTAACGGGAATAAACTTTGAGTCTTTAGACATACCTCCCTCGCATTGTTTGCATGTGTGTGATGTTAATGGGTTCGTCACTGCTCATTTATCTACAATTTCTGTGGGAGTTGTGGGGTGAGGGTGGATTTGAGGCTTCCCCCCCTCAGAGTTTTAGCTGAAAATGTTGTTTTCCAGTTTTAATACTGTGTGGGTAGCTTGTGTTTTGGTTACACTGGAGGGTGTCCTTTGTAAAGAATTTTGTGTACACTCACTTTATTTGTTGGATAGTCCAACAACTGTAATCCATTAGCCTTGAGATTGAGAATTATGCTTGTATTCATCTGGTTTTGGTTTGAGAGAGGGTTGGAGTTATTTCTCTGAATCACTACACATTTGAATTCATGGCACTCAAGAGCCAACTGACTGCAGTGTTTTAAAAACTTCATGTGTAATCAAATTCTGTTTTCTTTTGTTTCAGACATCTGCTTCATCACTGTTTTCAGGCTTTGATGGACCATGGAGTAAAAGTTGCTTCTGTACTGGCATATTCTTTCAGTAGACGGTGCTCCTACATAGCAGAATCAGATTCTGCTGTAAAAGAAAAAGCAATCCAGATTGGTTTTGTTTTAGGTAACTGGTGATGATAGGCTGTTAAAAGTTGATACTTTCTTTCATGCAAGCTTCAGTTAACCTAATGCTAATTTTTTTTCATGTTAATGTCTGTGATTTCTTTTTAAATGACATGTGTGGTTTTGGAATGTTTTAGAAAACTACTTGGTGTCTTAAGAAAAAGATACTGGATTTTAATATCTAAGAATATATAGGCTTATCTTTGCTATTTCAAATGTTTTAGATTTAAAATTTGTTTGCAGATGTGATGCTTAACATTAAGACTTTGCATAATTCTAGTATTGGTAAGTATTTCTTGACAGAAAACTGTAGGAAAACTATGTAATACCAAAAAGTCATCCTCAACTGAAGGAAAATTCTTCTACTCTTATATTTCATCCTTCGCAATTTGGGACTGGAGGGTTCAACCTTGACAGGATTCCCATATGTAGTATGCAGTTCTATGAAATAAGTAGTCTTCTTAAAAGACTTGAGCAAACCCTTTTTCTCTTAAAAAGGTGTTTTGCTGTTTAAATTTCTGTTTGTTCTTGATTTTTCTTTTTTTTTTTTTTTTTTTTTTTTCCCCCAGGGGGGTTCCTATCAGATGCAGGCTGGTACAGTGATGCTGAGAAGGTATTTCTTTCCTGCCTTCAGTTATGCACCCTTCATGATGAAATCCTTCACTGGTTTCGTGCCGTAGAATGTTGTGTAAGGTGAGCTCACCTTTAATTCCTGTATGTTTTACTGGGAAATACACATATGTTACCAACTGCCTTGGAGCCATCAAGCTTCAGATCCTCCCTTCAGTATTCTGCTGCACCAGAATACTTTCCTGGCTAGAGCTGAATATGAGAAGGTGCTTGTTTTACACTAATCCCTGGGTTTTCAACTTGTAAACTAGCAGCACAGTTCAATGGAAAAAGAAACGCCGTTTTGCCATTCTGCGTAATATATCATTGGTGCTGGACAGTAAGAGTGGTCCAGCACCTTGGTTTCTTTTCAAAGTTTTTTGCATGTGAAGGAATGTTATTTGTTGGTGTTTGCTGAAATTATATTTACTACAAGAAGAGTTTGCCAAATCCAAACACATATCATTAAATGTAGTTGAGCAGAAATAAAAGGAAAACATACCTTTCCTGGTTCCAGATCCAGTGAGTTCTCTTGCTCCATGCTGAGCTGCCTAACTATGTGATTAGGTAAATATCTATACGTCCAGTTCTTGTGGACACCTTCAGCCACAGCTTAAACATTTGGAAAAGTATTTTTGCTTTTAGGAGGCATTTGGGTTTTGTACCTGCCTTGTTTCTCAAGGCCTGTAGTGGGGTCTGTTGAGAATCAAATTCCATTGACAGAGGCCTCCAAGATTATCACTTTTAGTTTTTAGTTGCTCTGCTCTTACGTCTGTGTATCTAGATGTGTGCTATACTGATGCAGTCTGCAGCAAGTAGCCAGGTTGTTTTCATTGGTAACACCACGACTGACCTCTTCTGTGTGCTACAAGGTATGCTCACTAGCACACAGGTATTCAAGCGCATAGTTAAAATAGGATTGTTTTTATTTTTTTAGCTGCTGTAATGAACAACAAAGTATGTACTGTATTTATCTGAATATAGGGCAAAACTTGTTTTGGAAAACTGCTCCAAAAAAAGCCCTGCATGTTGTTTATGGTTGGACAAATACGAAGAGTGAATAGGCTTTGCCAGTAGCTGCTTATTTTCTGTGCCAACTGGAGGGCCATGGCAACAGTTGCTGCTCTGCCTTGTTCTGCCCTGCCAGCTACGACTGGCTTTCATTCCAGAAATAAGATGATGCCAGGAGAAGACTGGGCACACATACACACCTTCCTAGAACTGGGGAATGATGGATATGGTACCACTGTTAGTACTGGGTCCTTTGCCTTCTAATTAATCTTAAAAAAGTTTCCTAGTTGTATCGGGCTGTTTGGCAAGCTGGAGAAGTTGCCTTAAAAAATAAACTCCCTCCCCTTCTCCAAATAGAAAAAAAGAAAAGAAGGTAAAGAAAGGGAAAAAAGGTAACTCTCTCTGGACAACAGCGTACAGCCCACACAGTTGTGGAAAGAAGATTTTCATTTTGTGCTAGAAAAAACATCCTATGTTAGAATGAACTCTTCTGAAGTGGAGATGTTAATTCTCTTTGGGCAGGGACAGCCGTTGTTCTTGTTGTGAAAGCTGATGGCCTGCATGTAACATTAAGTCCTTCTGAGCAAGAGTGTGAATGAGGAGACATTGCTGTATGTTCAGGCATCTCCCAAACAATCAAATAACAGCATCGTTTATTTGGAAGTGTATCAAATAGAAAGAATTTGGAACGCTTTCTGAAGTGCTAAGCATGTAAAATCTAAACACCTTCTTGTGGGAGAGAGCAGTAATTGTACTCAGCTTCGAAGTCACGAGGCAGTAAGATACAAACTTTTTGTTGTTACCATCTAATCCCTACTGTAGAATGTCTTGTTCTTAACCCGTGCTTCTGCTGGGGTTAGGTGGAGTTTTAAGAGAACAAAATTTAAGTCCAGCTTTTGCAAATACGTCACTCTTTAAAAAGTGGCTGCTCTTATTCTAAAAACTATGAAGTCTAATCTCTGGGAGTTACTCTGTAATTAATCTCTGTAATTAATACATCGCATTATTAACAGAATGCAGTTTAAAAACGTGAAGTTTTCTGTTATTTAGACATAATTTGGTGTTTCTTTGTACTAGCAATAGTAAATTATATGGAGTAACTTTAGAAAATGCCAAGACTTCAGATTTCTACAAGCTCATATGGTGCTTTCCTGCATGTGTTGTGCTCCTTTTGGTTTGCTTTCTCTCATTATTATATGTTAAACAATAAGGCACAAATACATAATACAAATACGTGGTTCTCCCACTTCATTGTTTCACATTTTGCTGATTCTTGGGGTTTTCTCTGATGTTTTTAAACTTCCTAAGCTGCTGTGTAACATTGCATTTACTACGTTTGTATGCTCTTGGAGAATGATTTTGTTGGGGGAGGGGGGGTAGGCTATTCCCCAAAAGCTGTTAGTGCAGACATCAAAGGAGGTTCATAGCTATTAGCATAAACGTCCTAAGGCATTTTTTCTTCCTCTTGGCTTTATCTTCTAAAATTCCTTTGGATTAATGAAGGATTTTTTGTTACTCAAAACTGGATCACATAAACTCCGCTTATCCTAGAGGATTGGGTTAGGTTTAGGTCGGGTTTTTTGGTCAATTTCTTTGTTTTTAGACACTGCCACTGGGGCATTCAGATACTGGATATTATCTTTCCCAGGCGCTTATCTAAATTGCAGTACTATCCCTACTGGCTTATACCATTACATGGGATTTGGGCTTCATATTTTTGATGTTGCATAGCAGCTCCCAATTGCATGGTGTATAGTTTCCTTCTTTAGGGAAACTGTAATTGCTTAGTTTTTCTCTCTAGTTTCTTTAAAATTCCTGTCTCTTGTTGCTTGAGTGTTAGATAGTTTTCTGCTGCCTGTGACCAAGAACACAATGCATTTCTACATCATGTTTAGTTCTTGGACCTTATTTAAGGAACAATGTGGCTGTTGCTTTTTTCTTTCTGTTCTTGAGCCCTGTTGGAGAGCTTGTGTTTGTTTATGTAGCTTGTTTCAGGGGCTTTTTGAAGGTCTTTTCTTTTGATCTTCTCTTTGCGTGGCTAATACACATCTGCTGGGTGCTTGCCTGCCACTCCCTTGTGAAAATCTGAACTTTATTTCCTTTCTTATTAGCGTTTGAGTTTCATGATACATTTCAATAGTAAAGTATAGGAAGAGGCTAGGTTAGAGGCAGGCTGAATTTACAGGGCAAACTTAGATGTATTACTTTGCAATTGCAGGAGGCATGGCTACAGTAACTTAAATCTCCACTCAGAGTAAATGGTAACAGGAAACAGGTTTAGAGAAGAGAAACCTTTGATCAAAAACCTCACTGTTCCTTCCTTGTCCCTTAACAGTTTATTGGAAGATCTATTGTAATGTATCATAAAAGGTATCAAATGCTGTACCTATATATTAGTTCACATTTTCAGAGTTTTAGCCTTTTTGCAATACAGCATTATGTTCTGCTTCACTTCACTTTGTATATTTCTCTTCCTGTGTTATGTTGTCCTCCTGATTTTCAAAGGCTTGCCTGATGTTTTTCAATTTCTGTTACTCATTGTCTAGTAACAGATTTCCAGGAGGGACAATGGAGGTTAGTTTACAAAAATTTCACTTGTGCTAAATGACAGGCATTTGCCAAAGAGAAGGAACAGCTGTCTCTTCTTAGCCTGCAATGGCTGGGAATACAATTCTGCCCTTTAGGCTTGGAATATGATAACACACACATTTCTAATGTATCTCTTTAAAGTAAATAAGCCTCAGCCTACACTAATGAAAAAAATTCTTTACTTTCGTTTCAAATAGATGCCAGAAGCTGAAATTGTTACTTCTCTAGAGAAACAAGCGTATGTTTCAATAGCGCTGTGTTTTATTGTCCGCATTTGGCTGTTGTTTCATGAAGCTTCTGTTAATCCTTCAGGTGGAAAGGCAGCGGGTTAGGAGATGGGGCAAGGCGGGGGGAGAGGTTTTTTTTTTAGAGTTGCTGTGAAGTGGGTCATCAAAGTAGTCTTTTCTGGTGGTGCTAAGTCGGTGCTGGATATCATGGCGAATGGACGTGATTGAATCTGTTGTGAAGACACCCCCCTTCTCCACACCCCTAAACCCCCAAAACAAAAAATGCCCACTTGTGAAGCACTGTGCTACTTAAGGTTTGAGGAAAAAGTGGAGAGATGCATGAAAACCAGCTATGTCTGTACTTACTCAGTGTCTGTTTCAGTTTACCATACTTTGGAAAGGAGGCAGAAGGGACTTAATACTGTATATTGCAGGGGTTTGGAAATGGAATTTTATCAGTGTTGAGAAGAATGGATTTTATGAAAAATAAAACACAAAGCCACCACACCAAAGCGGTTCAAGCATTGGATATGTAAAACTGCATCAATATGTAAAATCATTTGACCTCTCCAACAGTAAAAATTCTTGCCGTGCAAGAGACAAAGCATGGTGTACTGAAACAATACTCTGTAAATAGTTCTTCTGTGTTACTGGATTCAGACAGTGCAATTTTGTTGGGATGACAGCCCAGTTCTATTGTAAGTATAATACCAAATTGTAGATCCATGCTACTGCTGTATATCAAAATGGTTTATTCAGACGCCATTTAGAAGAACTCTTTACATCTTCCTAAGGTTGCTGCATGTTCGAAATGGTAACTGTAAATATCACTTGGGAGAAGAAACATTCAAACTCGCTCAGTCTTACATGGACAAACTTGCAAAACATGGTCAGCAAGCAAACAAAGCAGCACTCTATGGGGAGCTGTGTGCGCTGCTTTTTGCCAAGAGCCACTATGATGAGGTGAGTGGGATTTTGTTTTTGTTTTCCTTCAGAAAACTGGTTATGAAACGTGCTAGGATGTTCCATGACTGGCTCATTATTCACGTTATCTTTCTAGCTGGAGTTCCTGATCTTTTTTGGTACCTGTGTGGCAGTACGAGAGGAATACTTGATTTATTGACTTTATTTCTTATGTATTGTTCTTAGTTAGTCTACAAGCTCTTAACGGTACTTTGACCAACATGAAGAAATGATGCATGATAGAATGGTAGTATGTGTTGGTCATCTGTAAGTGAAATATTATAAAAAGCTTATTTTAATAGGTAAAAATCAACAGCAGAACACAGGTAACAATTATTTGCACTTATTTATATAAAAACTGCGCCTTAAGTGGAACTGCTGTATAAACTGCAGTTTTCCTTTAGCTCCTAAGTACACTTACCAGGAAGTTGTCCTACACAATAGGAATTGTGAGGATTACTTAAAGATGATAAAATAACCTTTTTTTGCCTATAAAAGTAATTGTGATAATACATGCCTTAGGTTAGTATAAAATACTTAACTTACACATTTGGTATTAACCTTAAGAGCACTTTTTAAGTCTGTCTTTTAAGACATAACTGAACCAGTTTTATTACACATAAGCAATTAAACAGTATTTTTTAAATTGTGTAATGTAAATGTCCAGTATGTTCTTCAGAGCCAAGTAATATTTTTCTAAATGTTGCAACGTAGTGAAGTTCCAGCTTCAGTATGTTGGAAACTCTTTGTTCAACAGGCTTATAAATGGTGCATAGAAGCTATGAAGGAGATCACGGTTGGCCTGCCTGTAAAAGTAGTAGTGGATGTTTTACGACAAGCTTCAAAGGTGAGTTTAAAATCTTTCATATTTCTTTTGTAACTAAACTGCTACCAAGAACAGATGAGGAGCCTTACGGTTTGTTATTTGTGTTTAGTTGGTCCACCTCAGTCTCAGACCTGTGGGGGTTTTGTTTTTTTCTTTCTGAAACTGAGTTACAGCTGTTCAAACGAACATCACAACAAAATTAACTGGAGAGCATTCCATAAAAAGGTGGTCTGTTCAGCTGTTTGGTCTAGACTGGGTACAGTACTAGCCCTTTAGGCATATATGGCAAAATCAAATACAAGTTTATTAATGTTCTCTGTGAACCTTTTCTTAAATAACTGAGAAGTCCTTTAGTAACCACAATGATATTTTGAAATTGAAAATAGTTGTTAGCAAATGCATCAGTATCTGGAGGAGATGAGTTCTGAGCATACACCTCTTCACATGCTTCATTTCAACTTGTTTAGGCTTGTGTTGTAAAACGTGAATTTAAGAAGGCTGAACAGCTGATAAAACATGCGGTATACCTTGCTCGGTAAGTAGCGTTCCAAAAAAAACCCTTTTAAAATTATGCTTAACTTTCCTCAATTTGTAATATAAGTATGTTTCTACAGGGAGCATTTTGGAGCCAAGCACCCCAAATATTCTGATACGCTACTAGACTATGGATTTTACTTGCTTAACGTAGACAATATTTGCCAATCTGTTGCAATCTATCAGGTATGCAGCAAGGCTAAACGCCTGTCTTCAATTTCTCTTGATATTCATAATCTTTCAAATGTTTCTACTGAAACTCACTTGCAGTTAATTCATAGAGATAGATAATAATTGATTTAATTACTGTAATGCTTGTTATTTAAAAAACACCAAAACACCCCCAACTATGTGGGTTTGTGTTGTTTTTTTTTTTATCCCTGACTCTTAAGTGGCTTTTATATATTTAATGCCTCAAGTATGTAGGTATAGGCCTACAGAATTTCAGAGCCAGTAGATTTCCCCCCCCCCCCCCCCGCTTTTTAACAATGAGAGAGATTCATTTGGGGTTTTTTTCTCTATTAACTGATGAAATGGTGTTCTTGTCACTTTCAGACAGCTCTTGATATCCGGCAGTCAGTATTTGGAGGTAAAAACATACATGTAGCTACAGCTCATGAAGACTTGGCTTACTCTTCATATGTTCACCAGTACAGCTCTGGAAAATTTGACAACGCACTGTGAGTACAATTGTTTGAGGTACTGGCAGCAAATTTAGTACTATAAATGGAGAAAAACGTTCTTAAATGATGCAGACTTTCCAATTAGAATTTAAATGCATCTGTTTATGCATAAATGTTTCTAATATTTTATCAGTGAGCTGTGAACTTACATATATGTGTCTTGAATTTTTAATTTAAACTCTTTCAGATTCCATGCTGAACGTGCTATTGGCATTATAACTCACATTCTCCCAGAAGACCATCTTCTCTTGGCATCTTCAAAGAGAGTTAAAGGTAGTACCCTTAATTGCATTATTGGGACAGTTTGGAATTGGTCATTCAGATATGTTTATCCTGTTCCGTAACAGAGGCAATGTAACTTGAGTTGTCTTTTTCTAATGGAGCTCACTCCAGAATATTCTCTGCAGTCCTCAGTGTTCTCTGTCAACACACTTGTAAAATACAAAAAAAAAAAAAAAATATTTAAAACTTAGCCAGAACACCTTTTTTTTGGTGGGGACAGGGGGAAAGTAAAAATACAGAATATAAAAATACACATTGGAAGCTTGATACCTGGTCCTTCCTGTTTGAAAACAGTTTGTAATAAATACAAAGCCTGATTAGATGTCTCCCGAGGTGCCCTGGGTAGGTAGCTTTCTGCTACCTGCAGTTAACACCTCTTTGTGTTTGGAACGCAGTAACGTTGGTTTTTCTCTCCTATATTCAGCACTTATCCTGGAGGAGATTGCAATAGACTGTCACAACAAAGAAACTGAGCAGAGGTTACTTCAGGAAGCTCATGACTTACATCTGTCTTCACTCCAGTTAGCTAAAAAAGCCTTTGGGGAGTTTAATGTACAAACAGCAAAACACTATGGCAACCTTGGAAGACTGTATCAGTCCATGCGAAAGTTTAAGGTAAGATTATCTTGATGTTAAGGTCTTGACTTGAAATCTGCAAGACATCTACAAATCTGTCACAACAAATGATGATTTTCAATGTCTGCAATTCATGACTTCAGTTGGTAGTTTTATGGTTGGAAAACTTGTATTTCATAATTCTTCTCTCCAAAGCTTTGTGCAGAAATCATCTGTTAAGATGCACAATGCCTTCAGAGGCAGGGTGACAGCAATTTTGACGACGGAAAAAGTGGTACTATTTGCTGATCCACCTAACTAAGAATTTGGAGAACTTGATTTGGTTTTGGCTTTCTTACTTTTTGCCTTTTGTAAAGTACTACAGACTGTTTAGCCACTACATCGTTACATTTCTTTAAACCTTCCTTTTCTTCCTCTCTTTATGGCATGGGGAGTGGTGTCTGACTGACCTGTGTGAATTTGATCCTCATAGGAAGCAGAAGAAATGCACATCAAGGCAATTCAGATTAAGGAGCAGCTTCTAGGTCAAGAAGATTATGAAGTTGCCCTGTCTGTGGGTCATCTAGCTTCTCTCTATAACTATGATATGAATCAATATGAAAATGCTGAAAAGCTTTATTTGCGATCCATAGCAATTGGTAGGTAATTCTTAAAATGCGTTACTTCATAGCAGTTGCAATACTAAGGAAACATTCTTAAAAAGCATCTTGAATTTATCGAAATTAAGAACTTAACGAAATGCAAGATGTTTATTGTGTATGTGTTTTCAATCTAAATATAATGCTTTTTCTTGAATGTTCTCCTGGGGACTGAATTCTGGAATTGTGTTATTTTCAGTGCTCCATCAGAACTTTGACTCTTGAAAGCATCTGGAAACTGACTAATGAAAAGCTTGGGTATTAGTCTTTAGACTACATTTTTGGAGTTGTGGCTAGAGTTTAAGTGCAGAGTGTAGTTAAATTTTGAAAGAAATGGAAAAACTATTGTGCTTGTCAGCCTAACTATGCTCTCATTAAATATTTTTCTTGCCCATTATCATTTGCAGTGAACTTATAATTCCAAATCAAGTGTATCTTTGGGCCATGCTGTAGCATGTAGTAAGACAGACAGTCTTACTTCATACAGTTATGTACAGTGCATTACAGAAAAATTCATGATTTTAAAGGAGAAAATTGAAAAACAACTTCACTTTTTAAATTGAATTCAAAGTGAAATTGGGACACAAAATGACCACGTTTTTTATACAACTGGTAGATTTTTATGCGTGTAAAGCTATAGTACAATTAATGATCTGATTGTGGAGTCCCTGAGGACAAGTTACTATACCCTTAAAGGTAGATAGAAGTCGAACCATCATCCAGGAAGCTTGCATGTTGCTGGTGTTCTTGATTTACCATAACAAAAACGTGATGATCTGCCATAACAGAAAGGTTCGTGTTGTTGGTAAAAAAGACATGAGAAATAAGATGTGACGTATGGGTGGATTACCTCTTAAATTTTGTTTTCTTTTGGATTTCTTTAGGAAAGAAGCTTTTTGGTGAAGGATACAGTGGACTTGAATATGATTACAGAGGTCTCATTAAACTGTACAATTCCATTGGCAATTATGAGAAAGTTTTTGAATACCACAATATTTTGGCCAATTGGAACCGGTTGCGGGATCGACAGTTCTCAGTTACAGATGCTCTGGAGGACGTAAGCACCAGCCCTCAATCCACTGAAGAAGTGGTCCAGTCTTTTCTGATGTCTCAGAATGTTGATGGACAGAGTAGCTAAGAACTCGGTCAATTAACCAGTTAAGGTTTTTTCCCCCAGGTTACAGGGGGAAAAGTCATACTGTGAAATCTAAACCATGTAGTTCTCTGGGGGCTGGAATTTGCATTGAAACACTGGTCCAGTCTACTGAAGAGTGCCCATACGGATGAATGTGTGTTAAATTCTTATCAGCATGTGTATGGCATGTTTAGTTCGGCTCACATTTTTAACTTGGTATTCCTGAAAACCCCTTCTTTCTCTCTTCTTTCAAAAGAAGCTACTTTGCAGAAAGTCTGCAAGAAAACATTAAATAAAACTGTTTGAGTTCAAAAGAGTTGCATTCTTATTATGAATGGAAGGTTTCATCAAGAGCTTTCTTCTGATCTATAGAAAGAATAAACGCTGTACTATAAGAAGCTATACGAGAAGGGTCTTTCTGCTGTATGCATTGTAGCAAAGCTAATGGTAAATATCAAGAAAAGGGAGAATGCCCTAGCCTTGGCTGCTGCCTTATGAAGAAAAGTGGCACAGAGCCACTTTGGAGAGCAACGTACTCTTTGTGAACCACGATAGGTTGTTAAGCAAGTGACCACCGTATGTTGTTTTTAATATCCTGAACTGGACCAGTGTTCATCTGTAAGTGATAGAAGATCCAGTAGACCAGCAATCTTAGTTTTCTGTGGTACCAACCAAGAGTGCTAATCTTCTGAACAGGACCAGGAAAATCAAAAGTGGACCAGCCTGCTAGAAACAGTTTTTGGACCAGTGGCTTTAATTTAATATTTCTGCCCCTGCATTCACTTTTACAGTAGGATTATTTCATTTAGATGTATGATCAGTGCAAAATTATATTCATGTAATAGATACAAAACTAGGAAGTGAACGTTCTTTAGCAGTTGCGATGGCATGTCTTTACCTAGTAAGCTTATACAAGTATTAATGTCGATGCCACAAGCGCAAACTAGAAACGCTTAACTATTTGCTGCAGCCATCTTTTTTTCCTTTTTGAATGGGCTTACTCTAATAATTGAGGCAGTAACTTGTTTATACCAGTTAACAGTTTTGTATTACAATCCAGTTCCATTTTATGTTTCTGGAGAACACAACTTATTGTACAGTTTGCAGGGGTCAGCGGAAAATGCCAAAAAGCACAACAGGTCTTTTTTGTGATGCTTCATTTCTACATTAAACAATAGTACAACCAGAATCTGATTCCTTTATATTAATTTAAAAAGCAGAAGTCAGCTGTAAAGATCCTTTAATAATGCCTATCTCACTAGCTTGTCTTAATTTTTCTTCTGTTGGGGGGGCTGCTTGGTTGTGTGGTTTTTTTGGTTTGGGTGTTGTTTTGGGGTTTTTTGTTTTGTTTTTTTGTTTTTTTTTTAAATGTTGAGGTAATACTCATTGGAAAGTCTGTGTAACATAGCAAACTAGAAACAACTCACTACCGTTACCTCAGTTCTTCTTATAGTGGCACAAACAGTGCTCCTATAGTTAGGATTCTGTCAGGTTTGGGTTTTCTCCCTTCCCCCCCTATTTTCAGGGGTTTGTAACTTGGCCGTGGAAGGTCAGTCCAAGCTGAGGCTCAGCGAGCACAGTTCCTATGGGACTTGGACTGGATGTTTTGTTTGGGGTCTGGTTTTTAATTTGTTTATGAAGTTTGGGACAGGGAAAGCTGCTTGTTGGTCTTCAAGAAGGAGTGCAGAGAAGAAATAGAAATTTCAGACACGACTTCAAGCTTAATGGCTCTTTTAAGAACTGAAATTTTACAGGCCAATAGTTCATATACTGGTGCCTTCAAGTATATTTTGGGGGGAAAGGCTGAATAATACCACCTTTGAAATGCAGTTATGTTATTAGTGAATGCAGATTTAATGATTGCATATTTTGAATATCTTCACTGATGTGAAAAGAACTGTTTGCCTAAAAAAAACCCTGTGGTATTAAGGCTTAGACCGCAGTATATCCTCAATGGCTGTTGAATGAAAATCCGACTTAAAATTACGCAAGGATTTAAAATCTGATTTCTTTGTAGCAATTTTTGTTTATGACTGCTTTAGGTACTACAGACAATTTCAATTATCTACAAGGCAAAACATTTTTGTCCCTGAATGCCCATACAGCAGGGCACTGATGAATTATAAAGTTCTTATGAATTCTTTTCTTAAGTCCTATGAAAACTATTTAAAATTAAAGGAAGTACGTAATACTAGTGTCAGAACTTAAGCAGGGAAGTTGTGCTTAAAATTGTCCTAAAGAAGCTGTGTAATTTCTGTACTGCAGAAGTGTTTAAAAGCTTCAAACTGGGTACATGGATTTATGCTTACATTGTCTGGAGACCATTTATTTGCTCAGGGTTTCCAGTCTTTGGTCTCCATTTCTAGCTTTTGATTAAGGGATCTCAAAGATCTCAAGGTTTTGTGTTTGGGACAAGAAGCATTATTTGGCTGATAGCAGTGAAGGTGGTCTACGTGAGCCACTGCTGTTATTTCACTTCTGGTTTGTGTATGTATTTCATGCTTTGCCCTCAAGTCAGGGCAACCGGGAGAGCTTCCAACATGGGGCAGCTTAGGGAGGTGTTATGCTTCTATCTGATAACCAAATGCATTAGTTCAATTTATTTAATCGGTAGCTTTAGTCTCAAATCTTGCTGGGTGCATGTACTTTTCTTTCTTTCCTAAAGCTACTTCACTAGCATGTTCTATACTTTGGCACATTGGCTTGTCTGGAAGAATTAAGGTCCTAAAAGTCACCCAGAATTCTCTCCGATAATGGACTTTGGCCAAGGAATGTGGCTTGGCCAAGAGCAGTGATCCTTGTAGGACTACTAGCATGCTTTTCATGCAACTGAATTAAATCCTGACTTGACTCTTGGGTTGAACTTCTCCTTGTAGCATCTCTGCAACTCCAGTCATGCCAAGGCACGTAAATTCTGGAGAAAGGTAGCTGTGGCTGATTGCTAAAGTTGTTAAAGCACAAGAGGCTTGCGGAACAACTTTGCAGCTGCCTACAAAATGCTCTGTTGCCTGCTCTGCATGCTGTAGCTTGGAACCTTCACCTCATGCTGTCCTAGCTGCAATGTAGTACTTGTTCTCCATGTAATAACATAAAACTGAGCTTTCTAGTTTTTGTTTCTTTATCTCTTCAGTGGAGTTCTCGGAAGATGTCTGTATTGGCATCTGGAGACTATTTGAAATGTTGTGGTGTTAGTCGTTAATCACTGTTACTGTCTCTGCTGTTACAGCTTGTTGTTTGATATTTTTGAGAAAGCAGGAGTCCAATGGATGACTTGAGACGAAGGTAAATGACTTGACCCTCCATGCCAACGTGGTTGGAGTAGGTCTTGTAGTATCACTTCAATATTTCATGACTTCTGCGCCAGGCAGAGCTAAAGGAGCAGAGGGTGTAATCCCCTATGTTCTCCACACAGTGCGGTTTTGCAGTGCAGAAGTTGCCAACGTGAACCCTGCACCTCCCTCTCCCCTTAGAGGCAGAACTGGGGAATTCCCCTCCTGTCCTACCCCCAGAGCAGGTTTCCCATACGCATCTGAATGTAAGTACTGGGGACGGGGGCTGCGCGTTAGCCTTGCACGCTGGGAGAGCTCCTGCCTCCTCTGACTCAAGTAGCCAACTATGAAACACTAGATAAAGTTAATTAATTATTGGCATTTTATAGACGCACAAAGCACCTACCGCTAGCTGAGCAGGTGCTGATTGGTGCTGGCATTAAAGGGGGAGACCTGTGAGTGGAAATCCAGTGATATGCATCTTCCACGTTTTTCTTGAAGGTAAGTAATCGTACCTGAGCAATTGGATGCAGGTGGTGAGGACAGGTGTCACCTTAAGGAAAATTATTTTAACTATTGTTTAAATTAAACCCTTAGTATTTTATTTTCAGCATGATGTTGTTTGAATCAGTAATTCGTACATCCTATTTTATGCAAACACTGCAGTTTGTAGAGAGAGGCAGGAAGGTGATGTCAGGATTCTCTGCTGTTCTTAGGACTGGGGCTGTTCTGGATGACTTGTTACGGGAGGGGAAAAGTACACAGATTTTAAGAGCTGACAAAAGGGGAAGGGGAAAGTTGCAGAAAGATATTTGAAAATAAATATATCCCTCAGCTACTTGAAGTAAAACAACTAGTGACTATTTGGCCCCAAACAGTTGTTTGGTCACTTTTATAGCATGGTATTAATTACAACCAGTAAGTGTCTGCCTTGGTATCCTAGTCTTCGTATGCACTCTTTACTCTCGATCAATACCTATTGTTTAAGACTTTTTTTTTTTCTTTTTGCACACAGTTTTTGTTAAATAATTTTGAAGGGTTTTTGTTGTTGAATTCTAACTTATTAGGAAAACGATGTTCTTTTGTAACTTTAAAAATGAAGTTTTTCTTTTAAGTGTGCTGCAGTCTGAAATTTGCTAAAGGTGCCATTGCGCTGCTTCTCATGGTACAAAAAAATGCACATTTAACTTGATTTCCTTTTTATAGTCCTACGTATTGGTAGAGTACAAAAAGGAAAATGCATCGTGCCTAAAACATGATTGAAGCTATTGACAAAAACTTTACGTGATTTATATGGATCGGATTTGACTTTGCAGGCTAGCAGCAAATAGCGTGGGGGAGGTGTTGCCGTTATCCTTCCCTCTGCTGCCTGTGTAGAAACCTTATTTTATCTAAAGGTCATCATTTCCCTTTTTTCATTATGTTTTATGATTAGAAAATGACTGGCCAAATGTTAGTTGCAAATCTGACTCTTTGTTGTGGGTGTTTCCATGTTTGACATGACTGGCCTGTTGCACGTTGTGTTTCTTGGCCTTGCGAGGATTTCTGTGAGAAGCGGGGAAGAAATTTCCTTTACCTAGAAATAAATTAAACTACGTATGAAAAATTGGCGGCACTGGTAATGCTTTTGTCCCTAAATCTCAGGAATGTTTTAGGCAGTGAAACAGGTTTCCCTTTGGTGATATAAAGGTGCGTGCTCTAGGGTCTTGTTTAACTATATTTCATTGCAATCCTAGGTATCTATAGCATGAGTGGCCTTAGTGAGTTTGTTGAAGTGCACATTTTTTTTTTTCAAAAGTAAATTTTAAGATGAAGAAGATATATACTATATAAATATATAGAGATATTTAGAAACTTGGTTTGTGGTGCACAAGTTCAGTGTTGGATCGCTAAATAATTGTCACAGGTACCATATGTGTAACTTTTTTCTTTTATGTATATTCCTTTATGGGAAGCGATGTTGCCATGGTAACTACAACTTTACAATTTCTTTACTACTTAATGATGTGAATGAACTCTACATTTTATTGAATATTACCAGGTTCAGTACTATTTTTATACTTTATTGAACTACAGGGGATTTTAATTTAATAGCATTTTAAAAAAGATGTTGCTTGAACTGTATAACTGTATAAATCGTACTACTTATACAAAATCCACCTCTAAACCAGAATCTCTACCTGTAGTGCCACATTCATTTATATGAGAGTATCTTGATCATTACTAGACTTTGAAGACCACCCTACTTGTCGTGTCAAGACTAACGTTTCGTATCCTACTTCTCAGACTGCAGTGCCCGACATTATTTGTAACCATCAAACCATACTATGTTTGTAACCAGCATTGTGATATTCTGTAATTGTATTGCTAAAATGAAATATTGACCTAATAAATATAGTGTTCCTGCATTTTGAAGTATCTGCATTGAATTCGGTTAAAACTTTGCTTTTGATAAATACCTGCCCTCTTTGCTCCCCCTTACCCCCCGCCCCGCTCCTTATCATAACGTGTAAAAGTGGGTGTTTGGCTGTATCTCCTTTTTAACAGTAAGTGAAGGCAAGGCTAGAAGTTGAGTTGCTCTGAACGCAGGTTCTGGGGTGCTGAACCTGTCTCGCAGTGGGTCTGCGTTCGTCGTCTCCTCTGAGTTATATTGCCCGTGTTACCTTTATTCTGGTGAGTGCGGCCCTGGCGTGGGTCCAGGCTGGCTTCTTGGAGATGGAAGAGAATTGCACACCTCCTTGGAACTAGCGAGCCCCCTGCGCTGCCAACTTCTACCTCTTTGCTACTCGCTGCACCATGTGTGTCCCCCACCCCGGGATGTGAGGACAGTCTGTATTGCTGTTGGTTTAATTAATTAACCATAGGGAGAGCAGGTCATGCAGTCAGTCTGCGATTGTGTCTGGTTTATCCAGTGAACCTCAGAATAAATATTGGTTGGATAACTTCTGATACCATTACTGCCATTGTTACTGGAAGAAACTGTAAAAAGCAGACTAATTTTACTTGAGCAAGATGATTTGGTTTCCATAGATGTCTGATCATATAGCTTTGGGGGTGCTTTCATTGTAGCTGGTCCTTTCATTTTGTGTTTGATACCCTTTACTGTATATGGAGTTGTAAACATGGTTGCCTTTTCACCTGGGATCTTCTGATACTCCAGCAGTTGAATTAAAAAGCAGAAGCACTTACTGAAACCAGGCTATAGGTTTTGGTGGCTTTAGTTTTTCTATTCTATTTACTTAAGTGAGAATTTTTAGGCAATGCACTCCCAAAATAGATGAAGTGGTATTTATAGTTCAGTAATTCGGACTATACTGTGTCAGTGTGGTAGTGTCTGTGTGCGAGAACACCTTTAGCTGATGGTAGTTGACTAAAATAAGATTTTAAAACAAACACCAAACCAGTCCCTGCGTGCACCCAGAGGAGGAATGTCCTTCCCTTTCCAAGGGAGGAGATTGTGCTCCACAGCGTTGTGAACCCACCACCAGTTTTAAACTGAAGTGTCTTTGAGTTGCAAAGAGGAGCTACTTCTGGCTATTTCCATGGGCCAGACCCAATTTCCTGGTGTGCTGTCTCTAATAAGAGAGCGCTTGCATGGGGAGAGGTGCCATAGTTCATTTTGGTTCTGGCTTTTCCCCTTCTCAACTTGTTGATAATTCAGTTGACCGTTTATGCAAGTTTATCTGGAAACTTCCCTAAAAGCTCACTGCCAACAAAGAGCCACGTGGCTCCCTCCAATCTCCAGCTATGTAAAAGCTCCTGGAAGGGGGCTGTATCCCAGCTGCCCAGCGAGACCTCTGGAGAAGGAGCAGGCGAGTTTCTCTTTCCTGTGTTTAAGAGTAGATGGGTACGGTCTAGTTTCTCCTGGTCTATGGAGCAGATCTGTAGTGAGAATTTGGGTGGGGTGGTGGTTCTTGTGTCTTGTAGTGGTGTCCAGATCCAGGGAAGCCCTTTTTCTCCCGAGGCTCCACGTTTCACTGGGATGGGGCATTCACTGGGAGCATTTCCAGCAGAAAGCAAATGGCACGATGAAGTTGTTTGTGGTTCTGAATGGCACTTCTGGAGACTTTTACCTTTGACACGCTGCAGGTGCCAGTTGCTCCATGTTTATCTGGGCCCTTGCTGTAATCCTTAATACTTGGGTGCTCTTGTGGGTACGAAGTGAAGATGTTAATACCGGCCTTTATGGGCAAACCATTACAGATGGTGGTTGTAAGCCACGGTGGCGATTGATGCAGCCTGTTGGGTACCTGTGAAGTGTGAACCACGGGAGGGTGGGAGCCCTCGTTAGCTGTCAGATGTGGATCCTTCCCTGCTTGTTGGTCTTTTTTTCTAAAAAAAGTAGCCAAGTCTGAAGTAGCCCAGGGAACACAAAGTATCTCGTGCAAGTAAGAGGTCACAGCACAAAAGCATCTCATGTGGCTGCCTGTGCACAGGAAGGGTTGGAAATTAGCATTTCTAGGAGCTTTTATTTTTAAATGGTCAGGTTTTTGAGTCATTTGAGTTCGTCTTCAATTTGCCTGTAAATGATCTATAAACCTCCAGTCGTGTGCTGGGCTCAGGCAGAGGGCTCTCCTCATACAGGTCTGCGATTTCAATTTTCAAAGGAAAAATGCCTTCAAACACTGGTCCAGTTGTTAGGAGGCCAAGTGCAACTGAAAGGTGCTGCACCCTGAGGAACCCAGGTAAGGTCTCTGTGCCAGGTTCACCTTTTGTAAAACAAGGATGACTCCAGAGGTGGTGAGCCTGAAGTCCTCAGGGCCGTGGCAGTGCCCTTTGCAGTTGTGTAGCCCAATATATTGTATCCATGCAAATTAAATGGGTAAAAGATGCAAGTCCCCGGGTGTCTGTGTGTGTTCCTGCAACTTTCTCAATTCTTTCCCTTTTCCCCAGGGAAACGTTGACTTTTGGGGAGTGCCAAAGCCAAACTACCAAGCACAAAGCAACAACAGGAGACTTGGTAAATAAGTCTATTCGCTTCAGTTGGTGTGAAGGAAGAATTAACAACAGCAACCCAAAACCTGCTCCTGCCCAGGTAAAGGTAACCTGCTGTTAAAAACAGAGGCATGTATGAGGCCATACTGCTGTTTTATGGGGAGTTAACAAGTCAAGCTATGTAAAAGCTGCCTCCCAGTAATGACTTTCTTCCCCTGGTTAGTCTGAGCAAAGTCCAAAACCCTGACATCAGCAATGATCCCACTCTTCCTTATGCTGACAAAATGTAACCACAATTCCCCTAAAACTGGCCTGAAGCGAGCTGCTGCGGGGAAGGTGTTTTGTTTCTGGGTGGTTTGGGGTTTTTTTTGGTTTTTGTTTGTTTGGCGTTTTTTTAAGCATTGAGGGAAATGCTCCCTTGGACTTTCTGAAGCACACGGAGCTCTTTCTGGCTGGCAAAAAGTCTAGTGCATCTCTGACAGGGATGGCTCCTGTCCTTGGGGATGCCTGTCCCAGCGTGGCTGACTGCCCTGAGCTGTCACTGCTGCAGGGCCATGGGCAGCACAAGTTCTGCTTATTCCTGACATCTTTTGTTTCCCACTGAACAAAGTTTATGCGTCCTGTGGTGCAAAATGTGTGCTTTACTGCCCTGAATCTTAGCTGTCAACATTGGCATCTGCTTGCATTTCTTCAGGTTGTGGTTTGGTGGGGGAAATGGGGTTTTGAGTCTTTTTTTTCTTCTTTTTTTTTTCCTTTGGTTCTACATTATGCATTGACACTTTATAAAACACATGAAAACCTTACTTTGCTTAAGAGCCAAAGCCAAGGTTGTGCAACACTTCCATGAATTCCCTGATGCTCCATTTAAATGGAAAAGAGCAAATGGCCCAAGTTAGGAAATGTGCATTGAGCGCTACAAGCCCTGCAGTTGTGCAAGTCTGCTGTGGTAGCACCGCTGCCCGCCAGCTTCCAAAATTAAACGGCAGGAAAAAGCAGTCCCTCTAATATTGCATGAGTGCCACTGATGCGTCCTGTAGTTTATTCCGAAGGTTTTCTTATTGTACATTTAGAGCAGGGACCTCTGAAGGTGAAATTTTGTCTCTTGCCTTTCTTTGCTTACATCATCTGGTCAGGAAACTCTCTGAGGTTATTTCTGGCAGAGCTTGGTTTTCTTTGAGAGCTTTCCTGTCACTTCTAAGTCACCTCAAGTCCTACTGGAAAAATTGTAGAACAATCCAAGTCTTGAGCAGGCTTTAATCTTGCTCAGTTTCATCTTAAGTAAGTGTGACATTTTGAGGGCATACGGTATTTTTCTGATGCAGCTGCATACAATACTACATGTGGTTTATACAGTGTGTGCTGTGGGGAAAGCTCAGAACCTTTGGCTGAAAGAAATACTCTGTTGTTCTAAGAAAATTCCTCGTGTTCTCTGCTGAACCAGGTCTGCACTACACAAGTGGTTAGGATCCCCCAGTATAACTGCATGTCTGCTCTTATGCGCAGTGAAACCCAATGCGAGAAGCAGGATCTGTTGCCCAGTGAAGGCAACGTGCGACATCCTCCTTCGCAACCTCTCATGAACAATTTTCTGTGTGTGCTTGGCAGCAGTGCCTCTGCGGGCAGCACAGCCAGGGACTTTAGTCTCTTGCCAAGCTCTGTGGATGGTGATCCAAGATGCCATTTAAAAAGGAAATCTGTTGTCTTTATTCTAAAAACAGCCTGTGTTATCTGCCCTTCCCAAGGGATCTAAGAGGGATTTTTCTTGCTTGGATTCAGATCTGAAGACAATAAATAAGCCCCCTACCCAACCATCTGATTTTTAGCATGTAGGAAGGAAGGATCTTTGGGGTTTTTTTACTGGTCAGACTAAAAGATTTCCATGCCAAACTATTAATATTTCTGATGTTTTCTTAAAACCTGGATTCAATGATAAATCAAATCTAGCCAACCCTGAAGCCCAAACCAGCCAGTTTTGTTACTGTTTTCTCACTATTCCTATCCTGAAGCATTAGCTCTCAGATGAGTCTCTTCCTACAGCAGCAGTCAAGCAGGGCTACAGCTATCTCGGTCTGGATCAATGGATGGCAGCTGCTGCATCTGCCAAGAACACTGATGTGTGTATGGGCTCATGGCCATTATTTGCCTACAACAGTTAAAAATGTCAAGTGTATGTATAAAAGTTATGAAACTTTTTTCTTTTTTAACCAGAATATATTCTGTACACCCATCTCTTCCCTTCCTCTTTTGTTCCCTCCTCCCTGGTCAGTACGGCTGCTGACCATGTGGAGGGTTTGCGTTATGTGTGTGTATGTTTGAGTAGAAACGAATGGGGAACAGACCCCGCTCTCATCAGAAGGTTTCTGCCATAGCAGGAAAGAAGCAGCTGCCTGCTTCCTTACAAATGCTTTTCTTCCATTATTGGGGTTTATACAAAAAGAATGAGGTAGTAAAGGTGGCTCTGATACTTACACATCCTTGATCAAGTCTTGATGCTGGTGCACAGCTGTTAGGAAACTCCAGGATAATAATAAACTAGATCACATGTTTAAAATAGCGTAACTTTCATTTTGCTTGGGTCTAACCTTGTTGCTATGATGCTGCAAGTATTTGAGAAACCATGGAGACTGTCTTTATTCCCTGCTTTTTGTTCAGGTGATGATACTGTATTAATTGATTTCTGGCTTTCCATTGATCTCTGAAGTTGTCTGGAACCTTAAAAACAAAAAAACCCCACAAAGTAAATGGAAGGCATAACTCCCGTGAGAAGCTCTATTTCCTACAGGAGCTGGTGCTGGTGTGCCCAAGATGTCCCCTGGGGGCTTTACTGTGTGGATTCTGCATATGGTTCAATTTCACAAATACACTGTCACTAGAAATACATAGGAACACCAGGCTCCTCATGATGACTTGCCACCTGGGCTCTCAAGCAACCAGCAATCCCAAACCCTTGCTATGTTCATTACACTTCAATTGCACTAATTTTTAGTATTTTATGCACTTTGTGTGTCTGGTGCATTTATCTACGTAAGAATTGCTTGGGTGGTATTTTCCCCATTCTTATAGGGGAGCAGACAAGTGGAGGAGGATTGCCTGGAGCCGCACAGCCGGCGGGTTAGTGTGGGACTCCTACTCAGCCTCCCAGATCACGCTGTCTAGCTAGCTCTTGTTTTTTGACTTTTAGTTTATCAATTTGGATTTTAAGTGCTCCCTCAGAGCTGTTACATACCAGATTGGACTTTTTTAGAGGTAAATAGACTGGGGAGAAAAGAGATGAAAAGCAAGATGGTTATGAGCGCATGAGAACTCCCACAGGACATGTGATTGCATTTTAGCAGCTTGAAAATAGGCTTATGTGGGACAAATCCTCCTTCCACAGGCAGAGTGTGGCACCTGTTTGTGGCAAAGCCGATCTCATCAGTAATTGCTTTTAATGTCCCTTTTTCGTTCCTCCTTTGGGATTTGCATATGCCAGAGTTCTGGCTGAAGTAAACAAGCTGCCAGTGACTCTGGTTAGCAAACACGCCTGCCACAGGTTAGTCTGCATTTTTGCTCCAGAAGACAAGCGTGTGTGGCTTTGCTAGGGTGGACCCAAAGGCAAACCACAACTATGTTTTGAGCATCCAGGTGGCTATGTAAAGACACACTAATTAACGCCAGCTGACATGGGCCAACAAAGGGATGTCTTCTCCTTCCTTACTACTGCCTTATGCTATAGTAGCTTCTCTTGCTGCTGTTTTTCCTACCCCCATGTCTCTTCTGAGGCAGCAGTTCAACCTGCCCAACTCCTCTAGCTCCACCACTGATCACGTCTTCACCTGCTGATCCTTTTGCTAAAATTTCAAGTGTAGGTGGCTCTACTTGAGCAGGAAAATGCTCCTCCTGCTTCGTGCCAATATGACACTGGCTATGTGATTACCTCTCATCTCTCATTCTTGCTGCTGGGTGGGGACTTTGTGGGTGTGTTGGTGGTGACTGTCTCCTTGACCAGAGTGTTCCTGCAGGTCTCTTGTACCTCTGCAGAGACCCCAACTGATGTAAAGTTGCTTCAGTTTCTTTTCTTCGAGTCCTGGAACTGAATCTGGGTTTTCTGAAGGACAGCATAATTGCTTTTAAAAAAAAAAAAAAAAAAATCAAAAAAATAAGACAAAAACCGCTTCTAAAGATATTTATACGAGCAAACACCACACACTGACTCATGCTTGGGCAATAACTCTTGCTTAACCATGGTCCTGTTGGGTGGCAGCAGCTACGAGCCGAGAAATGACTGTACTGTCTGCACAAACCTTTACCCTGCAAAGTGTTTGTTCCTCGCAGCTGAGATCTGAGGCTCCATCCCACCCAGCAGTGAGTCCTGCTGGCCTCTACAAAGCTGTGTTTTCTGTGCTGTCTCTGTTCCCCTGAGTTGACACCCAGCCCAGCTCAGCTATTTGTGCAGCCCAGCTCACCCAGCCCAGTCTACCCCAGCACCTAAAAATCTGTGTTTTAAAGCAAGAACCCTTCTCAGCACACTAGTGAGAGGACTGTCATTTTTCATGCACTTTAGGGAAGATGGTCAGTAGCTGACGGTGCCGTTTGGTGGCTGCGTTTGAACCAAGGCTCAAGTGTGTGTAATGGGACGTGGGTGCTGCTCGGCCCCACTGGTGGGGGTGGGGGGCTGTGGTCGGGTGTGCGCTGCCACTGGATGTCACTGTCGCCTTATGGCACTCTGTGCGCTGGGAGGATGGCTGGGGATAGCGATGGGTCCCCGTGCTGAACATCCTAAGGGTGGTGGGCTGGTACCATGGAGCTGGATGGAGAGCGGCTGTCTGCGCTGCGCGTCCTTCTAGGCTATCCCAGGGAAAAATAATTTTTGTGTTGCCAGTGGTCATGCTACTTGACTTATAAAAAAAAAATAAATTCCAGACCCTCAGATAGCCCAGGAAACTTATTTCTTTACTCTCTCAGGCTGAGACATGGGGCTGATTTCTACAGCTTTCAGCAGTGTACGGGAGCCAGCAGATTGCAAAGGAAAATGATGCTCTGTTCTAGCTCTAAGCGGACAAGTGGGGCTGGTCTGGTATTTTCAGTAAGTCTGAAAACAGACTTGGGACCAGTGTTAAAATTCAGATGTGTAGTTTTGGTATTTTGTTTTTTTTAATTCTAAAATAAAGGCCCTAAAATCCCAAATGTAAGGGACAGGGATGTAGATGCCTAATTTTAAGGTGACTGATGAACAAGCCTGCTTGCTAGCCTCTCTCCTTTAACAAAACTCACAAAATTATCAAATTACCATGCTGACAATCTCAATCGCTTACTAATTACATATTGATTCTGGGTTTTTTATGCTCACTCATCTAAATAATGAGGCATTTCCAAGTAATCTATTTCTGTTGTGCCGAGTGTGCTGGTCCCCCCTGGATCTACAGCCTGTTGTTTATGCTCTAGCAGGGAGCCGACTGCTGTTCCCTTCCCACAAAGGGCAAAGATGCTTATTTTTCTCCCACTTGTCTTGCATAACAAAAGGCATTTGTCAACCGTTACATAACGGCAGAATTTGTCACTTCTTATGTCGGCCTTTTTGGAGGCAGCCTTGTCCCCAGTACTGTGCAGCCGTAGCCGGCAGGCTCTTGCTGACTGCAGGTTGGTGCATGCTCCTCGGCACGCGCCGGTGCATCCTGATAGTGCACGACGCAGCGTGACTAATGCTTGTCACCCACCGTTTGGTTTTTGCCTTCCCCCTTGCCCTCCTTCCTTGGAAAGGAAGATGTGGAATCGTGTGTTTTGGTTGTGTTTCTTATTTAAGGGAGCAAAAGGATGGGAAGGCATTTGGGGGGGTTACTTGCTTTTTAATACTTGTTCCAAGGTGGCTATGAGGAGCTACCCTCAGCTGCCGGAGCAGCAGGGCTTGTCCTTAGCCCAGGTCATGTCCTGGGCTTGGCCAAGCCTCTGAGAAGGGCCATGCTGGAAATGGAGCTCGATTTTCCCCCTCCACAGTGCTTGGCGAGTTTAAGGGAGCAAGAACGCCTGTTGTCGCCTGCCTCCCGGAGCTGCCAGTTGCTTTTTTAATATCTCCCCATTAATCTCGGGCATCTCATGCTAGCAACAGGAATTTGTGTTTGTGGGTTTTTTGTGGGTTTTTTTTTTCTTTACAATAGGTTTGATTTCCTTATTGTTGGGATATCTTTTTAGAGTCTTAAAAAATAAATAAATAAATGGTTTTGCTTCCCTGTAAACTAAAAGCAAAAAAATGTGTGGCTGGCTTCCCTCTTTCTAACTGGAGAAGAGAGCTGTTTACCTGCGGCCTCAAACTTATTTATGGCGTTATCACTGCCAGCTATCAGATGACCACAGCTCCCTTTTTAATGCTAAGCAAGCAGTGTCCCAGTAACCCAACAAGGTCTTGTCTGCTGCGTTTTCTAATTTACTCAAAACAATTTCTTAGTTGACTCTTTTTTTTTTTTTTTTTTCAATTGTAGATCTGTTTTTAATTATTTTTTAATAAACTTAAAGTATGTGTTTCTTGTGGAACCTTGAACTTTCTGGTGTACTCGGCCTTTGCTCAGGAGATATGTTTATGGTTGGCTATGAGCATGCTTAAATGGGTTAACTCTTTGGAGTCAGTGTTCTCGGGAAACTGTTCATTACAGTTTCCTTGTAATCTTGCATCCCCGCCTGATGCTCAGGCACAGAAATTGGCTTTGGCAAATGCAGGCTTTACCTGAACTAGTTGCTTGTTTCAAACTTTAACTCCTATATCATCAGATAAAACTATGGATCAGATTTGGTCTGTAAAGCATGACTGGAAACATGGGATCAACAAAGAGCTCCAAAAATTGTAAATCACGGTGCTGGGGACATTAGCTTAGTTTCCCAGAGCTAGCCAGGGAAAGCTACTGGCAGCTGCAATAGCTCAGTGCCCATGTTACGGTAGGAGCAGGCCATGAATTTGAATTTGCAGGATTCACAGCCTTTTGATAAACAGACTTTTCGGTAGCAGGCTTCTCCTTTGACATGGATCAAAACATGTAAGCTGTGTGGTATAGTTATCCCCTTAAAGTTAGTACAGCAGGAACACTTTACGGGGTATTGACTTTCCTGTTTGCTTACCAGAAACTTATCCATTCGGTTGTTCTTGATGTACTTATACAGCTTCTGCAGTTGCTTTGCATCCATGTCTGAGAAGAGGGACACAAACTGCCAGAACATCCTTGGAAAAAGACAGACATGTGGATTGTGCATGTGAGTACAAACTTCGTCCTCTTCCACATTCTGCTCCCTAGTTCTGACTTGGCAAGTGTAACCACTGACATTATCCTTTGCACAGCGTTTTTTTCTACCCCCCCCACCCCCCCAATCTTACAAACTTTCAAAGAACTGCTCTTCCCTAAGCATGGGAAGGAGGGTTATCCATCAACTCAGGTGGCTACATAGAAGCCTGTTTACTTGCAAAGGGTTGTTGCTGATGGGCAGCACATTGGAATTGGCCTTGTGCTGGGTAGGCTTAGGTACCACATGGCCTCTGCTAAAACCACCTGCAAGATCTGTGAGTATTTGGCAGTTAGAACAAGCCATACAAGTCTCCCATAGATACCCAACTTGATCTCCAGTGCCTGGAAATGTAGGGCCAAAGTACATGTCTAAATGCCTGCTGGGAGTATCACTGGTGCAGGGCAAGAGGAGACCCTTACTTCTTCCAGTGCTTGACTTCCGAGGCTTTGCAGTACCGCTGGAGAAAGAGATCGATGCGGTCCCCAATTATGGTCAAACTTTTCTTTGTGTACTTAATTTTTTTCTCTGTGGGGAGGTGCTGGGGCAAATGCAGTTTCCTAAGTGACTTCTTAAAGGGTCTCAAAAGCTCCTTGCACTGTAAAGAAAATGTGTTGGCATAGGTATTCAGCACTTTAAATCCAGGTCTCAGGCATTCCTTTTCACTAAATAAACTGATTAAATAGCTGTCTGGGAAGCCCTGAAGGAGCGTTATGTTTTGATAAGTGTCTCCTGTGTGGACATGGGGGAGCTGACGTGGGTCTTCAGTAGGACATTACTCTGCAGGAGTCGCTCCTGCACATTCCAAGGTTGGCGACACCCTGGGCGAAGCATGTCAAAGGTGACACGAATAGGGAATTGAGGGATATCCAAGACTGGGAATTCCTTTTTAACAGTGTAGGGCAAAAGGTATAAATTTCAGGCTACAAAACAGCTGCTGTTCTGCAGGGAGGGGGAAGGGAACTGCTTTACTGCTTTTCTCACACTGCTTCTTCCTGTGGCCAAACCTGGGATGTGTTGCAAACATTTGCATGTGACACAGGAGCAAATGCTGTGTCTGGATGCCCTCCCTTTTGTCCGTTTGTTTGTTTGTTTTTTTCTGTTATGTGCACTGGGCTGTGACTGGGGCTTTGTGTGGTTATGCCATGATGCCCCAGGAATGGGAAGGTTGTGTCCTGGTGTGAGATGGAGCTTTGTGGCTGTGGTGTAAGTGATGCAGAAGAACCAAACCACCATAGCCACAGAGCGCAAGGTGTCATGTGAAATCATAATGTAGCAGTATATGTTTTGAAAAATGGAACAGTGTATATGAAATGTGATTTTTTGTTGTTGTTGTTATTTTGGGTTTTTTTTGTGGTTTGTGGGTTTTTGTTTGTTTGGTTGTTTTTTGTTTGGGTTTTTTTTTTTTTTTAAACTAAAAGTGCAATGTCCAGATGACTGGAAAACAATGAGGTAAAAACTTTCAGACATGGAAGAAAGCTACAGAATGAAGTGTCTTGTCCTGCTTTTTTTCTCCCTCAGCCAAACTCCTGGGTTTTATTTGCTCCCTCTCTCTTGAGAACCTGAGATGCCACTGACTTTCTACTGCTAAATTCTATTCAGTATCTCACAATTTTAAAGGTGTCCTGATCAAGGCCGTCTGCGCAGCAGATGAGCGGGGTCTTGCGTGGTGGAGCAATCTCACTGCCCATTACAAAGGCTGCCTCCTTCGCTGTGCCAGCCAGATCCTTCTCTGCGGTCTACAAATTGCCGAAGCCATAGGTTAGTCTTCCAATTCATGCAAATCTTGCACCTTCTCTTTAAAAAAATGCTGTCATGGTTTAACCCTGTCCTAAGGCTCAGAAGCATTTCTCTTCCTGCCAAATCATTTCAGATTGGGTTTTCAGAGGTGCTTAATGAAGCTAGGTATTCAATTATAATTAAAAGTCCATAAGAATTAGGTGCCTACTTGAAGTCCCTTTTGGAAATCCTCCCTCTAATAAATTACAAGGTAAACAGCCACTCGTTCCTAATGGCATTAATCAAATACGGGCTGGCAGTCACTTGTTAAGTGGAAATATGTGGTTACAATGGGCTCATTGTAATGCCACGCTGCTCCATCCTCAGTGTTTATTGATGGCAAAGGTACTGTGGCTGACCTGCTGCAAAGCCAGATTGAAAACAAAACAAAGTCCTCAGCCACTGAACTTGCACCTCCCTGGTCTGGGGAGGGGGATATTTTCTCTTGCAAAGGGCAATGGCTGTTTTCCCTGCATCAACAGTTGTGTAGGTAACTCCTCCACTCATCTTTGGAAAGCAACACTTACATAACTGACTTAAACACAAGCTTATGTTGCCTTTTAAAATATGCTGAAGTGTGTAGGAAGAGAAGTCCTTTCCTCTCTGACATGCTCTGCTCCCTTGGAAGATTACTTTTCTGCAAATTTGATCCCAAACCACATTTCAGAGGTGAAATTGAAGCTGCATGCTGCTTTGCTCTCGCTACATGATGATCTCCCCGCCCGTGCTCACCTGGCCAGCTGTGCTGTCCCTGCTGCCATCCTTTGCCCTGGCTCTGTCCACTTCCTCCTTAAAGCCCTCCATGGGACACAGACACCCTCTCCCTTCCCCAGGGCCTCACTCACACCAGGCAGGAAGGGAAAACTGCCACTGAGCTGTGTTTGGACCAAAACGTGCTGGGGTGGCCAAGGTGACCAGGGTGCCCAGACACCAGTTCTGAGTTCCGCCAACCATGGAGACTGCTGGGGCCTTCCAGCCCCACAATACTGCGGCCCTCTGGGGCAGAGTCATCTCTCCCCATCAGTTTTGCCATTGATTTGCACTCCTAAAGAAATAAGCAGAAAACCCTGGATTTTCCCCTTGCTGGTAGTGGTCAGGATGTTCAATGCTGTCAATGGCTCCTGTGGGCAATGGGAGGGAAATGTCCCTTGCTTTGCTTTGTTTGCATCTGTGGGAGCTTGGTGGAGTCTCTGGGGCTCTTGGTTGGTGCTGGGTTTGCACCTGCAGTGAGTCCAGCACCTGTAACTGTACATCAGTCCGGATTATTTTGGCCTCTGAAGGTGGTGCAAAGTGCAGCTTTTTCTGAGTCACACACGTGGCTATGCTCACCGTGTTGGCTATCTGCGAGTGTGGGTGCAGCTGCTGGCGTGAGCAATCACAATTTTCTTCTATGGCTTGTGCACCAGCAAGTTCAGGACAGGCCTTTCTCCAACTCTTCCACTGCACCTGCTGAGCCGTGCCATGGGGAAGCACCAGCCCTGAGGCAGGGGCCAGAGAGCCTGGCTCGCATGGGGCCAGGAATGATCTTTGTAACAGAGGCAGTCCCATTTGATGGGGACCAGAGGTGCAACCAGGAAAAAGGACCCTGGGCTGCACCCTAGGTGTTTTTCAGGGAGCTGGTTGGAGTTGAGACCTCAATTTCCATCAGTGTAATGGAAATACAGGGTTACCTCCTTCACAGATGGCGGTGAAATACAACCACAGTGAGATC
The DNA here is from genome assembly GCF_947461875.1 of Haliaeetus albicilla. Lineage (NCBI taxonomy): Eukaryota > Metazoa > Chordata > Aves > Accipitriformes > Accipitridae > Haliaeetus > Haliaeetus albicilla. The sequence goes on along the minus strand of NC_091491.1, from coordinate 2,974,077 downwards.
TCACTCTCCTGGGTAACATCTCTTTTAAAGCTCTCCTTTCTAGAAAGAATAAATTGCACTTGCCAGGAAGAAGTCTGGAAAGGCTTGGAGTTAAAAAGACTTTGTTTTGGAAATGTACTTCAAGGAAAAAAGCTTTCACAAAGAAAAATGTGTTGGGCTCCTATCATGCCCTGACCAGACAGACAAGTGCAATTGTTTTGTCCCTTGGACAATTATTGTAATTGCTGCAGCTGTGATTCAGCTGTGCTCCTGTGCCAGGTTGCTTCTGGCACTGGGAGTCATCTCGAGGGCTGTACAAAGGCCCCCTCTCTCTGAGGTCTCCCCAGGCACAGCTGTGTGGAGGGATCGGCACTGCTCTTGGCAGAAGTTTGGATGCTTTTGGTTAAGCATTTCTCTGTGCATCCGGTGATGCTGAGCACCCGCTGAGCCAAGTGCCTGGTGCAGGTAGTAGCCTTGGGAAAGTACCTATTGATGGGTCTTAAAACAGAGTCAGGTTCTTGTTTTCAGGCTGTCTTAGGGAAGTTTGGCCTTTACCTGTGATTGAATTAAATAATGACAAAAATCCATTAAGATAAGCCCTCCTCTTAAGATGTTTGCGCATTTTCCCTCCTGTGTCTGCTTTCTTCCTCCCCCACATCTGAAATTTTGCTGTCAGCTCTCTGATGCAGGAGCCTTACACAGGCTGGTGCTGAGCAGACACAAAGACAACTACCTTCTAACGCTTTGCAGTTAGGTTTGCTTTGACCATCTGAGGTATGTTACAACTTCTTTAATCTATACCAGGATTTTACGGTATGTTATATATTACTCAACACAAGGTAAGCTACGCAAAGTGAAGCAGTGGTGATACCATGGTTAAGCATACCTATGCTGCTTCAGCCTGGTGGTTGTGAGGACTGTTAGAAGTGGTTTGGTTGAAGGAGATCTTGAAAATGCAGCTGATTTCTCAACACCTGTTACCAACTGCACTCTTGCTGTGTTTGCTCCCTGCAATCATGACGTCTGCCCCCAGTGTGGCAGGCAGCTCCTCTCCTTTTCACCTCCAAAGGTTTAAACCAAAAAGTTGCCAGCTTATGTCCTCACCTCTCAATCAAGTCAGGGTCTCAAAGGGTTAGCCAGCATGTTCCTGGCTAACAGGAGCACAAGAGAAATGAAGCTTCTTCAGCACCAGCTTTCACACGCATTAGCAGCTAGATTAAAAGCCATTTAGGAGCTCTAGGGACATAGGCTGGTTGTTAGCATAGGCATAACCCATATTTGCATGGCCATATCTGTGTCCTTGTGAGATTACAGCTTCCATGTAGCGTGTGACTACAGCATGGAGTGGCTCTCTTGGCTTATCATATGTACACTTCACTGTTTCAGAGGACAGAGAAGGCCTTGAGTTCCCCTTGAAAATCGCAGTCTTTGTTCTTTTACCTTTCCGTGCACACTGCACTCGGCCAAAGCTATGAATATACAAGCAGGAGTTATAGATGGACTTCCCTGGCCAGCCTTCATCTGAGGATCTCACTGTGTTTAGGAGTTGTCCATTAACCTGGTTTGCAGTGGAGCAGTGATCTTAGTAGTCTTCTCTGGCATTACTTGGTACAGCAGCAGAGCAGGAGACTAGACAGCTGAGGTCGCAAATGCCTTTTTTCACTGTTGAACTGTACAATAATGTTCAAAGCTATACTCTGACCACTGAAGCTACAAACCTTCCCTGCCTCTTGAATTTTTTTTGGTAGCACTGAGTCAGATTTCAGTTCCTTTTGTTCATCATGTAAGGTCTTGTGGATGAGTCCACTCCTGTGAGATCAGGCATGACACATGCCTTTGAGTTCTCCGAAGTCTATGGTTGGATCCCTTCCCCCTGCCCCTCTGGAAGACAACATTAATTTCTACTTTGAAGCCTATCATGTCAGAAGATGGCATAACCCAGACCACATCTATGTAAATTTATCAGATTATATTGCCTACTTAAGGGCGAAAGTCCTTTGAAACAATGTTCTAATTGGATGGGGAGAAGTCAGGATTACAAACAGATTATGCATCTCACATTTCTCCCCATGAAGGAAAGGGAGCCTAAGTGCCAGTCAAACACACTGTACTGTAACAGTGCACCTTAGGGAGAACTTTTCCTTTTCCCCTGACAGCTCTTTTGTGAATATTAATTTTTACTATTTGAGTGTCTTAGTCTTCCAGGAGCTGTGCAAGTGCAAACATTAACCAACTTCTCTAGTACAGCAGCTCTTCCAGTGCAAGAGTAGGCATGTAGCCAAAACTGCAGTTATGAAGATGCTCTGTTTATGCTGCTGTTTGTTATTTGCTGTTTTAGGCAGACTTAGCGTGAATACCACGTGTGATGTGATGAGTCAGGTTGCGTATAATATATGCAGGCATCTGATGCAATATTTATTTACTGGTAGGTCACAGGGAAAGAGAGCTGGTAAATGCAGATAAACATAGAGGTATTTTACGTTATACTTGAAACAAGTGCATGTACACGTGGTTTAGTTAAACATAAAAACCAAACATCATTGCCAGATGTATTGCAATGTAATACTAAATAGGAATTGTAATGAGGAATGTTTTTCAGTAACCTGCTCTTACCAGGAGGGTGGTGAACACTTCATTTGATAGAGTGATTAATGATACTCAGTGCAACAGCTCAGACTGTAGGGGCGGAGGCTTTGCTAATTGGATCTGGAAATTCCTTTCCTGGTGCTTAAGGATGATGAAAACTATCACAGCCAACTGGAGACTTGTCTTCTCCCTGCGGTTGGATGCCAATAAATACAGCTCAAGTTAATAAATCTTGTATTAGGGGAAGAGGTAATTTAGGCCTAGATATTGTTTCTATGTGGCATTATTAGAGGCATCTTAATATACCATAGGAATCCCTTTTTGGTAAGTGTTGGGAGTTGCTCATTTAACCAGTTGTTTGAATTAATGTCATAAAGAACCCAAACATGATTTGCAACCAGTGGTGTGTAGAAGCCATAAATACATCAGCATGTCTTTTATCCACTTGCAAAATCTGATCAGGTGTGTTCCAAGTATTCCCATACTGGAAGACACAGCTAGCCAAATCTTCCAGAGTGCCCAAAGCTACTAGACTAACCTCAGGTGCTGGACCCCTCCTTGTCAATAGATGTATCTTCAGGTGTTCCTACGTTATTTTATGCTTCAACAGTTCTGTAGATGTTTGTCTTTTTTTCAGCCAGCTGTTAGTGACCTTATTAATGGTGTTTGCTAATGTCATATAACTATTTTTTTAAGCTGCTTGAAGTCTTCAGGAACTGAAAGACCATTATCAGCTTCCTCCATACTTTGCAACTTGCAGCCTGTGAGAAACGGGATAGTTAAAGCCTTTCCTTCTTATTGTGCTTCATAAGTTTTCAGGGTTTTATGCAGTTGAAATAGGCATTGTTAATAAACCCATGCTTTTGGTGCTGCTTGTAATATGAAATCCATAACAAGTTGGGTATCTCTTAATATTGAAAATAATTTGACTTCTTTTGTTAATCTTTTGGATCGTGTAATACAAACTGCCCTAGGTGATACCTGCCTTGCTCATTTCCTGTACCTAACAAATATACCCACCATCTTAGCAATGAATTGGAGAGGCCTAGAAAATGATAGGACTGGTACGCCCATGCCAAAAGGTCAGCTCTGCCTGGGGAATGTGGCAGGGGTTTGCACGGGATTACCGAGATGTGCAGAGAGGCATCAAATGTATAAGCCAAACAGGAGCCCACAGTCTAGAGGTAGGGAGCAAAAAGCAAGTGAGGGAGAGATGGGAGAACTAAGCACTGCTTGGGAGGGAAGAGAGGGCTTGAAAAGCAACAGCAAGGGAGAAATAATCAAAAGGTGGCCGTAACCAGGTGGAAAGCCAGTTGCTTTGCGAGCCAGGGAAAGAGCTCTCCTAGTCTCAAAATGGAAGAAAACAGCCTGAAGCAGAGAGGGGGAGACAACCTGGTAGAGAAATGCCCATCAAGGTAAGGATGCCTTCAGGGAGGCTGTACAGAACTTGGTGATGCTTTTTTCAGTAGATATAAAGAAAATTAACTCCTGGGGAAAACCCTGCTGGTTCAGAGAGCGAAGTGCCAGCACCCTTGCGCACAGCTCTGTTCCAGGGAGATGAAGCAAGGAGCTTGCAGATCTCCTTTGGTACATGCCCTGTGCCCCACGTTCACAGCTCTGCCCTGGGCATGCTGTGAGCCCTCCTCAGCAAACAGCTGCTCTCCCATGAGATGTTTTCCTCTTTTTGCAATGGAGAGGAATAAAATAAAAAAAAAAATCATAAAATAATAAAAACTGTAGAGGAATAAAAAGGGATTTTCCTCTCTTTGCAATAGAGAAATAAAATGTCAGGCCACCAGAAGGGGTTCTCCTCTATTTTTTGTTCCCAGTCTTGAGGCTTTTCTCTGAACAACTCAATGGGGAAAAACTTTTGCCATGTTGTATCTGTGCATACAAAGAGGATGGAAAATAACAACTGGTCAGAGCAATTGGGGCTTAGAGCCAGGAGTCTGCCTGCATCAGGTCTCTCCTCTCTCTGAGTCATGGCACCCTCAATTTCAAAGCCTTCCTTTATGGCAGAGACTCTCAAATCCTCATCTTCTTTCCCTGCTCCTTTAGAAGATTTTGATATCTGCCTCCAGTGATCTTGTTCTTTGCACAGGAATGTCAGCCTGGCTACAATTCCCAGTGCAATCAGGGCTGCTGGGCTGGCTGCCCGCCCGCTGGCACGCAGTGTGATGAGGCTTCTGGGCACATGATGTGTGCCAGGGTTGCAAGGGGTGATGAAGTTCAGGCTCCTGGTAGTATTCAGGTCTCATCCCTCTGTTGTCACTGGTGCCCTTTTTTTTTTCGTGCACATCCCGCCTTGTGTTGCCTGTCTTTCTCCCGCTCCCATACCTGTGGCTCATGTCACGCTGCCCTGTGCCTGACCCTGTATGCAAGAAGGATGGCTAGTGCGTGGAGTAGTTTTAAATTTCCACTTAACACTTCAGTTCATGGATTTTCCAGAGGAAGTCAGGTTTGGGGGGTATTTTTTATTTATTTTTGTTTTATTAAAAAAAAAAAAAGAAAGAAAAAGCAAGGAAATTCCCCTCCAGCCTACAGAATGTAGCTATCAAGAGAAGTGGCTTCATTTCTCTTTCTTAAAGCATTGAACACCCTGTTATGCTTAAAATAATAAAATCAAAAAAGGCCAGCCTTCTTTACGTGATGGGTTTCAGTCTCTTATATTGATAGTGCAGTGGGGTAGCTGTAGTGAAACGTAGGCTCTGCTGAGATAGGCAGAAGAAAAAAAAAAAAGCAGTGCATGCCATTTAATTTCTGCAATGTTCTGATTCCCTCCTACCAGCCTGAAAATGCTAAACATGATCCTTTGTCTGGCATATGGGAATTTGGAGAATTGTTGCTAATTACTGCAGTTGTGCTATCTAGCTTAACTGGCTTAAATAATATATTAAGTGCTTTTACGATCTTCCACAACACACTGGAATGCAAAGAGGTGCATTTTATGCTGTTTATATTTTATGGCAGGCATAACTTATATAACATTAATCTGCAGAAGAAAAAGGGTTTTGATGATTTATTGCTTGTACAATTCACAGCCGGGGCTCTAGATGATAAGATCTTGTTGTACTAGGTGCTATGCAGATGCAGGGCATGCATCTCTATCTTAGAAGACAGAGTCTAATTGCAGGCAAAAAGGGTGTGGGTGGCTAGAGGGAACGGTGGGGCCAAATGACTCAGTATGCCAGGCAAGGGTTTTGGGACACTGCTGGTCAAATGCTGAGTTAATGTAGGTCTGATGGCAAAGGCAAAAAGTATGGGATCTGGAAGAGGATCACAGAAAGCTATGATCTAACTTATTTAGGGAACATTCCCATTATTTTAATTAAAATTTAATATGAAATTAGGAACGGGTTACTAAGTATCATATCTAGAAGTGGGCATATTCTAGGGTCTAGATTAGTGCTTATCCAGAAAAAGAAGGCAGGTGTTATGTCTGCTCAAGAATAATTTTTTACACTCCCCCCTTTTTTTAGCAAAAATTGTGCTAGTCATCTGATTACACCCAAATTCCCGTGTCTCTTGCCTCAAAATCTCAATTTTCTATTATCTGCTATTGTACCTAATGTTTAAACAAAATGTAAGAAGAGCATGCTGTGAATGTTTTGTTGCTGGATCTGGTGTGATGAATAATTATGGAGCGGCTGAGCAATGCTAGCCAGAGGCTCAAAGAACCTGGTAAGACACATGTTGGGGGGGGGGGGCATAAACCACAAAGGGAGTTAGTGATAATGATGAAAAGATTGGCACATTCTGACCTATAATTTGGTTTAGTTTGACATAGCTCTCTGTAAAGTCGCAAGGACTGTTAGAATACACTAGTAATTAGCAGTACTTCACCTATTTGAAATTAAAGCGTTATGCAGGCTCTGCAGATTAGGGGGGGAAAAAAGTAGGTTTTTGTCTGGTTTTGCTTACTAGTAGTTTGAAAATAGAAAGGTGAGAAACTTGTGTCAAATCTTGAAGTATAATTTTGCAATTAAAAGACTGAGGAGAAAGTGTGATCTGAAGACCTTCAGTTTCTTAGCTGTGACATGAAATTAGCAGCTATCTTCATTCTCATTCTGTTTTAATATTCCTGCAGAGGAGCAAGCAAAAAGAACTCCCTAGGCTGGCTTCAGTGAAATGGAGGAACTGTTACTTAGACAATAATAGGGTATAGGCTGGGAGGGGAGTGATTTTTGTTGGTATTAGCTGGCTAATATTTGTACAATGCTTTGGATGCTACAAAGTGATATATATCTAATGCTAAAAGTTGAGACATGCTCTCTGGGAGATAGGAAATGCTGTTTAAAAGCATTTTCTGATTGGCTACACAGAAAATTTCAAGGTCATACGTGCACCAGCTTGCAGGGATGCACAGCTGGTACCTCATCACTAAAAACAGCAGAATCTCAACTAGAAGGCTGTTAGTTAACTGTGTGGGTAAAAATGGAAGGATAAATTGAAACTATCTGAAAGTGGAAGAAGCAGCTGGGAAGCGATAAGAGAAAGAGAAATGAGTGGAGAAACTCTTGCCCATCATTGTGGTGTCCAAGTACTTTATAAGAACTTCAAATTGCTCCCTTCCTTGAATGTACCAATTTTCTTTTTCAAGCTGCAACAATTTGGCAACCTCCAGCTACTCTGAACTTGTCTTTTATTGCTAAGAATCTGCTCAAGAATCTCCTCAATATTCCAGGCCTAATTTTTATTATAGTAGCTGAAAGGAGCTGCTAGGCCAAAAGCTCTTCAAGGAGTAGCTGGGCTTCTAACCAAAGGGAGAGTGAGTGCCAAAGGCTTTTATGGATCATTTAACAGTATGTTTTATATAATAAAAACACATTCAAATACTTAATATAGTAGGCAAAATTTTGATTAACCCCTAATACTTTACCTTGCTGCATGGGTGCAATCGATCCACAAAAATGGCAAGGCAAAATGTTGAAGGAGCTGTTTGTCCAGCAGCGATATGTCATGTTTGGTTTTGAGAGTCCACTGTAACACATCAGCAGCCACTGTGTGTTCAGCTGAAATGACAGCTAAACAATCTGGTCATCTGCATCCTGTTGTGGCTTGTTGCTGTATTTAGGGGAATGAGGTGTGACGTAGTGGTTTGAGCAGATGGCAAGCCGTTGGACATTTTTTTTGTTGCCTTGGCCAGCAGTTCTTCATTGACTCTGGACAGATTACAGGCATGATACTATCTTAGATAATGCTACTTGGTAAAAAACTTTAAAATCCCTAATTACTATGATTAGCCATTTGACACCATAAAATAGAGGTCTGTTATTTTAATGGTGGTTTTTTTACCCATCTGTGGAGTGTCTGGAGTGTCCTTAACTCAAACAGGGAGGTGAAACTTTTGGGTCACGATCAGTGGTTGTGTGTGCTCACCAGCATAAAAATGTGTGCGTGTGCATACACGTTTGTATATGCAGTTGTCCAGAGTTCTTTTTCTATCTGTCGTGAAAGCACTGAACTGAGACATCAGTCTGTTGGCAAGGTCATGAAGGCTGGCGGGTTTCTCTATTTGGGGATGTCCTTTGTTTGTTCAGTGTTTGAATCGTGTGAAACCTTAATTAGCAAATAAGATGCTTTGGCCTTCCCTTCCAAGATCTGAAACAGAATTAAGGGAAGTGCAAGGATGTGCCAAATGACATGACAGTACTGGCTCCATGGTTTTTGTTTTACTCTGCTGCCCTGCTGTTTTGAGATGTGCTTTCCATTGTATCAGCTTCTGGCAAAACATTCATGAAGTTGTTACATGTTTTATGCTTTGGTATTGCTTTTTCTATATACAACATTCAAACTGCTAAGATGTTGGAGACCCTGTGTGCAGCAGCTGTTGTGCTGAGAAGAAAGAAGCTCTTTCTTTGAAAGGGAAAGTTGCCCTGTTGTGCCACAGTGGTAAGCCACTGCCTGCTGTGCACTGGGTTTGCTGTCACACTCTGGGGGCGATGCAAGCATCCTCTTTCTACAATGCGACTTGGACTTTTCAGAGTAAACGTTAGTCACTTCTTGCAAAGCCACTTTCATTTGATCTTCTGTGATTAATTATTTGCATTTCCTCTTGTCACAACACTTTTTTGCTGCTGAGGATGGAACTGCAGAGAAATCCTTTACTTCCATTCCAACGACACAGTGGTTTTCTGTCTACAAGAGAGTACAGAATTGCTTTCATCAAACATATTTCTTTTCCCATTGTTTCCTGATGACAGATACTACTCTTAATCTACACAGAGACAACACTTTGAAATGGGAGATCTATGTTCCCATCAATTTTTGTTACATTTTGTTATGCTAAATCATAGCATGTCTCACTTTCTGAATGACATGCTTCTGGATTTAGGTCTGCCTTTTTTTTTTTTTTGTCACAGTTTTTCTTTTTCAATGCTAGCAACAGCTTTGCCAAAGCTCATCTGTTCCTTTAGCATTCACTCCAGCAGGCTGATTAATTCTATCACACTTATGACATATCACATATATGGCATAATCAAACAGGTTGATAGAAAATCAGGAAGGCTGTGATATTTATAAAAATTTCTAATGCATTACACTTATCTTGTGACTTTCATTAGCTGTGGCACCTTGTTACTTCTGGGTTGGAAGAACATCAGCAAAATCTGCCAGGAAAAAAAGGTTTTTTACTGTTCTTTGTGGGCCTCAAGTGTGATTGTGTCACCCTTCCACGCACAGGGAAGTTTTACTTAAGAGAACATCAAGAGTGGAGCGTGCCTTATGGTGTTTTCTTATGTGTGTTTCAAAGGCAACTGCAGTAAAAGTGGGGGATCACTTACCCACAAATCTTAAAATAGCTAAGAATGTGTGACGTACCTCATTTTCTTTGGTTGTGTAGATAACACTATTAATAACATGAGCTGGAATTATGTATTGAGTAGTAATATAAGCAGCAATTCTGAGTGGCTTTAAACTTGTCATGAACTCCCGGAACAAAAATATCCAGAGGGAAGGGGCTCAAAAAAAATATTAATTAATTCTCTTATAAAGGGGTGGCAAAATTAAACAGAGGTAGCCCACAGCTCACATAAGGCCTGTGGGAAGCCTCCACCTCCCTTGCTGTCTTTTCCTGTAGAAGACTGAGTGCTGCTCTCCAAACCCCTCTTCCCACATCTGCTACAACCTGATATACAGGTATGGTGTTTGCCACATGTGGGTGTGCATAGCAGGACTCCTGTCACTACTGCCTGCGTAGCAGTAGTTGTCACCTCCACGCTGTACCGTCACTAGAGCTCAGCCCTTTGGGGCAGAAGGACACGCTGTTCTCTCCTGCCTCCCCACCCTGCTTATATGGTATCAACCCATCAGGAAGGAGGAAGGTATGAAGTGTCTGCTGCTGCCAGGAAGTAGCAGGGGACAATTGCCAGCCCAGGGGCAAAGGGCCTGGCTGTTATGGCAGAGGCAGCAATGTCAGGGTGGGTGGGGAAGGGCAACTGCTTGAACAAGTCATGAGAGTGCTGGGAAGTGGGGATCTGTAGAGCAGGTGTAAAAAGAGAAGTGTCCTCATACTGAAAATAAGGGCAGAAAAATTCCAAATCATGTCTCTGAGTCCCCTGGCTACACCACACTGCAAGCCTGGTGAGCGCTGCATTCATTAACACAACCCTTCAACAAGGGGAATGATTACTGGGTTTGCAGAAATCCTGTTTGAGTATTTGTGGTTAAGAAAGTAAACACAAAATTTATTAAAAATAGGGTGGGGCTTCCTGAGAAAGAAGATAATATTTAGAGTTCATTTTCTTATCTGCTGCTGCTAGTTACAGTGAGCTTATTAAAACGGAATTCTATAGGTATTACATCTGTTTTCTTCATTTTGTTTTTGGTTTTTGTTTTGTTTTGGGTTTTTTTTATTCAGCTTTGACCATAAAAGCAATGGCCTTTTCACCTGCAAAGTTCTGCTACAAAGTTCATGCTGGCAATAGTGTGGGAGTACGGCTTATACAATAACAATGTGAGATAGGAGGGTCCTGGTAAGAACTTGTTCCTTTTTTTTTTTTTTTCCCTTTTCCCTAGTTTATATAAATCTGTAATGAATGTCACCCTGACTACTATTATAAACCAGTTGTTTCCTAGAAAAATGTGGGATGTGATAAAAGTTGCAATTTGCATGTGTAGTTCTGTTGTTCTTTGAGGAAGCCTTTTGTATTTTCCCCTCTTCCTCTGATAACATCAGAATTAGATTGGCAGACAATGATTCGAGGTATTTTTCTCATTCATCAGTTCCTTATAATTAGAAAGATATGAAACCATTTAGCTATGAACACTGCAGGCCTACAGTGAACAAATACTCTTATTGCACCTTGATATCTCTCCCACCTTCTGCTCTTTTCAAATATTTGAGATGTGCTCTGCTGCATTCCATTCAGGACTGTCTGTGAAGCAGGAAGGGGTAGAAGTTGTCTCATGTTTGTATAGTGCCTAGCACAGTGTGTCTCAAATCCTCACCAGTAGCAATAAATGCAAATTACAGATGATAATCAGCTCCTACAGTCCTTTACCAAGTTTACTTCCAGACTTGAGGGGTGAAGATAGTTCTGTTAACTGTGTCTGTGTTGGAGATTTGGGATCTACATTTCAAAAGCACATAAATGTCTTAAAAGACTAAATCTTAGTGCAGTTAGTAGGACTTGTCTGGCCAGAATCCATTAAATGCAATTACAAGTTCTACTCTTACGTTTCTGCTCTGTGACCATTTCAGAAAACAAAGTTTTCTACATGCTTCTAGTGTGGGACTGTGATTTTGTTCAGGCTTAGGTTTTTCTTTAAAAAAAACACCTTAAAATCAACCAAACAACAAAAAAAAAAAAACAAACCCCAAAAAGTTTTATCACGTTTAAATGCGTGGGGTAGACTGCCTGCCTCCAGTTGCTTGGAGCAGATCAGGACATGTCAAGGAAGGGTTTCTTAAACAGAGGGCAGACTGAAATGCTTACCTTTGACACATAAAAATTTAAGACCTATATGACTGTTTGAGCATTCATAGGCTCACGTATTTTCCTAGTCACAAATTTGATTTTGATGACCAGAAGTTCACTTGCTGGAGTAATAAAACCCCAGAAAACTCCCTTACTGGGTTCCTAATATACAAATGCCTAAAGATGACCCATTCCACAGCATGTTTTTGTAAATAATCTGTAGTAATAATAACATGAAGCTACTTTACAAAAATATTACAACTAAGTAATAGTTATAGGGAAAAATTTATGAGATATGGAGAGTCAGAGAATCTTTGGTGCTATGGGCTACTATTCTGTCAAAGTATAAAATTTGAGATCCCTTCTGCTCTATTTTGACCTAGGCCTTTGACGTGAGTCTTCCTATTATTCTATCAAGTCCTCATCCTCTCATGCCATTTCGTGGGTTTTTTTTTGTCTGTTGGGCCATCAGCTTCTATACAACACTTAGGGCAATTTCAGCTTTAGTTTTAGCTCTCTGGATGCTTTTTTCATCTTTTTGCTGAAAACCGCTTCAGTCCTATTTCCTAATTTCCTATTAAGTACAAATACTAAAGAGTAGCCTCAGTTATTATTAGGCATTAAGCCTAAATGTTTTGTAATTTTTTTTTATATCATCCTCAACATAAAGATTGCAACTATTCTGGAGAATAGAGTGCAGCATTTACATAGAATAGCATAATACACATATATATTTTGAAGTAGTTTGCAAAACTCAACTGATCCTTAAAAAACTAATAATATCTCAGGGCAGGGAGGTAGATACTAGGGAAAGAGAGGCAGAGATTTAGACATAAATAATAGAGCAGGGCCTAGAACTTGCATTTTTGTTTCCTGTTTTTAGTGAATTTAAATCAGGAAATCCTAGGGACTTACACAGCTCTTCTCAGAATTCTTTTTGATTCACTGCAGCAGTTTCACAATTACTTGGCTTATCTCTTTTGAGTTCAGGCCTTTTCACTGCAACTCGAAACACTTTCTCCTTAGCAGATGCCCACTTCAGGCTCAGTTGAAGTCTGTGTCTTTTTTTTTTTTTTTTTTTCCATTCCTGGTAGCATTGTGGCCTGCCAACCACCCTCCTGGTGACTGGCAGCTGCTCTGCCAAGAAGGCAACATTGCTGCAAGCCTCCTGCAGCTTCTGTGCAGCAGTAAATGCCTGGTTTTCCACAGATACTTGACAATGATGCAAAGATACTTAAAGATATTTGCTAAGTGCTTATGAATTAATTTGTGATTAGTGAATAATTAAATAAATCACAGCAATCAAAAGAACACGTGGCCAGTTACAGTTAGATTTGCACATATAGCACTTTTCTACCAGAAGAGAGGAGCTCAATTCATCTAATACAAGTTTAAATTCACTGTATCTTAATTTGATTTAACTTTGACATAACATTTAAATAGTAGCAACATCTATAATTTTATGCTCCCCAATAAGGCTTCATTAAAAACTTACTGCCAGATCTAATCCGTGGTTAACATACAAAGTCTTATCTCAAGGTTCCTGCTTCAATGCCTTTGAGAACATGCTTAATTTAATCTGAACAAAGACACTGCCATCGTAAGCCTCCAGTCTGATTTTCCAATCTAGGATATCTTTGTTATTAAATTTGGTGCAAGCCATGGTGCATACAATGGATCAAGTAAATTATTTTAAAGCACTCTTCAAACAAAATTCTACTGCTTGTTAGACATCATTCCTATCTCTGGGACATAAAAGAGATGTAACTTTAGTCTGGATTTTTTAAAAAGTCATACAAAAATGCAGTATAAGTCTAAACAACTTAGCTAGCTGTAAATTGCAGCAAGCTTTAATGTAATACATATTTTTAACCATTTTGGAAAGAGCATGTTTTTAAATATGAATTGTTAACCATCATTATTAACCATCATTCCACTCCATTTTCCTTCCTCTAGAGGAAGGAACTTCTCACTAGAGAGTTATGCTTTCTCATTTGCATCAAATACCAAGTCAGCTGTTTGTGAAAGTAAGATGGTGTCAGGATCTGACTTGTAATTAAAAGTTTAGACATTCTTTCTTTCTAAATCACAAAAAAAAAAAAAAAAAGAACCAGTTGTCATTAAAACCCCTATACTGCCTCATAATCTCTGCTGCCTGAGAACAGGGTTTGTGTATGCTACAAGTAGAGGTTCTGTCAAGACATAACAAATAAAACTGGAATAGTTTTACAAAGTGCTGGTGAGGCCTCAGCTGAAAATGGAATAAAAGTCTGGTTATCTGTACTCGAAAAAGTGATCTGAAATGGGCATAGAGGAAGTTTGCTAAGAATTGGTGGAATGATGTACTTCTTTAGAGAGGGGCAACTAGAAAGCTTAATTTGTTGAGGGTTTTTTTTGAAACCTTTGAAAGAGATAGATGGGTTTCTGTAAACATATAGAAAGGTATGATGGTAATTCATCCATGTTGCAACATGGAATTGAGTAGATGCAGGAGAACAGTTAAGCTGTGGTGGTTGCAATAGCATCGGATGGGAATTATTGTCCTGGCAGTTTCCTTCACTCCTACATGTCTAGATGAAACAGGCCCAGGAGTGTTATGTCAGTTCTGTGGCGTGCCTTGTTACTTGGGGTTTTGTTGTTGCTGTTTAATAATATAACTTACTGAAAGCAAGAGACTTAAGAGAGGTGAGGCAAGGATAAACAGTCATGGAGAATTCAGCATGAAAGCTAGAAGAAATTGGTGTGAAGCTGTCTTACAACACCATTGTAGTTGCTTCCTGCTCTAATTGCTTTCTGTAACTGCTCTGCCAAGCAAAACGGGACTCTCTGTATCGTTATCTTTGTAATTCAGAGGAGCAACCAAAACATTAAAAGATAATTACTAGACATAAGGTCACATAGGAATACCACAGTAAAGTCAGGAATTAAACCATGTCTCCTCAGATGCGAGTTAATGCTTCAAAAAAAGTGATCCATCACAAATGGAGCATGGAACAAGGAATGCCATCATTAGGGGTTGGAATACTTCATTTAATCACAAGATAAAACAGACTTCTCCAGCTGTTTCTAATATTGCCAGCTTACGCTTTTGATTGACATGTTGCCATGTTTGTTGAATTCATTCTCTCAAATATTTTAAAGAGATTATATTGTACCTAAATTGAAAGCTGCTTGGGTGAGGGACTTTATTGAGAAGAGATATATGTAAAGGTAGCACAGGAGTAAGAGGATATAAGGGAGTTTATATCCTCTTTAACAGGTAAGTATGTAACAAGTGGCTGGTGGGTTGAAGTATGTTTCCAGTAATTTCATTTATGTTTTTAAAAAGCACTTAAGCTCCCCCCTCACCCCCATAGTCTATATTCCAGAGAGGCAGAAGGTCCTTTGTGGCAGATTTTATGCTTGAGTGTAATAATTATATTCTTTGCCACAAATCTAAGATAATAAACAATTCAGATGATGGCAGAAAAAAATGTAAGAAGGCTTTACGAATAACTCATTTGTAGTGTCTTTGCACTTGTGTTACATGAGGAGAAATTTGGCCTTCAAGCCAGCTTCTCTGTAATCGGCATTCCTGGCTTTGCATATCAGATATTAAATTTGTTTGGAATGTTTGCTATAAAAATACCTACGCGTGAACTTACATCAATGAGAAAGTAACTTCGGCTTGACCTTTCTCCAGCTCTGATGTGGTAAGATCATTCAGTATGGAAACTGTAACTTAGGGAATGACTTGCAACTGGTGTTTTCACAGGCTTTGTTTCTGTACAGGAACAATCCTTGGAACGAGCTGCCCTTGGAAATCAATGTTTTCTTTCAAACTCCTTATTTTCTGCTCGGGACTGACCCTGGGTATGTTACCAGGCTTAATGTTGTAACAAAGCCATTTGGGAAATCCTCCCATTCTGTGGAAGCGTCGGACTGAATACTAAGAGCAAACACACTGAAGAACAGCGCAGGCCAGAAGTCTTTTTGATCCTTTTTACGATTCAGTCCGTGTTTCTGTTTCAGACACTGAAAGGCCATTTTAATGGAACAGGAACTTCCTACTGTCACCCCATGCTTGCAGTGCCTCTCCTTAAGAGGACTTTCTGAAGAGAGCCGCGGTCCCCTGCGGGCTATGAGGGGGGACTGACAGGGACTGAGGCACTGCCGTAGCGGGGAGAGGCCGTTTCGCCCTGGGCCGCGGTGCACCGCAGCCTTGCGCCTCTCCCTCGGCGGGCGTTGCGCTCACCTACGGAAAGTGTCGACGGTTTCGCAAGTGCCACATTTTGCAGCCTGGGCGCGAGGGGAGAGAGCTCTTTCTCACAGGCCCTTCCTCTCTTGTACCCCGGTGGGTACGGCTGCGCGCGTAACGGCCCTGAGACAGGGTCGGAGACACCGGCCCCTCGCTCCCCCGAGGGAAGGACCGCGGTTTTTACCCGGGCCGGCGATCGGCGGGCCCGGCCGGCGCCGTTCCTGTCAGCCGCCCCCCCTTCCCCGGTCAAGGGCTGAGGGGAAGGCGGGAGGCGCGCGCCGGCGCCTTCGGCGGGCAGCGAGATAAGGAGGCGGGGCCTGCCCGCCTCACGTGACGCGGGGCGCTTCCCCCTGTGGCGCGAAGGGCGCGCGAGAGAGGCGCGCGAGCGCGCGGCGTCCGTTAGGAGGCGCCACGGGGAGAGAGAGAGGGAGAGGGAGGCGCGAGGTGGAAGCGGTGCAGGAGCCCAGCGGCCCTCCCCCCGTCACGTGACAGCGGCGGGGCGGGCTCCTCACGTGACCCGGCGATGGAGGCGGCGGCGGGGAGGGCGCGCGGCCGCCTCCTCCCCCCGGCCGCCCCGGCCCGCCCCGCCCCCCCCCGCCCGCGCCCTGTGCTCCGGAGTCGCTAGCGGCGCAGCCCGGGCTCCGCGGCGCCCAGCCGGCCGGCGGGGGAAGGCCATGGACTAGAGGGGGCATCATGGGCGCCAAGGAGTCCCGCATCGGCTTCCTCAGCTACGACGAGGCCCTGCGAAGGGGTGAGGGTGAAGGGGGGGGGTGTGCGGTGGGCCTGCGGGACCGGGGGTGGTGGTGGTGGTGGTGGTGTGCGGCTGCGGGAGGGGGCCCCCCCCGCTCTGCCCCTGTCAGCGGGCGCTGAGGCGAGGCGGCGTCTGGCGGTTCCTCACACCACCATGACAGACCCCGGCGCGGAGGCACTTGCGCCGTTCCTCTACCTCAGGCTCCTTCCCCGCCCCCTTCCTTCCCACCCCCCCTCCCCGCTTTACTTGTTTATTTATTTATCTCCCCTGTCTTAATCATGGGGCCTGGGCAGCAGCCGCGGGGAGGATCCGTCTCCCTCTCCTCGCAGTCGTCCCGCTCCCGCCTCTCAGCCCGGGCGAGGGGCAGAGGCAGCCGGCGGGGCCATGATGCGATGATGCCGCCAGACCCTCCCGCCGTCTGGCAGCCCTCGGCCTCGCCTTTAGCCTCTTCGGTTGCCGGTTCTCGTAGCTCCCCTGGAAGAGGATGAGGCGTTGGGAAATGCTGCCGTGCCGATGTGACGGGACTCGCCGCGCTGCTCCTCTGTCAGCTCGCTCGTACCTGCTGGCTCCTCATGTTTACTTGCTGCCTGCCCGTGATAGGGAGCACGCATCCGCATCTCTGGGTTGAAAGATGGATGTAGCTCGCGTGGTTTGTCATATGTGTTGCTGGTTTAGCCCGTTTCTGGATTCCTGCTGAAGAATTTAAAGAGGGAGCTAGCCAAGGGAAAACATAAACAAGCGAAATGCTGAATGCTTGCAGCTGCAGGGCTCCAAGGCGACAGGCAAGCTACACCGTGCCAGCTACCTTGCTCTAGAACTGATAGCCAAGTCCAAGGACAAAGAGGGACAGGAATTTTCAACAGTAAATGGTTTGCAGGGAGGATAGTTTTTTTGTGATTGTTGCTCTGTTGTGTATTTGTGTGATGTAGTACAGACGGTTAAAGCAGTTCACCTGTTTGATATTTTAAGCATTGATAGAATTCATAAGCTCAAACCGATACATGGCTGCCCTTTTTATTTCTAGTTACATCTCAGAAGCATGTAATGATTGATAAGGGAAAACTGGGAGGAAGCCTTGAGTGTTAATTGAAGGAGAAACAAATTAATGTCAGATGGGATTTTTATTAAATGTTTTTTGATTTTTTTTTTTTTTTTTCTGTGGTGGAGCCCCTGAGGGATGCCATGTCAAATAGGAAGTGGAGCAACATACTGTCAAGCAGAAGAAACAAATATGTGATTCAAACTCCCTTTCATTACAGATTTTAAACGTAACAGCCTTGAAGAATTTCACTTCTAGTGAAAGTATAGGAGGTCTTCAAAAGCATTGGTGTATGTGTTTTTAGAGGAGCTGGAGTCATAAATGTAGCTTGGTAGAGGTGTGAAGTTGAATATAACAAGAAGTATTTGAAATAAGCTCTTTGGTAGAAAATACATTCATTTGGTCAAGATGGATATTCCAAAGTTCATAAATGAGAAAACCCAAATGTTTTGATTTTTAAAGTTAGATTTAAACTTGTGTACTGCTTCAGAATCTAGGAAGTTGATCTGGATGTTTCATAAATAAAAGTTTACTTGACGTAAAAATAAGATTAGGTTTTTTTAAAGTAATTTAAAATTATTTCTTGCACGCTGAACGTAGTATTTTTCTTTGATGTTATTCTATCCATATGAGGCATTTAATACTGTTTTTCTGTAGGAGAACAGAAAGGTTGTTTTAGGCCCTCTAATATAAATTGGTGTTTTGCTACATAACTACGTTGTTTACTTAACCAGTGAATCACTGTATGTATAAAACAGGCTAGTTATCAAAACATTATTTGTTAGGCCATTCTTACTTGCACAGAACCATGCTGGTACTTGGGGTGCTTCTGTGGACACAAACAGTGATAATGGACAAGCATAAATATTAAAAAAAGAAAGCCAAATATATTTATGTCCAATTAGATCTACCTTCTCTAACATTGTATCCTGGTCTTTAAATGCCAAGACAGTTTTATATTAGGTGATGCTGTACAAATCCTTCAACTGTGAATTCTTCATATGTAATCAATAGTAGTTAACTATACTTGTAGAAGTAGTAATCGTTCAGATCACTACTGAATGTTGTGATCATATTTTTAAGACACTAGTTTTAATTCCAGTTGTTCAGAATATCTGGAAAAAAGCAATGAGTGCTGCTGGTTCTGTAAGCTTCAGAAAATAAGGCTGACTTTTAAGGTGTGAATGGCCGCAATTTATTGCAATTCCATTTTGGGAGTAACCAGCGGTTGTGAAGGCGAGGAGAGTTTTTGTGGTTAAACACTCACAATATAAATAACTGTAGCTAAAGTGTAACTTTTATTCAAGGAGATGAAAATGTGAGAGCAGTCTAGTGTTAATGGCCTTTTTCACCCTTGAGCATGAGATAGTACTGCCTTTTTTCCCCCCTCTGCTCGTTGGCACAGACAGCTGACCGGCGCTGTGGATGACGAGGAGGCCATGTGCATGGGAATGATGAAGTAGTCTTGTGTCCACCAGTGCAGGTCACACTGAGTCTTTTTAGTCTCCCTTTTTCCCTCATGCCCTGTAAAATCTGTGTCCAGTTGTATAGTTTGGGAGTGAGAAGTCAGGGATGCTATTTTAGACATCTCTTGTTACGAATATTGCCAAATTATGGTCATCTTATTTATAGCAGCCAGAGGCACTGCTTTGCCTGTTGCTGTGGAAAAGGTATGAGTTCTGAACTTGTGGCGAGAGCTCTTCCTGACCCTGTGCACCTCCTTCTGAGGGTGACTTCTTTGTAAGGAGGTAAAATTCCCGGGCAGGTCATTATAGGTGAAAAAGAAGTGCTTTGTTCCAAGCTGGGCATAGGTTTATTGGTTATTTTATCAAACTAAGTGTGTGATGGCATAAATGGGTAACGTGGCTCTTGAGTTTGTTGCTTTTTTCCTTAGCCCTAAGCTCCAACAACAGTTGTCTTCCTAGGGCAGTGCCACAGGTTAGGCAGGCTTCCCTAGCTCAGTCAGTATCCCTTTTTGGTTTGGTGCCTTTTCCAACGTGTGCCTCTGATTTCTGACTCCTCTACTACCATTCTGTTCATCAGGCTGGCTGGCTGCTTGCTCTTTCTGAGAATTGCCCCGTGTTAGGCGTTGCCTTATGCCAAGGACGTAGTGCTCTAAAGTCTGCCTTATCTTTCACTTGTTCTGCTGGCAGCCTTGACACCTGATTCCTTAAAGGGCTGTCTTTGGACCAATAAAACTTCATAAAAGGAAGAACTTTCTCTTACTATTGTATTAGCTCTAGCACAGGAGCTCCTGCGCTATGCTGTGTTGTGTATAGAATATTTTAATAAGGATTCCCCAGGAAAGAGATGGCTACGTGTTACTGTTGGCCAGTTTATTTCAGATCCCTAAGGACTGTGTTTTCCAGTGACTGTTGATGTGTTCTGCTTAAGTAACTTTCAGAATATAATCACAGAGTGAGCATAAATTTATGAAGGTACTTGAACATATGAGATTATAGAATCTATAGTCAAAGTTTCTGTGAGTGCTACTTAGAGCAGGTCATGCTAACTCAGGCCATTTTCAGCTTATGTATGCTAACTGTGCAGCCAGGTAACCACTTAAACAAAAGAAATGTCAGTGAATAATCATGGATCTGTCAGATTTGTGCCAGAGAGGAAGGCAGGGTTTTCTTTCTGCTTAAAGCAAGGTAAAATTTTTGTCGCCGTCTATGCTGGGATGGAAGAAGGGAGAACTGCCGCAACGTCAGCGTGGTCAGTGAGTATACTATGTGGAGAAATGAGTGGCTGCTGATAGATCCGTTTTGGTTTGTGCACAATGATCTCTGAGAAAAAGAGCAAAAAGAAAGAACAAAAATAGTGCCGTCTTTAAAAAACGTGCATGCAATTAAAACACCAGCTAATATTGAGGCAAAACTTGTATCAATTTCACATGATTTGCCTCTCCAGAGGTCATGAAATAGTAGCTTTTGAAGACAGTTTTCTTTCCTGTTTGTGTATCTCAGAGATGCTACCGATTAGAGAACAAGCCTGTCAAAGCAAGGGAAACCCGCTTTAATCCACAAAAAGGTTAGTTAGTATGCTCTCCAGTGATGACTAATGTTATCTGATGGGCAGAGGATAAGTCTCGCTGATGACCTTTTGTGTCTTGATTGAATTTGAAAAATAGCTACATTTGTTTTATTTAAATCAAGGCATATATATCTGGTGTCTGATCATTAACATCCTCAAGCGCACAGATGTAATAAATCTGACAAAAGGATGATGGAAAACTTGTGCAAATATATAATCATCTATTTGAGGTTGTCTTGATCTCAACCTGGTGACAAAATCCAGGGACTCAGCCCTTGAGCCCACAGAAGACTACTTTTTATGACTCCTGACTATGAAATTAACTTTTTAAATCCCAGATGCATTTTTAGGAAAAATGATCAGGGAACCATTTTAGTGGTGTATTCTCTTCTTTCCATATCCCATGAAGGCAATTGTTCTACTTCCTTTTCTCTTGTATCTGAAAAACAGTGCTTGCACACCGTAGGTAGGTGAACGTTCTTCAGGTTATGTTGTTTTCTAGGGGTATAAACCTGTGTCCTTCTGTTTGAGGAGCTTTTGAGTTTTCAGATGCATGTGATGAAAATGCCTAGATCTCTCTCAGCCTTCCTTTTTTTGTTGGGTTTGGTTTTTTTTAGCTATCAGAATGAATAGGATCCACTGTTGAGACAGTCTAGATTATACAGTGAGACTTGTTATGTCAGCCAGTATTTGATGGCTTTAGGGCTCTGTCATATGATTAAAGCAGGTATGAATGCATAGCTTCACACTTCCTGTTTATAAATCTGTAGAGTTGCAAGTAGCTGCTCAAATTCACAGAGCAGTAATTATTTCACAACTTTGGCATTCAGTTCTGATGCTTGTTTTGGGAGGATTCGTCAGCAGTCTCGGCTGAACGTGTACTACAATGCACAAATGACTTGGGGATTTCTACTTAAATTTCCACGAACTGATGAAAAGAGGCTGCTATTAGAAGAGAGGTTACTTCTTTGTAATTCTTCATCTGCTAAGATGCAGTGACCACTTTCTCTTCTTTTACTTCAGGTTCCAAGTTTAGAGAAGTGTACTCAGTGGTTTTCAACCTCTTCTTACTTGTAACTGCCCAAGTTATTTCTATTGGAAATGAGGAACATTTGTATAGTGAACTTAAGTCAACTAACAGTAAGTTTCCTTTCCTGAGATGCCTTTTGTGGTCTTTAGAAAATACCAGTTGAAAACTTACGAGTTAGAGGAAAACGTTGCCTTCTGCTTAGGCTTCTGTGAGTGCTGTGGTTCTGTGGGACTGATCGCATACCTCTTAGTAGGTTTTTAGTAATTCTTAAATGGTTCCCGAGTCCAGCTGTACCAAGCATGGCAGTAACTTGGTGAGTAAGTACTCAAATGTTGGATGTGTACACAGTGATGTAAGTCTGATAAAAGAGGATTTAAGAATGTAGGCATTTCATAAACAAGATACAGTTGAACGTCTTAAAGCAAGAAGTCCTCAAAACCTTGAAATACGATTCAGTAAATGTTGGGAGTCCTCTGGTTTCTCACTTCAACAGGTGAATCGTGTCTCTAAATAATAGTAGTCTCATAGTATTAGATGCATTTTTGTCCTGTCAGCATGCTACTAGAGATTCAAATCAAAGCGGTCAGGAAAGCTGCTAAATGAGCATAAATAGATTATATCATTCCAGCCATGGTGGCAGAAGTTAAAGAATAAGCTGAACAAATCCTCATTTCGAGTGTTAAATGTCTTGATATAAGCTAAAAATACACTATCAGGCTATTATATACGTCATATATTTTCTTATATTGATGTGGACTAAAATTGAGTACTCAAAACATTTATTTGTTTTATAGATTATATACCTGTTTATCGTAGCTCATATAACTGTTGCTTGTTCTGCGTTATTTCTTGTATTTTAATCTACAAAATCAGTTACTTTCATGGTCACCTCTTTCTAATCAGCTTCTAGTTTTTACTCCTGTAAGACCAGGCCTCTTTTTTCTTTTTCTTTTTTTTTTTTTTTTTTTTTTTTTAATATACATGCCCATAGAAAGTTGTTGAACTTCATCTTCAGAGGTTTTCTAGACCTGCCTGGACAAAGTCCTCCGCAAGCTGGTTTGAGTTCAGTGTTGACCCAGTTTCAAGCACAAGGCTGAACTAGGTGACCTCCTGAGATACTTTCCAACCTGATAGATTCTATGAAATATTTCTGTTCATCTTGAATTTTGTAAAGCCTTGTTTTTATGAAATACAACATCAGGGTCCTAAATCTACCTGACAGTGTCCTACAGAGAAAATAAGACAAAAATAGAAACTAGGAAGCTTTTCAAAATGATATGAAGCATCTCTAATGAAATGTGAAAGGAAAAAAAAAAAAAGAGGGGGCTACTTGGGTCCTGTTGTATTTGACCTATAACAGTATCACGCTTTCTGGCTGCTGGCACTATGGGAGCAATGAGTGAAACAACCCTCATCCCCTTTCTTCTGCTCAAAGGGAAGCCAGCCTACTGTCTCATTTCATAAAATAAGTAAGGCATTCAGTTCTTTAGTACTCAAAAAAATGAAACCACATTCAAAAAATGGGCCTGTGAAGAGATGACAAGCTTTGTGAGAATAAAAAAGAACGTAACATTAGCAAGTAATGTGATTAGGTGAGGCATGATATGCCTATTTAATTCTATAAATAAAGATTGTTGTACAACTGCTGCTTTGCGATAGGACTGATAATGTTTTTTCTGTATTTGAAAAAAACCAGATTTTACTAATGTCTGTCATTTTAAAAATGACAGAACATCTTCTGAAAATTTAGTATATTTTTGGTTAGGTTGTGAATTCATACATTCGTTCTAAATAATTTGGTATATGGGGTGTGCCAGGTAGGTCTAAGGAGTTTTATGTCCTTGAGCTCTTATCATGGCATCTGTATGACTTAGCTACTAATTATCTTTAAAATAATCCTGCTCTTTTTTGGTCCAAGAAGAAATTCAAAATTCAGTGAGCATACAGAAAAGAAATGGAGGAGAGGCAGAACAAGTGTTGCATTTTCAAATACCAGAATTGTTTCTGTCTGCTGACTGTGTTATTTCAAGGACTGTTGTAAACCAGAGCTACCCAGTTGGGTTTTTTAGGGCCTTCTGGATTATTTAACAGTAGTCCATTAATTTTAAAGATTTGCTCGCGGGGAGCTGTGCATCCAGTTCAAGTCCTACTGGGCCAGGTAGGTGCTGTATTCCTCCTTGGGTTGGGAGCTGCAGTCTTGTTTCACTGCTGCTGACTGAGGGACTGGGAGTGCACCGAGAAATGTTTGGTGTCTCGCCATGGAACCTTACAGAGTTAGGTACTTACGGACACCTATGAAGTGAGGTTGTGTTCTTAAAGAGTGGAAGAAGCGTGAGAGTTTTTCTGCCTGTCTGATAAGTCTTTGTAATGAGCATGGTGGTTGCTGTCCGCTTTGTTACAACAGCCTAGCTAACTAGCAGTACTGAACTATTTGGTGGTAACTTCCAGAATTATTTTGAATAACATGTGGGACTTGGTGTTTGGTGGAGGCTACTCAGGAGCACAAAGTGTTGGATTTCACCTGCCCGGCCTCTTTTTAGGTGAGCTCCGGTTGGGTGTTGACTGGTAGTTGGGTTCTGCGAGGAACATCCAATGAGATGGAAAGTGTGCTGAAGGTATATATGCAGGTCTTCAAGTTCTGCATGTGTGTTTTCAGAACTGCATTTCACAGTCTAGTCTTCAGTGTTCTTCATAATAGAACTGATGATTTCCTAGTTGTAAGTTTTGGTACAGGAAAGAAAGTTCTGGAGGTTAATTCTAAATAAGACTTCCAATTTTTAAGTATTTTTAAAAGAAGTTCTTTCTTAATTTGTTAAATTGCTTGAAGCAGTCGCTTGTTCTTTAAGTTGTACTTAGTCTGAATTACTGTGAATGTCCATGTGATATTTGCAGTATTGAAGAACTACAAAAAGCATCTTTAACGTTTAATTTTCAAATGAAAAGGTCATTTACATAATGAGACAATGAAGCCTTTGGGCAAAGATGAATGTAGAAGAAAAATCCATTAAGGTAGATTCTGCCTAAGAGTTTGAAAGGGTCTAATTCACAAAACTTTGAATACTGTATTATTGCTAGCACTTACTGGAATAAAAATACCCTGCTTGCCTAAAGAGTGGCAAAATCCTAATGCACATTCTCTTTTGCGATTTCTTCAGGGACATCTTACTTTTGTTAGTGATGACTGTGTCGGTGTAGCTTTAGTGTTTTCAGCTGAGCTGTGTAATAATACTTAGCATTTCTTCTTTATGTAATGAATTTTAACACCTCTGAGGAGCAGGGGTTTTTTATGAGCTTGTGTTTACAACTGAGCAGGCTTGGCGTAGTCCTTCTTATAGGTGGGGACATGTTTGGAAAGAGTGCATCTCTTTCAACTGCAGTTTTATTAAGCTGGTGTAAAAGCTCTTCTGGATTTCTGATTCTTCATGGGTATGGGTTCAGATCTTGGTTTGAAACATAATGTGTCTGCTTATAGTTTTTTTTAGCGGTTCACTAAATCTGTTTAAAAGCTGATGCGAGTTATAATCAATCACAGCATTTTTCTGTGTAGACTGTTAAGTCATTCATTATAATGACAATAAAAAAATTTCCTTCATTATTTTAGTGTAATACTGACATGTGGCTGAGTGATAATCGAGGCAGTTTGTAATGACCAGGGTTTATTTCCCATTGTATATGTTGCTTAATGTAAGAAAGGCGAAAGCACTGAAATAGTTACTTACCTGAATCATTACCTCCACTAAAGTGATTAGCTATCACAGGTAGGGTGACTTGGCATATCAGGTGACATGCCGTGATCTCTAGGGTGTTTAAATCCTCCTCTCCCTTCTCCTTTTAGCCTATCACAACACATAACAAGCCTCTTCTATCACATGGAAATGTGCTGATGAGGCTAACAACTCATTGTGCTTACCGTGTGGTGTATTTGGGGCAAAATAATGATCTCTTTTCTGGAACGGTATTCATAAACTGCACAGGTTAATGTGTTCGCCAGTGCATTGAGGTGGAATGCACTGCAAACCATCCAGAGTTTCTGGGACAAGGATGCTGTTGAAACTAACAGGACAGCCCCTTACTTGTAATGGGTAAGTTTGGACAGACTGAGAAGATGGGCAGAAATATCATCTGGCTTTACACATTGCCATACACTTCAATTTTGACTTTTGGAATGGTTTTAAACAGTCAGTGAGACAAGTCTGTACCTTAAAAAGGGATTTGACTTCTCTTCTGGTCAGGTTCCCTGCAGGTGCATGTCATGAGCCACAGAGAAAAGCAGTGTAGAACTGGTCTGGAGTGAGGCAGCCACATCAGTCAGCAGAGTGCCATACGTGCTTCTAACCATCAACTACAAAGGGAAAGCAAAGCTATACTTTTCAGTGTCTTGTATAACATTTATTTTGATGGTTTTTTTTTTTAATGTCCAAATCCTTTGAAGCTGTTTCGCTTAGTTTAGAGTCTGAATTGGACCCAGAAGTTATGAGAGGCAATGTCACCAGGCCAAAATAAGAGATAATTGCATTCGGTATAAAAAAGTATTCTTCGTCCTTTAAAAATAAAACCTATTACAAGGCCTTTTGAATTCTTTCTCACAAGCTGTGTTTTTTATTCGCATCGTATCTATCTTTTTGTTGGCTGGTCTTCCAGTTGTCATCCACTCGTGCAATTTAATTTCATGTTAAGTATTTAATATAGAATGTATGCTTATAGTTCTTTTGTGTTTTGAATTGATATTCCTTATCTTAATTTAAAATGATAATGGAAATGGTCAGGTTTTGTCCTGTGGCAGACTGCTTTAGCAGCAAGTCATGAACTGAAATACTTTAACAGGTACATGCTACTGTCTCAGTGGGACTCTACAAATGAACACAAGACTGATTCAGTTGGAATTTTTGACAGTTGTTTTAAATGGTCAGTTTTACTGCATTAGTTTGGAAATTTTGTTCTTTTAAAATTCTGAAACCTTGAATGAAAAAAATGTGGAAGAAACTCAGAAAACTAAGCAGAACAGGAAGTGTCAGATTTAATAAGTCTGTGGATGTAGAGAAAAAGAACTGAAAGTATTGGGATAGTAATTATGAGAACTTCAGTTTTGCAGATTAAATTTGTTCTAAAAATGAACTTGAATATGGCATCATGAATCTATTTTGGGCTGAAGAAGCACTTCTTTTCAATTCATGTTTCTAGTTGTTAGGTGTTATCCAGAAACAAAATCTTATTCTGTACTGGAAATTTCCTAGTCTTGTAAAGAAGATTTTTACCACATTTTCCCTAACAATGTGATACAGTTAAATCCTGGATTTTAGTTTAGAAATTAGAAAAGTGGATTTGTACTTCACATAGCTGAAGCAGCAATTCTTTAAGAAAAATCAGCAGCAGCAGTTAGTGCAGTCAGTATAGCCTGCTCTGTATTCTGTGAGGACGTTAACAAAGGTGGTTGTCAGTGGAAAAGTAATATAAGAACTTTTTGGTCCCTGTTTTCCAGTCTTGCAGCTAACAACATGATTTTTCTTTTCCTAGAGAATTTTAGTCGATCTTTTTGCCACTAACAAATTCCCCAGTTTTTTGTGTTACCTGCAATTCAGTGTTGTCTTCTAATTACCTTGCTTAAAGAATAGTTGTGTAAATGTCTTGTGTGAACTAATCTTGTTCTTTAAATAATGAGTAGATTGCAATGTAGATAGGTTAAAGGAGGAAGGAGCCATAATAGACACTAATTCTAATATAGAACACAGGCTAAATACCTGCATAAGCCAGAGTATTACAAGAACAGAGGTTAAAAAGCAGAATATAAAATATTTGATAAATATCTCTTCATATAAAATGTTCATAATTTATTATGTAAATGTAGTGCTTCTAATAGAGACTGTAATGTCCTTGGGGATATCTTGTGAGTCTCTTCAGGGATTCAGGGAGAGATTCCAGCTGCTGATGCTATTCAGGGCATTGTAGCTTCTTGGTGTTAAGTCATTCTAATACCTTTTCTGTTTCTACACTTCTCTCCTATGAAACAATGGACAGTGTGTTTATATGAAACTCTTGAGATTTGAGTCATCACATCAATCTAAACTGGTCAGTGGCAGTAAAATTACTGGAAGGTGGTTTCCCATACAGCTGTTACATGGTGTATCTAAATACGCTGTTTCATCCTTGCAAATGTAGGATCTTAGGAATAGTATACTTCTAATGATGAATATTTTCAGACATAAATTTTGTAACAGAGCACAGATATACTTAAAACTACTACGGCATCTTTCAGGGTAGTTCTTCAAAATATTAGTCCTCGGATGTTAATGGGGAATTCTCTTAACAGGAGGTGCAGCAGTGGAAATGGAGTTTGGAAATAGTGATGTTAATTGTTTGCTGTTGTCTGTTGAAACAAAAATTTAAAAAAATCTAATTCAATTCTTGGTGTTCTTCCAAACATGTAATAGGGTCCCAGAACTAACCACATGTTAGTTTTTATTTTATTTCTTGACTATATAGGCTAATGTCTCTATTTGTGATTCTGCTTTTATTTTTCAGCTATTCACAGATTGCGTAACGAACTTGTTATGTGTTTATACCAGTGTAACAGAAGACATAAATTTGTGACCTGACACTAAAATAGTTCACTTTGCATCTGAGTTTGAGAATATATTTTAGACAGATGTATCCCCAAGAGTTAAGAATAGGAAGGCTAGAAATACATAGCCTTTTATTGTCCGTCAGCTATATGTATACATACATGCGTGTAATGTGTTTGTGCCAAAACACTTGACTTGCAAGTCAGTAATATTTTTCTTCTAACTATAGAAATTAAGATTTAGCAGTGTATAAATACCTGAATCTTTTATTATTCTTTACTTGTCATGCTATTTAAGTACTACACTTAACTAGAGTTGGCTCTTAGCTGCCAGAGACTAGCACTTGAGTAAATACTTGATCAAAACTATACCAGAAATCGCAAATTAGAACTACTTGCCTTTTGTCCTCACTAAAGGCTATAGGAAACACTGCCTTCCTATGCAGAAGTTGCAGATTATATTTAACTTTCAGGCTTAGACTATATTTTTTTAATTAAAGAACAATTCATAGTATAGCTGCATTTAGTGTCTTTGGCACTGTTGGGAGAGAGGATATGAAATATGCATTATATTATAATTTATTTTGTAGCAAGGTCCTTATGTGGTGTTTGCATTTACATGATTGGCATTTGCCTTTGCCTTTCATTTTAATAGGCTGTTTATTTCTTGGAAATGAGTTATATAATGTAATTTTGTGTATCTTAACAAGCATAAATGTCTAGATGATTTTCATGGTGGTAATAAAGTGGAAGCAGCTTTTCTGAATTGTGACAGAAGCTGTTCTGCTCACCTATGACAATAAAAACCTTCAGTCTGTTTGCCAGGAAAACCGATGAAGGGACAGCTCAGAAGAGCACAGTTTTGTTTCTGATCTAAATTGGACTAAATATCCATTCCAAATGCTGAAAAGTTTGAGACCTAAACCCATCATCCTAGGAGATCATGTACATGAAGAAGCATCAGAAGAAAATAGTAGTGGAAAAGGAAAGAAAAATGAGGAATGAAGAGCTTAGAAACTGGGCACTGAGCGATGACTATGCTCAGATGAAAGTAGGCATCCCAGACAGGGTTGCTTACTTCTAGGGCTTCCCTAACTCCTGATTCATTTTTGTGCACGCTTCTGTCTTTTGGAGGGGAGTTCAGGGTTTTTGGTGCTGTGGCTGCAAGATGGCTTATGCTCTGTGTTTAAAACCACTTAAAACTTGTACCTCTGCCTCCTTTCCTTTTACTCTTCTGTACTGTTCCCATGCCTGGCTGTGCTGGTCAGTTAGCTGAGTGTGTTTTCTCTTCTCCAGGGTCAGCAATAATTTATTCAGAACATCTAGAGCGGTAACAGCACCTCATCTTGGAAGAAGTGATAAGTGCTCTGACAGGGGCCTGTGGCAGGGAAAGGTGATTAATCAGGGCTAGAAATCGCTTTGTTCAGTCACTGAGGATGAGTTTACCAGTTCTTTTATTGATAAGAGTAATTACTTTTGTCCCTGATATTGCAGTCTGTTGCACTTACATTTGTGGTCATACGTATGGTAAAAGTTATTTTAATAATCTGCAGAGATTTCTGAATTTTCAGGTTCTTTCAGGTTTCTTCTGTGGCTTACAGGGTTGGACTGGTAAGCATATAAAACTAGGCTCCTTTAATTCCTGAGGATATAAAATATAGCCAATAAGATTTAAGTGCTCAGATGGTGGGAGGATTATTTCACTGGTGGGGCTATTATGTAGCAATTTCTATCCACACTAGTCTTATGGGGAGGGTTGTCACAGAACCTGTACTGATTAGCTTTGCTTGAAGCAAACATAATCCAAATAGCAATGTGATAGTGTGTGCCCCGATGGAGATACTTTACAGATGGATAAAACAGGCTAATAATACTTAATGGCATTCTTTTTGAGGATGGTAGCTGTGAGAAGTAAGCTCTTTGAAGATTAAAAGCGTCACATAAATGCTAAGTATTCATGTTACGGAAAATTGGCAAATCCTATTGTAATAACTAAATCTTCTTCCGCTCTCCACACACAAGATGTTAAACCTTTGATATGCATTATGGTTAGGTCTGATAGAACCAAGAAAAGCTTTATCCCCAGGATGAGCCACTACTACCAAAACCCAAAGAATAGGTAGGAGGAAAAAAATACAAATGGATTGAATAATTTTATTATTTTTTTCTTTTTTAAATTCCAAAACTGTGTTGCTGTTATCCTTAAATTTGTGTTATTGGTAAGTATCATGTTAAGACTGTTAAGTCTTTAGTGAGATGCACTGTGTAATTTGAATGGTGCCATTTTTGATACTCTGGTTATGAAAGATTCCTTAAGAGTAGATTAATTTTTTCACTGGGGGAGGCAGGGGTTTTTTGTCTGTGTTTTCCCCCAAAATATTCTCAAGTGGATTCCTTTTTGGCAGGAATGGGTGGGCGTGGAGGTTGTCTTTTTAGTCATAGCTGGTTCATTTATCTCAGTTGTATTTTGCAGTCTGTTCTTCCTCTTTGGGCTTGTTCCCAAACATACTTTACGTTCACTTGCACATTTTACTTCTTTGAAGCTTTTTAGTAATTGCTTTGGTTCTTGACAACTTCATAACCACAGCCATTAAGTCACAATAAGGACTAATGAAAAAAGTAATAAAATTTCCATGTATAACTAGGATGAAGATTCCAGGGGGAAATATTGAGCAAGTGATTACAGGGAAGATAATTGTCTGGTTAGAGAATTATATGCCCTGTGAGTTTGATATTGAACCTGTAAAATTGTCACTTAAAACCCAAAATATTAGAATTATTACAACCCAAGCTGGAAGTTGGGAAGAGCTTGAGGTAGGTGAATTTTGCTTGCTTTCTGAAGGATGATCAAGTTGTCTGTTTTATTAAAATTCAGGTTTGGTTATTTTTAGTAAAGAAGAAATGCAGTGTTATGCTGATGGTTGCAAATTATTGCTTGCTTTGTATACTTGAGATCTACAGGGCTGGTGGTTTTTGTTGTGTGTGGGCTTTTTGGGTGGTTTGTTGGTTTTTTTAAGGCACTGACATAGCAAGCTGTTTTTCATCCAGTAGTGACACTGGAAATTCAGATTTTGTGTGTGTGTGTGTGTGTGTGTTTGTAGAGTATCGTGGGCATTTTGAATGCTTACAGTTCCGGGAAAAAGTACCAGCCCTACTAGATATGTTGTAGGACACTTTAGTCAGATGAACTCAGAGTTTCTTGACCCTTCACCTTAACTGAACTTTTTATCCTCTCTGTTTTTTTCTTCCTGCTTATGCAGTAATTTGTTTTGTGTTTTGATTTTCAGCATTGTCAATACATTGTGGTCTTCTGCCTTGGCTTTTTTTTTGCTGGTCACCTGTGAACTAGAATAAATAATTTCTTTTCATGTAGCCAAATGAAATATTTTAGGCTTTTGAGACCTAAAGATTTTACCAGCTTTTTGGTGCTGTTACTGCTACTCATACTAATGGAAGTGATGATACGCATGTTACTTTTGTGATTCTGGTGTAAATAGAGGTTACCAAATTGGTGATTGGTTTTCAGCAGTCACTGCTTTCTCTAATAAGATGAAAGGAAAGAAAACAGATATGCGTGTTGCTTCTGTGTCCAGTTTGTTATAGATTGTGTTAATTGGCTGTCAGTTTATAATAGCCATGGCAGATTAACTCTACCTACCCTCAGTTAAACTACTGGGATTCTGTCCTTTTCACTGATTAAAGCAGCTCCTTAGTAGTAGCTTATAGTACTCTTACAGAGTATCTTAGATCATTTATCAAACATCTGTCTGTTGTAGACTAGAATTTATATTCATTTTGGTGTTGAGACAATTAAGACATGGAGAGGTTAAGTGTCTCTTGCCTGAATGTCTTGGACAGTATTAAACGAGTTCAAATGCTGTGCTTTTATTCTTATCCTTTACTACAACAGACAACTGTATGCTTTTGAAAGCTGCGTTTTATATCTCATTCTGTATTACCACAGCATTTTATATAATTGTGCTTGGATTTTGAAGGGTAGGGGAAGAAGCATTGTAAAGGAGGCTATTTTGTGGCTGGTCTGAGTTTCCTAATAAATATTAAATAGGAAATGAAATTGTGCTTGCTCTCGTTGCACATGTCACAGGCAAGGTATATAGTAATTATATTATAGAAGCTGTAATAAATCCATTAAGCATGACTAACCATTTCTTTTAACCTTTAGACAAGCTCCTTTCAAAATGAATATTTGTTTCTTATAATGCTTAACATTCACGTGTGAACTGTTGCATCTTAAGCAGCCGTGCTTGCTCGTAAATTTTGGTGATGTTTCTCTTCAGTGCATCTGTAAATCTTTAAACTTCTTTGCAAAGGGGTTGGAGAGCAGCCATATGCTGAAAGATGGGAAGATAAGTTACTCTCTTGGTTCTTGCTTTAGGTGCAAGTTAGTTACTGGTGCCAAGCAGAGGCTGTAGTGCATGGCAGTTCTTACATTCTTGACCTCAATAGTGTTCCTAGTGTTGCATCATTAAAAGAAAAAAAAATTAAGGAAAATTTTAACTACTTTCTTACAGTGTTTGAATAAAACATACTATTGAGGTAATTTGTACGAACCTTAACTTAGATTCATTAGTCTCTAAGGAAGTATGATAGAGTATGCAATGGAGGTACTTCGATCAGTGAGGAATTGGCTTTGATGCCACCATTTTATTCTCTCTTTTTTCCCAAAACAGGAAGTGAACAAGCCAAAGTATCAATGTTAGGTGTATTTAGTTATGTAGTCATATTTTTGTGATGACTCTTAATAAATTTGACTAGCAGTCTTGTAACAGCAGAGTAAAATTGCTGAGACAGGTATTTGCTTCCCAGCTTGCTGAGTTTAGCACGGGTATTTGTTGTGTAAAGTTGTCCTGTGCTTTTCAGTATGACCTTTGTCTTGAAGTGACAGATGTTGTGCTGTACATTGAACCATACATTACTCACAATGCATTTTAAAACTTTCCAAGATAAAGACAAGAAGGTGAGGGTGGGATTGGTGCTACAGGATGTGGGAAAAAAAAAGTTTCTAAAATGAATAGAGAATGTGCCTGCAAAATTTGCCAAAGCTCCACTGTAAGGGTTGATTTCCTCCAGCTTAGTTTAGTTAAACAGAATGTAAGGTCCATCTAAAGATGTTACTTTAACATTACAGAATGGGGAAGCAGAAAGAATAGTATCTGCTTCTTCCAAGAGAAACTGTGCGATACATACGTTATGGTTTTATGTACGCTATTTGGGCTACAATTTTTATACAAAACAGACTTTAAATTTAAGAGTAGTTGATTGAGCACATGTAAATAATACAGAATTTGAGTACTAGACAGTAAATGCTTCAGATAATTAACCTTGTTTTTACACACTCCTCTTAGTTTTAAGGAGAAGGAGGCCTGTAACTTCAGCTGTGTTCCCTGCCTTCCTCTTTCAGGCGGAAGGTTGTATCTAATGTCCAGAATGTGGGTATCTAACATTAGGCTTCTATGTAGATGTAGCTTATTTTTTCTGAGACAGATTCCCTGCAGCTCCTGTTGATATCAGTGGCAAGGCTGGCAGGGATCTCCTCTGAAATTTAGGTCAGTTTTATATGAGTGGCAAAATAAGGTTTAAGTCTAGAGTTGGTCATCTAGGCTTGCATAGTTTGAGCTTCAGATACAGTAGTATTCTAAAAGGAAAACTCCAGGATGACTTGGTGATAAATACGTGGAGTGAAATCAGTGTAGAGAGGGTGGTTTCCAGCATGAGACTCTTATGGAAGGTACTATACAAATCATTACCTGGACAGATGTGAATTTAAAAAAATAGTAGAGTCATAAATCCATATAAACAGCATTAAGTTTAAGTAACACTATTAAACTAAAAATATCCTCGGTAGTTTGATGAGCTGAAGGTTTGTTACAATTACTGTAAGTTGCGGTGACACTTTTAGCTGAGGTTGCATGGTTTCATTTAAACTTTATTAAACAAACTGGAGCTCGAATATTCCCTGGGGAGTTGGATGCAGCACTAATCTTCTGTTAAATTGTCTTTAACTTATTGGAAACCATCCAGCTAAGGTAGCATTGAGGAGGTTTGTATTAGGAAAGTTACCTAGACAGAATGACATAGTCTGTGACTTTTCCTTTTGTGGAAGGGACCATTTGTTTCCATGGTGGTTTTTGGAAGTAGGCAGATATATTTTTAAGAATTAAAATACAGTATCTAACTACTGAAACTTGGTTTTATTATTTTGAATTAGAACCTTACAGTAAAACGTTAGCTTCTGTAGCCTTGAGGTGTAAAGAATTAGGTGTGCAGTTCCAATTGCATTGCTTTCTCTGCAGTAATATTGAGGTTGGGCCACCGTTACTGGTAGGAGCGATGTGGAGATGGTTTTTGTGGTGTTGACTGCCATAAACTTGCTTTGGGCCTGTTTTGCTTTTCACTGTGGGGTTATGAATACAGCAACAGTGTATCCGATAGCGTAGTGTCTGTCTTGTACATCTGATGAAAGCTGCTTGTGAATGGTCTTTTCTTAGGTGTTTGTAGACAGCTGTCTCCTGAAAGTGTTTGGTAAGACTGCCTTTGGAACAAGTGAATATGCATAAAGAAGGAACTTAAGCCAGTGTAAGAAACAGAGTTGTTAACTACATTTACATCTAAAGGTGGGATTAAAAATATCTCCATGGTCTATGATGCTTGCTGCATAGCACCTGTGGAATTGAGAGAAGAAAGGTAGCTTGTGGGTATGTGAATGTTCTAATTTTTAATATTATAATAGTAATAGATTTATTACTTCTAGAAATGTTACTTTCATAATTTAAGACTTAGTCTTATTTCTTCTCAACATGCCATCATGTTCTATCTCTATGTTGAATAATTGGTACTTTGGTGTTGGGATTTTTTTATTCGAATATTTTATTTGTCTTCCAGGCTCATAATAAACATTGATAATATCTTTGATTTATACTCTGCTCATTTCAGTAGTATTTTCATGTGCCTGGATCTAAATGCATAATGAACTTACTTTTACAAAGCTTTGCGGATGATTTTAAATGGCCAGCATCAGTCATTTTAATGCGTGTGTCCTGGGGAAGGAATGAAAGTAATCACCTTTCCTGTAATTCCATGACCCGTTTTGTAGTTTCTGCGTGCAAACAATAATATTAAAGTGTTCTGTAGCACTAATAACTTGTTCTTTAAATGTAACATGGACTAGCAGTATCAACTTATCATCTAATATTAAATGATATACCGACAGTTGTTTTTGAAGGTCTTAGTAGTATTGGTTGACAAGACTTCTTCCCAACCTTCTCCTTGTCTTCAGTAGGAGTCCAGTCACTTCTGCATTTCACAGTAGATACGTATGTATGGGATTTTCCTAGTCTTGAACACTGTCTGAAGTACACACTTGGCAGTTGTAGGTGCTCAAAGAAGTACCAATGACTGCTGCCTACAGTGCTCTTGGGAGTACTGTGTGTTCCCAAGATGCAGTTGGTCTAAGTTTCATCGCTCTGCTTGTTGTCTTTACTCGTGATACAGTGAGATGTATTTGCTTAGAGTAGGGGCCTTCTCTGTCCTGCAAAACTGCAAAACAGCAACTCTACCAAATATTTCACAAGAAATATTGCTCTATGCAGTTTTGTCACCAGAGAGGTGGTTGCGTTTCAGTGACTCCTAGAAATACGTAACTTGTTTCATGCACTTAGGGATGTAAGGTGATACATACAATATCTCTGGAGTACTAATATATGGTCTGCAGTTAAGGTTGTCAGATTACAAATTACTTTAATTTCTGTTGATACAGGTAAATCTCATAAAGGAATGGCCAGTAAATTTTATGATTGTGAAAGTACTTGACTGACTAAAATCACTTTATGTTCTAGCCTATTACATATAGTCAGTTCATATTTATTGGATAAATAAAATTTCCTATTAAAACCGTAATTGGAAGTTTTACATGGCTATGGGCTGTTGTATTTCTTTTAATTAATCCTAGCAAGAAAATAGTGCACAAGTATAACTCGGCGAGATTGTGCTTGTGTTCCTATTGAGAAGTGCTTTTGCAGTAAGTGGGCTCAGCAGTGACAGCAGCTGGAAGGTAGCTAGAGTTGTGTAAAACTGCTCTGCCCAGAAATTGCGGGGATTGTCGGTGCAGCAGGAACGCAGCACTGTGCCGCTGTACAGCTGAGTTCATATGGAGCCTCCTTTGCTCCTCCCTGCCATGCTGGGGAGAAATTGTAAGGAATTGGATCAAGGGACACAAAATCAGTAGTTATAAATGGATGGAGGGGGGAAATCCTTCATAATTTTTAATGAAAATTATTTGAATTTTCTGTGCAGCCAGGAAGCTAAACCTGAAAACATCAATAATGACACAATGCTATATTAGTGGCTGTATATGTTGTGTATGTTTCAACCTTATTTTTGCAGTAAGCAATAATTAGGTTACTTGAAAGTCCATTATAATGTGTGTAAGGCCATAAGCATCTGGTTAGTTAACGCTTTGTTTGTGTATAAACTTTTTTGCCAAATGACCACAAACCAGATTGGATTGGTGAGAAGTTCAAAAAAATTAACTGAGGGGGAGAAAAAAACAGAATGCAGTCTATTTTTATTAAAAGTGTGTCTACGCTCATGCATATAAAAATACAATAAATTTAAAATATTTTCATCAAAGCAGTGTTGCTAGATTTGTGTAGGATCTAGGTTGTTTGCTTTACCTTGGCAAAATAATGAAGCCAGTAGCTTCCCCTTTTTATGTCCCCTTAAAAATCCCAAGCTTTTACTCATTAAACATGTGGTGGGGAGTTGTCCCTGTTGGCTGAAAATTTGCTGTAGTTATGTTGTGCATAAGAGGTGCAGAGAAGACGAGGTGAAGCATCCCTCTGATGTGAAACACTTCAGTTAATTTCTTGCACATGTTTGGAGGAAAGGCTGTGGTGTGAGGGTCAGTTTCTTTGCAGAATCTTTATTTTGCTTCCTGTTTCCGTAATTCAGAAGAGCTGGGGAGTGTGGAGAATGTGCTTCAGGTTGTAAATATTGTATCTGAGAGTCTGTTTCAAGTTAGGGAAAAATCTTGGAAGAAAACTTCAACTGGTATGCCTAACAGTGCTTGAGCATTCATTAAATCATCACATGTAAAGACACAAAAAAAGAAAATGACTATATGGACAGATGTTAATATGAAATAGTGAAATTTAAACACTACATAAGCCAGGTAACAGTATTATACCAACATTCTTCCGCCGTATAATTAAATCCATGTTAATTGATAGCACCAGGGCTGTGTGGGTCACACTTCAGGTTTATTTCTTAGATCCTTTGAATTTTTTTCTGGTCAAAAGTACCCAGAATCTATAATAAAATTTGAAAAGAAACATGACCCAATTTCTGTTTTTACACACCATTGTTAAGTGAAGTTACTAGTCTGTTTAAATGTTGACTAGGATTAAATTAGGGAGGAATGTTTCAATGTGTTTTACTTATAAGGAGTGATTTTTCTTTTGATGGATGAATTAATTGAAATGTAGCAGAAGAGAGTGCTGGATTAAGCTCTTAAGTGTTCTGTTTTATTTTGGCTGACAAAAAGCTTGAGAAGGTTTTGGCCATGCTGGTGTTGTTTGTCTGGCTTGTTATATCAGGGGAAGGAAAATGCCTTACTATAAATACAGTGAAATAGCTGTCATGTACAGCATCATTTCTTTTGGCTTCGAGATGGTAAATAGCTCTTTCAGCACTACACAGTAATTTACATGTGATCCAGGTCATGGTGTGTTATTCTCTGCAACTTGTTTTTTAATAAAGGACTTGTTTTGTTCAGCAAGATACTTCACTTCTTAAGCACTTTGTTAGAGAGTTGCTTTATGCTTGTAAAATTTGAAAGCAAGGACTGCTTTTCAGGAAGCTCATGTGCAAGTATAAATGGGACGTCATCAAACTTTTCACGTTTACAGATTGTGAACAAGTTTGAACAGGTTTTAGTTGGCAATCAGATTTTGACTGTGCAAGAAAATCTTAGGTGAAGAATTACATTTAGTCCAAAATTTATCTGTAGTATTCCTGTTAAAGTCATGCTTCACTGTACTGTCTTATGAGCATATAAGTGGTGATTAAATATTTTTTTATATATACAGAAAAGTAGACTGGTTGCTAGATGAAACTGCTTGAAGGTTGCTGCTGGAGCTGCTTTTAATAATATTCACCACTGTTGGTTACAGATCATTTCTCTGGCTTACATGCAATGTAAAATTGATCATAAAGCTAGCTTATTTTCCTTTTGTGTGACAATAATGGTGCTTAATTTAGAACAAATTATAATACGCTATTGAAGTCAGAGAAAACTTAGTCAGTGAACTGTTGAAATCATTGGTGTTAACTTTAGGTCTACTTCACTTTTTTTAGGAAGATTAGATTATTAGATCTCCGTTTTCTAGTAGTCAGATTTTCCCACTATTTAGGTGAAATCATGCATTTAATTTCTTCCTATCTTTTTATTGTAAAAGTAAATATAAGGTGTATAAGATTGAGAGTCCTTAAGCTATTACATTTCTATGACATCTTTATTGACCAAATCTTTTTTTTTCTCCTCTCTTCTCACTCAACACAGTTACAGACATAGAGCTAAAGCGACTGAAAGATGCTTTCAAGAGAACTTGTGGACTCTCATATTATATGACTCAACAGTGCTTCATCAGGGAAGTTCTTGGTGATGGAGTCCCTCCAAAAGTTGCTGAGGTAATCAATGAACTTGCTGTTTTTCTGGGGAGGCATACGCGGTTGATAATGTACACCTATAGATGTGCACACACAAATATGCCTGTATAGATACACAAGCTAATTTAATTTCTTTCCTTTTTTCATGCAATATCACCATGTATGTTCTATATCTGAAGATAATGTTCCAGACTTGGATCATGGGTTGTCAGTGATGTGTGCTTGATGGAGCTACTGATTCTAAGCCAA
Source organism: Haliaeetus albicilla (assembly GCF_947461875.1). Classification (NCBI taxonomy): domain Eukaryota; kingdom Metazoa; phylum Chordata; class Aves; order Accipitriformes; family Accipitridae; genus Haliaeetus; species Haliaeetus albicilla. The sequence continues at coordinate 2,935,010 of NC_091491.1, read as the reverse complement.
CTAATAGGTGGTAGATGAATTTGAAGTAAACCTGAATATCCAGATGTAGATTTGGGGAAGTAAAAGGTTGGGAAGTTTTAACACTATATGTAGCCATTATAACAGAGGATTTTATTTAATCTGGACATGTACTTGCTTTTGGTTTCTCTGAGATTCCGTTGGCTTTTACTTTGTTTTCTAAATTGGAAGATTGATCTTTACAAGCTCTTAAAAATAATTTATATGTATAATAAATGTATAAATTAAATGAAAAATAGCCAGAATAAAAATGTTACATGGATATAAATACTGTGTGTATATCTAAAAAAATAGTAATACCATCCTGCACACATGCGTGTTAAAAAATATTATTTTCTTTCATAGTGTTACCCCTGTCTCGAGAGAGAAATTAAAATATTGTTTGCAGAGAAGAATAAGATTAGCCAGACCTTTCAAATGATATCTTGCTCCATGTCATTTCTAATCACAGCTTCTATTTCTGGTGTCTTCAGTGTTATTGACCTCACAGGCAGCGTACAAGTCTTCCAGTTTTATTTAGATTATGTGAGTAGTGAAGTGTGCGTTGCAAAAGGTTTAACACTGTGGTAGTGTTACTTTTTTTCAAAGCTTAATCTTTTCTCCATTATTTTTTTCTGTTTTTCCTAAGTGTTGACCAAGAGTATGATATTACTTGCTTCTGTAATACAGTTAACAGTTTGATTTTTATGTGGGTATTCAAGCGCTTAACAGGAAAAATTGCAATGTGTGTTAGCACTATCAAATTACAAGGAACTATATGATTTGCCCATAGCTTAAAGCATGTCTTAGTATTAATTTCTGTATACGTTGTCTAGATGCTTTGACTGTTAGTAGTTCATAAGGTTAAACAAAAAAATGTATCCTACACTGTATAAGATTGGTTTGAAATAATATAAGATGTTGAAAATTTTACATTATGAGCTAACTTGTACCTTTTTATCCCTTTTATGCCAGTATTAAGGATTAAGTTATGGATTTGGATGAAGTAAACTTTTGGTCACAAATAGAGACTCCAGGTTTTCAAATGTCTGCTGGCTACCTTCTATTTTATTTTTAAAAAATCTGTCCTTAAAGACACAGTTTCGGTGGTGATTATTTTTTTTTTACATTCATTACGGTTATACTGCAGTTCTTGGTTTCCAACTGGCGAAACAAAATTAATGGAAGAATCATAATTGTTTTTTGATGTCATCTCATCAAAACTGGCACATCAACATCTCAAGATTCTAGTACAAATTACTGTGTACTTCTAGCATTCATATTCAGGCAATGCAGTAGTCATATCTGTGAGCTTGAATACTGTAAATTTGGACAAAATTTGGATTTAATTCTGCTCATACTATAAAGGGATGCTTTGTAATTCCTGGCTTCAGGGTGTGGAATGGCAGGCAAAGTCATTAGGTATCTTAAAGCCTTATTCTGAGTTTTCAGCTTTTCAATCATTCAAATCGATCATTTTGAGCCTCAGATTGCTGGGCTGTCTTCTCTGCATGTTTTGAATAGTAGTTTTTCATATCTGAGTAGCGATAGACCTTCAGGAATTCATTAAGTGAAAAACACAGAGTTTTACAGCAGGGACATAGAGAACTGAAGCTAGTGGAACTTTGGTCAAACAATTTGCATGATTGTCATACACACGAAACATTTTTTAAATGTCTGGGACAGTAATTTTCTGAAAGGATCTCTTGGAAAAATGGAGTTGAAGATATTAATTAAATTAAATGAACAGAAGTGCTTTACGTTGTTTTAACTGTGGGAAAGCTGGTGAAGAGGTGAGATGTATGAACACAGCATTTATTTTTAAATCTAAGGAAGTAATGCAATTACTATATGCACTTGTGGGCATCTTGATAGAAAAAGTATTGTTCAGAGGAGGTGAAAGGATGGAATGCTGATAATATTTCAAGAAAGCATTTTTAGTAGCTTTATATTTTAGATTGAGGAGGGGAAGAATGTTGAGAAAGGACCTCCTAACCTTGGCCCGTGCAGTCATTTCAATGACTAATTAGATTATACTTTTTATATATACCTACATATATTATGATTGTGAGACAGTTTATACACAGCATTGTGTGATAACTTACTAAGTAGTTAAGTGCAGTGCATCTTTTTCTCTAAATGTGACTAATTGGTTAACAAGCTGCAGTCCGAGTAATGCAAAGAGAAGAGGGATGATGCTAACAGAGACATGAAGGACACATTGAGGGGGGCTGCTAAAAGAACAAGAACACAGACTTGTCAAGGACTGAGAAGAGGGGTCATAAGGATAAAATCAGGAAAGAATCCAGGACATTTAGAAAGGAGCCAAAAGAATGCCTTGAGCATCCTCTCCTACTCTTCCAGCAGGCTTACTAGAGTGTATGGGCACAGCGCCAGCGATTTGGACCTAAAGGGAACTGTTTGTATAGACTGAGACTTTTTTTTAACAGAAGAGGAACCATATTGTTACATTCTTCAGTTATCCATGAAACATAACATGTCAGACTTAAATTTTGTAAAGAAATATGACTATGTACAATTCAATTATAGTAAATTTTACATTCTGAAATGTAAATTGCTATGATACTGTCTGGGTGTGGCTATTTTAAGTAAAGGTGCAACAGTATTAAGTAATTTTGGAAAATACAAAATTTCATCATATTTTGATGGTGCATCTTATTAGAAGAAGTTTTCCAAATAGCACATTAGTGTGAAAAATTGTGGAGCTCCTTCCTTAGAAATGCAAACTAATCTCTGTTATATATCGTTATATAACTATTCAGTGTTTATATACTCTTCCCAAAGAATGGTTAAGCAGCTAAACTCAAAGTAATGTCAGCTGCCCATGGTTGTAATTACGTATGTTAAATACTATTATATTGGACATTATCCATAGAATTCCTTTTCTGTGTTTATATCATGAACAGTCAATGTGTTATGTTGAAATAATATATAAAGGTAATATTTGGCATTCAACTGATATCATAACTGAGATGTACAAAGTTCAACAGAAGGAAGTTGAAAAACTAAGAAATGGGTATGAATTAGAAATACGCTTTGAGATGGATGAAGAGAGGAGACAGCTTTATTGGAGGTAATCTATAAAATAGATGTTCTTAAGAAGTCTAAAAGCACAGAAGGGTTAACTTTGAGTGATGGAGAATCAAGTATAAAGAAAAGATCATATTTTACTAAAATTTGTGAAAGAAAAACAGTGATTTCTCATTTGTTTATTCATGTATGTATTTTTTGTCTTGGAAGTCCTGTTAATCTGAAATGCAAGAATTCTCTTCTTTGTGCTCTTTGTGGTTTATTTTTTTGATCAGAAATAGCTATATTAAGACTTAAACTATAGTGTTCAGCAGAGCTAACTGCATATTTTTAAAAAAGTAATGATTCCAGTGTAACATAAAGGTAAATTGCTTACATATGCAGCGTAGCCTTGAAGGCATCTTGTGAAATCAGAATGATTAGAAGTAGAAAGTGTGGAATTCAAATCTCTGCCACGACATTGTCCATGATGCATGTACAGTTATTGTGTCCAAATAGAGCACAAATATAGTTTTAGTAATTTAGCCCTTCAAGCATTTGTAAATGGATTAAGTTTCATAATAGAAGAGGATGATCTGAGCACCCTGTGGGAAGTTAATGTATTTGGGTAGCGCTATGTCTTATAGTGGAATGAAACTGCAGGTTCTACATAATGCTTTCTGTAGAATTAGATTCATCTGTATTATTGGCCTCATTTACATTGACTTGCCTTCAGACATCTTTTAATAGTCTTAAGTGGATAGCAAATGAAAAGCGATAGCTTGATGGGTGGACAAGGAGAGGATTTACTGAAGGTAACACACAGAACTATATTGAGGTAAGTGTCTTCAGGGAAACTGTCTGCTTCAGTGTTGTGTCTGGTCATAACTGTGACAGAGGTGTGAACAAAATTTTAGAATTTTTTTACTGCCTTGTTGCCCAATGCTTCTTTGGAGGTCGTCTAGAACCCATTCTGCAAATGAATTCTGCTAGTCTGCTGCCTGCTGTTGGAAAGGCAACAGTGGTAGATTTTCCACACCCTGTTATACACAAAGCGTAAAGGGCAGTTGCACTAGTAAATCTAACGTAGCTAGTCTGTGTTAGGTATTTCCTTTTCTTCTTTTTGCCACTACAGCACCGCGTGGCTTAGCCAGATCTACCCAGTGCCCTTGACAGGCCCGTGGCTGGTTTTGTTTTGTCTCTCCCAGTCCTGGCTTAATTTTCACTTGAGATGGAAACCACACCGGAGACAGTAAGAGCAGTGACTCATTCACGTGGCTCTGGTATTCAGCTCTCTTCTTCCACCCTTTACTTGTGCTTGAGGATTTTGGCTGCAGCCCTGTGATTGCTGTTACTGGAGGGGAAAGAGGGGATAGAAAGAGGGATTTTTGGGTCCAGTAACTTTCTTCTTGTTCCACCTAACCTTGTGAACCTCTTCTAGAATGCCAACTCATTTAGGCTGAGGTACTTGAGGAAACAGATCTGTCTGAGCTTTGTCATTAGACATTTCTGAAGCTCAATTTTTGAGCCCCACACCATTGTCCTTGAGAGACTCCAAGGAGAGATGTGCCAGCCTCTGCAGATGTGGAAGTTAATAGGCATATAATATACTCATTGGGAATTTTCAGCTGATTCTTCTGCCTTTTTTTAATAGGAAAAACTACAGGTTCAAAGCCTCACAGTGATATTATTGCACCTGTTCACAGAGGCTTCCTTTAAGTGCTGTCTGTTTCCATCTTTACTCAGAACTGTCTCTGAAAGTGTCAGATTACTGTCACTTTGTGATTTACAAGTGATTTATTATGAAACAATATTATAAGTGATTAAACTACGAAGGAAGCTAAATTTTCTTTTATTAATAACAAATAGTGGTCAGCAGATGACCTCAAAAGCTGGTCTTTTTAATAATGCAGCAAGATTTTATTTTCTCTCATGTCTGTTTCCAGTGTTGAGCTGTTTGTTTTAAAGCAAATAAATCTTTTGGCAACAAGTTTTGTTACATCTTGCTTTATCAATGTAAAAGGCGCAAATTCTTTCTAAGTACTTTACTGATTTCTTAGCTTACAGTTAGAGTAACAAATATTGACGGCTGCCAGTTCTTTGGTAAACAGTTTCCTGGCATATAGACCTGCATCAGTGAGATGGTAACTTTTTTCAGTCTTACTTTGGGAGACATGGCACTCGCATTTTGCAAAGGGACTTCAGCCTGTTGAGAATTGGTTTCCTCCTTATTCTACTCCCTTGTAATGTTGTGCTGTCTGACTCCTTTGAAGGGCACAACTGGTAATAGACTGCACTTGATTACACTGAATGTCCTACATGGTTATGGTAGCGTGTAGGTCCCTTGTAATATTTGAAATATCATTTATGTAGTTATTTTATACCAGTTTCACAGTCAGCTTAATCCTGGCTACTTATTCTCACCCTGAGGTCATGCACTTTGAGCTGGATTAATGAAACCTGATAACAGAAATGGTTAATTCAAACCCAAGTTGGTTTCCTGATTTCATTCATAGTCCTGCTGCATGAATGCTTGTTTTGGCATAGATGTTGGAAGTGGTGTGTGGGTGGGAAGGAGTTGTTGGGGGCAGGCGAATGGTTAGCACTCGTTTAAGCCAGCGATGAAACTACAGTGTTTAAGAGAGGCAGAAGATGGAAAATACTTTTAAAAAGTAATTAAATGTAGGCTGCACGTGTCTGCAAAGAGACAGGAAAAATTCTAATCGTACTTAAATGTAGTTTTGATTTATTTTTGAAAACCTGATTTAGAATTATTCCTGTGGTTTTTCAAACATAAATTCATTATACTAGAGTGTTCACTGGATGCATCCACTAGGTTTATGATCCTAATTCTGCTATTTGTGGCAGGTCCTCATACAGTGGTAGATTTTGTGCTGTAACAACCTTTATACTTCAAAACTGAAGTCCTAATTAATATGAGAATTTGTACATCCCTGTAGTGATTTTGTTTTATTGTGGTTTAAAAGTAGATTATTTTGATGTGTTTAAAACTTTAACTTGTTGGGTAGATTCACAGGATTTCACATGCTTAAGATAACGTTAGTGATACGCGTTTTTTCCAGAACTGCTGATGGTGTAGAGGACAAGTGTCACTCCAACTGCACATACCATCTCTCACTGTTGTTTTCTAGTCATCTCTGAGTGTAAATGTTTCCTGATGGTTATGGTGGAAGTTTAAAAAAATTTAAAAGTGTTTTGATTCTGTAGATTGGTGGATTTTTGTCTGTGTGCCCCAAGGTGTCATGGCTTCTTTGGTAGGCTTGCAAAACAGGCTAAAATGTATTATGCAAGCATTTGTAGTTTCAAAGGGAAAAAACCCCAAACCAAACAGAGCTTAGAAGGTCAAAAAAAGTGTTGCTTTAGCTGTTTAGAATTGTCTGGTTGTAGTTCCTATGTTTAAAAACAAACAAAAGACAGGGGGAAGGGATACAGGTGTTGCAGTTAAGATCTGGGGATTTCATCCCATGGTTTACTAATGATTCACTCTGCTTTGTGGGTAATACACAAAATAGTGAATCTGTCCGCATTAATTATGAAGCTCTGCTGACCTCTGAAGTCTGCTATTGCTATTTGGCTAAATTCTCATATAAAGAAAATACTGAAGGCTTTACTGGAGAAAAATGAAAAAGCAGTACATAACTGCATGTACGCATCCTGGTTTTAATATTGTTTATTCAGAATGTAATTCAGATGCAAGCAAAGAAAATACTGTTTAAAATGTGCACAATACTTTTCTTAATAGAAGTTGATCTCTGTTCCTTTATCTTTCCCTCTGAAAAAGTTATATTTAAAAAACAAGTTCAGCAAATAAGCCTACTGTCCAAACCATGATCAGTGACAAATCACTTTGTTCTGGTCTTTCACAGTAATAGTTCCCCATCAGCTAGACTTAATACTTACTCTTTATGGTTAGACGTACAGTGTGATATCTATAAGAAATCAAATTGTAAGACATAGACACTGAAATAATTCTTGTATGTAAGAATAATTGATAAGTTCTGACTGCTTTAAGTTGTATTACCTAATGCAGATTTCTGTCTTGTGATACTGATAAAGTACTGGTGCTTTTAGGAATAGATTTGGGATTACAGGAGGAGTCCATGTTTGAAGAGCAGTATAGCATACATATTTTAATTTGTGCTTTGTAGTGTTAGAGGCAAGGTGAAGTAGTACCTTGCAATAAGCGAATTGGTAATTCTTGTTTACTAAAAGCAGTTGCTGTTTGTCCTAAAATGACTGACTTCCTTCATATCTCATGTATCAGTATTGCATCACTGTTAAGATGCTGTTGAGTAAGTTAAGCTGCAGTATACAGACTACTTTTCATGTGAAAGGTAAATGCTTCAGCCCTTCCATTGACAATGTTGTTCCTGGTAGCGGCTCTGTGGATCTTCAAGTAACTTCCAGATAGAAGTCTTGATTTCTATTGCTTTCTGTTGGAAGCAAGATTTAAGTACTATTGTTAGAGCAGGGTGCTAAACTGGAATGGTCATTCTAGCAACAGTTGCAGTGATAAGATAGTTAAGGTATTGTTGATGGAAGGTTGGTTTTTTTTGTGTGTCACAACATTTCAAAGCAGCAGTTTTTGATGGCTTACTGGAAGTGTATCTCCCATGACTGGGGCAATGAAACACTTGATGCTCCAACAACCTCTTGATGGCTTTGAGACTATCAAAGCCTCGTCTGAAGGAGATTTCATCTTCATTACCTTGATAAGACTGGGGAGGTAGCACCAGTGAGCAAGCAAGAAGCTGTCTTCATTGGAGGATTCTAGCTTTTTTTTTTTTTTTTTTTAAATATATATTGCTGTTCAGGAAAAGTACCTGCATTTCACTAAATAAAAGCCCCTGGAAAGGCTGTTTTATAGATACTGGAAGAGCTATGAAAGTTAACAGAACTGAAATCAGAAGTGTGTTTAGCTGAATGAGAGATGACTAGCCTAAAAACTACATAAGAAGGAGCCTTAGTATAAGTTGTTGCGTTTAGTTCTGACATCCCTGTTTGCCCTGTTAACTTTTTGGTTAACTTCTCTGTTTTATTATTCTAGGTTATCTACTGTTCATTTGGAGGAATATCCAAAGGGCTGCACTTCAATAACTTGATAGTTGGATTAGTTCTACTTACAAGAGGCAGAGAGGAAGAGAAAGCAAAATGTAAGTAATGTAACTTAGAACAGTAACAACAGGCTAGTGGAGAGTGAGTGTATAATACGCTTATGTAAAGCAAGCATAAATTGTGGTATACTAAGTCCCTATTTTTATATGTAACCAGGGCATACATTTGCCAGTAAAGATAGTATATTTTTAGACTTTTTTAGCTGTGTATTTTGAAATTCAGTGCATTTTTGTTTTCTGTACTCACCAAAATGAAATATTTGATAAGTCATCATGAATGTAAATGTTAGGATCCTACAGAAAGACTGTTGATCACTGTATGTGGGCAGAGGAAGGAGGACGGCATTGATATGTTTCAAAACAAATGAAAGCATCTGCCTACTGACTTCTGTTGTTTTGTCTTCCTTGTTAATCTGACTTGATAGTATTTATTTTCCTTTTGATTAGTGGACAATAGTAAAAGAAAAAGGAGATACTTCTTGACCTAAATCTTGTTGAGCTATATTGAAATTGAATTAATCTAAGTTTTTAGTGCTTTAGTTGTTGCACAGCTTTTGGCATTCTCAGCCAGTTGTGAACTTAATAATTGAAAAATGTAACCACCATATTTGCTTAAACATTTCTCTACTTCCTCAGACATTTTCAGTCTCTTTTCTAATGAATCTGGGAGTTATGTTGTCCGTGAAGAGATGGAGAAGATGCTGCATGTGGTCGATGGAAAAGTCCCAGAGTCACTCAAGAAATGTTTCTCTGAGGTATTTCCTACAGGTTTTATCCTCTTGTATTTACAAAAAAAGTGAAAATTACATTGGGTAGTTTGTTTTTCTCTGACATACATGCTTGTGCATGTATGGGAACAAATGGACCTTGTTTAAATTGGGTAAAAGCTCATAGCTTCTTATGTTGTAATATTACGTTAATTTGTATTGATGTGAATTGCAGCTTGGTGTATAAATGTAGGCATTCTCCATGCTGCTTTACTTACTGTGCTAGTTTGAAAGGTATCATTTCCCAAGGGTAATCATGTTACCAAGTAAATTTAACTGCTAATATTGTTAGTGGAATTTTTTCATTAGTGTGGACATTTTACTGTGATTGGGGAAGAAATCTAGAATACAGGTCTGAGAGGGGAAGGAAAGTCTGCATCCTGGATTTAAAAATGCCTGCCAGCAGTGGTTGCTTAAAAATAGTAGTTTTATAGTATTACTTTTGTCTCACTGTGCCTGCTAGGAGCTACAACATTTATTTATGCTTTAGGTTGTTTGAGAGATGTAATGTTTATGAAGTTTGCTGAAGTCCTCTAAAACAGGCTATTGTTACTTTTAAATATTCACAGATATTTCTTTGGCACTAGTGATCCTGATGAATTGTCAGGTTTTTGTGCTTTGGTTGCTTCATTTGTTATCAGAGGACTACAGATCAGCAAAATCTAGTCATCATTATACATTCCACTGAAAAACCGATTGACTAGAAGCTTTATTTGTGAATATCAGATTACTTCATTACCTTAAATTTTATTGTACTGTATTGAAGGTAACTTTGGTTATAGGCATTGACTGAGGCAGACTCATTTAATCTGGCGGTGGTGTCATGTTGGCTTTGTAGGCAATGATTACATTCGTCATTCTTGGCTGGAATCATAAATCATATGTATACTGCAGTCCAGTTTCTGGAGCTGACCCACTTCAGTATTTCCTATTTATAATTTCCCATCAATATGGTGTGATGAATTATACCCTAAAAGTTAATTGCACACTGTCCAAGAAATCCAGAAATACTTTATGCAGTCTTGCAGGAAGAGAAGTATCAATCTGGCTTCATACCATTTTCCTGTTCAAGAAAATGCTGTATATTGATTTTTCTTTTAAAATGAAAATAGTGTAATAACCCACTCAGCAGGATTTACTGGCCTGTTAATCATACTAGGTCATTGCTGGAGAGTGAGAAAGTTTAATGTTCCTGCTGTGGGCCTTCCTTCCTGCCGTATGGCAGATGAGTTTATGCTTTCAAGGATGATGTTTATAGGTACTCCTGTTCTTCAGAATTATTGCATGTACTCATCTAGAAATATAAGCTTTAAAATGCATCTTGAGTTTTTCTCAGTCTTGTTTCTGAAATACAGGAAACAAATTCAATGATACCTGTATTGCTCTAGTTTTTTTTTTTTTTTTGCTTAAGCAAGTGGTTCCATAATGGGTTAAGTCCTGCAAAGTCCATGTTGTTGAGTTGCCCTTTTCCTGACTGTCATTCTCCTAACTTTGTGCTGGCTCAAGTATTTATATGATGCCTTGATGAACTGGATTGGGAAACTGATCTGGCTGAGAAGTAAGCCCTTTTTCTGTAATCCTATAAGTTATTTTTCAGCTAGATCTGTTTTGCCACATGACTGCACTAATGTGATTGCTGTCACAAAAGAGAAGGGATGAAGGATCAGAAACAGCGTTTGGTAAGAGGAAGGTTAGGACCATGCTGTCAGTCAGTAGTGTGGATCTATACAGATTAAACTGTTGATGGAATAGCAGTGTAGCATCTTGACTTCCTTGAATTATAACCACGTGGAAGTCTATGATAGTAGCTGTAAGTATTGGGGTATTTCTGCATTCATTTGTTCGAGAAAAATGTAACGCTCTTTAGTCTAGGAAAAAGAGGCATGATCTGAAATGATCCATTACAATTGGAATATGAAGCAAATGTTTTAGCAGCGATGGTGATTAACCATTTGAGCAAACTGGCAAAGGAAGTAGTGGATTTTCAATTTTCTGTAGTTGGCAGTTGCAGATAGTCCGTGGCCAAATGCAAACTGTTGGATTCTGTAGAGATGTAGTTCAGCAAAGTTTAATGGTCTGTGATATTAGGGAAGTTTAAATAATCAATGACTTGAAACCTCTTTCACTTTGCAGACCCCTGTTTATGTCTCATGGAGATTAGGATCTCCATAAAATGAGTTTGTCTACTGATAATAAGTTTGCCTGGATTTTAGTTAGTTTTGTAGGTCCTGTAGAAATTAGTCTGCTGATCTCTATGGTTTCATGGCCACAGCTTGGAAACCATTCAACTAAATGGTTTAAACAGCCTCTCCAGCATTTAAACTCTGTGAATCTATAGTTTTTATGTATTCCTGAACAGGCAGTTCCATAAGACATCCAGCAAGAGGACTGAGTTAGGAGATACTATGAATTGACATTCATGTTTACATGTATGCTCCAGAGTGGGTTTTGGTCAATAGAGGCAAAAAATTGACGTGCTACTGCAGCGATTAATCATATTATTAGTTATTCACAAATCTAGTTTCTCTGTGTTAAGTGTTTGTATAGTTGCGCAGATATAACAGAATGTTTATGATTTTATAGCACCTGTTACTTGGCACATAAGAGCTTTTATCTATCATAATAAATTTAAATTCATAAAAATAACCTCTGTTATTTTGAGTTGTAAGTAACCATTTTTCTTCTAATCCCTTTAACCTGAGGCTCAGAGTAAATGACTTTCCAAAGGACACATTGAGTAGGTGGTTGAAATGCAGAGAGAGCTGAGGAGTCTAATTTCCCTCCCAGTGCTGTATTTCAGAATGAAATGGAAAAACAGGCATGGCTCCAAATAAAAAAAATTATTGTAGTACTTATTTTTATAGGACATTGTCCCAATTATTGTTCATACAGCTGGATGGTTCCTGTTTACTGGTACTGAGAAAGCAGAGAAAAACAGCTCACATTTTCTTATTTTTCTTACAGGGTGAAAAGGTAAACTATGAGAAGTTCAGGGTTTGGCTATTGCACAACAAAGATGCTTTCACGTTTTCCCGTTGGCTGCTGTCTGGAGGTGTATATGTGACACTCACTGATGATAGTGATACCCCTACCTTCTATCAAACCCTGGCTGGAGTCACACACTGTAAGTAAACAATGCTTGTTATTACGCACATTTTTTAAAACTGTTTCTGAGTTCACAGACATAAACTGTTGCCTTGCTGTAGTTGTTTATTAAAGCTCCCTACTCTGATGAGATACGTGCAGTTCTGTTCAGTGAGATAAATTTCTTCTCCGTGCTAATTTGTTCTCTGCTTTTTGTGCTGTGACATGTAAAACATTGTTATGTACAAGGACACTGTTGGTCGTTATTTTTAAGAGATAACAATACAGAGTTAGCAACACTTCTTGCAGTAGAAGTTTGCTACTGAGCAAATTAAGAAAAAAAGAAAAGGAAAATATTTTCTCTTTGGGGGAAATGCATTTATTTAAATTGACTTGACATTAATACTGCTTTAATATTTGGTCTTTCAGATATAGTGGATCGTAAAACTATTGAGACAGTTCTGAAAATAATGCTCAATTCAGAAATAAGTATTACTTCTTAATTTGCTTTCTGCAGTAAAATAAGTAATATTCCTGGCACGTGATGTAGACAGGGAACTAAATTAACTAAAGAGAAGCCTCCTCAGGATTTGCATTTAGGAATAATCTCCAAAGAACAAGAAGGAGCAGCTGTTTTTTAAATTAAATGTAAAAACAAAAGGCTGATAAATTATACTTGATAAATTATGCTATACATTACAGTAAAGCATCTAAGGGACTGTGGTATCCCTAGGAGAAGGGTGTTTGCTATTGAGATGTTAGTGATTTGAGCAATCTGGTTGTGTTTTATGTACTCTCATAGATTTTCTTTGTTGGTGTCAGCACGGCATTTAATCTCTTTAATGGGTGGGTTACTTGAATAAAGCAACATACAGTTTTTTCTCTTGGTTTTAAATATGAGCATTACAATTCTGTTCTGACCATCTGAAATGAAAATGCATAATAAAATTAGTTTATAGGGAGATAATTTATTTGCGTTACATGAGAGACTGCAGTAGACGTTGAGGTTTCAGAAGACCACTAAATTCTCTGAGGTCTAATAGACAAGGTAGAGAAAGAGGTATGCAAAAAAAACCAAAAAAACAACAACCCTCTTTGAATTTTCTAGACTTCAGCCCTTGGAAAAATCTCTCAAGCTGTATCGAATTGAGATCCACCATGCCTCCAACCTTGTCAAGTTTCCTCTGCCCTAAGTGTTCAAAGAAAGCTTTGCGCCAGGCCTCTGGATATTACCTCAGAGCTTACTTCAATTTTTTTCATGCTTCAAAATTGAAACTTTTTCTGAACAATTTTTACTATGCTTTTTGTCGAAAGTTTATTTATACTGCAACTGAAGTTTATAATAAAAAACAAAATCAAGAGCTACTGTTTTAGTAGATTTTATTCCATATTTAATGTTCTCACTTCCTCTGGTTTTAATATACCTGTCACTGTTACCCTCTGCAGCCAGGCCCTCAACTGTATTCCTAGCTATTTCAAATGTGCAAAATCAATTATTCGAGAAAGAAATGGTCTTTAGACTGAAGAGCATAATGTTCTACTTTAGCCAACCCACACCTATGTTCTTGTATCAAGAAGAAAGCCTTTCTTCAATTTATAGTCTAAGAGATTTTCTCAGTTTTAAACAAAGAATTAGAGAAATTAAGATTGAAGTGCTATAATTATAAACAAAATTAAGGAGACTGGATGAGAAGCATATTAGAAAAAAATGAATGGGGACAAAATCTATTCCAATTCTTAGAAAAAAATTGTTCAGGTGGTTCCATGTCATATTTATCTCTACTGTAGTAGTTATTTTTTCTTTTCATTTTGTAGAGGGAGTGTTTTCATCTTCTCATCTCAAATTTCTCAACCTTTGTCTTAACAGAATCCCAGTTACTTAATCAGTCTCTAGCAAATCAAATTGCCTCAAGTACCTCAGTTTACATTTGAGCCTTTTTGATTGCAAGGACCTATCAACTGATAACAGCGTCTCTGCTACCATTTCAGCCTTAAAATCTTTTTCTGAGGATGCCTTCTGCAGGAGCGTAGTCTGTTTTCCATTTAATGACTATTGTCTGCTCTAACTTCCAGTTACCTCTTTAACATCTTCAACTGTGCAGTCTCAGAGGTTGCTTAATTGCTGTTACATATACTGACTTCTTTATGAAGCAACAGTCTTGCTCTCTGTTTAAATTTTCATAGCAGACTCAGTTATCTTACCTCAGTGTAGCCATCATCTTTGTTGAAAATGTCAGTCCTGAAATCAGCTTATTCTGCCTCTTAGCTGTATCTTGTAATTCCTCATATTTTAAGGTTAGAAGTTCAAGTAATACTCCTGTATTTGGTTTTAATCTCTCTATGATCAAGTTGGCTTATAATAATTTCATAACACTCCTGTGTATTGTGGAATCTGATGCTATAAAACGAATTACGAAAGGAAGTGTTTAGTCTTCTTTCTTTTCTAGGAAACATGCATGCGTTGTTGCTATTTTATGTGTGCTAGTTCATATGGCTACATGTTCTGCTGGAGAACTTACCAGACTTTTAAAGCCTTGTGAAATATGTTTGCAGAGTTTTGGGTCTTTGCTGGGTGTTTCAACACAACCTGTGTTCTCGGTGGAAAAAAAATTAACTTCTGGGGAGGAAAAAAAAAAAAAAAAGTTAATTTCTGTTGCTATGTATTGCATCAGACCACTAAGAAATCCAGTGTTTTCTAGTAGTTGGTGGTGTTTCTTTACTGCCAGCTTACTTCTATAAGCTGTTGGCTGAGTGTAATGAAGGTAGAACTGAGTGAAAAATTAAGTTTTCCATTGTTAGGATTAAAAACGCTGAAGTAAAATAAAATATTTGAGAGTGTTTGAGGTGATCATTGAATTTTCAAGTGCATGTCAGATCTGGGGTTGGGCTTTTCATTGTATGCCAGAAAACTATGTAGCTTACATGTATTTTTGAATCAGTAAAGTGTTTCAAATTGCATACTGTCCACAGGCTCAGTATACTTAACCGAATTTGGAAAGCTTATGTGACAGTTATGTTTGGACGTCTAGATAAAATTAAATTTTATTGTGTTTTTGTTATTTTCCAGTTAAATGTTGTAATAAGAAAAAGAGAAAGTAGTTGTGCTGTGTTATGATGTCTGCAGCTCGGTATCTTTCAAATGACAGATACGGAGAACTGTCAGGAATTTAAGATAGTAGGAAGATGAACTGGTGAAGTAACCTGCTGGTGAACTAACCAGCCTCCCCCAGGTCTGGACAAATACTTTCTTTATAACATATCCGATGATTTCCCTTGTGATTTGAGACAGTATAGGAATCTCATACAACACATGCAAAAAGTAAGGAAAAGATAAGCGTTTGAGCACTTGGAAGTAATTGCAGCGAAGTATGAATATTTGGGGCCTTGCTGTTTTGTTTTTTACATTTAATAATTGCAGTCTAATCAGGTCAATCTAAAGAATAAGAAATTTAGAGCAGAAGTATTCTTAACACAGCTGAATGTAAAACAGTAAGGGCTGTTATGACAGTTCCTTTTCTCTAAATGAAGGCTTGTTTATAATACTTTTACCTAGGATAGTGGTTTCCTTTGGGGACAACAAGTAACTGAAATAATGTTTAGTAAACCTAGGCAGACACTGTTAGCAGAGTACAGTGAAAGAGTGAAAGGTTTTAAAATTTCTTCTGCTGTAAAATGGAAACTAATTTGTGAAACTTGCTGGCACGATTATGAATTTCTCACCTGGCTCCTGGGGCTCCGGCTGGCTCGCCACGCGCCCTCTCCTGGCTCAAGCTTCAGACCTTCCTACCAAGCCTTACCTCCTCTCACAGTGTACTGCTTCCCATTAAACATCTTGAATATGTCAGAGACATGAAAAATTGCAGTGATAAAAATAGTGAAAGTTATTAACATTGATTTAGAAACAGACAGCGAACATTTTATTGCAAAGCACCAGTGACTCCATTTAAATTTGCTTAATGAGCCAAGCTATCAGGGAAACAAAGGAATTCTAATTTTTCATTTGTAAATAACATTTATTTTGGTATGCAGATGACTTTAATTATATTTCTCAGCACATAATTAGAAATGAAATTTTAAAGTTACAGGAAGTTGCACACACTTACTGCTTTTAATCAAATTTTGTTCCATTTCACTTAAATCATAAATATGAATAATTTCATTTGAAAGCTGCCAAAATAACTTAAGTTTCTTTGGGACCTTTGTTCCCAAAAACCAGTTTCAGGGATACGAGTCTCTTCTACACCTGAGTACTGACCAGCTAGCAGTAGTTTGGATTTTCTCAGTTTCATTGTATGATTGGGTACCTTCCGGGTTTGTTTGGGTTTTTTTGTTTTTTTTTTTTTTTTTAAAAACATCATATTGAATAGCACTGTAGTGGAGCATGTAAATCAAAGGTAAATCCTGTCAGGGACTACTGCTAACACTGAAGTTCTCTGTAGGGGAATATTCCCCCAAATCATTATACATCCTTAATAATTACAAATTAAACACCTAATCTTTTCCAAATGTAATTCAATAATCAACAATTCTCTGCCACTGGAGGCTGTCATTTTGTTGCCTACCCTGGCTGGTTTGCACTCTTGTAGGTATCAGAATGGAACTGACTCCATCCTACCTGCAAAGTACAGCTTTCTGTGGCTTAGTTTGGCAGACAGACGCACAGGAACATGAGACACAGAAAGGTCTCCTGTCCCTCCAAGCGCAGACCCTGGGGGGTCACTGTATCATTCCTTTCGTAAGATATTGAGGCTTATTTTTTTAAGAATTTTATTTTTCTTCATTGGGGAAAACTATTCCAGTACATCTTCTACATGTGGGGCATTTTGTCTTAATTTTCTGTCAACATTGTCCTTGGTTTCAGACACTCTGCTCTCCTTCCTTCTTACCATTCAGCCTAAATGCAAGTGACTGTTATGTTTCTTCTTGACCTTTTTGTCAAAGTAAAATGAGCCCAGTGCAGGTCTGTTTCAGACCTGGTGCTCCATCCCCTGTTCCATCTCAGCCTTGGGTGATACATGTTGCTGTCATACTGATGCCAGATGACACCTCATTAGTTTCCTTCATTTGGCTGGAAATAATTCTTTTGCTGCAACATAGGTGGTGGTTCCTTTTTTATGACTTGAATCATTTTGTTGTGTCTCAGTGTCACGTGATGGGCTTGTATGCTCAGGTTTTCAGTTCTTTTCCATGGGGAGAATACTCCCATTTATCAGAGGGGTTACTGGTTTCAAACTGACAGACCACGTAATTTGTACTTCTTTGTTATCTGGTTCTCGTGTCACTGAGTTCTTACTATAATAGCATCCTAATTCTCTTCTGAATTGAAGAGACTCTCTTCTGTCGTCAGAAAAATTCATCAAAGTATTCCTGCTTTTTCTGACAGCTCTTACATACCAAGATGCAGTAAGACAGTGTGTAATCAGTATAATAATTATATTTTAGAACATACAGTTATCGCTAATTTAACATAATAAATGAGAGAAGCCCTGCATAACCAGACAGCGTGGCTGAAATGGAAGAGTGAGTTTTTGAAACAGCTTAAAATTGAAACTGAATGTTGTGGAAGTAAACACTCCTGTCAGAGATGGGTTTATAAACCTGTAGGGCTTTGTGTTAAGATGAAGATGTGAGTCTGTAAAAGGAAAGTGAAATGAAGTGATCACTTAACTTTGCTCACATTAAAAGGCTGTCTGGATGTTAAATACATGTTCTGTAGCTTGCCCACTTCAGTTGTGGTACCCACTCTTGAAACACCATCTCTTAATGATGCATGGAAGGTCACTAGAAGTCAGTTCTGAAGATTTTGGATTTATTAAAGGTACCTTCAAGAGCGAATTTCATTCTGTACTATTTTCTTCCAAGTGTGTGAACACTTGTGCTTTGAGAGGAACTGTAGTGTTTAATATCTCTTCTGTATGGGTTCCCATCTTAAGGCGGTGATACACTACATTCTCCTAGATAAACGCCTGGGTAGTTGTGTCTGACAGACACAAGGATCTTGGTTCAAGTCATAATATTCCCTTCTCTGTATGTCCATTTTTCAATTGAGGGGAGGGGGGGGAAGATGAAAGTATTACAGCAGATGAGCCCGATAAGAAAAAGCCTCAGTGTCACTTAATCTGCATCTTGCCACTTCATTATCCTCTTAGTTCCCGGGCTATTTTATGTCTTGCAAAGCAGCTCTCTGTGCCCAGGTGCCAGAATCTTCCGTGTGTTAATTTGAAAGCAACGAACAAGTGTGTTTAGTCAGAAATACTGTTTGGTGTTCAGTCATTCAGTCTCTGGTTCTGACTCAGCCGTTGCGCAATGAAGAGCTCGCTCTGTGACTGGGGACTGGGGTTTGTGCGGAGGATATCATGGTAAACAGTAAAACAAACCAAGTTTCAGTTAAAATGTTGGGAATATGGTATGCTTCTACTGCTGTGAACCAGAGAGGATTGTACCAATAGGTGGGTAAAAGTTAAAGTTTTAAAATATATTTAAATACTTAGTCAATTTTGGTTGTATAAAGAATTGTAATAAATAGTGCCTGAAATGAAAACATGTTTTTAAATTTTTTTCTCAGACAGAAGATTATTCATGGCTTGCTACCGATGCAGTATTTAAGAAGGGTGTACATTTCATGGAAATGGCATTAAAATGAAGGATGCTTTTTTTTTTTTTTTTTTAGTGTTTATCACTGTCATGCAACCTGACTGTCAGTCACAGTGTGGCAGCTGGTTTTAAATTAACTCATTTTTAGTAGATTTACAGTTTCTCAGGTGCATATTTTTGCTGAAAATGTTTACCCGTTCTTCCTTTACGATATGAAGACTCTGGCTTGAGGTGTACTTGACATTATCATTCTTCTGGTTATACTTGTCTAATTCTTAGAGAATTGAACTAAGAAACACTATTCATAGTTTTACAGGTCTGAAAGTTTTTCAGTTTTTTAATGGACAAGTGATGAGGGAGACATGAAATAGCATATGGTAGTAAACTGGTAGCATATGATTACATTTCACAACTGCAATATATCTCCATGTGACCTCAAATAATTGTATCAGGTATTTAATTGACAAAAATGAATACTTACTTGGCCTAGAAAGCCAGTCTGTTCTGATGTTTTGGACTATGCTGTCTAGATAAGATACATTTTTTTAAAATAATCATAAGTTATTTAAAATTTGACCTACTGAATGAAAGCCCAGTTCACACATCCTGATGTGATTTGAACAGGCATTAGGAAAAAAATTTTATACTTTGAAAAGGCAAAATCCTTTATCTATATAAAACCTCTTTAGAATATGGCATATTTTTCATACACATTAGTATGTTCTGGATAATAAGCGCAGTCTCCTTTTATCATGCTTCATTTAAACTTCATTAACAAATATGATTATATGTGTATATTGTAAATTGCAAGAGATTTCTTTTAGTTTACGTTTATGGAGGAATAGATGGTGCATTACATATCCTGAGACTGATTTACAAGATTATGTGCAAAAAATCACTCTGGAGAAATCAAATTATGTAACAGCTGGCTTTTCAACTGCAGAGTTAAACTTTCACATGTGCTGTAATCCAATAAATCTTCCCGTATTTTTATAGAAGTGAAACTATTGCAGTGGGCTACAATTCCTTGTTACTGTGAATGAAAAATATTCCTTTGTCACATTTTTACTTATATTCAACCTAAGTTGTGTAAGTCTAGTCAATACAGAGAATGTTACTTAACTACTACATCAGTTTTACTTTTGAAAAGGTTTGGCTCTTCTGTGGAAGGTCAATACACCGGACCTGCCTTGGCTATAATATCAACGTAGCACTTATGCTAATACTTATCAGCTATTCTTTTGAAGATGATTGTTTGAAAATTCTTTGTCTTTTAAATGACCACGTAATTTCAACCACTGCTTGACAGAAAAGAAGATAAGATGCTTTCTGATAACCTTTCTTTTCTGAGTTTAAAATATAAAGCAGTAAAGTTAGCACTGTAGAAACCATCTGTGAAGTACAGTTTTAAAAATTGAATATAACAAGCTTCTACCATAGATATTTGAGAAGGGTTCTCTGACAAAATAAAACAATCTTTCAGTTCTTAATTCCTATAGATAAATAATGCACCTGCCAGTGAAAGCAGGTTTCTGCAGATTTACTCTTCAGTAAAGACAATGTGAACTTCCTTATGTTTTTTGAATAATCTTAGTGTTGCATCATTTCAAGAATGAAGTGCAGCTAGTACATTTGTTATTCTTCCTAGTCACAAAGGTAGATTAAAAGGAAAAAGTGATTTACATGCTCATGCTCAAGAGAGTTAGCATAATGCTTTTGTATTTGCTAATGAGAGCAATAATGTGTATGTGCAGTTCTTCTAAATGACAGTACAAACTGGCCCTTTATGTGCAGTTCTTTAGCTAGTATAATAGTACTGTGATTCTCTTCATGTACATAAGGTTCTGTCTCATGAAGTGGCTTTTACCTTGCTTTTAGTCTTTTTTTTTTTTTTTTATTTCTGTTCTTGAAACTCCATGAATATACTTTTTCTTCTATTTCCTGCAGAATACTGGTACTCTAGTCCTAATGCCATGTGTTGTGAGCTTGCTCTTATCAGTATTGTAGCACCCTGATACCTGTAGAGGGAACAAGACTGAGGGAAAGTGTATTTTATTTGGTAGATTCTCTCTCATCTGTTGATACACTGACTGTTGTGGGGCAGGTATGTTGTTAAATCATCAAGAAATCCCTGTATTTCTTGGACCATACCAGATGCTGTTCTACATCACTTGACTGTTTTGCTGAGGATCATGAAGTTGCTTACATCTGTGGCAGTGCTAAGCACCCATGATATTTCTATATGCTGATCTTCAAAGGGATAACTATTTATCTTTCTTGACTTCTGGTAGAATAACATTCCTTTTATATGTTTAGATTATTGCTTCTTCATATATTGGGGACAGACTTCTTAGTAGGGCTTTAGTATGGTTTTGGACAAAAAGAGGGTAGATCAGACAAGATGTAAAGCAGAAATTTTTTACGATGAGGGAGGTGAAACACTGGCCCAGGTTGCCCAGAGAGGTGGTAGATGCCCCATCCCTGGAAACGTTCCAGGTCAGGTTGGACAGGGCTCTGAGCAACTGGATCTAGTTGAAGATGCCCCTGCTCATCGCAGGGGGGTTGGAGTAGCTGACCTTGAAAGGTCCCTTCCAACCCAAACCATTCTATGATTGCAACACAAGAGCCAGGAGATGGTAAGCCAGATAAGGGAATTTGATCCGTCTAGGAAGGAGGGGGAGAGGAGAAAGGAAATCAGTTTAGTTTTTCTTCTGGATCAGTTCTCTTATCTCACTTACTATGTAAATGCACAATAGCTGATAATGATACAAGTGAGGATGCTGCAGCACGTGCCTGGGGTTAAGGGGGAAGGTAAACTTTCTCTGTTCAGCCTGAAGTTATGTTAGCTTAACGTGACCCTAGAACTGCAGCTTTGGTGTGGGTGTTCTGCATGCTAGTACATGGTTTGTCTAGTGATTATACTGAATGTACAGAGGAAAAGGAGGGCATGTTTTCACTGATGTTACTTTTCTAGTTAGACTGTCTAAAAATATTTTACAGGAAGATGCAAACCCTTTCCACTCCTCCACCTCTACTTCAGATCCTAATTTTTGTTCAAAATTTTCCAAACTTTCTGCTGATGAGGGTAAGGTGTTGTGTAGTTTTCGATGCATTAGATGATGTGCCTGCTGGGTAGTTACAACTCGATCATGCTTATTGTAGGTTACCTACTATAAGTTACTATTCTGATTAAATTACTACTCCTAATGACAGAAATAGGAAAAGAAATCAATAAAATTTCAATTTGATATGTAACTTTTTGGGGGTGTCTTCTGTTCTTAAGCCTTACAGGATTATTATTGTTTCTGTAGACTAAACCAGGCCAAATAGCTCAAGTTAAACCTATTAGAAAGCTGGCATGGATTTAAAGACTCAGAACCATCTGGGAATGGGATCACACGTAGTGGTTCTTAATATAGACAGCTTTGTCATTACGTATCTATTTGAGAACCAGTTAATTTGCACTGACCTAAAGCAGTGTTGTGACACACTTGCATATGTAAAAAGGTTAAAAGTATTGTTGAGCAGAAACTTAATATTTTTTTATATATATATATATATATATTTAATTTCAAGGATAAAATGTAAGGAGACTGGCAGTTGTACATAATGTTTTGAAAGAAAACACAAGTTCTTCCTCTGGCTATTTTTATTCACCTTTGCCTAGCACCTTGTTTTACTCATTGTTGGGTTTGGGGTTTTGGTTTTTTCCCCTTCTTTAAATTAGCTTGTAAGTTCCTCTGTATAAAGTATCTTCTAGGTTTGTATAATCACTCCCCAGTGTTGTCTGGGTTTCTAAGTGCATCTATAGTATAAATCATAAAGTGAAACAAACTATTTTATATTTGGAAAAAATTAATGCTGAGATACAGTGTTTAAATGTCACATTAAAATTTAGCCTTATTACCACATAAGAAGGCTGAAAATTTCAAATAGGAATTTTTTGAGAGCAGCCAAGTACTAAATAATTTTTTTTTTCCCATAAAAGTTCTGGGATTTTTTTTTTTAAATGCTACTTTGCGTCCTTTTAGAGGTTTTAAATACTGGATACCTTGGGAAAATAAGATAGCACACATATAATCTACCTGTTCAATTCACCAAGAAGAAATACGTGAAAATGAAGAGACTGCTGGAGCCTTTAGCAGTGGGGAAAGTTCATTTCTGTATTTCTAAACACTTGTGATGATATGTTATTGATGTTGAACTCCTAGATGGTGAATAGGTAAGATGATTCTGTAGATAAAGAAGGTAAAATTGGAACTTTGTCTCTCTACTACTTGTATTTTTAATTTTTATATTCAGGAGTCAGGCACAAATAAATCAACGTCATTTCTCTTTGTGACAAAATAATGCTGCATTTTTATTTGGTGCTGAATTCTAACATGGTCTAGACGTCACCAAAAATTTTTTTTTTTTTTGTTGATTATACAGTGGAAGAATCCGACATCATCGATCTCGAAAAACGATACTGGCTGCTAAAAGCTCAATCAAGAACTGGACGTTTTGATTTAGAAACATTTGCCCCCTTAGTTTCCCCTCCTATTCATCCATCTCTGAGTGAAGGTATGGAACTTTGATCAAACGTGCAAGGAAATGATTTTGCTGTGGTGTTCAGTATCTGATCGTCTACTGACATACAAATTTTATGGCTTTAAAAGTGGGCCTATTTTAAAATGTATTTTAAGCTTAAATTCCAGAGATCATTCCACTGAGTTATGAATGTTTGAAAATGAGAAAAGATGCCTGAGAAATCTCTATTTGTTGGGAAATCTGGAACGACAAAGGAAGCAATTCTTCTATGCGTTGCATTCATATTAGTTGTCAGGAAATATGTCAAACTTTGTGTATAATTTGCTCTGTAGTTCCTTAAAATTTTTCATTGGGCTCCTTAAGATTCTGTAATGACAAAATATACTGCTGTCCCTGAACGAGATAAAACAGAAGACCATTTTTAAACTGACAAGTGTGAGTTTCGTCTATTAAATGACAATTCAGCATGCAAGTCAGAAGTTGTGTTATGCAGTCAATGAGACAGTCTTCCCTAATAGCGTAAGTTGAGGAAGACTTTGTTCAGAAGACTTGGTCAGGAGATTTGTATGTTGCAATGCAGACATATTAATAACCAAGCTGGTCTTTCAAGTTGAAGCCACTCTGGTAATAACTGGAGGTTGCAGTTGTCTAATTGCCATTTACTGCATAACATGAGGACGTTAAGTAACATTCTACTTACATGCTAGTTTTTGTCTGCAGTCCTAGAGTGAGAATTTTTTATCACCAAGTGGTCATCTTTACTGACAAGTGGCAGCAGTAAGTAGAAAATGGGAAATTCATCTGCAGGGGATGCAAGCTGTTAAAACACCAGAACTTATGTTCAATTCAATAGGGATATATGCCCACATCCTTTTGCTCATAAGTGAGTTTTCTCTACTTAGTGATATAAATTTACACAGCTGCTATGGGGAAACCTGAATGGTTTCTGGTCGTTCTATATGTCATCTGTGAATAGTGCAACTGAGTCATTGTCACTAAAAAAAAAAAAGTTTTGTGGGATAAAAAAAAAAGTTATATGTGCTGAATGAATAGAACTCTTAAATCCTTCAAAGGCCAGTTAACTAAAACTCCTAATTCACTTAGGGCCAAATTTGCAATGGTATTCAGTGATTTTCATAGGAGTTTCTATCAGGCACTTTGGAAGAGTCAAAGCATTTGGCATCTGAGTACCTTTACTGGTTTGGTCCTTTAGCTTTTGTGAAAAAGCTGGTCCTGATCATACTGGTTTAGATGTACACACTATAAATCAGTCATTACAAGGAAGGCATAAGAATAAGGCTCCTGTTCAGAATTCTTGATTCCCTCCCTACTCCACCCCTGGCTTTGTCTAGCCACACATAAGTGATCTAATTCACCTTTACAGTGGTCTTAGCAGTGCTTAATTATCTTTATTACACTTAGTGAGAATTAGTTATGATCATAAGTGTTTGTACTTCTCCTTGCAAATGTTAACTATTAACCCTTCATATAAATGCTAAGTATAATTGTCAGCTGTTTCAGCCAGATGCTGTAACAGGAGATGCTTTTGTGGTTTTCAGGTTTGTTTAATGCTTTTGATGAAAACCGAGACAATCACATAGATTTTAAAGAAATTTCCTGTGGGCTCTCAGCATGTTGCAGGGGACCCTTGGCAGAAAGACAGAAGTGTAAGTATGTGAAATGTTAACTATTAATTTTAGAGAAGTTTTTCAGTTTGAGCAATGAAGTTTAGTTGTTTCCACATTTTTAGAAATTTTTTCCACTGAACAAGTGTGTGTCTGTGAAAGGTGACAGACTTTAGAAGTTAAAAAATTAAAGGAATTTTAAATATCAGGGCTTCCTTTTATGAAGGATGATTAAACCTAATTTTGTATATTTTATAACATCCTTAGCTTCGTATAAATTATCAACCTCTTTGGGGGAAAAAAAATATATTTCGGAAGTTATTTTGCAGTGTTCTGCATTATGATGCAGAAGTTTGTATCTCAATAAAAAAGTGCAAACACTTATCTATTCATTATATATAATACAAAACGAATGTCCTATTTGATTGTCTTGTGGTAAATAGCATGTTCTGGCTTGTTTACTGTCCAGTTTTCAGCTGGCTCCTTGAAAGGTTCTTGTGTTTTGAAATACCTTGTTCCATACTTTTCCAAAGCCATATTGCTGCAACTTAAAAGCTGTCATTCACTGGAAATTTCTGGATGCACATATGTTCCCTGCTCTGTCACATCAGAAAACACAGCAGAGAATTGCAGGAATCTAGATTTCAGTTTATTAAACACAGCTGCTCCATTTCCTCACTACCACACATGCATCCTGCTTCATCAAAACTGTCAGCACTAAATCATGTTCTTGTGGCTCTGCAGACTTACTTTCTGCAAGAAAAAAAAAAAAGTTGTTGAGTAGTTCTAACATAGAAAAGTAATTTCCTTTTTTCTCAGTTTGCTTCAAGGTTTTTGACATTGACCGGGATGGCGTGTTGTCTCGCACTGAACTTAAAGAAATGGTGGTTGCACTTTTAGAGGTCTGGAAAGATAACCGTACTGATAAAATACCTGTAAGTTGTATTTGGATTTTTATTCATTTACTTCTGTTTCTTGAAGTCATCCTTCAAAAGTAGGAATGTGAATGTTGTTTGAACATGGTTTCAGTGAATACAGGCTTCCTTGAGCTACCTTAGCTGAGGAGTATTGATAACTGGATGTAACTTACCTTGCATAACTTTGACCTGCTATTAACCAAAGTAGAATGATTTGACTATAATGTATACTGTTTCACATAAAGAAAACTTAGGTACAAAAGTGCAACTGTCCGGAAGCACTCAGCTGTGAATTACTTAGAGGTATCATCAACATTTCTTATACTTTTATTCTGAACACAGAACATGCAGCTCCAAAGAGTGCTGTGAGAATTTAACTGTTTTCTAATCCTTTTGTTTGTTAAGGAATTGGACATGAGTTTGTCTGAAATTGTAGAAGATATTTTGAATATGCATGATAACACAAAGGTAGGAATTTGCTGTTCTTCCCTTGTCATTTTTATACACTAGTATCTTCAGTTTATTTATAAGAAAAAAAGTAAAATCTTGTGCTTTCTTTAAAGCAGAGATGTGTCAATAAAAGAATTGCTTTCAAGAAATGTCAGTTTTCCATTAAAATTTTCCACATTGTTTTGTGAGAGAACATGTTTGAATTTTACAAGCCATTTTTATATATGAAACTAAACCAAACATACATAACCAGATTAAATTAATTTGAAGCATATACTGTGTGCAAGGCTTTGCTATGCATAATTAATACCAGTTTTAAATCTGATGCTTGACTTTTGTTCTGAATAAACTGTTCTTTTGTTTCATGTTTAAAATGATCTTAGGAAGAAAGGGGTAGTGCATTAGTGTATCTTACATTTTATCCTCTGTAAAGATGCATTACCCTCCTATGCTGGAACAGGACTGTATTAATTCAATAGTAACTCATGCATTATCATTATAAAACTACTTTGTTTGCAATAATATTATATACAACCAGTGAACTACGTACAGTGATATTGTTTCAGAGCTAAGTATCTGACATCTGTCATGACTGTTGTGACACACGGCAAAAAGTCTTAGTAGTTTATATGATGCTTTATAGTTAGCTGTGTGTAAATCTTTAATTATGTTGTTGCTTTTTCCACATAGGCACTATCATCTGCAAACAATATAGGGGAAGTTGTTTCTATTATTTCATCCTTTGCTTTACTAATTGGGAATAGTGTCTGGAACCTATAAATAATTTAAGAAAAACTATAAAGAATGTCTAGAAATGCTTAATTACTTGTTTGAATAGTTGTCTTGCCTGCTTGTACTCCAACAAAGTGGTGGGCAAATAGTTTATTATAGTTCTTTCATTACCAAAGCAGTAGAAAATATGGCTTCAGTGAGCTCTTTCTTTCATCCTTTGAGGCTTTTATTGTTTGCTTTTTTAAACAAGGTAGTTTATAAGCAAGTGCATAGCAGTGTCATTTCCACAAAGAGTTAAAAAAGAAGACTAAGTCTTCAGAATATCTTTCATAGTTGCACCATGAATGTAGTGCAGGAAAGAGCTGATGGTGCAGTAATTACATAAATTACTTAACCTCTTTTCATATGTTAGCTTTGACCTGTGTGAACTCTGGAGAAAATGGTCTGTAAGAAGAGGCAGGGTAGCTGCCACTTCTGTAAAATTGGCTATGAATTATACTACAGTCTAAAAAATTCAGGTTGATCCTATCACTGAATTGTTGAAAATCAGAAGGTCCCCTGACATTGGTCAGTGTTATGCTACTGTCACTTTTCAAGTGATTAAGAATTAATAGTGCTTGTGTAGTAAGGTAGGATCGTAAGGACGTGATGATCCGAAATAGTTTTTCCCAACCCACAGAGGAAGGTGGTAGATTTCTGAATGGATGCAAGTATCTACATGCGCAGAGCTTATCCGGACAATCGAAGTCTTAGATTGTCTTAGTCTTGTTTTGTTTCCTACAAAGTGATTGCCTTGATGAGTCACATACTGCTTCTGCTGATGTCATGGTTTGAGAAAGTATGACTACTGCAGTTGAGCATAAATACTGAATCTGAATGATGGAGAGCAGGAGCAAACGTTACATGTTGTGCATGGTTTGTCCTCTGTACTCTCAAAGCTTTTTCGTTCTCTAGGTTGCATATGTTATGCTAAAACTGGATTTTTCTTCTCTCATTGGATCAAATTTTATTACCAGAGTGGTAGATGCTAATTTTTATCAAATCACTGGCTTTGTCATGCCTTGTATGACGCATTTAATGAGCATTTTAACAGAAACAGGTTAATGGTTTAATGGTTTTTCCTTCCCCTTTCCTTCTCCTCCCTTTAACTAAGCTTGGACACCTCACTCTGGAGGACTACCAGATATGGAGTGTGAAGAGTGCACTTGCCAATGAATTTTTAAATCTACTTTTTCAGGTATGTTTAGAGGAATTTTAAACTTGAAAATTATGGTAATTAACTCATGAGCTTTTTGCATTGCCACGAAGCACAGCATCAGCCTTTGTGCCAACACGCTTAGAGTTTTGTCTATTGCAATAAGTTATGTGGTTTTGCAATTGTGCGTTACCTTGGTGGAATGATTCTCTATTTGATTATTCTTCTTTTCAGTGTATGGAGATGCCTAAAGCATAATCTGTTAAAGTGAATGTAGTGTACTGTTTATAAAATGAAAAGACATTTCAAGTGTATCAGCCGTTATATTTTCCATTAGAAAAAGGCTGTGTTCTTAAACAGTTGTTCTTGCAAATGTTTGCCAAGAAAGTGACACAGAAAATGAGAAAAGGTATTGCTAACTCTTTACAACCGCTTTCCCTTTAAATTTTCTGTTAAGGCCATCTAAGGAACCTTTCATTGTTTTGTTGTTGGTTTTTTTTTTTTTGATGAAGCAGTCCTTGAAAGCTCTGATAACATATCACTATTGTGATGCAGAAGCTGAGGATTAAGTGTGTACAGAATTCATTTTAATTGAGCTTGAACTGGATTTTTATAAATCCTTAAAACAGTCGTATTTTAGCGCTGACTCTGTGCAGAAAATAACCCCTAAGATATTTTCCTTCACTGCAGTTTGTTTCTTCACTGTTTTCTGTAGAGGTTGATACTTTGAGTTTAAACAATAATAATCCTCCTCCTCCTCCTCCTCCTCCTCCTCCTAATGGAGCCTTGAAGATTTGCCCTAATTTAGTATTCACCTCCAGCCCCATATGACAGTCTCAGTTCTTCCAGGGAAGGCTGTGGAGAACTAGTGGGCTCCGTTCTCATTTTACCACTGAAGCTTAATCAGTTACAGGGTCAGATTGTAGCAGAAAAATACTTCATCAGAGAGAAGCTGTGTGGTCTTTAAAAAAAAAAGTAAATCTCATGAGAGGCTACCTGAGTAACATACTACTGATTCTCCTGTTTATGACCCTAGACTACTTTATAAATTGTATTTTGAACTGTACTTTCCCAAGAACTTCAGGGCAACCGAGTGAGAGCATTCTGAGGCCATCAGCTACACCACAGCTGAAAAGAATAAAATCAGGAAGTTCTGCAAATTCTTTTTGTCTCTAATTGCATTAGGTTTTGCTTACATTGCAACATTCTCAAGAAGGGCTGTCTTTATTTTTGGACCATCTAGCATCAAATATCCTATCATAACTTAATATTGATGAACTAACAAATATCTATGCAATATGGAAGTAGAATGAATGAACATGTAATAAATTTGTCTTCATGATGATGACACATCGCCATTGTTACATATTGTCTCATTTACAGTATTTTTTCTCCTGACAGAGTTGCTACATTTTCATTTTAGAATTTTATTTTTAGTTCCTTCGATAACTTTATCATATGAGGCACCCTCATCTCATGCTGCAGGCTCAACAGCATGCTCGCACAGGACAGAGTCTGCCATTGATTTGTCTGTGCATTTATTTGAACTGTCATGAGCTTGTGTGTCTCGCCTGCAGACGGAAAAGCTAACTAGTCTGAGTGGAGTGCCTTGGAGAGCTTGTCAACAAATTGGTTTGTTTGCAGCGGGGATAGTTTATATGAAGAATCTGATACTAGCACGGTGTTACATGAGTTTAAAAAGAATCATCAGAGCCAGCTGTGTTGTGTGCTGGAAAATCTGTTGCTTCCCAGCAGCTAATGGCCTTTGTTTTATTCAGAATGTGAAATGGTCTCTCACACTGTAATATAAATTTAAATAAGATATCTCACTAGTCATTAGAAATCTCCAGCTGAGATGCAAATTGATAGCCTCAAAAGAGACGTAAGGAAAAGACTATAAATCATGTTATGAGTAGCAACCAATTTGAAAACCATCTCGGAGAGGAGACAGCTGACCCTCCTCCCCGCAATGGGAAACAAAGACTCCTGCGGAGTCTGTTCCCCTCCGCTCATCGCTCCCTGCCGCGTGCCCTGTGGCTGCGGAGCTGCTGGGAGAAACCAGCCGGAGATGTCACTGCAGCCAAGGCCGGGATGGTTTTACTAGGAAGAGAGGAGTAAAATATTAGCCATCTGGGACTGCTGCCTTGCACTCCGAATAAAACCCCACCCAAGTCAGGCAGCCGTCTAGGGGATGGTGCCTTTTCCTTCTGTGTTTGTTCCAAAACGAAAAAAAAAAGAAGAAAAAGCATCAGATGTTCAGAGAACGTTCTACAATTTTCAGAGCATTTTTGGTGGTGACTGGTTGGTTGGACCGCTTTAAACTTCTCTCTTGCTCTCTTCATGTGCTTGTTTTCTTTTCAGTTCCTTATATAACCCCTTCTCCTCATTTTTCCCCAATCCATTTTGGTTTTTTTTAACCTTTAGCTTATCCTCTTCCAACAGCTTGCATTCTCCCAATTCCTTATTCCCTCCCTCCTGTACATATAGACATCTTAACTTTTTGTATATCTGATCTGTATCAGTTACTGTGATCTTTCATAGCATGTGCTTCAGATCTGAAAATAATGAAAATTCATTTTATGTTCAACTTAATTTGTCTTGGGGCATTTGACATCCTTGGTATCTTTGTCGTAACAGTGGGAACAGGTCGTGAATCTCACAGCTCAAAATACTTCTTTTTTAGTGATTTGTTCAATTTTAGCTAACCTTGCTACATAATTTAAAAGAGTTTTATGAAAAGTCCTATTAGAGTTGTTCTTTTCTTTCGTTTACCTAATGCTTGTTTCATAGTGGTGTAGTTCTTAACAAGAATTACTTTCTTTTTCCAGGTGTGTCATATAGTTTTGGGGCTGCGACCTGCCACTCCAGAAGAGGAAGGACAGATTATTAGGTGTGTGTTCTGCTCAGAATCTTAAATGGGTTTCAGAATCATCTTTTAATATTTTCAAAACGAGGACTGTAATTTCCCTGTTTCAACTAATACTTCATGTCGTTCATTCTTTATATGCAGAGGCTGGTTAGAAAGAGAAAGCAGGTATGGCCTTCAGCCAGGGCACAACTGGTTTCTTATTGCAATGCCGTGGTGGCACCAGTGGAAAGAATATGTCAAATACGTAAGTATAATAATAATGTATACTGAATAAGTGATTTCTTTGTATTTGTGAATGTGTTGATGAAAAAATAGTGTGGAACAAATGACTGCTTAACCAATAATGCTTGAAATTAAGCATCTCCTGTCTCTTAGTGGAAAATAATTGTTTTGCTGAATCGTTGTCACATGGTGAGCTTTTCACTATAATTTCATTAAACTGTCATTTCTTTCTGTACTTTGTTTCATCATTCCTGCGTGTCAAAATATTTTTTTAAATAAAACATACTCTCACAATAGTACTTCCCTTAAGTCTTTTGATCCGTTTGATAATAAAGCTACCTGTTTTGGTTTTGGCTTTGCTTGGGCCACAAATACACACTGTGCATTTTCTGGATAAATAAAGGAGGAAATTGGTATAATTTGATTTATAGGCAATGACTGAAAGTAGTCTAGTACCTGATGGTGATCATAGGAGTCCTACTAAAACTTTATAGTTACAGGGTGCTCTGTAATACCCTCCAACTAAAATATTCAAGTTAAAGCATCACTCACTATGAATTTTACAAAAGAAAGCGTATTTAATACAATTAAATTTTGATAAAATTTAATTGAGGTGGAGATAAATATTCTTTGCAGGTTACGCAAGTGAAATAAACTATTTCTCAAAAGAGTTTTATATAGTGATAAATAATCATATAGTATCCGAGTTGTTTTATAAACACAAATTGCTAAAAATATTCAGAAAACTGCAATGTATGCATTAACTAACCATGTAATTACAGTTATTCTTTGTGCACAATGAATTGGACAAATGATGGCTTAAACGCCTGAAATAGTAGGTAATTTGATCCTTGTCATAGTATAAGTACTCAGATGTGCACATGATTTCATAACTAATCCTTTGCATAATAGCACAATGCCATTAGTCACTGTCTACCTCTCAAGCAAAGAGAACACTCAGAATTTCTGTGAAACTCTGTAAATGATTACTGTAATTCCAACATACATTTTAGTCTTGTTTTATACTTTTAGCATTACTGCACAGTTTTGTTATTTGACAAGATATTATGTTTAGTGATGTCATAAATAGGGGACAACATAAACCAGGAAACATCCCTTTTTCAGTGTTGTTTGATGTTCATTGCATGGATTTTCTTTTTTCCTCTCTAAGGCTCAGCTAATTCCCTTTTTCTTCTGTTTTCTCATTTGTTGTCGTTTCTTGTTGTGACTGGTGCTGTAAATTGGGTAGGATTCTTCTTACATTTATCTGTACTGGGCAGGCAAGTTATGCTTTTGGGGGTATGCACATTTTTTTCTCCACCTTTATCGTGCCTAAGTGTGAGCCAGATTGCCTTTGCAATGCTGTTTCTCCAAAGGAAACAAAGGAACTTTGTTTCAAAACAAAGTTAGGGTAGACTAAGATGTTGCAGGTTTGAGGAAAGAATGTTTTTTTGTTCTTGTGCTTGCTGTTCTCATTTAACCATATGAAATTCAACAAGGACAAATCTTAAACTATTTAGAGCCTGTAATTATAGCTGTCTGAAATGGTTGTCTTTTTATGTATCTAGTTAGAGAAAATAATTCCAGCATTTCACAATTTTAATATTGTGCAGAAGAGTTTATTCAATTGGTTTAACAATTTTGGCTGTTTTTTCTGCAGATTCTTCATCAGTAGATGTAGAAAGTATTCTTTCTTATTCTGTAAAGCTTGTTGTGATATGCAAAAGTGGTCACGTAGCTGTGAATTTTGGTGATTGGTTTGGCTGATGCTAAACGTCTTTGATACTGGCTTATAATTAACTTTTCTACTTGCCTACCAATTTTAGGATGCAAACCCTGTTGTGATAGAGCCTTCATCTGTCTTGAGTGGAGGTAAGAATTCACTCGTAGCTGCTGCAGCCAATACTTCAGAGCAGGGAGAAGACAAAATGGGAGGTCTTAATTACTTCAGTGCAACAGAAGAAAAGTTTTCAGATAATATTTCTACTGCATCAGAAGCCTCAGAGACTACTAGCAGCAGTAAGCATAACACCTTATTTCCTTGGAGGTTTAATGTCGAACACGTTTTGAGAAAACTACATACTGCATGGATTCCTCCAGGCAAAAAGATAACACAGTTTAGATTACAGAAGTGGCCTATGTATGGACTTCGGTGAATTACTAGGATTTTTTAGTCTATGGTGGATAAACAAGAAACAGTCCTGTTTAAAGAGCAATTCATCATTAATGCTATGATTAATTTCCAGAATTGTTTTCAAGATAGTTTTTGTCCTATCATTTATTTTCTGAGTGGATTTTCTTCCCCCCCCGCCCCTTCCCATTAAGTTGTTTCTAGTGATACCTAGTTGGTGTTGTACTATGTCTTGCAATGGGATGACCTCAGATACTATAAAGGGCAAAGAAGCAGAAAAGAAAATCAGGAAAAGCATATTTACAGTTTTACAGGGCATGTGATCTAAATGAGTTTGTGCAGATTCTAGGAGCCACCTTTGTGAAAGAAGATTTTAGTGATGATTTTCAGTCAGTTCTTGTGAGAATTTGAGATGTTGGGTTTTTTCTTATAAGACAGCTGAATCTTGCATCTAGTATTTGAAAATCTGTGTCTTAAAACTGTAACTTAAGTTTAAAGTAGATAAATTACTGTGATCATTTTTGGGGTGAGGGTTGGGGGAGATAGAGCAAGGGCAGGAAGGGAGACAAGTTTTAGGTTAAAGGTTCTTTCTTTTTCTCTTTTTTTCACCCTGAAATTTAGATTTAATGTTTTGCATAACCAAAGGAGGTTCTATAGGAATAAAAACATTCGCCTTTTCAAGGAGGAAAAAATAAAAATAAGGCATTATTGCATATATATTCAGTTTTGTGTATAAGATTTGCAGGAGTTTGATATTCAAACATCCAGACAACAAGCAAATGCTAAATACATTTGCTTATGCAAACTTAGTTAGGCTGTTTTCAAACCAGTATCCGTGTAAGTATCTGCTTTGGTATTTGGATCTCATATATCCACTTCTTTGCCTTTTCTGAGAGTAATAGTGTATTTGTCACTGTAGTTTGGAAGAGTTGCATGTTTTAATGAAGTATGAAGTATAGCAAACTTCTTCAATAGCCTTTTTTAAAAGCAAACAAAAAAAGAATACAAGAGTTTAATTCATTCATTATGGCTTATGGAGTCATGAACTGAAATAGAGGGTTTTTTGTTTGTTTTTTTTTTTTTTTCCCCCTCTTGTATTCTGTTACAGATGCTCTTTACCCTGGCACACCAGGGACTGATGTGTGTTTTGCTAGGCAGCATAATACTTCGGACAATAATAACCAGTGTTTCCTTGGAACCAATGGGAATACTTTGCTACAGCTTAATCCTCAGAAACCAGGAGCTATTGATAACCAACCCCTAGTAACACAAGAACCAGTGAA
Organism: Haliaeetus albicilla; assembly: GCF_947461875.1. Taxonomy (NCBI): domain Eukaryota; kingdom Metazoa; phylum Chordata; class Aves; order Accipitriformes; family Accipitridae; genus Haliaeetus; species Haliaeetus albicilla. The sequence goes on along the minus strand of NC_091491.1, from coordinate 2,900,449 downwards.
GGTAAATGCATCTGAGTCATGTGAATATAGGAAAAGTATTTTTAGTGTACTTTTATCACAGCTTTTTATGTGGGTTTTTTTCAGGTAGTGGCTTAATTCTAAATTAACATTGCTTTGTCCTATAACAAAATTTGGGTTTCTTACTCTTATTTTAAGAGGAAAAAATTGTGTTCAATTTCTGAGGCTACTATTGAGTGTTTTGTGAGAAGAGAAATACTCATAATGTTCTTAAACAAAACTTAAAAATGAAAAAGGCATTTATGAAAACACAACTTTCAGCATTAAATGTAAAATATTTTAATAATTAAACACTTCAGTGTTTTCAATCTGAATTTAAGAGTTTATTACTGTTGCATAAAAACGGAAAATAGTTAACTAAATAGTAAAACAAAACTGACAGTTTTTCCAGTATTCATGCAAACAATTAGCAAAACACAGACCAGCACTGTCAATGATGAGCATAGATTGGATTTCTCTGTGCAGTATCTGAGGTTGTTGGAGTAGGTGACATAAGAGAGAAACGTATTATGAATTTTATACTGGACAGCCTTTTAGAGAATACTAAATAGTGAAACTTGAACATTAGTTATTGTTACATTTAAATACCATCTTTCAGTGTGAAAAGCAGTTGCTAATTGCTACTTAAAAGTTTTTTAATAATTAAAAAGTGTTCTGTGTTCATGAACTAAAATTGTTGTAGCTGTATACTTTTTTTCCCACTTGAGATTTGACAAAATCTCTTTTTGTTTAAAGGCTGCATCATTAACAATGGAGGGTGGAAGATTAAAACGATCTCCACAATTGATTGAAGGGAAGGACTACATAATGGTACCAGAACCAGTTTGGAGAGCACTTTACCATTGGTATGGAGCAAATCTGTCCTTGCCCAGGCCGGTAAGTTGTGGTTATAGACACTTTACTTGCCATAACCGCCGAGATAATATGAACAACCTAATGTGTCCAAGCTTCTGCCAGTTGCACAAGGTAATCTTTTATGGTCATCTCCCACTTCGTCCAAGTCTTGAAGACCAAGCTGGGAAAAAGCAGTCTCAGAAACGGACATGGATAGAAAGTTGTGGATATTTACCAGGAGGTTTGCAGCATAATCCCCAGGAGGTAGTGCAACAGGGCAGAAATGCCGCTCAACTGATCATGATTACTAAAGCAGACAAAAGTAAACTTGAGATCGGTTTAAAAGAATTGGCATCAAAACACTCATCTTTAAAAGCTAAGATAAATTTTCAGCTGGTCTGCAGAACCAATAAAATCAAAACTGGGACGCCTGTAGCTTTGAAAATGCATTTCTTCTCTCACAATTTAATGAAGTGGGGGGAAGGACACTGTCCTTCAAGTTCAGTGTCATAGAGGACATAATATGCAAGATTTAGTGAAGATCTAAAAAACAGATAGCAGTAGGTGATCCTAGTGAAGAAAACAGGCAAAGGCTATTCTTTGTTAAAATGGTTGCTCAGAAGCACTTCTGAGCTGTAGCTGCAAGCTGCAGGAGTAGGTATTCCTAAAAAGAATTTGCATATGAGCACATCAGCTTTTGAGTACTGCACAGACTGGTGAAGTTGTTCAGCTTCTCATCAAAGGTTTTTCGATAAAGCATTTATCATAAGTAATTTCTTAAGAAATAAATGCTAAAATTGAGTTGACATCTACTGTCTAAGGCTGCATCAGCATGATTCTGGTTAACCATGTTCAATGCTAAAAGCAAAGACCAGTAATCTCACCTGATACACCCATCCAGTCAGGCCCTTCTTGTTTTAATTGCTCAGTGTTAATTTTTGTTGCAGGTATTATGTATTGTGGCCATGTGAATACTAATTGTTATTTTGAGCAGATCATATATTCAAAATAAATATTTCTTTTGTGTCATTCTTCTTCTAGTATTAAGATAATTGCCTTTATTTTTTCTAACAAGTAACTAAAAATCTTACTGGGGAGGCAAGTGATGATCATTCTCATTCTTCAGCACAGAATCAGTAACGCTCCTCCAAACTTATGGAACACTCATTTGTCAGCAAATAATTCATATGCAGTTAATTTTCACATATCTTACATTGGACTGTAAGCAGAAGAACCAATGAATCAGAATAAAATTGTGAAATAGTTTTACAAACAATTAACATAAGTGTTTCCATTGTGTAATAAAAAATGTATTTACAATTCGGTAATACTGCATTTTTATATCAACAATTATTTAATTGCCTGTAGTCACTTAAAGCCTTGTAATAAAATGAACTAATTAACGACAGCCTCTCAAAGATAAGGTGGTATTTGTACTTGTTTGCATAAAATTTTTGTTTAGAAAAAAGAAAAAAGACCTTGAAAGACTGAAATTGACTTTTTGTAAGCAGCACTAGTATTTTCTATATTAAAGCTATAATATCTTTAATTGAAAATTAATTTGGGTCACAATGCAGAATGTATTGCAGAATATAATTTTCAAATGTGAAAGTGCTATATATTAAATGGAATTGACTAAGTGGACTAATAATTGGTCTGTGTTATCCCAATGAGAGATTTTTTTAGTTGCAGTTAAAACAGCAACAGTATTCCTGAAAGAGAAGCAGTAATTATATAGCAATAGCCATTGTTGAATCATATAATTTACTCACAATTTATTGAGCTATCTCTCTGTTTCTCTGTGTGTAATATTGCAAAACGATTAACAGGTCATAATCATTTGGAGCTACAGCTGGCATACCTTGAATTACTGATATTGAATTTATAAAAAAGTAGGCTGATGTTAGAGGCAAGAAAAAAAATGAAGTAATTTGGTCTGTTCACTTAGAAACATGGGAAACTTCCTTCAATTTCTGTTGAGTATATTTATTCCATATAGTGGTTGGTTTACTCTGTGTCAGATGGTCTCTTATAGGAGCTACACTTAAAAAAAGGAAGTGAGGGGATTTTTTTTGATGGCAGCAATAGAGATTAGGTGTTTGGTGCCACAAATACTCAGTGTCACAAATGGGAGAGAATTAGCTGTTTGATTTTTGACGATTTGGTCTGTTAGCCATAGTACTGGCAATTATTTTACAGTGAGAAATCACTGGCTTCTGTTACCCTCCTCCCACCCATTCACCATGGAAACAAACACCTTTCATGATCTAGAAAAGGCCACATCTCTTTATGCACAAACTATTGTGCTTGAGATTTTTGTGATAGATTCATTTGAAAAGGGACTTCTATTCAGAATGAGACAATTTTAGTTGGGGTATCCTGTCTGAAAAAAAATATAAATAATGTATGTATAAACTGTAGCTTTTGAGCCCATAATTAAGGAATATTTTGGCACTTAGTTATCTGAACACTTGAATTTTTGAAGACCATTCGATTACTTGCAGCCGTGTATACAGGCACTTACAGTCCCTTTCCCATCCTGCAGTAGGGACTATTATGTTGTTTCTTTCCAGAAAATGTCATCACTATTGTTTTTGTTGTAACTGAAGTTTAATACTTTAGTGCATTATATTGCTTCTCACAACTTAAGCTGAGTGTTTTCTTCTGCTTCACATGGTCACAAAACTAGTAAACATTCCTGCCATTTATGTATGTCTACGTTTGGGTGGATCTAGATAGCAAAATCTTTGTAGAAATGGTGACTGAAAAGCTGCAAGTCGTGTTCTGGGTAATTTCAGCTTTTTTTGTCAACATACTAAAATGCAACAAAAGTAAGTTTCAGTCTGTTTTTACAATATGAAGGTTGTAATTCAATCCTATAGTTCAAAAAGTTCAGAACAAATGTCTGATTCGGCAGGTTTGAGTTTCTTCAACAGTTGTGAAACTTCTGTATTGAAGTATACACTGAATAGAATTAATGAGGTTCATTGTAGATTCACATACATTTCAGGAATTGTAAAAATGTTCATTCCATGGTGTTGTACAGGAAGCTATGCTCCACTAAATAAGGTGTTTGCTTTTGACAGTCTGCAACTAGTAAGCTTCAAAAACGGCTTAGAAATCAGTAAATTGTTATTCCTGTGGATATTTGCCTAGGACCCCATAAGAAGTTCAGAAGATTTCTCGTCTCCTAGTGAAACACAGTTTATTTTTTTAACCATCTGCTTTAATCATTACTGCCTGTTCCTATTGGGATTTCCTACACGTTTGGAACAGCAGTCTCTAAAATGTGTTTTAAACGTCTTTACTAGGTGATCAAAAACAGCAAAACAAATGTGCCTGAACTAGAGTTATTTCCTCGCTACCTGCTCTTCCTGAGACAGCAGCCTGCCACTCGAACGCAGCAGTCAAACATCTGGGTGAATATGGGTATGATGAGCCTGAGAATGTTTCCTCAGCATTTACCTAGAGGTAACTTAAGAATGCAGCAAGAATACAAGTGCGCAGTTTCTAAGAAAGCGAGACCCACAGCTGTAGAAGCTTGCTGCCACTGCGCTTGTACACCAGCTAATCAACTGTAAGGCACAATCAGCATTTGGTAAAGATTTAAAGGCTTTCCTCCTATCTTCTCTTGAAAGAAAGAGGCATGAGGGAGCATTTTCAGTGAAGTCAGTTAAGTCGCGTAGTTACTGCAAAGAGATGGGTGAGTTGAAAGTGAGAAATGAGCACTGCATAAACTAAACGGCTAAGAAGGGCAGATCTGATTATTCCTGTCGGTAGGTAGTTTTGTAGCCATAGAATAGATGCATCTGTGCATTGGGGTGTGTATCTGATTGTACAGTGGTATAATAAATGAAATCACTGTTCAGCCAACTGGTTCTGAGTTACTTAGGCAGCTAGGCTTTAATGTCCAGAGTTATTTAATAGTCTTTAGAAAGAGATTGAAATAATGGAACATGAAGACTTATTATTGGATGCTGTTCGGAAAGACAATTCAGTAGGAAGCATAAACGTACAACTAGAATATATATGCCATAATTGTGGTGGGTAATGCTCACCAAAAGATTGTAAAAATAATGGGCTATAAGAATAATCTTTAGATTGCAGCTTCACATTTTATCTGAAAAGTGTTGCAGGATTTGTTTTCAGTTACCAGTTTGTACGCACAGTTGCATACTTGCGTTGCACGATAGGTTTGAAGAAATACCTGATGTTCACATGCATGTGCATTTGGATACACACAGATATACATACACATCCACAGTAACATATGTCCAGAAATGGGCTCACCTGACTACTGAAAATTAAATCTTTTAGCCTTGCTAGTGTTAGCTTGTGTTTAAAAATCTCATGCAGATGCTCAATTTTTCACTGCTTTGGTAGAATCTAAAACTTAACGTGTAGATAGCGGCTGCCTGCTTGATCAAGTTCCGCTACAGAAACTGCCTGCTACCCAAATTCATTTTTCCTACTTGACTAAAATGGAAACTGCTTTGTTTGGACATCCTAAAATGCCCAAATTCAAATAAAGAGAATCTTCTGATGTGCCAAATTTGATCTTGATTTGGAATTATTTTGCTCTGCACTAATTTATTTGTCCAATCATTTATTAATCTTTTTGAGTTTTCAAATACGCTTTCTTGCTGTAATCTTACAACTAATCCTCTGATCCCTAGTCTCAGAAAATGCTTTTTTGTTTTCTTCCCCAAAAATGAGTACTTTGCTTGGTATACTGAAGCAAAACTGATGCTTTGCTGACTTACAAGATGATTACAGTATAGTTCTAATCTCTTGGCAAACTGCATGTAATATTGCATCTTTTCATACGGTACTATTTATTTTATTTCAGTCTTTTGACAGTGAAAGTAGAACAATGTTGCTTCTCTGGTTACTTAAGTAATGCAGTTGCCCAGTTGGGTTTGGCTGTATAATAAAAGCTTTTCATGAATATGTTACAGACCTGTCTCTGTGAGGAGTGGGGAACTTCCTAAGGTTAAACTAAAGAAGCGCAAAAATAAAGCATGTAAAGTTGGTCTCATCTCTTGTGCAAATGTGTTGTTTAAAGATGAGCTGATATTACAGAAAAGAGCAACAATCTCGACTGGTGGAATTAATTTGTGTTGCAAATGTGAGATTGTTGAGAAATTCTGGTGAAAATCCTAGGTGTCTTCACAGAATGTGTGCTGAGGAATTTAGTTATGAAGAATACTTTTATTGTGAAACTGCCAAGCTGATTTCATCTTCACAGATCAGCATTCATCTCCATAGAAGAGCTGAAGCAAAGTCATGCTACTTCCAAGAATAGTCAGACTGATTTGTTTGAACTTATTTTTTACTTCAAGTGTTCTCTCAAAAAGAAAATTCTCATGAGATTTTGAATTCCTTTATTTTGAAAATTACCATTGTCTCTGATACTCTGTCTTCAAGAGAAAAAAAGAATAGTCCAGTCTTTGAAAAGTTCTTTTAAATTATTTATTTCCTACAAGAATCTTAGGGGAGCAATTTTCTACTAGGTTTTGGTAAGAAGGGAGGTAAATTTATCTGTTTTGTGATAGCAAGTTTGTTGTCCCAAAGGGTTAGTAACAACTAGCTTTCAATCTAACTCATTATTTTATCCATAAACAAAAGCAGTAGAACTGTGTACTTCTTTTTCACAAAAGTACTTATAGTATATGCAGTGTATAAGTTTATTGATCTGATTTCAGTTGGCCTGTGGATATATACATTATCTTTTGCTCTTTTCTTATGATTGTGAATCCAGGGAATGTACCTTCACCAAATGCTCCTTTAAAAAGAGTGTTGGCTTACACCGGCTGCTTTAGTCGTATGCAAACAATTAAAGAGATACATGAATATCTCTCCCAGAGGCTACGTATAAAAGAAGAAGATATGCGCCTCTGGTTATACAATAGTGAGGTAATGTTGGTCTTTTTTCCTTTTTTTTTTTTTTTTTTTTTTTTAATCAGCTATTGGATATTGTATATCTTACTATTTTCTAGAAACTATTAAATACACATGCACAGAAAAATAATAAAATAGAGGATGTAAGTTTCCTTTACAGTTTAACCACTCAGGTTGGAAAACTCTTGCCACTTGCTTTCTAGAGTTTTCTGTGCACTGCAAGCAGTGAAATTTAGATTTTGGTGTTAAAGTCCCAGAAAACTTATCTTGATAAACATTTAATTATCCTGTGATGTATTTAAAAATTCGCAATTAGTTGACCTATTACAAGGCTTGATGAAGTTTTATAGAAACTGTTTTAAATAGAAATAAAAATATAGTCTTTCATTGACATGCCATCCAGAATCTTTTTCAAGTGTGTATGTGAACAAATCACAATGAACAAGCAGAATGTATTCCTCCAAATCATTAAGTGCATGTAATTCTCTCATTCTAAGGAAATACCACATAAAATTAAAGCATTGAACTAGATGCTTCTGGAGATTAGTGAACTACTGTATTTAATTAACATAGGTAGGAAACTGGTGCTCTCATTTTTGTGAGTTTTACTTTCATTGCTTCGAGATTAAAATATCCTCAGAGAGTTTTAAATCTAGAAGTAATAACTGTATGAAGTATTTTTTTCTCCTGCAGAACTATCTTACTTTGCTGGATGATGAAGATCACAGACTGGAGTATCTTAAAATCCAAGATGAGCAGCATTTAGTAATAGAAGGTATAAAAAGGGCTTATAATTTGTTTACACACTAAAAATGAATAGTTTTATATGAGTATAGGTATGGTTAATATATTGCGTGTAGTACCAATTTCTGTAATTGCCCAAACTACACAAATATATAGGCCTACTGCCCAAATATTTTATTTTTGGAAATGTTTTGAGAAGGAAGAGTATGTGTAAATAGATATCTGTCTCTATATATGCATGTATTGAAAGAAATACAGGAAGAAATACCAAAGCTTCAAATAATCCACCACCCCTACAGTAATAACTAAAATACCAGATATTTAACAAAAGCGGGGTGAGGCATCTGAGGCTTTTTTGTTATCTGGGGGGGGGGGGGGGGGTGTGTCACTAATTTTACAAGAGTTTAGGTTACAATATTTGCATGAACATATTCTTACTGACAAAGCAAAAGGTGAAGAAAAGCGTATGCTTCAGTCCATGTCAGGTTCATTTCTAATATTTTCATTACAAGCTGCTTTTATTTTCACATCTGGAGAGAACCTAACACATTTGGACTTGACTGCTTGGCTGAGTCTTGTCGTGGTGGAAAGGTGTCATAAATAGTCTCAACCTTTCTTGTTTCAATTTATGTCTATTGTGTCTCATCCTCTTGCCATATGCTACTGCGCTAGGTAGTGCTATCAGTCACAAATACATTAAGCCTTTGTCGAAGGTATCAGGGTGCACAGATCAGCTGAGTTTTCAACTAATTTGACCTTTTTGGCTAATTTTTTAATAGGAAAAACAGAAGTGTACATAGTTAATCCACTCTGCTGTTGTCCTTACATCACAAAGGCTATATAGAAATCTTGCATTGGTTCTATACAAGTTTCACTTAGCGTAGCTTTGTATTACACCTTAGGTTGGTGTGCTAGATGGACTCATCCTTTTTGTAATGTGGCTCAGCTCATATTTGATCAGTCTAAAATTGGCAGAGTGGCTGATGCAGTTCATTGTGTATCTGCGTTAATCACTAGACACAAGAGAAGAAATGGGAATTTATACGTAGGGAGCGGGGCTGCACCTTGCCGTATCAGGTGAAACAGAACCCTGAGGCTGTAGTTCAATAAACAAACTGGCATTAAGTCAACACTGCAACTGAAAGAAGCAGTCTGCCCTTCCTCTGCCTTCACCGTGGACAACTACTTGACACCTATCTGAGGAACTGGCTGTGAGAAGTGATCTAGTGAAAAATAACTCCCTCTTTTCAGCTAGCTCAGTTCCTTAAGCCAGTTTGCTGTATGGCTTGTGTCAATGCAAGATAAGTGCTTTTCTTTTTTTGTCCCGCTTTATCCCAAAACACATGTAATTTGTCCCTATTTTGAAATACAATTGAATCTTTTGTTGGTTCGTACCAACAACAAATATTAGTGATCGCTCATGAAGCAAACGGATTTGTTCAAATCTGGGGGTCCTTATTAAGTATTAGAATAAGTACGGTAAAACTTCTTAACCAACAGGAAAGAAATCAGAGAGCTGCTTTCTAAAGATGTTACTGGCATGGATGGAATGATGCCAGTATTAGAATGATTTCCAGTAATGTTTGGAAACACTGAAATGAAAACTAGCGAAAATAATAACTAAAAATAAGCAAATTTCTAATCTCAAATATTAGAAAGTGTTAATTAAACCTCTTCAGCTGTATAAGCTCTCTGGAGTAAGTAACAAACAGTTTTAAAAAAATCTTTATACCATATCTCTTTCTAGTTCGAAACAAAGACATGAGCTGGCCAGAAGAGATGTCTTTTATAGCAAACAGCAGTAAAATAGACAGACATAAAGGTAAGTGTTTCAGCACAGTAATTGAATTACGATGAGAAGAAAAATCCAAGAGGCTATATTATGTTGAAACAATCCTTTTTAATATAAGTGCTCTTAACTTTGGAAGAGGTCTTTTATGCCTGTGCTGCTTTGCTCGCTCTTTCTGTTTTATTCAATTAGATGCTGGAAATGTGGGAGGGTTGGATGTATAGATAGATAAATTTGTAGATGTTCAGATGCAGCAGTAGCAAATGGTACATAGCAAATTCTGGATTTTGTGTTTATTATCTTGGATTTGTTCTTTTTTTGTTTTAAGGTAAGGAATAGTAAAGATTTTAACAAATTAATCCAGAAATTTCAGTACCATAATTATTTGCCTGAAAATAGTTTGTATGGATTGTACTGATGTCCATAGTGGATCAGATCCAACAAAATACCTCAATTTCTGTTAAGTAAAGTTGAGAGAGCAGATATTTTGGACAGGCTGGTCCTCTGTTGCATCTGCTAGCTGTAGCCTTGTAGTTGGGAGCGGGTTAAATTGAATTGGTTACTGTGAAAAGGTTATATTCTTAACTTTACTGATATATGACTGAATTTTTCACATCTGCACAATTGGTATAATTGTTTTCTTTTTCTCAGTTCCTACTGAAAAGGGTGCTACTGGATTAAGCAATCTGGGTAACACATGTTTCATGAACTCCAGTATCCAGTGTGTCAGTAATACACAACCTCTAACACGGTATTTCATCTCAGGAAGACATCTTTATGAGCTTAACAGGTAATTTTCTATTTGAGACCATTGGCATTTTAGATGCTGTAACATTTCTTTAAAATGAGTTTCAGCTTTCAGGAGTAGATGGTATGAATAAATCCTTTTAAGTTCAGTGTTATCAACCATCAGCTATAGAGCAGATACTAGATTAGATACATGAAAGTATAACCTTTTTTGTTTCTGAGAGAGTTAAAACAGTTCAGCAAGAACCCTTTGCACTTCCTTGTTTATCCCCATGCTTGAATTTTGTTTAAATTTTAGTGTGGTATTAATTACTTTATGATTCCTAGGACAAATCCAATAGGAATGAAAGGACACATGGCCAAGTGCTATGGGGATTTGGTTCAGGAGTTGTGGAGTGGAACTCAGAAGAACATAGCACCATTAAAGCTACGGGTGAGTCTGTAATGTGTGTTGTTTAAAGGTAGAGAGCCAGAATTTCTTTGAATAGCAGAAATCTTTTAATGCACTTTTTCCTGATGTAACCTGTATTGTAATGGTTCTGGGACTCAAATCAGTATCTCCCCTAGAGAAAGGGAAGGAAACTTGGACATATATTTTCATGTGTTAGAAGCTGGCTGTGAAGCCAATGACCATATCCCAGGCAGTCAGTCATCACGTATGTTACTCCAAACTGGTCACAGAATTTGCTTTCTTGCCTGTAAGGAACATAGGGGAGGTGTTCAGGAAGGGGCTGTGCAGGGGCAAGATGCACATCTGGAGGAAGCCAGAGTTCATCAGTCCTGGTGGTCAGGACTTGAGCAGCTTTCTGTGGAATATAATCATGGTTCAGTGGTTGTAAGGTCAGAGGACTTACCTGATATGGATCAGAGGTTGTGGTTTAAGATGTGGCTTTTATAGCCCTTGTTAGGGACAAAAGATTATGTATTTGCCTGTAAATGGTCTTGTTCTGAAAGTATAGGGGGTTACCTTAACTCTTGGCAATTGAATTTTTGCTCTTTGACAGCATGCATCTTGTCTATGATATTTTCATTTATTGTTACAACCTTTGTTACATTAGGTTTAATAACTTTCTGGCTTTTTTTATAGTGGACAATAGCAAAATATGCTCCAAGATTTAATGGCTTTCAACAGCAAGACTCACAGGAGCTTCTGGCTTTTCTTTTGGATGGTCTTCATGAGGATTTGAACAGAGTGCATGATAAGCCATATGTTGAACTGAAAGACAGTGATGGTCGACCAGACTGGGAAGTAGCAGCAGAGGTATGGGTTAAAATTTTGGGGTTTGGGGTTTGTTTGTTTGCTGTTTTTTTTTTTTTCCCCTGTAGTTCTAAGCTGCTAAGTTGTTGATGAGGCTTCTGTGACAATACTCTTTCAGGACTGCACTGTCTTTTGGAGCTTGTTAGATCTGTGATTTAAGGAGTCAATGTCACCTTTGAGCTGAAGATGAGTTTTAAGTGTTATAATAAAGGTGTAATGATGAGACTTCACAATCATTTTGAACAGCTCCTCAGAATTATGGAGTATCAAAATATTTCAAGATATCTGATGATCCTTTCAGAAGTACTTTAAATGATGTCATACCTTGATTATTGTGTTAATTGAAATAACTTTTCTTTACTTGTGTTGAAACTAAATACTTCCTTTTTATTAGAAATTGGTAAACCACTTCTATGGAAATAATTTGCCTTCCATAGGCCAATGAAACTTCAGAGGTCTTACAGCATATCCTACTTCCTGTAGTTCAAGCAAGTAGTCTTCAGCTTCTAACTTTGTATTGGTTTTTTGTACTTCATTTTAGGCCTGGGAGAACCACCTGAGAAGAAACAGATCCATTGTCGTAGATTTATTTCATGGGCAGCTGAAGTCACAAGTAAAATGTAAAACTTGTGGACATATAAGTGTTAGATTTGACCCTTTTAATTTTTTATCCTTGCCTTTGCCAATGGATAGCTACATGCACCTAGAAATTACAGGTGAGTAGTAGTGTTTAACTCCCTATAAACTTGTCATTGCTAAAATAAAAATTGTATATGTAGAACAGCTATAAAACGTCCAAATTTCGTTTGTGTTAGTACTTACACTTAAAAATAGTATAACTATTTTAATGTAATAGAGTACAAGAATTTTTGATGGAATACAGTTAAACTAAAATAAAACCTTTAAAAACAGAGGATAGATGGCCCATTTTCAGTCTTGACTGAAGGACTTAATAGAGAAACATTTAAACTGGAGATTCTGAGAACTTTCCTTCAGTTCACTGTGTTGTGGAGGTCTTCCTAAATCTGCCTGGAGTGAAAAAGAAGGGCTAGGGGGAGTGTACAACCAAAAAATACTTTATGGGTCATGAACTATACTATGAAGAACGTATGTATTCTTGGAAAAGAGACAAAAGGAAATATGATAAAAAGTGAAACAAATTTTGAAACCATTTTCTACTGCCTATGCAGCAGGAGATCTTCTGACATTTCAAATGCACACCTTGAAAATTGACTGGTAAAAAAAATTAAATAAATCATATCTTCAAGTGGGGAAAAAAAAATACTTTCTAATAAGTAAGTAGCTGTAATGTATTATTCTCATTAAAACTTTCCTGGTTTGCTGACCAGTGTGTTTCTTTTACCCTTTAAAGTAATTAAATTAGATGGTACTACTCCTGTTCGATATGGCCTGAGATTGAACATGGATGAAAAGTATACAGGTTTGAAAAAACAGTTAAGTGAACTCTGTGGGCTAAAACCAGAACAGATTCTACTTGCAGAAGTGCATAGCTCCAATATAAAGGTAAGAAGAAAAAAAATTCTTCATTGCTGCAACATATTTTTGGTATTTTTGTTTGTTATTTGTGTACAGCAGTATACTTCTTCATTCTTTTTGACATAAAGCTTTGGCTACAAGAACTGTGAAATAATTTAACTGAACATGTGATAAAAAAGTCAGCTTAGTTGTATCTCTATGAATTTTTATTTCACACTCTTAAACTGTAATTTGGCTTGCTTTAAATAGATTTAAAATCAAAGTAAACTGAACCAAAATAAGCCACTTGTAAGCAAAATTAATAGTGATGTAGAAGCTTGCAGAAGTTTAGTTGAATTGATTAGTAATAATATTTTTAGGAAAAAAAGGATAAAATCATCTTGAGGTAGTAAATCTCAAGTTAGGGTGCTTTGAGTTTAAACACTGTCAAGACATTGGAGGCATAAGTAATAACTGGCTTTAGTGTGCATGTATATATGTGTGTATATATATATAATATTTTTTTGCTGTCATTGAATAGGATTAAAACTGCTTGAAACTAGGTGCCCTCAGTGTCTTTAGAGTACCATTAATAACTCTCTCATGTCTTGCCACAGAGATCTGCAAAGGGGTGTGCTTGTTGGCTCCCTTTTTACCTTCGAGAAAGGTGTAAGAAAGCAGGTGGCAGGGGAGAGATGAGCTGATAGATACACTTTTTTCAGAGGGACAAAACATGTTTGGAGTCACAGATAGAAGTATATACATGTCTGACTAACTTGCTGCTGTTTTTTACTGAAGAACTTTCCTCAAGACAACCAGAAAGTCCGGTTATCAGTGAGTGGGTTTTTGTGTGCATTTGAAATACCAATTCCAGGATCCCCTACGTCAGCATCAAGTCCTGTGCAGACAGGTAAAAGGAAACATATTTATTTTCCTGTTCATTTAAAATGCACAGTGCTTAGGTATTGGAGATATTCAAAAGAAAACCTTACTTTTTAGTAATAAGTAAACAGTGAGGATTAAAGAAAAGACAAATAAGTTAAGAGTTCTTATCCACAGAGAAGCTGTGAGCAGTCTCAGTATCTACTGGTGGTCTGTGATCCTTTTTAGAATCATACCCAGGATAGCAGTCTGAAGATCGCTATATACTTACTTCAGTTAAAGACACAAGAAACACGCAAAATATTTTATTACTTGTGGATTGGCTCTAAGGCAGGACATATAAAAAATTGGAAGCCTGATTTTGTTGTTTGTGGTTTCATCTATGGGTTTTAAACACCTCTGTTTTTCTTTGCTCTTGCATGCTCTGATTTTGCAAAGTTGTAGGCAAATAAAAGGTTAGATGTTGGTCTTAAGGAGAGTAGAAGATACTTCATTAAATGCACTGAACAGAATGGGAAGGAAAAAAAAATCTTGTGATCAGTTCTGGTTCCTGTAGATAACTGAAAATGTAATTGTCTATCTACAGATGTCTCAACTGGGCCATCAGCTAATGGAGCACCCAACATAATGATGAATGGGGACCTTCCAAAACCAGCCCTAATTCCAAATGGAATGCCAAATACTGTAGTGCCATGTGGAACAGAACGTAACCTTGCCAACTGGACTCTCAATGGTCATGTGCCCTTGCTTTCTGATAGTCCATGTACAGGGTATATAATTGCAGTCCACCGAAAAATGGTTAGTAGATTTTGTATTTGTTATAAATTGTTCACATAACACACTTTGAAAGAAAGTCAGTGAGGCTTTTTTTAATGTTCATATGATAAATTAATTTTTATTTCTTAAGAACAGGGAGCATGAATATATTTCTCTCTTAAGTGAGCGCCAAGTTCTACAGAAACACAACTCTTGTAAATTTAAATTGTAATGTCTAATGTTGGTGTATTTTTCTTTCCCTACTACTGGCATGCTTCCCAGTTCTTTAATGCTGAGATGCATACTTGGGCATTTGCTAACTCCCTGATTAAATGTTCCAGGGTCTTTGAGCAGAAAAAAATCTAATGAGAGGAGCTACTAGAAATGCATTTCTTTCCCATTATGTGGAAAAGCCTTACATGTTATATGGAAACAGAGTGAAGATATATAGTACATTCCTGGGTCGTTCTGTTAGCATTACTACACTTTGTAAGAGCATCTGTAGTTAAGTTGAACTCTAAATGTCAGAGCCGGATGACTGAACACCTCAAATAGCCACGCGTTCTGCGTGCGCTGTGTCCAAACTTTAGAGTCTGTTGACATTTAGAGCCTGGTGGATATGGGCCAGGAGACCATTTAACTTTACTCTTTACTGTGTGTTTGTATGAGGGTTTTTTGCTCTATTCTCTCAAGAAGTGGCCGCTAACCACTGTTATCACTGTTATCTTGATTCAGATTTTGCAGAATCTCTTAGGTGATTGGTATAATGCTTTTGAGCCATTACAAGCGGCTAGTTACACAGCTTAAAAACCAGTAAAAGTTGTTTGTGGAAGCTATTCCAGCAATCCATGCTTGTCATTGTCAAAAATCTTATCAATGGAAAGGGTTAATTGTATAAAACTTATGCAAAGTAGTAACCATTTGCTGTACCTTAGTGTCGTTAAGTCAGCATGTTAAATGGTAGATGTAGCATGAAGGTTAGTTTGTCTGCTTGGAAGAAGTTGTGCACAACTCTGTAGTGCTCCTTTAGACGTAAAGGTTTTTGTTTTCTAGCAAACGTGAGCTTGCCTAGTGTAGAGGTCATTTTGGGATAGGTATTAGCATCATTAGGTGCGTGGCTGCATTACAATATTACCATGTGGTGGGAAAAGTAAGAAATGTGCATCATATGAAATATAAAATATTGTGCATTGTTGAAACAGATTTATGTTGATGTGCTCTAATGCCTAAATAACGTTGTGATAGTATCATAAAATACAAAACAGTTTTCAAGTCAGTGATCAAAATTTACAGTATTTAATATCGGAAAAAATTGCTGAAATAGAGTACTTTTAATAGAATTAATGGTTTATTTTAATTGCCAAAGCCTGAAATAAGTAACAAGGTCAACATCCTAGTAATTACGGTGACGTGAGTTAATGCGTACTTATATCTGAATCATTCTTTTATTCCACATATGCAGATGCGGACAGAATTATATTTTCTTTCATCTCAGAAGAATCGTCCCAGTCTCTTTGGAATGCCACTAATTGTTCCTTGTACAGTTCACACACGGAAGAAGGACCTGTATGATGCAGTGTGGATTCAGGTTTCCAGGCTTGCTAGTCCTCTCCCGCCTCAGGAAGCTAGTAATCATGCACAAGACTGGTGAGTTTGGCATCTCAGTCTTTGGCTTGAAATACGTAATACAGTGGCTTAGACTTGCTTACGAGGTTTAAGACTATCTTCGTCAGTTTTGACTTCTCATAATACCTCTGTTGAATGAACATATGCTTTTTAATGTATAATTAAGTTTTAAATGTCAACAACTTTAGGAACAACTGTGTACGCTTTCACCCCAAATGCTTTCTGCCTGCAGGTTCCATTTAGTGGGTTATTTTTGTAAGAAGTTATTTGGAAGTCCTGCAATTTAATAATGGCAATAATTAAAAATAACTTCTAATCCTTTTTAATACAGTTAAATGTAGTATACCTTCTAGCTGCACTTAAAGGTTGGCTTTACACAAATTGGTTGATTTGTTCTCTTCCAATGGTTGATAATTAATTATATCTGACAAATTTAGATGATGAAAAGGCAGGTCTTGTTTTAATAACTTAATCTAATCAAAATTATAATTTTTTTGGGGGGGGGTTGTTCTTAAAGTAAAAATGGCAAGCATGGTGAAGGAAGGCAATTGAGTGCTCATGTTTCGTGTTGTGTTCTCTTCTGTTTCAGTGATGACAGCATGGGGTATCAGTATCCATTCACCCTAAGGGTAGTTCAGAAGGATGGAAATTCTTGTGCTTGGTGTCCATGGTACAGGTAAATTGTCCTTTTTAATTTAAGGAAGGGAATCACTCTAGCAGAAAGGTGATTTATGGTAATGAGTTTGTGATATGTTTCAGACTTCAGAGGTAATACCAAACAATAAGAATCTAGAATCTAACTTAACCAAAATTTTCACATGGCAGACTTTTGCTGTAGTATAGCTTTTATGACTTGGAGAGTTGAAAGCTCTGCTGACACAGAAATTTTAAATTAGGAGACAGACTTGAGATTACCAAAAACCTCTTAACCCCTTACAATATTCTGTGTGCATGTGTATATATATATGCAGGTGCATATGTGTACATATTTGGATGATTTGGGGGGTTTCATACAAAACCAAACTTTTAGGTGTAAATCATCTACCCGCACTAGTTCCTGTGCCATTTGAAGAGCAAGAACGAAAATGGACAATAAGAAATTCACCCTGGAAGCATGCTTGGAATTCTCCCTAAACAAAGACATGCTAACAAGAATTCCAGACCTTTGCTGGAAGGTATTCAGACCATGCACTCATTTAAAAAAAGGTCTGTTAGAGCTAGATAAATAAAGTACATTAGCTATCGTGTTGTAAAATACTTCTGGAGACAGAGCATTGTGGGTTTTTTGGTGTTGTAGGCAGGCTTGGTCAGCATTATATGCAGGTAGATGGTTGAGCTTACCCAATAGCTTCAATTTCTCATCTCTGTTAAAGTTTTGTAGTAAAATACCAAACTGACACTGATTATTGTTACATAAAAATGCCTCTCTCACACTGAAGGCAAGGCCTGAAACTTTGGGGGTGCATATGTTACAAAATATGGAGCAGAACTGGAGTGTGAAGTAATGTAAAACTTAGTTAGTGGACAGTTTACTTACCACGTCTAACTTTTTCACTTAGATTTTGCCGTGGCTGTAAAATTGAGTGCACGGAAGATAGAGCTTGCGTTGGGAATGCTTACATTGCTGTAGACTGGGATCCAACAGCACTCCATCTGCGCTACCAGACGTCACAAGAACGGGTAAAATTTCAACGCAACCCCTTTGTTGTTCATTAATAGCTCTGAAGTACAACCCATTTCACTGATTTTTATTCTTTTTTTTAATTTATTTTATTTGATGCTTTTTTGGTCCACTTTCTGTTAGTCAGTAATCATTGAACAGGACATTCTGGATAAATTAATGTCTTAATGTTAGACCTCTTACGTGACCATAACGTGGAAGGGAAGCTTTTAAGAAACCACAGCAGTGTATTTTCTGTCTGTTGTGAGTTGCTTTTGATCTAGCCTCCACAATATATTACAAAATATATTAATTTGATAAATTTTCGAAGCGCACCAGTGCTTACATGTGAGTAAACCTAATTCCTCATTGAGTCAACGGAATATATCTAAAGGTAAGCCTATAGCTGAGTTAATCTAGAATAGCTGTTTGAACTTGTGAGTTGAATCTATAAACTTGTGCTTTATGGATAATTTTGTAAGCAGAATCCAAGAATAAGGACAGTGCATTATTTGTACTGCATTTTCATAACTGAAATAAAATTTCTGCTAAAACTTAGTGCATCTATTTATCTTTAATCCTAAATAACTGTATGATGTTATTTGTATGATACTGTGAATAGAGCCTTCCTCTGAGCAGTTTGCATATGTTTCCAAGTCAGATACAGCTTTATCTCGCTTTAGATTGTAGAAGAACATGAAAGTGTTGAACAAAGCCGACGAGCTCAAGCAGAGCCCATCAATCTGGATAGTTGTCTTAGAGCCTTCACCAGTGAGGAAGAACTGGGGGAGGATGAGATGTACTACTGTTCCAAATGCAAGACCCATTGTTTGGCCACCAAAAAGCTGGATCTTTGGAGACTTCCCCCTATTTTGGTATGATCTTGTGTAATTTTCCTCTACAGCAAAAAAACCAAAGTACATTGATCACAAATTTGAATTGCTAGGTATGTCTCCTTGTTCTGAATAAGACTTGCTTTTGTTCACAGTCTCAGGAGGGGCATTGGCTTAGTTTGCTTCATGCATTTCTGTAATGCAGGCGAATAAAACAAACCTCAAATCCTTTTGAATCTTTCTAGCTGATACGTTGCAGGAAATGGTGGTGGTTTGCATTCAGTGTCATCTGTTCTGACATAGAATTTGAATTCAGGCGGTCTTTCTGGTAACATGATCTTTTGTCTGGTTGTGTAAAATGTGCAATTGTCGCTTTTCAAATTTGGTTGTGTTAATTCAAAACACACAGTGCTGATCACTGAATTGAAGCAACCTTTTCCATCATTTTCCCATGAAAATATTAGTTCCATATCTTGCCAGCTTGATCCCAAAATCCAAATTGTCACATTACAGCATTGTTACTGTTTCATAGTAACATATGACAAAATGTGTATGTTTCAGGAAAAATTATTTTTAAACAGTGAAATTACTCACTGTGATGTAATTGTCCTCCTTTAATTTTCTCTAACGTGTTTCTCCTTAGATCATTCACCTGAAAAGATTTCAGTTCGTAAATGGTCGCTGGATAAAATCTCAGAAAATTGTTAAATTTCCCAGAGAAAATTTTGACCCAAGTGCCTTTTTGGTACAAAGGGATCCAAGTAATTTTCAAAGAAAGCAGCTAACGCTCCAGGTTGACAGCCTTCCTGAACCACGGACTCTCCAAGGGGAGTCTAGAAAAATGGATCTGCAGATCAATTATACACCAGGAGAAGGGGAGATAATGAACAGAAGTCCATCCTCCCTTAACACTACTGTCTTGAATAATATCAAAGGTGGGTAATAATTAGGGAAAATTCCAGTCAATACTGATATTTGCAGGGGGGGAAAAAATTATTTATATTATGAACAAAATCTGAATGTTTTTTGGCCAAAGTACTGCATTTATTTTGAAACATCATTTCTGTTATTGTTTGCCCTGGAAAGCTTAGTGAAGCTTTACCATTGAAAAAAAAAAAAGAAAAGAAAAAGAAAAAAGAAAAAAAAATTACTCAGAGTGAGGAATGTGCTCATGCATAAAAGAGTTAAATTTCAGTTATAGGTGTATGTATGTGTGTGCGCAAAGATAGTTTTATGTACTACTTATTAGTTGCAGTGAAACATTGTTTTTTAATGTTTGGTTATTAAAAAAAAATTTTTTTTAAAAAGTCTACACCATGTGTTTACTGATCTTAGTACTCCACGTTTTCTGTTTTAGCATCTCCATCTTTGGGGAGGAAAAGTGGAACCAGCTGTCCTTCAAGCAAAAATAGTAGCCCAAATAGTAGCCCAAGGACTTTAGGAAGAGGTAAAGGGCGTCTGCGGCTACCACAACTGGGTAAAAACAAACTGTCAAGTAGCAAAGAAAATTTGGATGCAAATAAAGAGAACGGTACTGACCAGGAACAGAGGTTTACTTCTGATCACAGTGATGCTCTTACTAGAGGGCAGATTTTGGGTGGTAGCCAGAGTGAACTATATACTGCTCAGGACAATGAGATGACTCTAGCCAATGGATATATCTGCGAGCAGAATGCATATAGTAATGGCAGTATCAACGGTCAAATTGATAACCACAGCGAGGATGATATTACAGATGACCAAAGAGAAGAAGTATGTGTTAACCCAATTTACAATCTATATGCAATTTCGGTAAGTTGACTTTTTTTATGCAAGTAAACTATCTTTGTTTGGTGTTGTTTTGTCTAAATGCATTTACTCTATTTTTTTCATTACAGAAAGTAGGGATCTATTGAGAAGGAGAACAAAGTAGAGCCATTGTCAGAAAAATAAATTTGCCTTAAAACTGAGTACAGCTGAAAAGTAGATCTCTGCGTAATATTTTTTCTGCTTGAGTATGTAAGCTTAGTCCGCTCCAGATGCGTAGATTGTCATGAACCATTGCCACTCGCTTGAAGATCATGAATTTGTGAATCATTTATTCTGTGAATTCTGAGTTACAGATGTTTGATCCAGAATTTATTTTCTTCTTCATTTTCTTCAGTGCCATTCAGGAATTATGGGAGGGGGTCATTATGTCACTTATGCCAAAAACCCGAACAACAAGTGGTACTGCTACAATGACAGTAGCTGTAAGGTAAATTATTTATTTTTGTAGCAAATAATTTTAATCTTCCTTACCTAGAGCCAAAGAAATTTACATTTGGCCAGAACTGTCCTTTGAAATCATGAGCATCTCAAAAGTTTAATCAGAAAAATATTAAAATTGTTAACTGAAATTTTACATGAGATTTTTTTTCAAGTTAACATCTGTTCATCAGCTGCTACCATGGTTAAGGAAAGATGCTTATTTTGTACAAAGATGGAAAAATTACTAAAAATGGAATTCTAAGAATATTTCTTCATGACGCTAGCAGTTTTATATTCAATTACTGAATAACTAAGTTCCGACATTTCTAAGTACTTGCATTTATCACTAAAATTTGTCATACTTTTCAAGTAAATAATGGAGCCTGATAACTATAATAATGGAGACAGAAAATGTGATTCTTCTTGTAAACAACCAGTTAAAAATACTGTTTCTAGGGCAATTGTGTGTATTTTAAGTTCAGTGACAGTAATGCAATTGTCCCATTGCATGTTTCAGACCATGTTTTTCTCTTTCTCAGGAATTGCATCCCGATGAAATCGACACCGACTCTGCCTACATTCTTTTCTATGAGCAGCAGGGGGTAGACTATGCACAATTTCTGCCAAAGATAGACGGCAAAAAGATGGCAGACACAAGCAGCATGGATGAAGATTTTGAGTCAGATTATAAGAAGTACTGTGTTTTACAGTAAGCAGATGATCTTCCATGGACTGTTTTGAGAATGTGAGGGATAACATCCTGAAACTTACATTTGGCAAAAATGATATTGAAGCAGATAACCTAAGTGTAGTTATTGTACCCTGTGATCTGAAAGCACAAAAAGAAAACCCTAATTAAATAGCAGTTAATATAAAGATAGTATTGTTTTGTTCTGTTATCTCACTACATGCTCTAAACATTTCTGATGTTAGACATCAGGCTGATACTGCCATTGGCCTTTAAATAAAAAGGTTTGAGAAAGCCGACTAGGACCAAATAAGAGCTAAATTAAATAGTCCAAATAAGAGCTAAACAAAGTAGTGTAGAGTTTACCAACTGTTCTAACAAACCCCTAAGGCTCTCTTTAGGTTTAAGATAATGGGGAAAAAAAAATTGTAGTGTTGTCTTTGGGCAACATGATATTGCTACCTCCTTTTTCCTGCAGTTTTATTGCATTTTATTGGCAAAACAGGGAAAGCAAGAGAATGAAAAGTGCACAAACTTAAAGAATTATCATCAAGAGTACGAGAAGTTTCCAGTTTTGCCACCACTAATGTATGTCAGTTGCTTTCTTTCTGTATGTTGGGAGCACAACCAAATCGTAATTTGAGAAGAGATTAATTTCTACACTTGAATGGTTTATTATAATTGTGTTTTCTCCATGTGTTGGCTGTGCAGATCAACATGTTTCAGGAATGGCTTTTCTGCCTGAAGAGTGCTATCTCAAACTTCTGAGATGCCTCAAGAAGAAACTTCAGGTTGGAGAGAGTAGTTGTGATTACACGTGTGGTGTCTTAAAATGTGCACATTGCACAAAATGTTCCCAGCTTTTGGAAGGAAAGATGCTTGAGCTTATGTTTCATGACTGGTGTTGCTTTTAAATTTGCACTTTTAAGAATTCGTATAATTAAATTCAAAAACATAGTTTGTTTTTGTTGTTGTAAGGGCTCTGGAGTGAATGGCTGTGAATTATCCACTGTGTATTTCAAACAAATAAGAAGCTATGGCTGTCAGGTAGCTATCGTAGCATTCATGGATGGATTTTTTTTTTTTATTGGTTTCATAATTTAATGGGTTTCTCTTTTTTTCAAAATTTGGTTGCCTTTTCAAATTTTCTTTTTTTGCAACAGGTTATGCATATGCATATACTTGCAATTAATCCAGAATTGCTTTCCATGCCCTTGCAACATGCTCTTCAAAGTCAACGGGCTTATTGCACAAAGGAAAGCATGACAAAGTCTTAGCAGAGACTGGAATAAAGGTGATTATTTTTTGAGTAGGCATTTCTTTAAACATTTTCAGTGTTAAATTGTTTGCATATCTGAATGAAGATAAAGGTTTCACTCTTTTGGCCTTTTGTTCTTCAGCTGAGTCTAAGAAGCTTACTAATTTTGTTATATGTCATCTTCCAAATTCTTTAGATTTTGTATCTTCACTAACAAAATTGATATTTACGTGGTTGATCTCTGAAATAAATGTTTGGATTCATTTTACTGTGTTTTACAAGAATGCCAAATCTATCAGTAAGCTTATAATCTCCAGAAAGTTCTGAGTTTTATCCATTTAAGAAATGATATCAGCTGATCTTGCTGTCTTTACTCAGGCAAAAACCTCCCTGCCTTTGTTGGAGGTTGTGCCTCTTCGAGGACAGCAGATCAGTTCCAAAATAAGTATTGTCTTACTCGTAAAGTGTTGCTCCCTATCCTATATCTTTAAAGTGGTCTAAACATTGAGACTGAAGAAAAGCAAACATGGCTTGTGAATTTCTAGGTTAGAAGCTTTTTCAATACCCATTTGTCTACTCCTCCCTCTGCAAACTCCATGAAAAGTGAAAGACTTTCAACTGAATTATGTTAAAATGTTTTATTTAAGCAGGTAGCACAATCTACTAATGTTATTTGATCTTCTGTGTTTGTTACATTGGTTGTAATTAATTTTTTAAATTAAATTAATTCATGAATTAGTAGTAAATTTATTAAGTTAACTATTAACTACATTCACTTTGTAAATTATTGTATAAAACTTATTGACAATGCACTGACTTTAGAAAGATGTTAATGTACAGAAATACCTTGTAAATAAAATAGTGTTGATGTACTGGAATATGAGCTGTATTAAAAAAAGGTATCGGTAATTGTATATGGAGTGAACCTGTTTATCTGTAACTATATTATTCAAACAAATTAAATACTGTGGATGCAGATGAAGTGTCACTTCTTGTCAGATAATTTTTAATAGCTGTTTTCCTGCATTGAAGTTTCTGTACTGTTTTCATTAAGCTTAAATGTATTTGTCAGTCCAAAAATTGAAACATGTAAGTAAGCATACAACAATTCTTTGCAGTTTGTCCAGCACAGCACTTAGGTCTAAGTACCAAGATATTTCAGCTCTTCTAAGTTTTGTTTTTAAGTTATTTTAGTTTTCCTTTTGAGAACTTTCTGTTCAGTTTTTTTTTTAGAATTAGTCCATTTAATTTTTTAAAACGTGTGCCTGTATACATGAGAGAGAGTGAGAGCGAGATCTTTCCCTCTTACAAATAAGTCTGAAGAGCTAGTGCACTAAACCACATTAATTCAGCGGTTCTCACGTTTTTCTGTGGTGTAGTTTTGATAGATCTGAAGTAAGATCAGTGATGACTTAGAAGCACAGTGGCTGCACATGGGGTCCCTTCTTACCCACCCTTGAGAATCCTTCTGCAGGTTATTAAAGTGGGGAAAAAAAGTAAATGTCTTTTTAAATATTTAATTGCTTAATTTTTGTATGTGTACTTGGACAATTAAAATTTGAGGTGTAATAATTTTATTCCAGGTTCTCATGCTGTGGTAAATAAGGCTCCTTTTGAGTTTAACAAAAATTACGTAAAAAAGCGTTTTTCTTCAAAATGTTCCAGAAATAATGAGATTTTAAGAAAAATCAAGCAAAGACTCCATCACTGGAGAGTTTGATAGGAAGTTACAAGACAAATCTTAATGGCACGTGCCAAATTCTTGCTTTCAGGTGGATGCGGGGCAGCGCAGTGGTGTCACAGCCACGCAGCAGCAGCACTGCCTGCCTTGTCCGCTCTGCCAGCAGCATTTGCGTGTCATAATGCGCTCTCACCAAAACCCTTCTTTTTAACCTGTTAAAATGAGAAAATAAAGTTTATCTGCAGTGGGAATCATCTGCATATTGCTTATTAACGCAGGTTTTTGCCTCACCAGGAGGAACGATTTCTGAAGTTAAAATCTTTTGTGTTACAGTAGGATCCGAAGTAAATGACACTTAGTAATTCTGCACGTAAGCATTTAATTGTGCTTGTATAATTGAGCAATAGGCATTTTAGGTCAAGCAGAATATCTGTTTTCATGAGATAAAACCAGCGCTCTCAACATATGACTCATACAAAAGACACAGAAGCAAAAGGTAAGATGCAAATTAAAAAATTAATATAATTCATAAGAACAGGCCAAGAAATAACGTGTCTGTACCGCTTCAGTGTAGATGCCCGGTCATCTCCAGGTAGCAGTTTGCTCAGGTGAAGAATGAAACTGCTGCATTCGCCAGCAAAGGAATTTCTTTCCTGTAGCTAAAGGAAGAGTCACATGCTGTAGCACAGGCCGTCATCGTTTCCTCTGATGTTGTTTTGTAACCTGTTAAGTCTGTAAAATCACAGAATAACTTGGGCTGGAAAAAAGGAGGTCATCTGCTCCATCTAACTGTTGGAAGCACGCCTCGGTTTGCGGATTGTAACAGTTCCCTGTATTGTGGCTGTGGTCAATCCATGATGCGTTTGGTTGCATTTTAGTTTTCTTTACAAGTTGTGGCAAATGTGCCACTAGGTTTCTTTTCTTTAAGGGAAAAAACTGTCCTGAAAGAAGCTGTCCTGAAGCCTTCTTTCTGGTACCACCTGCAGAAATAAGATGGAGTTTCGTATAAACAGAGGCTAACAATGGTTTTTTTGGGAAGATACAGTTCATCATGAATCCAAATAACTGTGAGGTTAATGCTAATGGCAAAAAGTCCTTGGGAAAATTTTGCACAGGGTACAAACAGAGTTTAGCATGGTAAATGCTACCGGAGAGCTGGCTCAATTGATATGTTAGTGCTAGAGGGAGCACTCCCTGCATGTGTCAGATCATAACACCGAGATTTAAAAAGGAAAGCAAGAAAGAGGATACTCTATTTGAGAAAATATTTGGGCTTTTTACTCCGAGTTGAATATGAGATTTCTTCTAGAATCTTCCATTCATGATGCACATGTTTGTTGATATTATTTTCATGTATGCCAGTGTACTTTATATGTGTCCTACTGCTGGGTTTTTGATGCAAGACTTAAGGCTAACCAAGTGGAAAGTCAAAGGCAAAAATCTTTCACTTAGTCACTGGAGGGGTAACAATTCTGAGACAAACATACAGGAGTAAGAGGTCAAAACTGATCTTGCTGTTGCTTGAACGTGCATTTGCAGATAGGTTGCAGTTTAGAAGTAAAATAAAACTTCAGAAGGTGAATCCAGCTGTTGGGTCATGGAATTTCTGAGAAGAAAGGGAACAGTAACTCCAATAACTCTGATAAGCAGACTGTACCTGAATTATATTTCATCTGAAACTCTTCTATTTTTTACAAAAGGTAGGTCTGATATTTTCTCAGTTGAATCCCTTGTTCAGTATTGCTGTTAATAATAATGATGCTTATTCTTAGAAAACAATATTCTTAGAAAAGTGAAATGATCCCTTATGTAAATGAAGGTTTTGTTCTTGGAAGCAGTGCCTTTGAAACAAGGATCCGAAGGTACTTTATGTACAGCCTTCGTGTACCGATATGTTCCTGCTGCTGCTTCTGCCTCTATGCGTGTTTGCTCACATATTTTCTTCTTGATTGTCTCTAGTGTTGAGACATTTCCTCTGAGCAGACACCAACTATGAGAGACTTACTGCAATTACAATCATGCTTTTTTCCAAAAAGGAAGTAAATCTGGTTGAGTTGGCAACTGGACCAAAGTCCACAGTAAGCTGGTCTATCAGGCGTCACATATTGCCTGGGGTTGGTTGTTTTTTTATTGTTTCCAAACATTATGTTTAGCTGGAAATGAACTATTGTTGTTCTTTTATGGCCCTTGAAGATGCTAAATGGATATTTAACCAAGGATTAGCATGCATCAGTATCACCAAGGATGATGCCAGAGAAGCTAGTGTCTCTGGAAATGAAGCCATCTCTTGCTATATTTATGAGCTGCAATTGGAGCATTTGTGCAGCATTAAATGATGACACTTGCTCAATGCAGTCATCTTTACTGCCTAGTGATAAATTTTCAGAGCATTCACAGTCGTTCTTCACAAGTGTGATACTTCCAGTGTCGTTTGAGTCATTTGTGCATTTTCAATATTGAAAATTTAATTTGCATCAAAGAATACAACCTATAGTTGTTCCTGTCATGAATTTTCTCTGTTAAGGCTTTTAGGTATTGAAAGTGCAATTTAAAAAAATTAAAAATTCTAATTACCAAAGATGTTCATAGGTGCTGTTTTCAGTAGTAAAGCTTTTATTGATTCAGAAGTGTACCAAGGGCCATTAAATAGATGAAGGAATCGTATCACTGCCAAAAAACTGCAGCCATTTTCTGCTGTTGAATGCCTTTTATTTCCCACATCAAAACTGTACAAGTCTCAGACAAGGACTCTCTGAAATTAGCTGAGCCCGTTTTGTAAGATAGGAGCAATTGTGGAATGAGCTGTGCTGGAATTTTGCCCGTGTACCTTTATGTGCATCTGCAGTGCTAAAAATACGTGGCCTACACTTGAAGGTAGTTAGGTGGCCTTCCTTTTAAACCTTGAGTCAAGTCCATCAACCAAATGGCTTTTGGTCTTTCTCCTGGGAGGGAGGGGGAAAGACGCAGCAGGGAAAGTACCTTCCTATGCAAAAAACTCTTATTCCCCCCCAGTGTGATGGGAAGCACGGACGCACCAACTCCTGCAAATGCCCTGCTAGCAAAAGGGGTTGACCACCGTCACTTCCCCCTAAACCTTAAAAGCCCGACTCCAAAAATATTTTCCATTTTCATCCTATTGTTTGCATCTGTTCTGGAGGTGCTGGTTATGGCCAGAGTATATCCTCCTGTTCCCTGTGCTCCCTTTGGTTGGTACAGGAGCTTGGGTCGCTGCTTTTCTCTGTATCCTAGATTTATCCGTTATCTACAGATTGGGGCCATTAAGTGCCCTGAGAAAGCGCACGGACTGCAGGCACAGCTGCCCCGGCTGGCCGAGGGCCCAGAGGATCAGCGTATGTATTAATTGCAGCTTTTGTTACATTTTTTCCCTGAGGTCCAATAAATTGAAGCAAGAAGTTAGTAAAATGCGGTCATCCATGCTTGCTGATTTATCGTTTCAGGAAAATAAAAACCTGACAGAAGCTTGGAAGATTGTGCCTTTTGTTTGGGACAAGCCTCCAACTTCCTTGTTCATGTGTAAAAGATTTCCTGTTTGTGAAAATTAAAAGCAATGTTTGATAAGGTCCCTTTAGCAAAATCAGCCACAAACTAGAAAATACATTAAGGCTGCTTCTGGATTTAATAGAAATCCAAAATTTTTGAGCCTATTTGTAGAATCTAGAAATGCTGCTCTTGCTCGTGATTGATAGTTGCTCACTTCATGAGTGTTAGGAGCTCACAAAGAAACTAGAACAGATGGGTGACATCCTGGCTGTTCTACAATATAGACACACAAACTCAAGATTCTTGTCTTTTGGGGATTAAATAATGTTTATCACTGAGACAGACTTCAGCAGTTTTCCTGGGTTTTGCAATTTAGTCCTTTTGTCTGGGCAAACAAAACTGGTAGGCTCTGCGGAAAGATAACTGAGCAGGACGTTGGGGTGTCCGTAGGACATGTCGTAGGCTCACATACTTGTTCATCTAAAGGCATAGTTGAAAGGATACTAGAAAATAAAGTTTAGTCTTTTATTTACATTTAATGAAAAATAGCCTCAAGACTGAAAATCACAAGGAAAATGTCTATTAATTTGTTAAACTTCAGTTAATGGTTGTGCTTTAACGCAATCAGTTGCTGGCAGCATTTGCATCTTGTGTGGTGGTGATACCCCCGGAACAGGCGTGGGGATAAAATCAACCCAAGCTGCTTTCCTGTGTTTATTCAAGCTTGTGAGAAGTGCAGAGACAACAAAAGCATGTATGGATACTTATTTTAAGACTAAAAAAGGATAAATAAACAAGTATGAAAAGAACATCCATTTGTGTAAAAGCACATCCAGCAGGCTCTCTCTGTTAATTGTTAGCGTAGAAAACAAACGAGGAAAAATAATGGCAAAACACAACTTTCATTTTTATTTAGGATCATTCCAGACAGATCTCTAACAGTTAGATGCTTCCTTTAGATGAATTTGAAGCTGCCATCGTACTGTGTGTTTCCAGTCTGACTACCACTGGGTAGACTTCCATCGAAGTCGTTACTTACTTTACTGTCAGCGTTTGGGGTCAGACGAAGGGATCACTTGGGTTCAAGGAATGGTGTGTGTTTTTTCTGGCTAGTATTGCTGTGTGTGATACCAAACAGCAGTTTTTGAAAACGCTCCGATTCTGATGTTCTCCTTGGCCTTTAGGTATAACCATCACCTCAGTGCTGGTTCCAGCCATTCGTGTCTCTTGTCAATATAAAACTGTAAAAATAGAGCTAAGGCAGCTGAATCTCATGTCCCATGTTACCTGACTTACTGAACCTCACTCTCTAACTTTTAACACTGTATTTAAAAATCGTGACTGCAGAGCAAACAGATGTCCCTAGGTGGGGCGCATGCTGCTTTTGTTTATCAGAGTTCATGTGTTCCATCCCCTGCAAAAAAAAAAAAAAAATATAGCAGCAGATGCTCCACAGCCTTTGTTGAAGTGTTTGTCTGATCTCTGAAAACAGGACTCCTTGTACTCGGTTAAGCAGTATTATTTATCTTAGTACTGCTGAATTTTTTTTTCAGCATTAGGTTTTTATTGGGTGCAAAGTACAAATGAGTTAGCTCATAGAGCTCTTGGGTGAGATGACTGTGCTTTCTGGATTTTGGGAATAGTATATCCAAACTGCTCTCAACATTTCTCAGACAGTTGTTTCTCGGTTCTGTGCAACATGGTAAAATAACATGCTTCTCTTTTTCCAGAAAGTGGGAAGCACAGGAGGTCTTGGGGGCCTTACCAAGGCAGGTTTCATTTTTTCTTGTGAAAGAGACGGATGCATTTCCCTCTTACTCAGACTGAAGGGATCGGGGTTGTTATACACCATCTGCCTTTGCCACAGAGTGTAATGTAGACTTAATACAAATTAAATAATGGCATGATGTATAATTTTGCTTAGAACTATTGAATCATGAAATAATTCAGGTTGGAAGGAACTTCAAGAGTGATCCAGTCCAGCCTTCTGCTCAAAGCAGTGTTGTCACTGAATTTGGGCATGCCCTAATGCTTGCAGATACAGGTGATTTTAAAAAAAAAAAACAAACCTTTTTAAATTAAAAAAAAAAGTTAAATTAAGATACTTTCTTTTCTGAAATACCTTCTTTTTACTTTGGTTTGTCTATTCTGTCACAGCCACATCATCTTATCTAGACTTTCAGATTTTGTCTGCAAATATTTATCTTCTTCTTACTGACTCTTCTCTAGCTTTTTATTTCCTCAAATTATCTTGCAACTTATATTGTCTTTACACCATCTATTTGAGGGTTTTTTGGTCAAACTGAGGTAGGAGAAAGGAACTAAACTGTCAAATAAATTGGAAAGGTGGTGGATTGTGTGCTGGCTATGTTTGGAGTCAAAGAAATAGTCTGGGGCAATAGGCTTAACTCAATCTTAACATCAGAGAGAAGTTTGGCCAGGTATTTCGGTCGCTCAGGATACATGGGTAATCTTGTTTAAAATTTGCTGAAACATTATATAGAAAGCACAGTATTCATCTAAACTTTCTTTATGTTTGGCATACAACAGCTGAGATGGTTTGCAGATTAAAAACTGTCCCTTCACTTAATGCAGCATTTTGATGGAGAAAATATTTATATGTATTATAAATAAACCTTGGCCTCCCAATGAGAAACTGCAGGAAAACTGAAGAGTGCATGTTAGTTAAGAACTGGGTAACAACAAAGGAAAGCTGCTGCTTTGGAGCCAGAAACAGGATCCAACACCACCAGTGGCAAATTAAGAAAGCCTTACACACAATGTTTGTATTACGATGTTTGGAGTAACGAGACAATGCAAGGAACAATGTGATTACAGAGATCTGGCCCTTTCATTGTTAGACAGATCCCTCCTCCAACGCGCTCCATTGACATTTTGACGTTGCCCCCGTGTACCGTGGGGAGAACAAAGTATACAGGATTTGTGTATGAAGGCTTGCCCAAGGTAGGGAGGAAGAGCTCAGCGATGGGGATTGGATGAACATGGGCTGATGTGATGCAGCCTGAAAGTAAACTGAAGATTAGGACAGCAAGCTCGGCAGGAGCCAGCGGAGTGTCCTGCCAGTAAGGAAGGTGAAGAGCACCCAGAGCCTCGTTAATAGGAGCAGAGCCAGCAGATTGAGGGAAGGACTTATCCCTCTCTGCTCAGCACTCGTCAGGCCACATCTGGGGTACAGCGTCTGCTTCCCCGAGCCCCCTCCAGGTCAAGACAGACAAGGGGGGGATTGCGAAGATGCAGCCAGCCTCTTCGGTGGTGCGAGGCAGGAGGATGGAGACAATGGACAGAGATTTAAGCAAGAGCGGTTCTGACCTATACAAGGAGAAACTTGTTCACCACAAGGGCAGTGCAGCAGCGGGACAGGCTGACGCAGCAGCTGTGAATTTCTGTCCCTGGAGGTTTCCAAGAACCACCGGGATGAAACCCTCAGCTGCCCGGTCTGAGCGCACACCGACCCTGCGCTGAGCAGGAGGCCAGACCAGAGACCGCTGAGGGCCCTTCCAGCCTGAATTCTCCTGTGATCTGAACTCATTTCCAAACTCACAAGGGTAGAACTGGCTGAGTTTTTAAGCTCTGATGTTCCAATATTCATGCAGCAATTTAAATCATGGCTCAATGCTTCATCTAGATGCTGGAGGTTTTCTTTTAGGATCCCCCAGCAAAAGGAACAGAAAGTGAGTTTTAGTTAGATGATGTTTTCTGTTTGATATGGAGTAAAACACCTTTGGAGACTTTTCAGTCAACGCCATTCACGTTTTATCAGTCTGCTGCTTCAAGGGGCAGGAAAGGGTTCTGCACAGGAAGACCCAAACGATGCACATTGACCATTAGCGCACGCTCATGTTTATGACCTTGCTCATGAGCAAGTGAACTGTAAACATTTGCTTGCCATGTGCTCTTGCTTTTTTATCTTCAGTTTTGATTATAAAAATGTTCCTGTTTAAAGGACATACGCAAGGGAATAAATCTTTGGGCCCACAGCCCCTTTGAGCATAGGCAGCCCCAGTATTTAACTTGTAACAAAGAGAATTTTGGTGGAAGCTTTTTGATAAAAAGTTGGCAGCATATCAGAGGGCCAATTTGACCATGAGATGTGAACAAAGATGTCAGGCTGGGTGTTTAAACCTCATACCTTTCCCTCTAATTATATTTCTTTGAATGATTATCAATTAAATATAAGCTAGAATAAGATTGCTTTCAGTGTATATGATATTTTCAAGTAGTGACTTGAAGTTATTAAATTTTGCTTTTAGCATGACTCAGAGATTTGACTGCTTAATAAGACACAAGGCAAACTAGCAGCAGTTTAAAGCAGTAAAGAAGAGTGACCCAAAGAATTATTAGCTTTTAGCACAAAATCTGTAGGGCTAAGAAGCTCGAACTGTTGTTTAACTTACTTAACTGGGACAAAAATGCTAGCTGTATTTTAAAGTTGCCTTCTTTTTCATGTGAGTGGCAGGCAGTCTATTACAGCGAAAAAGAAGTTGAGTGTGAAGAAGGGTAGAGATCAAATAAATAAATAAAATGTATTAAGACTTGATTAAAGGAAGGTAGGGGATAGAATACAGATGTGAATATCCCTTCCTAATATATTTCACTCTTCACTGGGTTTGTCTTGCTTCCTTTAACTGCTGGGCTTTGATGTTTCAGGGTAGAAAGCAGACGCCTACTTTACCTAAGCTTTTGTGTTCAAGGCAGTATTGACCCTTTGTCTAACAAGTGCTCAGGCAGGTTATAAATCTGTAACATTGCACTTCACCTTTTGTATCTTGCTTAATGATCTTTTAAAAATAAATGCAGAATAGATGAAGGAAACAGTATCAGCAATGGAAAAGCTGACACGTACGCAACCTGAGCTCTGATTTTTCAGATTGCTCCAGTCTGTTAAACAAAACTTCTTTTTCTTTGCTCTGTGGTTACAAAAAAGAGGAAAAAGGGCGACAGGGGAGTGCTTTCTTAGTGGGGTTCTCTGTCTTATAATTCTGCTGTAAACTGCTTACTGGAAGAATGCTGCACAGAGTTGCTAGCCTACAGAAAGAGGGTACAGTCATTCAAATATGAAAATAGATTCTTTTCTCAAATATCTGCTATTTTGTTTTCAGAAGTTCGTGGAAAGCTGTTGTCTTAAAGGGCTCTTGCAAGGAACCATTGGAACTCGTGCTGTTTATTTCTCTTGCATAAAAGTGATCATTTAAGATTCTCATCAGGCTCTTTTTCTCTTTCCCACAGTACTAAATTTAACATAGGTAGCCTTGATATGAAAAATTATAACTTTTATCTGAATCCATGAAAATGTATATTATCCCAGAGGAATGTCTTACTATAAAATGTTCTCCATCTGAATGAAAGGAAAACTGAAGTTTCCCACCATTTCAAACCGGTACAATAATTTATTTTGGTGATGATTATAATGGGTATTTTGGATTCATGTGTACAATAGTAAAACACTGACATTATTTTCTTTTGTTTATGTATTTTGCTTAAAATAAAAGATTACTCCAAAAGAAGGTATTTGAAGAAGAATACTTGCAGAGAGAGGCCAGATTTATTTTGGCTGGCTGTTCTGGCCTATCAGCTAGAGAACAACCTGTACAATTTACAGAGACCTTCAACCTGCTTGCAGTTGCCTTTACCACAATTGCTTTTAATGTAGAATAGCTACGCTAGCTGAACTGACTTATGTTGACAATCCCTTGCAAGATGCACCGGATATTTTCCAATGATTTTACTCATTAGATCCCCAAACAATTGGAATACCAAAAATTGAGTGTTATGGGGAGGTCACTTGTACTATTTGTGTTTTTTCCAGGCAATTGTACTCACTGGCTCAGGGTGAATAGATTCCAAGTGAACCAGTTTTCAAGTGTCCCCACAGCCTTAGTTTCTGCCGGGGTTCTTGAAATGGTTGGTGCTGTCTATTCTCACAGTTTAACTGAAAGCCTTGCAATTTGTGTGTGTTTTTCCTCAAAGCCACAGCACTCTGATAAATGTTATAAGGTCAGTCTGAAAAATGTATTTGGTACTTTAACTTGTCACGGCACACGATGCAGTTGCTAGCAGGATGACTGCAAAGCTCTGCTCTCCGCTTTGCAGGGGTTCATACCCTTTGTATGCTACACGGCGGTGTTAGCTTCTGGGTGCCGTCCTGTACCCTGTATGGGACTTTATTTCTTTTGTTAGGGCCCTAATTCAATTTTTATTTCAGAATATTAGCATTTTCATCTAGTCTTTGCAGTTATCGGCTGGAGAGATGCTCATTTGGCAGGTTAT
This sequence comes from Haliaeetus albicilla, assembly GCF_947461875.1. Taxonomy (NCBI): domain Eukaryota; kingdom Metazoa; phylum Chordata; class Aves; order Accipitriformes; family Accipitridae; genus Haliaeetus; species Haliaeetus albicilla. The sequence continues at coordinate 2,866,280 of NC_091491.1, read as the reverse complement.
TCCCTGGCTGTGTGCTTCAGTCTTTCAGCTTTGGACCTTTGGCCTTTACACAGATGGTCCTGCCAGGGTTACAGATTGACACTATAAATCACTTCTGATTTAATTTGTAAAAAACATTCTGCTTTAACAAATAGTGTTCCAGATTGACTTGAGTTCAAGTGGGTTTTATGCCTTGAGCCCAAATGCCTGACTCTGGAACGTGAACAGTGGACTGCAGATTTCTAGAAAAGAGGTGCTCTGGGGGGAGCAGTGTCATTCGGTGTGACTTACAAAGCTATCTTTGAATTCCTTGGTTTTCTGCTAGTCTCTGGTAGAGGCGTTCATTAGGAACCCACATTCAGGAGTCCAGCATGTATTACTGTGTACTGGTAATAAAGTCAAGCTCCCATCACAATAATGTCTCACTAGCTGCGAGTGTTTGGATTCCCTGCCTTCTGCTCCAATGAAAGTTGAAACTGAAATATGAACTTATTCCCTGCCTTCTGCTTCAATGAAGGTTGAAACTAAAATATGAACTTACAATAATTTCTAGTGGAAATTGTTATGGATTAATTAAAAAAAAATAAATTGCTATTATAGTAGTTTGTGTAGAGAACAATTTCTTCCAGGCTGGCTTGCTATTTATCTCCATCTTTTTGAACAAAAATTTGATTTGGGTCAATTTTTGCCCCACTTTTCCAACTCTCTGTTCCAGAACATCTTACAGAGAGCCAATGAACTGATAGTTGATGAACCCACATTATTGCATCGTGACACGACATGCAGAAGCAGCAAGCTGCGTTTGTGGAACGCTGCTAGCATTCCAATTCACAGTTTGCATCTAATAAATGCTATTATAAAAAGCTTATTTATATGTGATTGAGTCTTTCAGCTACAGGTGAAGGTAGCTACCTACACCTAAAACTTAACCTTTCCTTCTTGTGTGCAATGTAGCTCTATATTACAATCTTCTCCCTGTATCTTGTATCCTTTTACATTTTAGAAATGCACTTGCTATTTCCTTTTATTTCATGTGTTACTGCTTCCACTGATGTGTATATATGTGTGTGTATGTCTATATATAGGTGCATACAGAAGTCTGGAGTCTTATGATTGTCTTCTGTTCATTTAATCTGAGTTCCTATAACTCCTCTAATCTGTCAGGAAAGGCATAATTCTAAGAGTCAAGAGTTGTATTACGTTGCTGCTTTGCTCATATGAAAGACTGGTAACACTGCATTTTGCTGTATGCCATTGGGTTTAAAAAAAAAAAAGGGGGGGGGGGAACAAGAGGAGCAAGGGGTGGGAGGAGAGGAAACTATTGTCCTTCCAGTATTAGAAATAGTGTTACTGATGGTAGAGTACTCTCAGAAGTCATCAGTGACAATAAAATTCCTCTTAATAAGAACAAATGGCACTGTTCATTAAGAATGTGCTGCAAGGAGCTTCTTATAAAAATTGCTAAATGCAAATTATAACCCAGGAGTGTTAAGAGCATTGGTATAAGAGCACTGTCTTTTCTTAAATTCCCTTCCAGGTAAGTCTGAAGACAAGAAAAAAAGAATACAAAACCCCAGGATTAGGATCAGGTGCAGAAAAGCAGAGCGCTGCTGGCCAAGCTTTCACAGAGTGTGCAGCACAGAGAGTGTGGTACAGTGTTGTATTGAAAATGATCTATTTGCCACAGAGTATCCTGGGATAATTGAATGCTCTATAATGAGGGCGCAGGATGTGTTAATCATTCCACTTCAGCTTTCTTGACAGGAACTTGGCAGTAAGTTACAGCGAAGCAGGCACTGATACTGAAGTTTTATTACCACTGCCCATGCGACCGGCAGATTTTATTATTGTACTGTTCTTCCTGATTTTCTAAATGGAGAAGCAAGTTACACTATCGCTTCTATAGGCTCTGCTGGGGGCAACTATTGCAAAATAACTTTTGTAAACTTTTACTTTCTCATGCACTGGGTTTTTTTTACCCTTATCTCAGTCTGTATTATTTAGGGTTTTTTTAAGCCTCTATTTAGTCCATTTAGCTAGAAAGTTGAAAACTCTAGGCAGCTCTATCTTCTGCAGAAGTTAAGACTTACTTAGCCACATATGTCTTAGTCAAAGAGGGGGGGAAATGAGCTATTGGGAGAGTTATTTCCATCTTCTATAGCTTACTGTGCATGCTCATTTTCTTTTGTAAATGAATTTTAACTGTCAGAGATGCTTGTGTATGCTGTTTTTGCACAGCCCTTTTATAAACTTCCTACGTGTGTTGCCTCGTGTTAGCAAAACAAGTCACTATGTTTCACCAAGCTGACATCTCTTTCTTGAGGCTGGATCTGTTACTGAGGTCACTTGGTACTTGCTGAGAAATGGTCAGGCGTTATTTTTCTTTTTAATAAGCTTTATATGAGGCATTTGTACATCATGAACTGTGGATTGCCTGTTGTCCTACCAACTCTTCTTTGTCACAACCTCAAAACATTTCTATGGTTGCAGTAGAAATTGCACTGACTTTTCAAATGTGTTTCCTTGTAATCTGAATGTTTGCGTTTTATGAGCTTTAATAGCTGTTTTTTAAAATAAATCAATCTTGTTCCATAACATGTGCATTCATATCTGTGGGATCATAAACCCGAACTTCCCGTTTATGCTCTGGCACTGCAATATTAACAATCAGGACAATAGAAACCCATTTCAGTTTTTTTTATATGAGTGACATTGGAGTCCTTTTTGCAGTGCTTGATAAGACACCATGTTCTCTGCCAATCAAACTGTTGTAAAACCATTGAAGTAAATGGAGCTTTGGCAATTATTCTGCTTACAACCTGCTTCATAGACTTCATCTATACACAGGGACACTCCTTGGACTGGGACTGTCCCAACACCCAGTTGCCAAAATGTTTGAGCTATACCAGTGATGTGGAGCACTGAAATTCTTTGAGGACTTGGAAATTAATGGTGAATCCTCCCTTTTACTTATATGTGTTTGGAATAAAGTGCTGCACAGAAAGCCGAGTAGCCATCAGTTGCAGTGAATTTCAGCCCAAGGGGCTGGAGGAAAACTTCAGCCACCTCGGTGGTTGGCTTTGTGTCTTTATCCTGCTCTTTTAAGCAGCAGTTTTCCTTTACCTTATGGAGCTTACTGTTTTTCTCCCGGGATTATCCATAGGTTCAGCAGTGACTGTTGGGTTCCAGGACATAAAACATTATGTTTTACTGCATGTAAGAAAGCATTTTGTGTAATGCAGAAGAGTTTCACGTACAACAAACTCAAATGATTCTAGGCTTTCAAAGATACAACATTCTTGATAGAAAATGACTATGATTTATTTAGGGCTTAATGTCAACATCAGCATAATCAGCAGAATGTAGAACTTCTGCCTTCCTTTCTTTCTCATAAATTCTTCATAACCACACATATCTGGAAACTAATCAGTCAAGATCTTTCTCCTACGTGCTGGGAACAACGAGTAGTCTTAGTAATGTGGGAAGTGAATGGGTGTTGACGTTATGAAGGTAATTTCAGTTGATGGAAACTAATAGATTCTCTCTAATAGAGAATAGGTTCTCTTCATGCGATAAAAAGAAAGAGCATGGAAAAGTTTAGCTAGGAGGAGATAGATTATAAAACAAAAACCATAGTTATTAAAATAGTGTCAGCTGTTTGGATTCTTTTTAATCAGAACCGTGTTTGAGTACTAGATATCTAGATAATTTCAGAAGATTTTAATAGGTAAAAGATAATAAAATAACCCAAACTGATTACAATCTTATACCTTTTATAATATAACTTTAAATGCAAATTGCATTCAACTGCAAGAGGGGAAATAATGTCCCAAAGGCATTTCAATTAATTGGTGTAGTTAATTACACTCATAATTTTACTTGTGTGACTAATTATAATCAGGTTTTATGGGTGTATATGGATTTATTTCTGATACTAAAAGCCCCAAACAGCGGGTTATTTTTAGGAAATATATTTAAACTTCATAATGAAAACCGCATGTTCCCATTCTCGGCGGTTGGCTTGAATGAGTTGTGTCTGTGTTCAGAAAGAGTTTGGAGGACACCAAGAAGACAAACTGTCCTGGCTTTATCCAGCCTGGCTGAGGAGGCCACTGCGGCCCCTGCTGATCCTGTTCATGCTCCCAACCTTCTTTAATTGCTTTTTATCCTGTGGTGGCCACCAGAGTCCACATCGGTGGCCCTGAGGTGTTGGCCACCTCCTCCAGTGGGGTCTGGAAATGTCACCCTTATTCCTTGCAGCTGCTGGTGGCAGCGCTTGGCAGCGGGGCTCCTCAACCAGCCCGAAGCAATGCTGCTTTTAGGCGGTTTTCTTGAGGTGCAGTGTTCGCTGCCACCCAAAGCCCTGGGGGTACGATACCTGAAACATGGCGAGAAAGGCAGCCTGGGGTTGTTTTGTTCTCCAAGACGAGTCCCTGGCAGATGCCCACAGCAAAGGGATGGCCGGGCTTGTTGGAATCCCCTCAGCCTGACTGGAAAGGACCCTCAGAAGATGGCGGCCAGCAGCAGGCGAGCTCTGTGGGTGCCCAACCCCTCGCCTGCCACTTTTTCTTTTTTTCACCCCTTTTTTTCTGCCTCCCTCCTCCCCTTTCCCTGCTTTTTTTTTTTCCTTTCAGGTCTCTTTTTAAGCGGCAGGGCTGCCCTACCTTGCATCTAAACCCAGCTTTGGGTGCTGCAGCCCGCCCTCCCGCCAATGCCCGCCTCAGAGGGGCCGCAGCCCGGCTGCGCTGCCGCTTCCCACAGCCTGCGAACGGCGGAGCGGTGAGTCGGGCCTGTCTGCGAAGGAGATTACAAACGGGGAAATGACACTGAGAAAAAACAAGGTGCGCAAAGACTTGCCAGGTTGAGCGCTGCCCCGGGGTACGGGACGCCTCAGACGGGCGTCCCGGGTGCTTCGGCTGCTTCCTTATGGGTGCGTTGCCTCGTGTTGAAAGAGAATCTATCATAAGGTTCTGTAAGGAGCAAGTGAGAGAGGCAGTGTGAGTGAGGTGGGGTTTAGGTGCTTCTTGTGGAAGAATTCAGCAGGATTGTGGTCGGCCACGTTGGGCCCTGTGTCTGTGGGGAGCAGCCCGCCAGGCTGGGCAGCGTGGCAGGAGGCTACCAGTCTCGGTTTCCTCGTGTGTATTTCTTCAGTGCATCTTAGCTAGAGTTTTCTTGGCTTTTCCACAGGTACACATTAATTTACTAATAAATCCTGCATTCCCTTTTTTTTTTTTTTTTTTTAAATTTGTATATGATTTTCTCCTATATGAAACATTTTCCACAGCCACCTCTGGCTGCAGAGAGCTACCATGACATTTTTTTCTCTGTCATTGGAACTTCTCTAAACCCCATGCCACTTGTAGTGCTTATTGGAAGAAAATCACCACATCCACTTTTAACTCTATTGAAAAAAGCCTCACATCTCCAAGTGTAATCATTTTTGTGGTGCAGTGTTATCTGCTGTGCAAGGTACAGCAATAGGCAATGGGTCTCCCCGTCTCTGGATCAGGGGTGGTTGACATTACACCTAGTATTTACACATTTATTGGATTTCAAAACCAGACTGGGAAGCTAGGTAAGCTTCTCTATATCCTTTTTTGACTACAGGTGGATGGGGGATATTTTACATGGGTTTGCTATATGACGTCTGTTTAACAGGAAGGCTGCCGGCTGTGCCAGCAAATGCTGTTTTCCCTGTGAAATCAACTTCTGGATAGGTGAGGGAGGAAAGGAAAAAGCAAAAGGCTTTATCCTTTTTTCCAAGCAGTGATGGAAAAATAATTCTGTCCACAAGAAAAGTGCATTTTGAGCTTGCATTTGTCAGCAGGAGGAGCTGACCATATAATGAAGCTGGCAAGTTTGTTAAAATTCTTTGTAGATAATGTAAATATATTTCTTGTGAGTAATGGCTAGGTTTCCTTGTCTTTTTCTGCTTCCTCAGAAAATGTTTTGCTGAAAACATATTGTATTAGGAATTTTTTTTTGTGCCTGCACCTCCTGTCGTCCCTGCCTGCTCCTCCGCCGATTGTCAAATGATTGTGAAGGAGAGAAGCTGGGCCTGTGTTCATATGGCAGATCTGCTCCTTCACTTCTCTGACCTCTGAAGGCTTGCACTCAAATCAAGGCCTGATCCAAAACTGGAAAAGGATGGTTTTTTTGGATGCGTTATACAATGCCATGTAATCTCAGCTTGGTATATTTTTAGAAATGGGGAGGGCCTACTGAAGTTTGGTGAGTCCCTAGTTGCTGTTCAACCTTCTGGGGAATGGACTCTACTGCAACAGCCGTTACAGGCAAACCCTAAACCAAAATGCAAGCTGCTTCCAAAGGACAGACTTCTCATAAGCAAAGCTACATCCAAACTTTGATAATCTCCCAAAATGTTTTGGTCTTTGCACTCTCGAACATGAATACGTCTGGTTTCCTGCAATCCAAATGCTAGTCTGTCTCTGACTTGATTCAGACTGGCAAAGCCCCTGCTTGTCTTTTTTGTTTTGAACCTGAAACATACAGCTCTAGTGAATTTTAGTTTCCTGTGTTGTTTCATTTTCTATTGTACTCCAGTTTTCAGTCACAGAAGGTAAGCAGTCTTCAACTCTGGCTCCAACATATGTGAAATGTATTAGCAAAGTTCTGTGTTAACTTTTCTGTACGTGGGAAAACACTGTTCTTTCTGGATCTTTCTAAATACCTCTGTTCCTTCCCCCGCCCTTTCCTGTATTACCACAGCTTGGCTATTTTTTCTTCAAGAGCTACTGTCGTTTCCTAGTGTCTTTGCAATATAAGAAGTTTCATGCCAAATGTAGCATAGACAAATTTCTTGAAAATCAGCACCTGAAGCTGCTTGTGGAACAGCAAATTACTTTTCCGTAACTATCTTCACAAACGAAAACCAAATGTCCCACTTCAAGCCTTCCTGTCTTGTACTGTTTTTTTAAATTGAATAGCTTTTGCTGTAGATTTGTATTTATTCACTGCATTAATACTAGTCCTGTAACTGTCCTGTCCTGTAATTGTCCCGTCCTGCACCAGAACAGAATGTGTCTGCCTGGTTGCAAAGAGGTGCCTCCGACAAAGAACAAATTGAACTAGATCACTGACACAGATGCAGATTGTAGCATTTCCCTTTTGCTCATTGGCATAGAATTCAGATTCACTCAGTAAAAAATGGTCATACTTGCCTATTTAGGTTTTATTTGTGCTGAGGTTTGTGCGGAAGAATACTTAGAGGACTAACCATCTTCTCAGCAGGTATTTTTTTTTCTTCCTCTTAGTAATGTTTTAATATGTTTCATAGTAAATGAGATCCTCCCACATCGTAACTAATTGCCATAAATGGTCCTCTCTACCTACATGGTAAACTGAGCCACAACCTAGTGAAAAGTTGCCCCCGTGACTGATCATTTATCAGTAGCAATAAATGACAGTTGACCCAGATCCTCCATAGTTTCTTCCAATCATCTTTAAGAGAGGTGCCTTTGGGCACCATGAAGAATCACTTCATGAATTCAGTAAATAATCTGAATAGAGTAGGATGATGGGCTCTTACACATACTCCTACCAGATGCAGGGGGCTTTTTTAGTGCAAAAGGCATTGTTTTCAGTGGAGGCATCCTGATGAGTATTCACATTGCTGGTCTTTAAAACAGGAGCTCGCAGTCCTTACAGGACTTTTGTATGTGATTGTGCTGCCTACCATGTTGCTTGTAAATCTTGAAAGAGCAGTGAAACATGAGCCTTTCAGAATAATTCCATTTATTACATTTTGTAACACAGCCTGAAAACAAAGCATCTTTCCTCTTAATTTCTTGATGCGTTCTCTGCTTCTGGGTTGTTGAGGGATATAGTGGAAATGGCTAACACAGAGATGTTCAACAGATGGGTAAGTACGCAACCATTTATCCTGGTTAACTAACTAGCCAAGCGTTTGTACAGAAGTGAAGTTACCCTGAGTAAATCCATGGTACCCTTTCTTTCATGGCAAGAAATCTGCCCATCCTCTCCCTGATGGGCTGGGTGTGTGCAGCAGCTCTGCTGAGCAAGGTGCCATACACAAAGCAATTTTGCTATGTGCAGATAATACCCAGGTGACCCATGTGAAGTTAAATCTCCACAAGCCTGCCGACATCAGAAACATCCCAATGTACTGCAAATCCATGTTGACCCTCCCCACCCCAAATGCAAACTCAACCCTAAATGTCGTGAAGAAAATAGGGGGAAAAAAGTCACATTCCTTTTCTGAACAAGTATTGTGTGGATTCCCCTTCAGCAAGGACAAAAGAAATAAAAACTCAAGGCAATGAAAACATAGGTCTCTGTTCAACTTTAATCTTTCATTTATGTTTGCTTCTCAGAGGTTTTTCAGTTAGCTAAATATACAGTTGAAGTCTTAATGATTCGTCTAAACCTGAAAAGGTGAATTTGCTTTCCCAGTGGTTTTTTTGAGCTTGTATTATTGATTGTTAAATATGAAAATAATCCCCCACTACCACTTTTACTCCTTTGGTGAGCTGTGATTAGTCTCACTGCCATGATTTTCCTGAAAATGGCCATATAGCTGTAGCATAAAGTCATCTTTGCAAATATTATGCTAAAGAAAAAAATACAAGTCTGCTAATATGAAATCCTATTTTGGTGTGACCAAAATCTAAAATTCTAGAAGAAGCTGTAACATGTTCTATGGCATTAGCCAAAGAAAACTGTTATGAGTCTCTTCAGAGAGAGAACTGGAATAATACAAGGAAATCCCATTTCCCAATGTATTGAGCTTTTCTGTAAGTAATTGAGTAAGATCTGAACAAATCAGTTTAAATCACAATCTTCTTGGAAAAACTATGAATCTTAACTGTATGTGAATATTGCAGGTATGTTATTATAAAAAAATATATATATACAAACTGAAATGTTCAAACCGACATTTAAAAACTTCTAAAATGTGATACTGGAAAGAGCCATTTCTTGAGCTGTCCCATTTTATTAGGCAAATGAAAACTGTAAAGGATCATCAAAGTCCCGTGCTTCAAATGCAGCCCTCCAAAGAGAGGGAATTTCCACAGATGTGCAACTGGTACGTGCAGTTGAGCTTCCCTTTTCCTTTCTAGCACGTCATATTGGCCATGGACACCCCAGAGAAGGATGCTGTACTAGGCTGAATAAATAGGTTTAAGAGAGAAACCTGAAATCCAGAATCAGTAGATTAGATGAAAGGAATCCATTATTCTTATCTAAAAATTAACTTTAGATATTCTGAAGGAAGAAGGGCGGGGGGGGGGGGGAATTGCCTTAGTACAGGTGAAATTTGTCACATATCCTTCACTAGATAGGATCACCCAGATCAGTTGCAAATGTTGCTCAATTGTGTGTGAGCATTTTTTTCTTTGCTCTGTGTTGTACCTTCCTGTAGGACAATGTAGGGATGATAAGAATTACTCCCCGTGTTACTGTCTTCCTGATTTGCAGTGTTGAATGTAAACATACTCCAAACAACCCCCTTCATAGGCACTTAAGAAGAGATTCCTCTTGAAGGTCCTCTGTATAGCTTGCAAAGTGTCCTTCCAGCATTGTGTTAAAACTACAGGCTTGCAAATAATCCATCCTAATTCTTTCTTTAAGTGTTTGGTTTTTTTTAAATTTGAATCTTCATAGCTTTATCTTACAGTTCCATTGAATTCTTGTGATTTAGTGCAATGGGTTTCATTTTATGTAAGAGCAGCAACAGAAGTCCTTGGTTAGTATCTGGAGGAGGACAAGGTTAAATTCTGTATTGAGATATGATTCATAAGTTGGTAGTTAGAGAGACTACTTGATACAAAGAACCAACAGCAGCAACAAAAAAAACAAACCCTCCAAAAAGCCCAGAACCTTGAATGAGGTGAGAAATGTTCATTGGAAAAGAGAACTCAGGATGTACGTAAGCATCAGGAGCAACATTAAAACCTTAGTGGTAGGCAGGAGGATGCTGGCACTGGACCAGTACACCTTTCGTTCATTCAGAAACTGAACAGGCCGGAAATTTTCAACCATGTAACTTGAGTTCTTCCCATCAAAGTGGACTGTGGAAAATTGAGAAATCTGCAGACATCAAAGAAATTAATAGATTGTTAAACCCTTTTTCCGTGGAACACTGGAAATTGTGATATTCTAAATCTGCAGTGCCTTACTCTGTGGCATTGTTTTGAACTGTATGGATGCATTAAACCTTGCAGGAAACAATGTGATGGAGGCTAGTGCCAGAGGTCACTGACAGATGACCTGTTTTAGCCTTGGAAATCATGGGGACTTCCTTTCCGTGTGAGCCAAATGCTTTGTCCACCTCAAGGACCTGATTACGCCAGTGCTCTTGACGCACTCAGTCCTGTCCTTCCGTCACAGTGACGTAAAGTAAGAGGACTTTGCTTTCGAATTTCTAATTGCTTGCAGCACGACACTGGCCCAGAGCAAGCAGATGCTCGCCCTTGTGTACTGTGCTATGCTGACTGGTGTGTGGCTGAGCACTGACTGAAGTGATTAGGAATACACTGCAGGTAAGGAACTAAAATACAGATGCTGGCTCTCGGCCAGGCTGTGCTGGCTAGTAGTATTGCTGAGAGTCCACTGCAGGACACCTGAATTTTTTAATCGTGTACTCTGTCAGCCGAACAATCTGTATTTTAGAGGCAGTCATGATTCCGTCTCCTGTTCCTCTCTGTAGGACACAAATGGGTTGCTTAAAGCTGATGCCGACAGACTCAAGGTTTTGGATTTTGAAGTATTCTGTTCTGGTATCCTAATACTTACGAGAATAGAAGAAAAACAGTGACATTTTGGGGGTGAGCAGATGACACCTGTGGAAGTGCTGCTGCTGAAGCACTGAGTTAGGTGTTTACCTGTGGGGTTTTTTTTACTTTCTTTTCACATTGTCATTTCCCCTTCCTTCTGCTTTCCTGCCTTTTTTTGAGAGATGATTTAATAGGGTAAAAAAACTGGCACTAAGGAGTAGGATTAGGCTAATGCCAAGCAAGTGTTGTGTGTCATAGAACAAAGCGGTGGAGCAGCTAACAAGTGTATGTTGTGTGAGTGAGCAGACAGATGAAGGAGCAAAATAACCATAAGCAGACCTTCCAGGCTATCCCTCTGCGACTTACCTGAGAAATACTGAGTTCAACTGGCTTCTCAAATACTGTCCAGATGACACCCTCATGGCAGTCAGGGGTGGTGAGGGAACCCTTGTACCGATAGTACCTTCCAAGATCTTCCTCAGGCGGGAGAAGAGAACTCAGTGGCAAAGGCTCCATCTGTGCTCTTTGCCCTAGACAGACCATGTGGAAATATCGCTTGTAACAAGCGCGGCTGCGGGTATTGTTCACATTTGTCTTCAAATGTGGCTGCTGCTCGTGGCCACGTAAAGCCTCATCCCCACGCACGCTTCCCACGCGCTGCTTCACTGCTTGTGAAATCCCTGACTGCCAACCGCAGGGTCCCACAGAGCACACGTTACACACGCCTCTTGTGATAACACATGGTTTAGGCATGTTTTTCTTCTCACTGTGCTTCCTCCTGTAGAAGCAGGAATAGTCATCCTGGTTCGGGGGGTGTTCTTCACTGCAAATATGGAGAGCTAGATTTTCTCCCACCTGCAATGCTCTGAGTACTTGACAAACTAACCTCTATCTTTTGGCTTTGACTTTCAAGTAACGATCTCTACTGTAATTAGAACAGGATTGGACCGTGAACTACCTGGTAGTATATGTGCTGAAATAAATGTATGTTGCATTTTGACCAACAAAAGTGTCTTACCTTTGTATTTAATATTCTCTAATTCATTTATTAGAGTTGCATAGTTTTTATTTTCTTCTTCAATCTGAAACAGAAACATTTTGATTCCAAATCATGCTTTTCTCAACAAGTGGTTGCTTTAAATTAATTGCAAATAAAACAGAAAAGACCCACAAGGCTAAAAGATAACAGCAAGCAGAATATAGAAAAGGGTAAAGGAACTAAGTGCTGGCACTGAATGCCTGCAGAAGACAGGGAAGGTTAGGTCTTGGACTACTGTAACATTAACACAATCGATCACTCAGCCAAATTGCTGGTAGATTTGAGATGAGCAGTTAAAAAATTTAGCTACCTACCTTTACAAAGAATGCTAACACAGCCACACCATCTGCATTTTTCTTCGCTTCTGTTATATCCGAAACATCTTCTCTTATGTGGACAACATGAAGCTGTAATACAATAGTCAAAGCCAATTATTTGTTCATTTTCCTCTACAGTTTGTTGTTGTTAAGCACAGCCTGGCTGCTTCCCTGCACCTACGCTGCAGTGGGGCCAGAGCTGCTTTGTTGCTTACAGGCTGGGGACCCTTGTTGAGGCCCTTGACCTCAGACAGGAACTATGCAATAAATGGAATACCACAATTCAAAACTTCAATCATCAACAACAGAACCCTCTCGTACACCTCCCCAGAAGGTGAAGCGCTCCGTGCACTGCTGCAGCCCTCAATTTTCAGCCTGTGCAGTGGAACAGGCAGATTTTTACACGATGGTTTGAAAGGGGGGTGGTTTCCTTCCACCAATCCATGTGTATCAGCACTGGAGACTTGTCTTGCCTTGAAGAGAGGGGGTTTTTTTGGTTGCATAGTTCGATTCATGGTTGCAGTCCCAGAAATGAATATATAATCTGAATAAGCAGTGTGAGAGTGTAATCAGACTGTATAGGCCGTGAAATGTTTCTCCTCCCCAAAGGCTATATAACTCCAGATTTGTTGCCTGTCCTGTGCCTTTGCTATGCAAAACTAGTGTGTTTTCCTGCGTGTTCTGGGTAGTAAGCAACGTGTCCTCGGTCCTTTATTTCCACTGTTGGGGTTTCATAGGAGAACTAGTCAGTAGTTTTTGTGCAACAGTATCTTAAAAAGCCAGAGTTCCTGAGTAAAAGTCATAGTCCACAACAGTCTCACCTACCTCCATGGCTTGTTTTTCTCCATCTATGCTGTGCTCTGACCCGGGAAGGTATTGCTGCACACCTTGGACTCCCCAGTGAAAATGAAACTCTATTGCCTTGTATTTTCTTCCCAGACCTCCGCCTCCAATTTTAGGGGATGTGCTTAATGTTACTTTAACTGGGGAAAACAAATAAGTTGTTTAAAAAAAAAAATACACAACAGATTATACATTAACAGTACGTGAGAGTAGCAAGATGCATGTTCTTGAGGTTCAAATTTATCCTAAAGTTCTGGCTTGGTTTTTCATACCTGAATGTTCCAGAAGTTCAGCTCTGCAGAAGCTGAACTCTTGCAAAATGCTAGCTGAGATTAATTTGAGATGAAAGGGAGAAATATCATAGGGCACTTCCCAGTAATATGCAACAGCATTTGGGGCTCCCTCTATGGCACAGCACTTGGAGATTCTCTTCCCATTTCTACCTGGGATTTGCTCTGTGAACTTGAATGTCTTGAGTAGAGCCTCACTTGCTGGGGAGCTGAGCTACCCATTATTTCAGCTGAATAAATAATAGTAAATAAAATAAATTTGGTGATACTTGTTTCCTTTTGTAAAATGGAGGAAAAGGACAGAGCACTACTTTGGATTGTTCTGGGGTAAGGGTTTTATAGACTTTTATGACATCCATTTATGTATCCTTTGGAGCATCATCAGTTAATTGCATTTTGAAGAAAACAGGGTAATAGCCTGTCTTTCCTTGATTGCACTGAGGGGATTTGTAGGGATTTGTTCACTGACATTATAACCCCAGGAATGAGAGCTACTTATACCTTTCAGAAGACCCTATACTCCTTCATTTTTTGTCTAGGAGAATACCCTCTATCAAAGTATTCTTAAAAATAACCTTGATCCCAGCTTATTTGGTTTTTAAGCATCATTTTTATCTCCTATTGCCTGCACTGTAACATTTGTTTTAGGCAGGGTTTAAAGATATTCTGTTTTAATTTAGAGTAGTGTTGCAACTTAAGCCTAAGCATCTAAGTCATTGTATCTGTTTAATGCGATGCTTAATCTGCTGTTAACAGCAAAACAAAATTTTCTTAGGAGACACTTTTCTAGCTATAAATCACCATCACATCCTGTGCTTGAGACTTTTGTGATGTATTTTTAAAATTTACTTGTTAGGACATCTACATTAAGCACAGTACTTTTCTTTCCATAGGAAAGATTGTTTTGACCTGGATTGAAGCCCCAGAGATTTCATTTCTGTTCTGAATTTCAAATGAACTGGAAGCTTGCGTGAGTCATTTAGTTACTTTGCTTTTTTTATCTGTAAATGGATGAGTAACATATCTTTGTTGGCTTTGTTTATTTAGATTCTAGGACCTTTGAGACTCTGACCTTTGCTATTTGCACATCATCAAACATAATGATAATCTGATCTCACGTAGAGCTTCTAATTGCAGCTGTAATTTAAGCAATAACAGTTCCAGTGTTGTACTCACTGTAGCCCAGGGATTGGTTGCCCTCAGAAGGAAGAAATTTTAAAAGCCCAGATAAAATCCTAATCCTTTTGCATGGTTGGGAACGATGAGAGTTCTGACCAATCCTTATGAATATTAATTTGCCTGTAAAAGGTATTTCTATGCACAGCAACTGTAATACGGAGCTTCTAGAATATCATTCTGTAATGGGAAAGTCATTAACCCATGCACTGAAAGTTAAAACATGTCTTTTTCTTATGGTCTGTCAAAATACCAATGGTTTAAACTAGGACCTCTGGCTGTGAAAATCTACCCAGCTGTCTACCTTTCTACCTTTCCATTTTAAGTTAGGAAAATATTTGCCACTTGCAATTTTCCACTTTAGGGATTTGGCAGTTAAAACAATCCATCTAAGATTTTAATAACCCCTACAGATATTTTTAAAAAAAAATGGCAACAGATTTATTTTTAAAGTTAAAGTAATTTAGCATAATATTGTTGAAGCATCATCATTAGTATTGCTTTTAGTGAAGAAAAGTGGAGGAAGAGAAACAGTTCTAAATTATATTCACTGATTCACTGTTTACTGATTTGCTGTTCACTGATTCATTGTTTACTGAATCAGTAAGTAGCTAATCAACAAGCTCACATTAGATTACTTCTGTTTGCAGAGAAAACAGGTTGAAATCTGAGAAGATTTCAGCTCATTGTTTAAAGAACTACTAAGACGCACACACTGCCAGCCGCTGGTTGAATGACTTTCCCAGATTATGTTCTTCTTCAGCAGAATTCTTCTTTGTACAGGAGCAAGGGTTAGAAAGGGCAAGCCCCAAAATGAAGGGTATAAGAGCATTCAGCAGAAATTACACACCTCTGCCAAAACTGTTGTCCTAAACCCCTATACCCACCCACCTCCTAGTCCTAGAGGTTGTTGTCTGAGGTTCCCTAGACATCTCGAGTTCTGTTTCTGCATGTGCACAGAACCAATTTCTGTCCAGAATCCAAAAAACCAGATCATTCTCCCAAAGTTCCCAGAAAGCCTTGCTTCAGAAGGTGTTCTGAAAGTTTCACTTCTGAAAGATAGGGGTGCTATCTTATTTTCACTCCCTTGCTTTTAAGTAGCAGTGGTGATATCTAACACCTTGCCCAGAACATGGAAGAAGTGACTGGATGGTTCCAAGTGAAGGCACAAGTAAATCCCATAATAACAGTAATAATTTGACAGTACTTGCCTGTATGTCCATTATTTTCTATGTTCCACTTTGAAGATCCCTTCACATCATATCCTTCAAAATTCAGTGGCTTAAGGCTGTTGTCATAAACAACATTTCTGGTGACAATATTGATAGGTGACTGTTTGTTTCCTTTGCAGGTGGCGGCTGTTACATGCCATTGTCGAGGATCTATTTAGAGATGAAGAAAATATTTTTTTTCTGTAGACTGCAAATCCTTGATAAAGCCAAACCGCCCAACAGTCAATATATTCTTGCTTGGGAAATTGGAGACATCTTTGAAGAAAAAGTCTTTGGATGTTGGAATTTAATACAGGAACTTTCTTATATAATTTTTGGTAGTTTTAAAAATATTAATATGTGTCAGGAATGTTCTCTTAAGCTTAATAGGAAAATATGCACATGTAAATGGCTGTAAAATAGAAAGTGAACTACCATTGAGGTTGGCTGAGCTATAGAAATTATAGAAACTTGGAAACTATAAAAAAAAAAAAAAAACAACAAAAAGTGGTGATAGTGATGGTGCTAGGAGTGAAATGCTGCTCTCAGCACAGTTCCAGGGAGAGCTGGGCAGGACGCAGGGGTGAGCAAGAGAGCAGGCAGCCTAGGTGGATCCTGCTGGTAAAACAAAAGGTGCAGCTGTAGGTAGAACATTAGGATTTTTCATAACTGTCCTTAAGAATTTAAATAGCTGTCTATACCCAGCTTGCTGGGATGATTACCTCTGGAGCACATTCAGAGTTATTTTTATATTTGTAGCATTATCCTAGGTTGAAACAAAATGGAGAGTTAGAACACTAGTATCTTCAAAATACCCTTTTTTAGGTATCCTGTTCAGCACTTATGTTTGCATATAACGTGATCATGCAGCATTAAATGCTCAGTTGTGTGAATTTTTACATTATTTCTACAAAGAGGCCCTTTGCAAAAGAATCCAAACACTGATGTGATAGGAAAAATAAATTGTTTAGCAGTACCTTCACAGTGTGGCTGTTCATACTTCTGTGACTGATAGCACCAATGGCCTCCAACTAAAAAAAAAAAAAAAAAAAAAAAATCAGATATTGAAAATCAGATTAATAAAAAGCTGTACAAGTTGTCCCTTGAGAAAGCAGATGGGAAACGGGGTTGCAACCTGAGATCCTCAGAGAGTGATGACTGGCCACACCATTTTGACAACTTCTTATTTATGTCTGCCCAATTTTATTAGAGTAAGATGATTCATTTATTAAATATATAAACAGCAGTGGCTGGTAAGAGGTGAGTGCTTCAGCTGTAAAGTGTGGAGCACACCATCCAGCAAGTCTAGCTGGGTTCTAATATCAAATAATTCAGGAAAGAGCATAAAAATCCTGCAGTAGGCAGCTCTGACTCTCTCTAGATCTCCTCCTGGTCTTGAATGAATCAGTTTACGCCTGTAAATATTCCTTCCAGAAACCGTGCTAGCATAAAATAGTAGAACTCTAGATGGGTTGCAGTTCTAAATAATTTGGTTTTGAAACTTTGGCTTCAGCAACTTCTTGAGGCAAAAGTTCCACATCTGAATATATGTAGTGTTAAAATAAATTTCCTTTTATCAGTTCTGTACTTGTCATCCTTTCATATACTTGTAAATTCACTTATGCAAGATGACTTATCTCACTCCGTTCCAGGAACTATTTTAAAGATTACTTGGTGCAATAGGGAATTTTAAGAAATGAAGGATCTCATCTCCTGAAAGAAAGAAAGAATCCTCAGTCTAACTCAGCTGTGATCCCACACAGATGGTTGAAAAATTTTTCAATAGAAGGTCTTAATCTTACTTTTTCATTGTCAGAAGAAATACAGAATTCAGAGGAAGAGAGCTGATTTAACTTAAGTATATGTTGATCTAGCCAAGAAAGTAAGGACTAGTTTGTTTATCACAGCATGCTTCAGTGGCTGTTTATGACAGTTATAAAGTTTAAATGGACTTTAACAGCAATAGTTCTCTTCGGCTATTTAACTTTAATCAATAACAATTCAAAACCTCTTATAATCATGATTAATACTATAGTTTCTGTTTGCCTATGATTAGTAAATTATAGGCATTTTAATAAATGGCTAATCAATTTTTAGGGATTATTATGGAAGAGTCCTGTCATTAGATTGCTAATTACCATAATTTGTGATCTTTTATAAATCATCTGCTGGAAGGCTCGTAACTGCTTTTAACACCTTTATCTTCATATCAGTAGCATAGCAATACCATCGATCTACTAAGTATTTAGAGGAAGTTATAAATAGAACCTTGATGCAAAATGTGGCTAGCTATAACAACAGAGGGAGACCTGGATGAGCTTGTGGCAATTAATATATTCTTGAAAAATGATACTGTTTTAGTTCATCTCTCACAAAAATTAAATTTATGCTGAAAACTATAAATAATGTTGACTCACTTTCTAGTTCAACAAATGTTAAGTAATATTGAGGACAAAAGTAAATAATATTGCTAGATTTGTATTGTAAGAACTGTAGTGATTTCCACATTGTTGTTCCATTAACATTTTGTAAGTATCAAAAAATTGGTTTCGACAAGGTTTTATTTTCTGACACATTTCTAAACATACACAAAACTTAGCTTTAGGACCTGCCATTTCTAAAATTGATTGTGGCATTTTTTCAGGCCTGTGTACACAAGACAGTGGCCAGACCTCCAGCAGCGCTGAGCGATTTCTCATCTCCCCTGGGAAACAGCAGAACCAGAAGTTTCAAGCACAGAATGTCACCAGGTGCCTTAATCGGTATTTCAATCAATAAATGCCTAGCAAATACCGGGTAAGCCGATCTTCACAATGCTTGGTTATGTTTCATATGTGTTAGTATTTGCACGGATGTATGACTGCGTTCATATTTTTGGCAAATGCTCTAGCCTAGTGTTCAGTATATGCTTTAACAATTGCTGTACCAGTACCCTGTGATTGCAAGTGGTCTTTCTTTCTTTGCAAGTTACATGTGCACAAACCTTCAGGAGAAAAAATATTCCACTGCAGGAATAACCTGGACACAAATGTTTAAAGGTAGTAGCATCTATGCAGCATGAGGGGATAGTTGCTTGCAAAGATTTGGTCTCAAACTCTTTGGGATGTGAGTTTAAGCAGACAGGAAGGTTGTCAGGTGAGAAATCAAGGTCAGTTGAGGTATTCCGGTCTGTTTACTGTAAATTCTTGGAACAAGGTCTACTGTTCTGGGTTTGTATAGTGCCTTGCACAATGGGAGTGTGATCATGACTTATACATCAAAGCATTACTGTAATGCAAATCCAATTTTACAGTCAGTATGATTCACAATTAGGACTAAGTGCAGCAAGTTCATTGTCCATTGGGTTCAAGGTTGTGGAGCTTTTAGACCATGACCATAGAACCACGAAAATCAAAGATGACCACAGGAGACACTGAAGGAATGTAAATATCACCAAATCATATTGTCAGTGGTCCTGATACAATGTCTCTGTACCAGAGGAGTGAAATGGAAGTCGGTTAGAGCCTTTCATTGCTGAGTCTGAGTCCAACCCTTCTCAAACAAAGCAACCACCGACTTTTTACCAGCTGATAGGTGTTTGGCAGGTTCTCTCAGATAAGCTTGTGGGTTTCAATCACATCTTAATAGATTGACACATGAGCACGCTAAAAATCTTTCAGCCTGCACATCAAGATGATGGGGAGAAAAGGTTTAAAAATTAAAAAATATCCAGCCCTCAGGTGTCTACTGCTGCCTTACATCCAGCACTCATGAGTATTCTTCCCTTCTTCTGTTGAATGCAACATACACCAAATAATTAGCATCTAATTTTTGCAAGATTCCTGCAAAATTCCTAATGTCTACAAGCTAACAAAGAATTAGTGTTTTGCTATCAAGTACTTATCACAGTTGTGGTTTAGAAAGTTGGATGGTATCAGTGAAGTAGAACAGGATATTAATTCAGCAGTTCACAAGAAAAAGGTCCTTAGAGCTGTTAAATCTTAAACAATGAGCTAATTACACATTGCAGAATGCCTGAGCAAACAATGAATTAATGTTTACTGTGAACTAGATTTTTTTTCTCGGTTGGCGGTAATGTAACATTAGAGAACAGGACCTTTTGTATAGATACCACTCAGGATGAACCAAACTGCCATACACTGTGTCACTTACAAGGAAAATTTGCATTCGGATTTTATTTGAGTCAGGTGTGATGCCTCCCTGCGTATAGGGAACTTGCATTTACAATGGTCCTTTTTTCCCCCTGGGCTTTATGGCTTTATTTCTGAAGCAAGAAGGAAAGATACTTGTCACATCCAGTCAGTTGTCTGTGGTCTTAGGCATGATTATGCCCTAAGGTATGTTGTCTAGTCTAGTTTTAATTGTCTGAGTGGCTCCTGCCACTTCCCTTAGGAGACTTTTCCACAGTCTATTAGCCTTCACTGTCAGGAAATGCTTCCTGTTTAATAGCTTACATTTTCCACTTGCTTATCTGCATCCCATCACTCCTAGAAATATCACTGAACCACCCTAAACAATTCTTTTCCCTCCCTGGTGTTTACAGCATTCAAATAGTTCCTTCATAATCTGTAATTCCTGTTCTTGCTTCATCCATCCTTCATCCCATCTCTTGACAACGTGCCCTTCACCTTTCCACCTTTTCCACTTCAGTCTTTTGTCTCTTTCTCTGAAGCCCCTTTCTTACAGGGACTCAGTACACATGAGATCCCATCCTGCAGTCCTCTCACCTGGCTGCTCTTTCAATCAGACCTCAGTTCCCCCATTCTCTTTCCTGTTGTTTATTTTATAGCCCAGAAAAATGCAGCAGAAAGTGGGGGTTTTGGTCGCTTGGGGGTTTTGTTTGTTTTTTTGCAGTTGAGGTGCTGAAACCATTGCTGTGATAGGAGCTGCCCTGGAGGGTTTCATAGCTTACTCCCATACCTTGCTGGTACACATGAGTTAAGCCATGAGCATCCACACTTTGCTCAGGATAGTATTAGATACTAGCCAGGATTTCCAAAAGCTCCTTGCCTAATTGGCATTAAATAGAGACATTTGCATTGCTGTCACCATTGGAAGTACTATAATTCAGTACACATATACGTTCAGTACACATATACACCTGGACTCACAATTCCTATGTTATTGACTCTATCTGGCTCTTACATTGTATTATGGATTCTTGATTTAAGTGGCAATGCACCATATCAGAGGTGTCACCCTGACTTTACTGGGTTTTAATTTAGAGTAGGGCTGAACTAGGCTGAAGGCCTCCTCTTCCTTCACAAAGGTCAAGACAGTTAAATTTAGGGAGTCTCTCTTGGCAAGTGAGCAGTCCTACTTATCTCTGTTTCTTCCTTGTCAAATTTACAACTGGTTTCCTGACCAAAGCTGTTTTTTTGGCACCAGAATAGCTGGAAAACAATACAGTTACGTATTGTTTTCATTTTATTGTAAATGTTTTCAGTTGTTTTAGCTATCAAGCCTAGCTTGGAAACTTGAGGCAAAAAATTCCTTCAGTTGAGAACTCCCTCTTCTGTTCACTTACACAGCTGGATGGAGGACAGTGCTCCTGGTTGGAAGCCAGGGTGTTAGCAGTTTGCCAAGGGGCTATTGTGTGATCTAGGAAAAGACCCTTAAGCTCTTTGGCCCATGGTCAGATTGCCTGAATTCCATAAAAGTTCCTAAATCTACTTTGTCCTACTTGTTCCGTGCTTACTGCCCTACTTGGACCTGCTGAGTTGCTGCATGGAAGCCCACGTCTCCTCTGACTCAGTGCCGTGAGACAGGTGGTATTCAGGCTAGATGAAAATTGGCCTTTTAATTTGTCCATCTGCCCAAAAGGTTACTAAAACAGGTTGTGTCCTTCTGAATAAAGTAGCTGGAAATCTATTAATTTTATATGTTGATGGTTAGCTATTTTTATTAACTATATTTAGTCTCTTGAAGTGTAAATGACCTTTATGCCACAAATAGCCTGAAGTACTAAGACAGTAAGAATATCCCCTGTTGCTTTTTAGTTAAAATCCCTTCTCTCCCTTTCACTGACTGACTCCTTTGTTTGTCCCATCAGATCTCTTGTCACCCTCTTTCAGCCATGTCCTCGCTGACAATTCGTTGTTTTCTGAGACACACAGCTGATAGTGCTCCCTCTGCACTGCTGCTTTTCAGAAAGCCCAGGCTGCCCTGAACGGCATAGTTCTCTTTACTGCACTATTGTCCACTGGTTTCAAATCCATCCCTAAAATCTGTTGTAACCGCCGGCTTTGCAGCAGAGTGAAGGCTGGCCTTTTCCATGAAAATGGCAAAAGCTAGTTTTGCATGCGGTGTATTTTTAGCTTTGGTTTGTGTTGGGCTCGTGCTATTTTTAGCTTGCTTTGTGAAACTTGTTATCTTAAGTACAAAAGACAAAGAAACCTAAAATCAAGTGGAATCTAAGTCTGTCTTTCTAATTAATGAGATTGCTGAACAAAAGCTGAGCATATATACATAAGTCTATTTATACATTCTTAAGTATTACACATCCTCAGGAAGTCCTGATCAACTACTTTGACAGGCAAAATCAGTTCCAAATGTTTACATCTAGATTTGTGTATCTCTAACCATGTAAAAACAAATGTTTGTGATCATCCATCTCTTTTCCATTCACTTTTACCTGGAAATTTTATTTTTCATAACGATATACATCTGTAGGTAGGTACATTCCAAGATATTATGGAGAGTTAACCTTGAAAATAAGCTTTATTGTACTAGTGAAGCATTACACGTAACCACATCTGATTTGAGCACAGTGTTTATAATTTGCACGTGTACATAAATCACATGCTCAATGAGGTCTTTGCAACATGTATAAAGGAAAAATCCAAAGAGATTGGAGGATGCTAGATATGCCCTATAAACACTTGCAAACTACTTCCTTTGTGTCAGAGAGAGGAAAATGTTTTTAGCTGTGACCTGTGATACTGTTGTAGCCTCTGTCATATATATGTGTCCTCATAAATTTGCTGTATCAGAGAAGGAAGCTGGCCTTTAACAAAAAATGAGTATCCAGGGCTAAGGTGATTTGCTTCTGTGGGGTATTTTGCTTTGCTTTGTTTACAACAGAGGCAGCGTCAAATAAAATTCAGAAAGCCTTTTTTTAGTATTTTAAAAATTTAGTTCAAACAAATTACATTCTGGCTTTACTGTCCTTTTGTAGTCTTTTGTGCTGCGTTTATGATGACTGATCCTACAGTTAGAAACGTGACTAAAAATCTAATACCAGGCCATTAGATATATTCTGCAACATAACAAAGCATCTCCTGCAATGCCAGAAACAGGGAAAAAAGCCTCTTTGCATGAAGACAGACACCTAGCTGAAGAACTGGACTTTGCAGCATGTCTTGAGGACCTAAAGGTTTGTGCTGGTTATTTGGACAGCTAAGAGAAAGGTGTTTCACAGCAGTGCCTGTCTCTGAAAATGCTTTTCTCCTTCCAGTCTTCAAAATCTAAATATAAGAACTAGGAGAAACCGTGACTCCAGTTTTCTTACGTATCGCAGTGCACAGCTTGCAGCATATAAGGGATATTCCAACTCTCAAGCTGATACCTTTTGCTATAGGAGAAAGGAGAGTAATTCTTAAGCTGAAGTAATGTCACTTGTCACCTGCGTATGGCTCCTTTGTATGGCTTCTACCATGCTCCTTTCCTTCCCTGAGCTGAAGTGAAGAACAGCAGGAAAGCACCTGGCTGGGATGCTGGAGAAGGACGAGGTGATGCAGCACATTGCAGTTCTGCTTGAGGTCAGCTAAACAGTGAGTTAATACAAACTGATGACAATGTAGTGTACTCACGCTAGTCAGGCTGATACTTAAATGGAGCGTTAATAATGTGATTGGGTTCACTGTGTACATGGAAAATTGCCCACTCATTGCATGTCACCAGAAACATACTGCAAACAAGTGAACAATGATTTTTGAACTTGGAGCTGTGATGCCCTTGGATGCATCAGCCTAATAAAAAATCTGTCTGCTTAAGAACCTTGATGCCTATCGAGGCATCGCATAGATGTATGCTGCCTTAGGCACAGCAAAGCAGGATTCCTCTCATCTGTGATATCAGTCATTCATCACTACATGCTATATGCAATCACTCTTCAGCAGTTCAGAAGTCATGTACAGGGATGAGGGGCAGTTGTTGGATTCGTATGTGATGGAGACAGCAGAGGTGATCTTACAACGCTTACGTGGGTAATTCTTTGAGAGGAAGTCAGGATCTGCAGATGAATGTAGATTACAGCAAGATGTGTCTGCACAGTACATATTCTTGAATAACTTCACACATAGACTGATGTGAAGAGAATCAAGGCATTCCTGGTCTGAAACAAATTTATCCATATGTGCAATGCAGATATATCTGAATGCCACACCTGGCAGGCTGCAGAAATGTAAGAAGTTAAAAACACTTCAAAGTTTATTGCCTATAGGACTCTAATACTGTCTTGTAGCTGCCTTTCAGGAGTCTTCCAGTGACACACAATGTTGTTTCTTTGCCCGCTGGGCTTGGTTCTCTGCCCCCCCAAATGAAACAGGCTGTTTCATTCAGCTGAGCTAACTGAAGAGCTGCTCTCTGGCTCCACTGTCTCACCTGCTGCTCTGCTACAAGCACTTTTCTCTCTTTTGCTGAATTTTAGTGTCAAAGAGAGAGTGAGAATGAAATTGTTATAATGCCATACCACTTTGTGCCTTTATCATAGACTGTGGAAGGAAATAAGTGCATGCTGAGGTTACAGGATTTGCATCCTTAGATACCCTGGTCAAGCAGTCTGCACCCTTTCTTCTCTCAGCCATAAAACATCTCCAACTGTAAGCCAAATATGCCAGTGAATATAATAGTGGCTCAACCTCTGTTCACCATAACAGTCCCTCTTATAGACTTAATTTGCTAAAATTTAATTGCAGGATCCACAGTTAATAGGAAAGTTTATTAGTGAAAGAATTTCAGCATTTCAAAGCTATTAAGCACTAAGTGCTGCTACTTGTTCAGCACAGTTGATAAAACTAGAAAATTCTGTGCTGCCAGAAGCCTGCTTGTGCAGTTTGAGTAGCTGTATGGAGAGGGGAGAGCACAGAGCAGTATCAGTGGGTATCTCCTGCTCTCGGTGCACACTCAGCAACGTGACAAATGAGAGCCTTTGTTTCTTCTTGCATACAGTGGATCTGACAACGATGGCATACACTGATATGTATGGATGACGATAGGTAGACTCAGATAAGCCTTTAAATCTATTTTAGCAGCTTGAATGATGACAAGGAAGAAAGAAAAGGAAGCCCTAAGCGATGTATCCTGCATAAAGATCATAACTTGAGATCAAAAGTCTGTCTGCACTGAGATAGTCGAGGTAACTACTTTGAGATAATGTCAGTGATAGCTTGTCAGTTATATTTAATCATGTGTTGGATTAGGTGGGTGGACAGAGGGAAATTCAGGCAATCCATATGTCCTAAAGCACCTATGGATTACTGCCTAAAGCAGCTACGGCTTACTGCCTTTTCTGTGTGTTCTAGGTCTTACATTGCAGTTATTATTATTCTTTCTTAAACAACTGAAAATGCAACTTTTCATCCCAGAGTGTATCTAAGTGCACCAGCATCCCAATTTTCCCAACCCTAAAATGGATTTGAAACACAACTATAAATATGTGTGCAATCTATACCATTAGAACTGGAAATGGAAGAAGTTACAGCATCTTGTTTTTATGCTGCTTATAGAGATATTAGGTATACTTCATATTTGAATGGCCCTGAAGAAACATCAGACTGAGAATTAATGCTGACAATGTCAATGTCAGCACAGTTACATAAATTTTATGTTTGTGAAAGTTAAAAGTATGTAAGTAGAAATACAGAAAATTAGAGGAATCATGTTCTGTCATGCATCAATCTTTTGGATCACTAGAGCATGGACTGTGGGAGAATGTCTTCTCATGGCTGAGTCCTGGTCTGTGATAAAGAAAAAGGTTAAAATATGCTGGGGTTCATTCCATTCCTCTTAAAGAAAATTATTTTTTCAGTAACATTTGGCGCTTGCTGTAACCCCACCACAAAGCTTCTAGATGGATGTACATTACTGTCCTCTGCAACTGTTGTTCTCCGAATGGCACTAGACTGAATTTACCATTAATAAAACCTCTCTCTCAAAAGGTTTGGAATATTCCTCTTGGAACATTGCAGACATTTTGCGTCTCTTCTGCCTGTCTAATAGTATTACCAGAGAGTCATTGATCTCTCAAAGGAATCAACCAAGCCATTTGAGGTGCATCAGCACAGCTATTAATGGAATATGGTAACTGAGATCCATGTAAGTCAGTGGATGAGCTGCTGGACAGAGATTCAAGCGAGATGGTTTCTCTTCCTGGTGCTGGTTGATCTCTGGGCAGATGACTGCACCAGTGTGCCTCAGTTTCCCTTTTGTAGAATGGGAATTACACATTCTTCATTATAGATAATGAAGCTTGCTCCTTTATAAAGCCCTCTAAAGACTATTAGTAATAATTTTAAAACATAGGTGCTATGATATTAAGACAGGTCAAGGCTGAAAGCAATTTGAAAGATTAGCAATCAGTCATATTGACTATTTAAGTGTGGTGAATTATGAGGCTGCCCAGATTAGAAAAACAACCCTGGTGGAGGTATGTTAAATGAGCTGATAAGTGGATATCAGTCAAGCTGCTTCTGAAAAGTGGTAAGATAGAAATGAAATGCTTATTTTTTAAAAAAAGATACCTTCCAAATATAACAAAAATAATTTAGGCTGATTCTCAAAAGTTGAGGTTTCTTGAAATGTTTAGCCTTTAACTTAGCATGATGTATCCTGTGAAGCTTCTACCTCAGGAAAAGGTTTGGAAAAGAAGGTGAGGGAGAGAGCAGATTTCTTGTGCGTTAATGACTGTGTAGTTTGCCTCTACTGGCAATAATCATGGTGGGGAAAAAAAGCAACAAAAAATACTACATGCATTCCCTATCTTACTTCCATCTGCTAAAGCACTAATTATTAACGTTAATCTAATAAAGCCCATAAGGATTTTCTAAATGGTCTTTCAAGATCCTGCAATAAATCCCTTAATAGAGCAGTAAATTTAGCAAAGTGTTAATCAGTGAGTAATCAATATCAAGCAAACACTAGTTGTAGACTTTGGAAGAGCAAAGGTTCTTTGTGTTTCTGTTTACCTGCACCACATGTGGGAAGCCTCTGGAGAGAGAATACCTACAAAATACAGACTAGGGAAGAGGGTAGGTACTTGAACTGCCAGGTAAGAATCTGGAAAAGCCAAGCTACTGAGTCATAGATATGGAGAATTAACTAAGAACAGAAAAATAAAATGTGGGGAATCCCCCCCATTTCCCCAGTGCTCAGGCTGTGCTCCTTAAGGTACTTCCTGAGCATCTCAGACCTCTGTTACTTTAAGTCTGGCAACTGAATCTTGATCTGCTTTAAAACCGTGTCCCTTTAACAGGCTCTTGGTGCAGTGCTTCCCTCTGATACCTCTGATAATATTGTATCTCTTTTTTTTCCTTAATGCAGTCTAGTCTATTTTAGTGCAAACAATAGACCCTTCATTACTATTAAGAACTGCAGTGTTTATCTTTAATTTTGAGGCTGTGTGCTGATATTTACATAGGAGAGGTGATTTATTCAATGTTATAGCATTGCTGATCTAATAGAAGCATAAAAATACCTTCTGCATTTTTCAATACTAATTATAGACCGCTATTTAATCTAGTCATCGTAAGTGCATAGTGTACTTATGTACATAGTGCACACAGTGCAAAAATAGATGGATCTGCTGGGCTAATGCAGCAAAAGATGTATTGTTCTTTCTCTCTCAGTAGGCAACCATAAGAATTTCTTCTTATATCATAAACTGCAAAGCAATATGAGTGGAAAACTAAAACAAGCTATCTGAAGTTTTAAGAAGTTTACAGATAAAGAAATTGTGGTTTGATTTTTTAAATTTACATATATAGTTAACTATAGACATCAAGTCAAACCTCATTGATTTTTCTTGGAGGAGGAAGGCAACTAGAATCTCTAAAGGTGGAAAAAAAACCCCACAAACCCACTCATTTGTTCCTGAGAAAAGTCTATACTTGATATTTTACCACAAATAATAAAAGTCAGAGAAATAAATAAAACATCTTTCATTTGTCATATAGAAGAATTAGAAAGTCTCTACTGTATGTACTGATACTCAGAAACAAATCATAAATAAGAGTAACCTTGGTACATGGGGTTAGAAAGAGCAGGCAAGGACTTACCTAGTGCCTCTGTCTTGAGAATGTGCAGAGAGAACAGAACAAGGAACAGCAATTCCATTATCTATTTTAAATAGGCTCAGTGTTGAAACCAGAATTGATTAGACTTCTTAGGCTGTGATCATATTTCTGCTCTCAGTTTTATACTGGAGTAAGTAGTCCTGGACAGACCTGAAAGCCATAGCCAGGAAGGTGAACTCCTCCCCTTTGTAATTTCTCCAGATTTACCCTACTCCTGATTTGCCTAAATTTATTCATTTCTCCAAAATGAATGGCAAACGGAGTAAGGCTTTCTAGCACTAAGCAAGTACCCTGTAGTGAATAACTGATACTTTGCAACCTATGCACATTTAGTAACCTATTACTAAAATGTTACTTTTTTATTTACTGGGAGCTTTTTTTTCTGACAGCCCCCGTGACATTCAATTAATGCATGTGTTATGGTTAGTGTTTTGTTTCAAAAAACCCCAATGAAACAAACAAAAACCCAACTCCCTCACACCCCCTCCATCCCTACCCGGCAACCCTCCAAACAGCTGCTCAAGATTGGGGTAGATTTGTGAGACTGGAAAATGATACTTCTGTGTGCAGTAACAGGAAACATTTATTAGGTGGCATACCAACACCTTACTTATATATGCTTTTGCACTTAGTGAATTAACTGAGAACATACCTTTTTTTTAATTTTATTTGGTTGGGGGTGTGTGTGTCCTTTTTTTTGTTTGTTTTTAAATAATACTTTTTCTTAACTTTCCTGCCACTGGTACTATAGTATAATATATACAGATTTTTTTTTGAAAAAATTTTTTCCTGTCCCCTTTGCTTTCCTATCTGAATGTTTTAATTCCATGTGTGTGGTCAGTGGCAATTCAGGCTTTATGTTCAACAAACAAAGGTGTATACAGAAAAGTAGCACTACTACTTTTTGCTCAATAGTCTTCTATTATAGACACATTTTCATCTTTTCATTTGGGGTTGGATTTTGATACAGCTGAGGAAAACAAAAGAGGGAGTGCAACTTCTTCTTCCCCTTCCCCAAATGCCTCTCTGTCCATGGGGTGCAACCCACATGCTGGGTTGGGTGCAAGAAGAGCAGGATGCTTGACCTAGTACTCCTCTGTGAAGGGCTGGACAGAGTGAAGTGGCATTATTCTGGCTGCACTGAGCAAGCCTAGTCATCCAGCAAGGGCTGAATTCAAAAAAGGACCCAAGAAAGTGCTTCTTGCCTTTACCAAGAGCTGCGGGCTCCCAAGTGAAGAGTATGGCCATTCTGCTGTTAGTAGTAGGGTCACACAGGATCAGGACCTTTAATAACAATGGGAAATCTGACAGCTGACTTATGAGCAGGTCTTTTATTCATAAAAAGGATAGCTATAAATAACATTCCAACAATGAAGATTTGCTGGGTAGTGTTTTTCCATTCTGGATTAGGTAGATTAAAGTATGAACAGACGATGATTTGCCTAGCACATGGTGCTAAGACAAATAGTTACTGCAGCGACAAGAACAATAAGGGAATTTGTTGCATTTTTTAACTTCCTCGTTTGGCAGTCTCGGTGGAGCTATCTAAGCAAGGTGCATGCTGAGCACGTAGAGAGAAATGGGGGCGTGAACATGGTGGTGTCAAGTGGTGTCAGCCTTCAAGGGCAGCTACAAGACGTTTTACTCTTGGGTGTTTTTCTTTTCTGGGGATGGTCTTCAGTGGGGGAGCTGAATCAAAGCTCTGTGATGATTTTTTCTGCTCTAGTTCTCTGAAAGCTAAGAGTCTGCTAGAAACGCTCTGTTTAGGACTGAAAAATGTGAAGGTTAGAAAATTTGATTTTGAAATTCAGGATTCTTGGTTTTGTTGGCGTTTTTTTTCCTTTTTTTTCCCTTTTCTTTTGTTTCCTTTTCTTTTTTTTCCTTTTGTAAAGCCTGTCATTATTAAAGTGGCAATAAATTGCACTGTAGTCATGTTAACTAAGTCTTTATTTGTGCTAGAAAGTGAAGGCAGACTCAGAGAAAGACATTCCCTTTCCTTACAAAGTCTGTAATCTAAATAAACGGGGCAGACATGATGTGATCTTCATTTTTCTTCTAAAGAAACTTACCTGACAGTCACTTGGTTATCAGTCCTTGATGGCATCTTTGCACCTAGGGATATTTTTGAAAGGAATTGCACCGTGTGTGGGTTTTACATAAAGGCCTTTGAACATTGAACCTAAATACATATGAGGATCTTGGTCAGGGAAGATAAGAGACCAAGTTATGCAGGGAGGGTATTGCAGATCACTGAACTCAAGGCTGTTTTTTTCTGGCATAATGATTGCAGTTGTGTCCATAGCTACAGGATAGGTAAGAACAGGAGGGAATATCAAAAACAGTGAAAACTGCACTTATTTTGTGGCCTTGAGAGCCACAGCAGCAAAGATTTTGGAGGTGTTCCCCCCAGCCGGGTTTCTGGAATGCGTGAGACCTGACATTAGCCTGCTGCTACCAAAGGGGCTTCACGGAAATTTCGGAGGGGCTGACGCGACTGCTAACAAAGCTTGCGTGTGTCTGAGCCAAACAACCCTACCATGTGCTGACGGAGGAAGTCCAGAGCTGTTCCTAACCTTCCAGCTGAACGGCTGCAGTCCCCCTGTGTCCCAGCAGTGCAGGCAGGAGGGGATGAGAGCAGGCTGGGTCTGACTCCATGGCACAAATGCATAAGAATCCCACTCAAAGTCAAGGCGGTGGCACGGCTCTTCGTGCTGGGAGGCCGAGTTGTCACTCTTAGAAGGAAGATCTAAGGCTTGTGAGGGTGAGACTGACTTGAGTCCAATTCCTGTTCACAGATGAGCTGACCTGGGAGGAATTATCCGTGCAGTGGGAGAGGGAAGCACTTCCAAGAGACTTAAAACACAGATGGATTTCATGATTAGTGACTGGGTGATTGGGAAACCTACCCTTCAGAGTGAAAGAACACACTAAGTGCTCTTCATTTAGTTGCGTGTTGTAATTTTCTTCCTTAGAGTTCCCTCACCACTGAACAGGAAATCCGGAATTTTGTAGCTGTTGGTGAATCAGAAACATTAAGTCTTCATCTTTCATGTGAAAATATGGGCTGGCTATTATTCTCCCTGAGTCTGCTCTGTTGGGAACATTGTTCTAATACAAGGTCATTTCCATGGAATGGTTAGAAGCATTTGCAATGGCCCTTTATTTGGCCTTCTGCTCAGCTCTGGTGCATTAACTGCTTCCTACCTATTTTCAGCTGTACCTGAGGATTAGACCCTGTATTATGTGGTGTCATCATTAGTAAAACCGAACTTCTCTCCTTTTCCCAGTATTTATGTAAAGCACTATTCTTTATGTGGATGGATAGTCTTCATCCATCTGGATGAAACACCAGCAGTGTGCAACTCAACATTTCCTGGAATTATGAAGATGTATTCTGAAGGATGTGTGCCTCTAAGCTGTGTATTTAGCTCTGTGTGTTTACAGCCTGTCTAGTTGCTTTGCCTGGTTTTGAAGCACACACATTTCTGACCATTGCTTTCTTGTAACAAGAGCCCTCACTGTGCCTCTGTAGTTGTTTAGTTCAGAAGGAAGATGCCCTTTATGTGGACAGTTTCATGTCTAAAGGGATAAGATGCACTCCGGCTTCTTCATGTATAAATTATCGATGGAAGGCTTCATTTACCATACAACCTTGGTTTCAGGTATTTATCAACATTTGTCTCCCTTTAGACAGCATAATACAAGTTCCTCAAAGGTGCAAATAACAGTTCTGGCATCTCAGAGAAATGTTCCGTCTCCACGTAGACGGGGACATGGCCTGGTTTGTGAGGGTGTTCTTGCAACAAGCTGTCCTGCCATTATTTTGTGGCTTGTAGGTAACATAATGCTAAACAGCGGTCAGAGACTTTCAAGCCTGATGATTGTCTTCACTTTATGTTCCTGGTAAGGGCCACGAAAGCATAGCTGGGACATCAGAGAACTCAAAATCTGTGAGGCAAAGATTCCTCAAAGAGAGTGGGTGGAGGAGGAGCAGAGAGCTTTCTGTTTTGAAAACATCTCAGAAAAATCTTGGAAGGAGATCATACATCCCATTTCTGTCTTCCTCTCCAAAGAGGAAGACTTTAATCTGCATAAATTAAAACATAAATTGGATAAATAGGCTCCTTATTTGTACTACTCCCTTTCCTGAATGTTCCTTATTTGCAGGCTTCATGATGCCCATTGAAAGACTGAGCAGATGGATATTCTTGTCTCAAGGCTTTGCTGAGGGTCATGGCAAGCAGGAATTAATCTTCCTCAATACCTAGCCAAGCTGCATGTCACTTGCCATTTAAGTTATTAAGTTGTGTGTTGTCCACAGCTTGGTAAAGTTACAGGGGCAACTGAGGAGAAAGCTGAACCATTGCTTTTCACAACAAACAAGGTCTGGTGTTTCAAGAATGGGAGTAGGAATTGGATGTGAGTTCAGGGAGAATGTGACAGAAAAGAAACCAGAACAGTAAAATCCCTTACCCTTTCAGTGCCTTGTTTTTCTCGTGTGTATAGTGTATGTACCTGACTTTGAAAGTAACACCAAATCATCTATAGCTTAATTGTGCTATGGAGTTCTTATTTTCACTACATGGATGCAGCTTTTTCTCCTGTAGTTTCAGGCATAACTCAAGTTTCTTGGTGTACTATCAGCATAAAGGACATAGAGAATTGCCGTTGCATCACACTAAGGTAAAAGTGTATGTTGTCCAAGGGTTACTGCACAGAACTAAGACTCTCAGCTCCTGAACTTAATTTCCTGTTTTGAAATCAACTTTGGCATTTCACAGCTGGGGCCTGTTATTCTGAGAGCTGTTGAGCACTTGTGATTCCTGTTGAAGTCTAAGAGCTGCAGGTTATGGGCATTTCTGAAACTGCAAGCTCAGTTGTGCAAAGTTAGATTTTTCCACAACAGCCACTTCAAATGAATGGTCATTAAAAATTCAGCCTGAAGCTTCTCATGTTTCTTTCTCAGTCTCTTCAACATGTTCAGTGATTATTGTCTTCTCCACAGGCATAATCATCAGATACTATTGAACTTTGAGATTCTACACAAAACAAAGCAATTTCTTATGCATGGCAAATATCAAAACAATAGGAATTTGGACATTCTGATAAAGAAATATAAAACCAATTATGGAACTAAAAAGTGTCGTAGAAGGTGAAATCTAGATAAATATCAATCAAAGGCTTGCCAACAGCGAGGTACAGCCAGTGTTTAAAGTGTTAGCCTGAGATATAGGAGATTAGATTCAGTTCCCTCTGTAATGGACTTCTATGTGATCTTAAGCAAATAATGTGATTGTTCTTTTCCCATTTGTAAAATGCAGATAACACTCTTTCCTTGCAGGTGTGTTGTGAGCATACGTACAAGAAAGAATGCAAAGTTCCCAGAATGTGGGAGTATAAGGATACCCTTTAATCGAGACTGTTATACGTAGAGATTTGGCTATGTAGTAGCCCTCTGTCTGACACGGTCTTTTCTATTCAAACTACTTTTTACCTGGTTTTGAGAGCTCAGGCTTCACTACAGAGGGCTGAAATATACAAATCTGGGGGGGTTCTGTATATTGAAGCCCACTAAAAAAGAAGTTTCTGCAATAATATTGTCTCCTTTAATCTAGCAACATTATGCTAATTTTTATGCAATTATATTAGGGAAATAAGATTACAAAGCTTCTGTGAAGAGCTATTTATACTACTTGATATTATCTTTAATTACATTCTGATCTCATATCGTTTAGTGTTTCATGCTTGAACAACAAATTTTCAAATTAGACAAATTTCAAGTAGCATTTTCAGGAATGTCTAGGGCACTTTGGAGTCCAAGTTCACGGATATACTCTTCTTAGTAACTAGGATATTTTTAAAGATGTTTGACTTTGTGGATAGCCTGCTGTTCATCCCAGCCCTCAGCCCCTCAGTTCACAGAGCAATGGAAAACATAGTCAGAAGAGATCCGGAGCGCCTGTGGCTTGGTCTGGTGTCCGCTGCCGGTCCTGATCGATACTCAGCTGGGCTGTACGTTACCTGCTGACATACTTGCTGTTATTAAAAGGACTTGCTGACTTGTGGTGCTGGCACTGACAAGGTGACAGAAACAGTAGAGCCCTTGTTCAGCAGCAACCTCACACCAAAGGTGTGGTTGACAGGTCTGTACGAGATGGATTATAGGATGCACAAAGAGTGGTTTATCTGTGACACTTTGAGAAGAATATTTTATAGGGTATTAATACATTAGCAGACTTGATTAATCAATTCTCAGCCCTTATTTCTATATAATCGTTCTTTGCGCTTCCTTGTGACCACCTGAAATACCTGTTACTTATTTGCATAAAGTATTTCTAGTCTATAATAATAATTGTGTACTACTACTAATTGTACACTAACCTGAATACACTGATACACTTCAACTTTAATAGAAAAAAGAAGCGATAGAACTTTCCTTTTTAAGCTCAGCATTTTAGCACAAATTTCTTCTGTTGTAAATTCTGGCAGAGCTATCATATAGTGCACAGATTTACAGTTCTAGAGCTGGAATTGCTGCTATAATGATCAGATGTCAGCACTGAATGTGGAAAGCCCATGAACTTAGCTGAGCTGCTTTGCAATATCATGATATAACATTGTTACTAATGCAAATTAATCCCTTGTTAGGATAACAGTAAAAAATAAATTAAATCAGAATAACTTTGTAAGTAACATGGCTTTACCTGGATAATTTTGCTAAAGGAAAGCTGCTCAGTTGCTGATGCCAGGTAGCAGCCGGAGCACATTGGAGATTTCTCCTTGTACGTGGGCATTTTTAATAAAACACAGGGTGACACAGAGGCGACCCACACTCAGCATTAGCAAACAAAAGCAGCCACTTCTGCATAGAAAAAAAAAAATCCGTGGTGCTGTTCATGTTGATACACTGATGTATTGCTCACCTAAACTGCTCCGCTGTTTAAAATCCCCATGTTCCCCACTGTATACTCTATTGTTTGTTCCAGCAGTGCCCTCTGCTGCCTGATAGCATTGAATGTATGTCCAAATAGCTTTTTTCCCCCAAGTCTCATGTATTTTAAATGTAGTTCTCAAAAATCATTTACCTTTAAAAAGACAGAGAAAGAAAAGATATAATGATATGTTGTTTTATTAGTGTACAAGTCACACAATAACTTTAAATAAGCAAACACAAAATATCCCGTAACAAAGGTATGAGTATAGATGTCCATCATTTTCTAGCTACATGCTCATCCAATAATTAAGGTTAAAAAAAAGGTATTTTCAGAACTGTGTAGGCATCTTAAGTCTCCAATACAATTAATCTACTAAAGGGTTAAGCCATTAGCCTGCATTTCCTTGTTTGAAAATTAAGTTAATTCAACAACTCATTAAATGCATCTGGTTTGTTTTTTGTTTTTTTGGGGTTTTTTTTAGTTTGTAAAGCATCAGTACCTCTGATTTACACAAGAGAAAGAAAGGCCATACGATTTCAGGTGTATTCTGACAACTTCTGAGTACTCCAGAAGTACTCAATCTCAAGCACTTTAGAAGTTTTGTGATGTCACTAGAGCTGATCTGAAATTTGGACTTACACCCTCACTGAACTGGGGTCCGGGTTAGTGACACAAGATTGTTGCTCTTCTTTGTGTTCCATCAGTCACATACTCCCTCCTCCAAAACAAAAAAAATTACTGCTCTCCATTTTCTGACTCTCTAATCTTTATCCATCTAATTTATTTGTGAATTAAAGCTGAAGTCACATTCATTCCATTTTAGAATATCCTTAAAGATTTTTAAATGATGGATGTGATCATTAATCTTCACAATACCTGGCCAGATTTTGCTCTTGATAAAGGTGGCTTTAAGCAGATCATCTGTATAGTAGTAAATATGTTTTCCAGTTTTGGCTATCCTAGCAACTTAAAGGTAGTAGGCTATGCCCTGAGTTGGTAACCCAAATATTTAAAAACACGAGTGGTTAAAGTTTAATCCGCTGTCGTGGTGATGATGTGGCAATAGAAGCTGTGTGTCAGGATTCATTCTTCGCCTGGAGAATGAGGTGGCAGTAACACTCGTGTAGTACGGTCTCTTACGGAATATGGGATGAGTAAAGCAGACCTCGTTAATGGTTGAAAGTAGAGGTTTCCACCATGAATGGATACCCAAACTGCTCTGCTAACCACACTAAAATTTGGAGTCATTATTTAGTACTCGCACTGGGCATCCCTCAGCTGACCATTAACATAGCATCTGTGATCTTCAACTGCACAGTCATCTTCACCAGAATGGCCACAAAGGATCTGCACAAGCCTATCTCTATACTCTTCTGCAATTTGGCTTTTTCTGATCTCTTCACCAGCTTTTCTGGCTTTTGGATTTCAATGCTGTTCATCACCAATCCTGACATTACAATCTTTGGATCCAAGGATATGCTTGCACCTTATGCCTTATATACTATGTCTATTTTATCCACCATCTATAACTTGGTAAGCATTGGAATTGAACGCTATCTGGCTGTGGCTGAAAGCATGAGAACAAGATTCAGGGTTGCTAGAAATCATTCCATAGCTGCGGTTTTAATTAACTGGGTCCTTGCTCTCTTTTTGGGCTGCTTGCCATTGATGGGGTGGAACTGCTTGCGCACGGAAAAAAATCTCTCCATCCTCTACAGTCCGTTTTGCGTCGACTACCTCATCTTCATCGCCATTCCCAATGTTGTGGTGGCTTTTATTATACCTCTGTTCACTTACCTTAGAATCATTATCATCCTGAGGAAAAGAAAGCTGAGAATGAAAGCATGCGGACAAGCCACGGGCACCTACAAATCAGCCGAAATCCAGGTTGCCAGAACCAGTATTTTTATTTGGCTCCTGGCGCTGATCTCCTACGCTCCTTTTTTTGCAGGAGTCATATTCGATGCAACTAACCATCAGTGCCACGCTGATCTCTACCCAGGTGTCTACATTTTTCGAAACTGCACAGCTATGCTGATAACCATGAACTGCTTGGGAAACCCCATCATTTATACCCTGAAACCCAAAGCCCTGGGGGCTAAACTCAACCCTCTGAAATGCCTCTCCGCCAGCGTGTCCGAGCCCGCACCATTGAGAACATCCAGCCGGGGCTGCCTGTGGTCCAGGGCTGCTGATGGACCTGACCTAGTCAATGTAGTCAGGGGCAGAGCTGAAATTAACACCCCATTCCCGCCCGCTGCCGGCGAGGGGACAGCTCCGGGGTGCGGAAACCAACGCGGGGCATGGGAACCAGCACGGGGCAGGGGGGGGGTCCCAGGGCGGGCAGCCGCGGAAGGGGGGCTGGAGTTTTGTGGCTTCTCTCAGCAGCTTTCACACCCTTCGGTAGCGGGTGAAGCGGGTGCAGCGTTGGGGAGGTCTGCGGCTTTTCCTTCTTGAAGCGGGCTGGGGCGCGCGACCGCTTTGTCTGGGCTCTGAAGGGAAATGGGAGAGCTCTTTTGCTCAGAGATGAAAATAACTCCATTAGCCCTGTTTACTTTGCGTTTAGAAACGGGCTTCTGTTGTGCTCGCTTTGCTCCTTTTCGTGTTATCTGTGTGGTTTTGAAGACAGTGAAATGGCTAGAAAATTTTCAGTAGTCTGGGGGGAAAATGTAGTTTTGCTTTCTCATTGACAGTCAGTCAGTTTTATCTCTGAATAATCGGTGAATCTCTTTATTAATGGGGGCACTCAGCATGGTTTTACTGTTGTAATTTTAACTGCTGTACGCAGCTGGATTACATGTTTTTGTGAAGCATTTGCGACTACACTTTTCATATTTCTGCTTATAAATAGAGGCACACTTGAGTCCATGGTTTTTGAAATTTCCAATGTGCTAGGAGAAAACTCACTTGAATTCGTCAGTATCAGAATTGCAGTCAAGTCTCCTGTACAAAACAAAACAAAATAAAAATGTCAAGGCCAAGTATGTTGTAAAAGGAAAAGCTCTTACCTCCTGCTGCTCCAAAAAAGAAGTTGGCTACTGAATATGCCAGATCCTAGTAGAGATGAATGCTCATTCTCAGTTATACAGGGATATTGCCTAGAAGAATATCAATGCTTAAATTTCTTACCTCTTGCACAGTTACCAGTCCAGAAGCCTTGATCAAATAGATCCTGGTGACGTTAGCTCATCTTGCTGGTTTTAAAGTATGCTGAAATACTGCTCAATGGTATGACATCAGTGTGAGCATCCATACTGTGGTAATATTCTCCCATTCACAAAACACACACACAGAGTCCAACCAAAATCAGCCCTTCCAGTCCAGGTTGGAGTTTTCAAGGATTTACTTCCAGTTTGTTTGCTTTGTTGTCATCATCTCAGTGTTTCAAAAGGCTTGAGTGAACCTCAAAGAGCAAAGTCCCATTGATCTGTTCCTGAGCGGGTAAGAGAAAAGAGCATGTTTTGTGTGAGAAATGGGTTCACCCACTGGTGAAAGAAATGGGCAAGTGCCATTACGTTAATGACTCCAATACTCAGCGGTTTGCGTTTATTGCTGTAAAACCCCTCTTCTGTGCTACTTTGCATCGAAGAACTGTGGGAGAATTGTGTCAGTCTGAATTAACATTCAGACATTTAAGGAAATGGATGGCGCCAAACGAAACATAATTAAAATGAATTATTTAAACGCATAATGTAACTCGGGATAAATCCGGCTCCATTTTTTTCTGCTGAACACTACGGGTTTGCTGTGAGCTCGACCCCCACCAGCCCCACGGAGCCTTTGGCTAAAAACCGAACGTCTTGTCTCCTACTGACCGTATTTCAACCTAAACTCGAGCTTCAGCCGAACCTCACCACGGGGCAGACGGTAAACATCAACCTGGGGCCGGTTTTATTACCTGCTTTTTATTTTACTGTACGATTTCTGTTTGTAGTGATGTTGGCAAGGGGGGGTGGGTAACCACCGGAATATTTAACGCGTGTCGCAGCGATTGTCATTTCAAAAGCAAGCTGGCAGCTGGAATCCAGCCACAACCCCCTCAGGAGGAGATTTTTTATTTTTTTTTAATATGTGTCTATAAATAAAAAATAACGCTGGGGCGGGGCGGGTCGCGCTAGGCCCCTCCCGCCGCTCGGCAATGGACTAGCGAGCCTGGGTGGAGGCGCTCGGCGTTCCGCCGACCGGAAGCGGAGGGAGGGAGGAAGGAAGGAGCGCCATGAGGGCACCGCGGCCTTGCGGGGTCTGCGGGGCGGCCGGCGCCGCCAAGTACCGCTGTCCGCGCTGCGCCGCCGGCTAGTGAGCGACGGGACGGGACGGGGAACCGGGGAGGAGGCGGGGGGGGGGGGACCGGGGAGGGCGGCCTCCGGGTGCGGGGCCGCCTCCCGCCCTTACCGTTGTCTCTCGTCCCGCAGCTGCTCCGTGCTCTGCTGCAGGACCCACAAGGGTGAGTGAGCGGCGGGACGGGGATGGAGGGCGGCCGGGCCGCAGCGCTGCTCTAACCCCCGTCGCTCCCGCAGAACGCTGCCCGCCGGAGCCGAAGCGGGAGGAAGAACGGGAGCGGCCGGCGGCGGTCGGACAGCTCTTCCCCGGCGGAGCGCTGAACCGCGGAGGGCAGCAGGCAGGTGGGTGGGTGGGCTGTGGAGGGAGCCGGGGGGGTGTCCCCGTCGCCCCCTCCCCGGCAGCTCTGCTCTCCGCGCCCGCAGGCGGCCCCTGGTCGGTGGAGGACATCCTGACGGAAGATGACGAGCAGGACCGCGTCCCGCTGCAGAAACTCAAGCTTTTAGGTAATCTCGAGAAGTTAGAAGGCAGGGAGGGGGGGCCCTCAGCGGAGGCACTCGCAGCTCCCCTGAATTCTTCACGGCGACTTATCCCAGTCCTGTGCCTCCTTGCATGGCCTTAAGGGTTTAAATGTCAGACACCTGGCCTTTCGCCACATCTCTTTGAAAGTTTATTTACAAAATAAGGGTGGTCTCGACCGCATTTGGAAGAGGCGAGTACTGTTAATCTTTTTCTTCTTTTTTCTTTTTAAGGGGAATCGGAGGAACTGAGAGGCTTGCTTCTGAATCCGCATCTCCAGCAGCTACTGCTGACAGTCGATCAAGCAGAAGACAAAAGCTCCCTCATGAAGAAGTACATGCAGGAGCCGTTATTTGTTGAGTTTGCAGACTGCTGCTTGAGAATTGTTGAACCTCCAGAGAAGGAGAACATTCTTCCTGAGTGAGCTACGTGGAGAACGTTTTCCTTTCCTTGACATTTTTTCCCTCTGACAGAAGAGGTTTGACAGCACCCTGTGCTCCTGTGGTGCACCATGCTGTGTGTTTCCTCCAGGCATGGTCACACCTCGCTCATGGACGTCAGTGCTCTAATTCTCAATTTTGAGTTGATAAACCGTGACATAGTGTAGGACAGATTTCTAGGTATTAGGAATTAAACTGGATGTTCTGTGGGCTATGCTTTCTGTTGATATGGAAATACTATCAACCATGGGAAACGTTGCTTCCCAATGACAATTAATATTAAATATATTTGCATTTATTTTAATTCCCAAACTGATCTGAAATGTTTTTGTTAACCTTGTTGCAGATTGTCAGACACCTTTACAAGGTAGTTAGCAGTTTATTTAAAAGTGGCATACACAGAAGAGCCAAACATTTTCAAGACGCATATGAGCAACAGAGACGGTGTAGAATGCTTCTGATGAGAACCTTGGCCCCTTGGCAGAGGTAACGCTATTGACTGGGGAGTGCTGGAAATGCACGGCCGTTGTGAGAGTACGTATGTTTTGGTCGTATAGATACAACGCAAGAGTCCAGTCTCGCTTTTCCCTGAGACATCTGCTGTTGGTGTTAGAGCTGACTGCTGTCACAGTCAGAAGTTGTGTTACATTACTGAACGCTCGCGGTCAATCCATGTAGTTGTAGTTGTACTTCCCAACAGAATCCAGCACACATCAGAAGTGTTTGCCTTATTTGCTGTCTCATTACCAGCCTCTTGCTTCTCCCAGGTAGTGTTAGAAGGGTTCGCTTCAAGTATATATTGCTTAAAGCACTTGATCTATTTTAATTATGTTGAGTGTTCCCATAGTATGGATATTTCCTCTATTATGTGCGTGTGTGTGGGAGGAGGAATGTCCCCCCCACGCGTTCTAAATGTGAAGTACAGTATACGTACAATGCATTAATTATAGAAAGCTCTGAGGTAGCAGCAGATACGGACGTTGAATAATTTGAAAGCAGCAGCTTGCAGACAGTCCTTCCCTGAAGGAAAAAGTACAGTATATGCAGATGGCCAAAACCTATGTTGGAAGGAGTTTTTTTCTGTCCAATAAAATCTGGTTAAATCCAGTGATGGAATAGGCATCCGTATGGGGGCTGACGTTTGCGTAATGCAGGGGAGACTTCTTACAGTGAAACTTGATAGAGCCCTGCAAGAAGAAGAGGTGGAGA
The DNA here is from genome assembly GCF_947461875.1 of Haliaeetus albicilla. Classification (NCBI taxonomy): domain Eukaryota; kingdom Metazoa; phylum Chordata; class Aves; order Accipitriformes; family Accipitridae; genus Haliaeetus; species Haliaeetus albicilla. Next base: position 2,824,994 of record NC_091491.1, on the reverse strand, counting down.
GGTCAGTTCATGTTTTTGCCAGATTTTGAGCTAATTTTGCTAGTCAAACTAAGTAGTGCTTTAGCATATAAGCAACTAGTGAATATGAATAAGGATAGGGGAAGACCTCCAAAGGAGTCCTAGTACAAATGGGTTTAAGAGAAATGATTACTACAAAGAGTACCAATACCGTAATTTGAACTGAAATTAGCTTAAACTCTGAAGATTTGAGTATTTAGTCAGTAGTGGACTTGGTACTGCTTCTTCCTGCTTGTAGTAACTGTGACCAGACAAAAGCTACATTCTTGCACACATAATTTTATGCAACCTTAAAAATTTATCAACAAAAACCTAAGCACGGGCACAAGGTGATTTGTAACCGGAGTGCAGTTTCTGAGAGAAGCCAGTGTGGGTTGCGGCTTGTTTGTAGTAAATGGTATCTATGACTATTCTGCATGTGTGCAGGAGATGAAGTACTTCAGGGATGCTCCCTGCTTTCTGCCCTGAAAACCCTCTGTGTGAATTAGTCTGCGGTTGTCTGCACAGTGAAGTTAATACAGAATTACTGGGATAGTAATACCCCCAGTGGGTGCTTTTTCATGTGTTCACCTGTTGTGCAACTTGAATCCCCTAAGCAGAAAAAATACGTAGTACATAATAGCAGAGCCCATGTTAGAATCCTCTGCTCTCCATTTCTGAAGCGGAGCTTTGATCGGTTTGTTCTTATGACAGAGATTAACAAGAGTTTTCATGCTTAGTTGAAAGTCTCAACTCAGCCCTGTGTCTAGCTTGACCTATTGATGTCAGAATCATCCTTGCGTATCTAAGCCAGCAGAAAAAGGAAGGCTGTAGCCTGAAAGCAGACTTGACAGTTGCTCTGCTCGACAGCAGAGTTCAGGTTCCTGAACCCGCGGCAGCTTAGCTGTGCTGCTGACTCGAGTGCGTGAGGTTTGTTACCTGTGGGAGAGCTCTAATGGAAGTGATGCCAGAGCCAAAGAAACAGCTTTCCACCTTGTAGCAGTCGCTCTCCTGAAGTACTTTGAGGCATGCCAGCAGGGACAGGTCTCTCCGAAGTCCCGTTACAGTAACAGGTGCGGCAGCCAGGACAAGGCCAAGAGGCCAGAATTGAATTATTGCATGCAGAGGCCAAGTTGTTTCCAAAGAGCAAGGCGGTTTGGCCGAGATCGCCGTAGCTCCAGGAACTGAGAAGAATGCCTTTTCTTCACCCTCATCCAGTTCTGCTGCTGCTAACGCAGCCATTTTTGCCTGACAAAGAGATGCAGAACAATATCCTTGAACAAGATTCTCAAACATCTTGAACAAAGTTCAGAACTGCAAAACTTAAGAGTCTAAAAAAGGGCATCTTAAAGGATAGGACACCCTTTGGGACAGGTTCCCATTTTACGAAGGTAAGGAACGAGTTTATTCTGCAGTCTCTACGCTGCTACCCTGTAGAAGCAGCTGTACAAGACTGGCATCCATTTTCTGCTCTTCAGCTTGAGAATAGTTTTCTGGAAAAAGGACAGTATTGGTTTTGTACATTTACTTGACAGAGGTAGATTCTTTCTCAAACACTAAAAAGCCTCTGTCACTCAATTTCAATGCTTTCCTGTACCAACGTACTTACTTTCCATTTCCTCCAGCCATGCTTAATAACATTAGCAGCTCTGCGCATCCGTTGGAAGCGATTCTTGGCTAACCAGGAACGAATAGCTGAAGATTTAATTAAAAGAAATCTGAGTACAAAGCATCCCAGAAGCTCTTGCACACAATGTAAGAGAGATGGCACTTAAGCTTTCTCCATGTTCAATTAATGTAACCACTCCTGCCGCTTTAAACATCCAGTGTAACTGGAAATGTTACTTGTTATACTATGTTCAGTCACACCCTTACCAAATTACCTGCTTGGATGACAGTTGCAGACCATCTCTCCTTTGCTAGTTTCTTCTGTTTAAATCTTCTCCAGCAACACTGGATGCAGAATGCTTTCTCATTTAACACCTCTGCTCTTCTAGCTTCAAGTTGCTCCAGCTGCATTGGGGATATGAGCCTGCAGTTAATACTCAGGGACGGAGTTGTGGTCAGAACTCCTCCCTCTTCTACAGTCTCTTGGTGTTTGTCAGAAAACCACATGCCCAGTTCAGTGTCCTAAGACTGCTGGATTGGGTTTTGGAAGTGAGAGCACTTCGTTAGTGCTTATTAGATAACATGTAAAATGAAAACGAGGGGGAAAAGAGTGTTGTGGGGGGAAAAAGTGGACACTCCCAAAGTCACAGTAGCAGCTGGCTTAAAGCTAGCTCCATTGAAGGGGGTTCTTCTGTGGCTGCATCCTCCAGTATGGAAGTTTTGCAAAAGTGCCTTCATCTCCTTCATCTCTTTCACAAAGCTGCTGCTTAGGCCTGCCAGAGTAGCCAAGTCTGTCAGCTGACGCTAAGGAAAGCTGTAATCTTAACTGGAGCTGGCACGATACTGACAACGCTAGGCACAAGTGCAGCTCCTTGTCCGTTAGCAACAAGGATGCCATTAAACAAAGTGCTTCTGATAGTTGGATTCTGATGGATGTTTGATTTAGTTTATAGAAAAGGCCAAATTCTGGTCACACTGGCATTAGCAGGAGTATTGCCTAAACTGTGATTATCATCTGTGCCAGAATCCCCATTATGCAATTACGCTCCAGAACTGTTAGCCAAGGAGACAGCACTCTTACCACAGAATTAGCCATAAACACTTTGGTTTTGCCGCAGTACACTGAAGCGTTTTCTGCTCTGTTCCCTGTTTGCTCAGCAGTAGTTGGTCCCATAACAACATTCTGAAGGATCTCAAAAACAACAGAACGTGATGCTTTGTTGTCATCCACCACTGGAGTCTCGCCTGCAAACGAAGCATTGAAGAGAGAGTATCACAAAACTTGGAAATCAAGACCAAGTAATTGTCTTTACATGGAGACTTCTTGGCCATTTAGGGGGAGATACAGATACAAGAGAAGGGGAGGAGGTGATGGCCGAGACATGACTAGATCTATCTGTGTTTAAGGGAAAAATGTGACAGCATAGATTTTGCCATGTGCTAGCACCTAGAAAACCAGTGTGGTGTGTTTTAACTAGGATGTAGTTTGGGCGCTGTCTGATGACCTCTATTATAACCTATCCATAGGCAACATGGGTAGATCTGGACAATGAGATAGACATACGGAGGGCTCAGCTCTTCTCACATTGTTTAAAGCATCCTACGTGGAAACATCAGAAAGCAACAGCACTGCAATTAAGAATATATTTGAGCAGCTCAGTCCCTAAGAAAATCTGATGAAATACCCAAAACTCAAAGCTGTTGGGAACAATGAACAAAAAGCAAGGAATTAGCCTCGTAGCCTTAATGTACTGAAAGATGCAGGAACAGCAAACAAACTCTACACAACTCTACAGCTTTCACAGGGCATCAGAAGCAGCTACAGGGACATGTACTAAGCAGGAGTTTATTGCAGCAATAAGAGGTTATTAAAACCATTTCTGGGACATCGTACACAGTTTTTTACATTATGAGACAAACGGGTTAGCCAGATTAATCTATTTGGAAATAGAGGTAGACTTAATTCAGACCTGTCCTTGAAAGAGATTGTGTTGTTCAAGGCAATGCTGCATGAGTTTCTGCATGCCCAATGCTGGAACTCGATGGTCTTTGTATCTTTCCATCCTGGATACTGTTTGCTTTTCTGCTATAAATATTTCTAAGGAGATGAGAGCATTTTAAGGTACTGAAAACAAATACAAGCAATTCTTGCTTACAGGAAGACATCTGGTGACTATGATGGTGTTCCTGGGGCTGGGCTGATAAGGGAACCAAAAGCTTATCCCCATGTTTAGGAAATTGTTCTGCTTTGTTTGCAGCTTATTACCCACTAAAGATAAAAAGGACTAGTAACCTATCACAATCGGGCATTTCAGCTAATGGGTTTATAACTGAGGGAGAAAGGTACAGTGTGTAAGTAATTTTCCAGCCTGTACTTTGTTACTTCATTCCGTTTCCGCAAGATTAATAGATTTCCAGCCATTTTACTTATCTGACATAGGCTGGTACTTACTGGTCCTGCTTCCCACATCTACTGGTTACTGAACAGACCCATTGGGTGAAGATGGGATTAATCAGGGAGAAAGAAGGGGGTTGCAGCAACTTTCAATATTAAATGTAACCACCTGATTAGGTCCTTCTTTCAGGGGTTCAGACCAAAGATATTACCTTGTAGATTGGATTGTGTTTTTTAAAGTCCATCCTCGCTCTTGCTTAGAAAAAAGAATCGCATACAGAAGTTTGCAAAAGGTAGAAGCAGCAGAATCCAGGTAAGCTAGAAGGTCAGTGTGTTCGGCAAGAAAACAAGGTGGGGGAAAAAAAGAAAGGAAGGAGAAGGAATATAAGCAAAAAGGTAAGTGGTTTTCAAGCCTACTCAAGAACCAACTCTAAATCAAATTATATCGGGCGGGGGGGAACCCCAAACACCATCATAACTGTAATTGCCCTACCCAGGAGGAACACAGAAAACCAGCACTAAGATTAAAGACTTGCAGTTTTTAAAAGAGTGTGCTGTAAGTGTTAGGCAAATTAGAAACTCAAGTTGGTGATAGATTAGAAAAAGATTTTGAGAATAGTGGTGTCCCTCGTGCTGAATACAGTAACTGTATCTGATCTATGTGATATCAAATTGGTGCAGTGATAATTTTACTTGATAGCAGAGGGATTATCTAAAGAAACGTACCTTTTTTCTTCGCAGAATGATAGTTGCTTTTATCACACGCTCTGTTTTTATTGGACCCACGTGATTTTCTCAGTATTTCATAGCGCTCAGTGAAACTTTGGAAAGGGATCCTGACGGACAAACGTACAGTTAATTCTAGGCAAGTATCGTTCACTATATGGTAAATAACCTATCCTTTGAGGGGGAAGAATTGCAGAATGGCTTCAAAGATCCAGTGCAAATAGACTGATGCCTGTGTAGTCACCAACATGCAAGAAAATACAGACTTTCTAAAGAAATTCGGGAGACTGCCTGTTGCCCAATAACAGAGAGTGACTTTTGCCTGTAACAAAGACTGGGCAGGAATTGTGCCTGTTAATGATAACAGTGAGCTTCACCCCATCAATACTGAGCTGTCAGAAATGTGACTAGCTCAGGCCTTGCTCCCTCCATCCTCTAAAGGTGGTCAAGAAAGCCCAGCAAGGTGACTGGCTGTGATGAGATGCTCGACTTCAAGATGACTTCACTTAGATGAATGCCATTTATAATTTCGTTTTAATTGCTGAACATGTTACTGTGAAGCCACATTCAGTTAGAAAGTTTTAGCACATGATAGTCCTCATCAAAACACCTCTTCCCTAGCTTAGACTGGAAACGTACAGTGAGATCTCAGACCAGGGGTGTGTTATGGATACATCTGGACTTTGTTAGTTGTTGCTGTATTTTTAAGAATCCCATTGTCTTGAATTCAAGTTGTGCTACCACTGCTGCTTGTGCTGTTATTCCACTTTTGGACTTGCTGAACGAGCAGAGTTTCGTTATCCAAAATGCAGAACAACCGTCTAGATTTGTGACAGGTATTTTTGTCTCCAAAACATGAAAGAGGTGTGCTCAGATAAGCTTAAAAGCAAGCAGTGAGTGGAACTCTTCAGATAGCTTTGAAAGAATCAGTAGTTTTGTGGTCTGAAACAGACTGCAAAATACTTGGATTTCCTGCTTACCAGCTCTTCCAAATAACTAATATGCCACTGATTGCTATAGAAATGGATTACGGAAGACGTTGCTCAAGAATTCTGGGCTTACCTAATAGGGAAGCCTGCCGCACTGATGGTGATGGCTTCAACTATTCCACACGCCTGAAGCTGGCTGAGAACCTGAGGCATAAATTGAGATGGTTTAGGTAACCACTGTCTGTGGAAGCTGCTGCTAAGGTCTGTACAGGGTGTGCTTGACCCAAGTCACATGCAGTTTGGCTCAGCAAGCACGCCAGAGCTTGCCTGGTGTGCACGACCACACTGGCAGCTGGAGAACGAACGGAGAGGGCGGAGAAGGGGATTATGCAGCCATCAAGCTACTGCTTTGAGTAACACCCAGAGTAGGGTCAAGGCTGTGCTCACACAGAGCAACAGTCCTCATGTGCCCTCTCTTGTGGTATCCACACACCCTGCACTGACCAAATGCAGCAGAATATGAAAAGCAGTGTTGGTATTTTAATACTACTTGCATGTAATCAGCAAATTCTCCGAGTGTTTAAAATTAACGCAGCACTACTCCAGCTGCTTGTTTTCACATCAGATAAGGTTGTCTAGTTACTGCTTTAGCATCTGCTGCTCTGCTCCCAAAGACATGCTTGTCGGCTGATCTCATCTAACTTGTGCCAGACTAGACTCCAGGAGCAAGCAAAGTTTTGTTGTGGGCATTCACCATGAAGATATCTGTGTGATCAGGACTGCTGCGCAGTCAGATTGCCTTTATCTATTTTGAGGGCTGGGATGACAGCACCCCAAATAACCCAGGAGGGCTCTGGTAAGAGAATTTCTCGTACAGCAATATGTAAGTTGCATCTGGAAGAGCTGCTGTGCTTACTAGCTCCATGTTAGACAAGCAGCATCAATGATTCTGAAAGGATGTTTAACTTGGAAGCTCCAAAAGAGAAAAAGCTATTTCAAAATGTGCTGCGAAAAGAGCTTTGCAAGTGACTCAAGATCATAACAGACCCAATGCGAAGCCCTGCACAATGTCTCTATGAAGCTTCTCATTGACTCAGTGAGGAGAAGCTTTTGAAAAGTTACCTCTTCTCTTTTAAAAGTCATTGCCTTGCAGTCAGCGTTAGGCTTGATGCATCGGATGTAATGTGGTGTGGTGCTATTCAAAATCTGCATGAGATGTTCAAGTGAACCCTGTAGAAAACAAATGCAGGTTTAATTAGGGACTCCTCCTCTCCAGGTAGTTCAGCTAATCAGTGGTCTTCTATAAAAACAATGAAGCTGTTTTTTGCAAGGATGGCTTTACAGACTCAGTATTAGCAGAGCTCTTCTGTAAGGACAGCTTGAGCAAAAAATCCACTCTATGGATGCTTTTGTAAAATTGTTGATGGTAAATTCAGAAAGTTTCCAAAATTATAGCAGGGCCATCAGTTGAAGCTAACCCCTCAAGAGGAACAGGTAGGAAGAAGCCTCATAAAGGCAGATGCCCAACTGTTAAAGGAAAAAGTAAAATTGGAGTGAGTTAAAACCCAGAGAATCTCAGGAGTCTGAAGCTATTTCTGTTTTACAGCTGTTTCATTTTAATAACATTGACTGATCTTGGTCCAACTGTACTGTTTTCTCATCTAGTTATGCAGACAGCAGTATAAAGCAGAAACTTGAATAGGATGTACCTTGAACTTTGACACCACTGTAACAACAGCTGCTCTGTTCTGGGTTTTGATGTTATTTTGGTTCCTTTCTGTCACAGGAAATAATTTTTGAAGCAAAGGATCCTTAGAATTCTGCAAAACATGGACCAGCTCTGGTGGAATGGGGTCCTGCAAACACAAACATGACTCATTAGTATTTGGACTTAGGCAGAAACCTGCCACCTTTGAAAATGACTAAAAATTCCACATATGTAGATGGAATGGTATTTCTGATGCCAACTTTGATTTAACCACAGCTGTAGTTTCAAATCTGACTGCATACATTCATTCATAGTCAGATTCAGGTACAGAAAACAATGTTTGGCTGAACATTTAGCAAATCTAGTCAAATGTACAGCTGCTCCTAACATTGTTCCAGTTACACAGCTTAAGTGAGCTAGAAGTCTCAGGACTAGTTTAATCCCCATAGAAGAGTCTGCAGCAGATATTAGAAAGTCTATTAGAAAGTCTTCCTTTTAATTAAGAGATGGTATTTTTATTGCATCACCTGATACCACTTCCCATAATTGCTGGCAATGTCAGAACTGACAAGGGACCCTCATGTCTGCAGACTATTTCATTTAATCCCTGATGGGACAATGAGGCCAAAACTCAAGTTTCCTGGTACTGTCAGAACTTTCAGTAGTTGAGTCCATGTTCTTGTTTCTCATAAACTTATCTGAATTTTTCTGGGAAATGAAGTGCTATATTTATGGTTATAGAAATGCCCTGATGCCATTAATGCTTCTGCATTGTCTCAGGAATGGAAGAAGCCGTGATTTGGTGATACACGGTCCACTTAATCCTCAGCTGAAAGGTCAGCTAACAAAGCATTTGCTTGTGCCAGTGATGGTTCACTGAAAATCAAACCAAGAACACTACCCAGTTTTACATGGCCTGAAGGATTTATTTGGAGCAAGGTATGTATAGCCAGTAAGCATCACTGAATATACTTGTTAGTGGTGCTTTGATTTAAAGTGCTTTTGGTCAGTAAGATTGTTTGTTTGTTTTTAAACAGCTCTTTCTGAAAACACCTACCTTATTTTTCTCCACCATTGCTGCCAGCTGATAGCAGACTTTGCCAGCATAATGTGAAATAATAAAGTTAGGCTTCTTACTAAACTTGTTTCGACTTAAACATTGATTATTAGACAAGGCTTTCTCAATCCGAGTTTGAAACAGGTCAGTGTTAGAGGATCTATTCAGACGGCACTCCTGCATAGCAAACGAGACAAAATTGCAGCATCTCTTATTTGTCATAAAGAACTGTCTTTAAAAGCTAAAACACTTTAAATTAAAATCATAGCCATTTTATTTTTAGAGTTGCTTTGAGTATGCAAGCCCTAAAATACGGGGGTGAGGGGGAACACAACAAAAAAATGTAATTAAGGCTTCATATTTGAATCAGAATATCCAGGATCAGAGGAAAAAAGACAACTCAGAATAGGAAGAAGCACTGTCATGCTTGTTCTGAAAAACAAGCTCTGCAGAAATTTTATAGCTGACAAGTTTACTGCTAATATAGTGTTCATGATTTTTTTGGTGGCATGAGACAGAAGGCAGGCAACTAGGCCAAAAGCATTAGGGCTTTAGATCCACACTTACCTCATTCAGCAAAGAAAAAATGCTGAGAGGATTGCCCTCTATCAGATCAAGGCAGTTCTGGTTATCCTGGTAGTTTATGAAAGACCACTGTAGGCCCTCAGCTGCATATTCTTCCTGAAGTAAGAGAGAAATCGGTTATTCTGCAGCAGAGGGCACCAGAGCTCAAATAACTGTATGCCTTTTTGCAGTTGGATGCAGTTACTGTTTAACAAGTTAATCCCAGGCTCAGCCTGCTCATCCAAAGCTCATCTTATGTTCAATGGCAATCCAGAGGAAAAAAAAAGACAAAACAAACCAGGATATTCTACTCCAGGTAGCTTCTGAGTATGTAGCAGCAGATCCTGATGGAACAATTTGTTTAAGTGTTTGGGAACCTCACAGATTTATCAGAGAGCTGCAAGGCTGATTTAGACTAAACAAACAGAGGCTACAGTCACACTAAGCCTCTCCTGGCTGTACTGAGTTTTGCCCTGAAGGGCAAGGAACACACAGAACTCCTTCTTTAGACTGGGATGTAGCCCTAAACCAATCATTGTGTGCCAGACTTTTCTAACTGGGCTCCATTTAAAACAACAGCTGATCCAAAATGAAGTGGAGAAAGATACTGCTTAAAATAATTTGTACAATATTTATGCCGAATTACAGAACAAACTGTCAGGAGTGTTTAACAAGCACAAGCTCTGGCCAGTTATTTTAAAAGTCTCCTGCCAAAAGCTCGCTCAGCACAGCCACTAATGGCGTTTAAGTGGTTTGGGACACAGCCAGATCAAGGGAGGTAAGAGGGCAGGCAGTGGCTGGGAGGGGTACTGTAAACAGAGGTCATGAATCAGTTTCAAGGAAAGTAATTGTGCACTTGAACTTGGTTTCCATCTTTGCTGACCATTAACCCCTGGCACACTGACGAGGGCAGGCAGGAAAAAAACCGCTGGGCATATGAAAGCACAAATTATGGTCCAAGAGATACTTATCTCCTGAACAAATTGACAAAACTATGCCGTGAGACAGAAGGTACCATCATGTTGGTGCCATAAAGAAAATAATTTCCCAGATTCTAGTTAATGGCAAAGAGCGTTATGGTAATGTATATGCTGTGGAGGAATTCAACAAGGACTGAAGTACATCTATTAGAGTAGCAGCCCAGGCCTGGCAGGGACTCTGTAGCTTTCAAAGCACTCAGATGAGAACTGGAATTAGCAGTGTGTGACCAGTTAGGCAAGTGACTGCAATGTATTTAGCATGGTGCAAATACCTTCTGTACTGTGAAACAATACAACTCGTGTACCTCCCCATTCAAAAATAAAAGCTAGTGCGCAGTGTGTTTTTGTCTTTAAAGGTATTGGCATGACAACTGGGTTTAGGAAGCTGTTCTCCCGCGGCAGAAGGTCTCCACCAGGTACCATGTGCTGTTAACGTTCGGGTTACAAGGTTCTGTTGGGCGCTCTGCCTTTGCACTAAGTTCAGGTCTAGAAGCTCCCCACCCATTTAGGTACTTCACACTTGATGAAGAGAATTAACATGGTTATAAGCAGCAGCTTCCAAGAGAATCTCGATTTAGGCTACACTTCCCTCAAGAATTTAGTTTTAAGTGTTCAGCTCTTTGAGGGAAAGCAAACAGTTTAACAGGCCACAGAGCCAATGGAGCTGTATAATAGGGAACAGATTTCCAGTACCCAAGGGAGAAAGCTGTCTCATTCACAAACTGCCCCACACTCTCCTCTTTAAAAAAGCAGCTGTCACTCACATCCTACTGATTTCTGTGGCATTACTTACTCGACTGAAAGTTGTAATCTGACCAGAGGCACAGAAATAAAGTTAAAGAGACAAAAGATGCTGTTTAAAAATTAGATATTTAACATTTGATCTTAGTGGGGTATTACCTGTTGTGCCTTCAGATAGTGTGCTACAAAGTGCTGCTGCAGTTTCTCATTGGCATAGTTAATACAAAGCTGTTCCAAGTTGTTTTCAGGGAAGGCTTCAAAACCGTAAACATCCAACAAACCTAGAAGAAACATGGGAAGACAGTGCACTTTGGTCTATGAGTAGCGGGAAGGACAAACAGTTACTTGGTTACACCAGGGCTGAATAACCATACCTATGAAGTTGGTCCACACTGATGGATCTGCATAGATGCTTTCATTTATGACCAAAACGAGCCATTCAAACAATCTGCAGACAATGACAACTGGATTAGTTGGAAAGTGCTTGCTTACAACAATCAGAGTAGCATTCTTTTACTGCTGTTTATACCAGTATCAGATGGAAGAAACAAAAAATTATGACATGCTGCCTGCTGACATGAAACAGCAGTTCTCTGAAGATCTCTCTGTTAGATATATGGCAGCTACGTCAGTATCCACAACTGAATCAAGGGTGTGTCGAGAGGAGAAGGGAGGGTTACACTGTTATTGAGTCCAAGCAGAAAGCCAGGGAAAGTAAATCTCTCTGGCCTTCCTATTCCCCCACAAAAGTTATACGGATTAGCACAGCAGCCTGGCCTACATGTCCTTACTTAGCATAGATCACTTTGGCGAGGCAGTCCCTCCTAGTCTCACATTCGGCTCTGGAGCATGGCTTCTTGAAGACTTGTTGTTTTCCAGCAGTTATTGTTCGAATTCTTAATGATTCCAGTAGTTCCTCGACAGGTATCTTCAGCAAGTTTCCAGCAGTCTTCACAAAATCTTGTTCAGGAAAAAAAACATTGCAAGTTGTCTGCAGTGTCAAATGAATGCAGCCCCGTTAAAGTTATGAAAGGTCTAGAGATAGTATAGAAAAATGACACTTCCATCAACTTGCAAACTTAAATATGGATTTTGGATCTTTTTACCCAAACTCGGGATAAAGTTTTGCAAGACCAGACACTTAATTTGGATGTACAGTACCCCTAGAATTTTAGGTACTCTTTAAAATGAAACAACAATACCAAAAAAGTCTGAAGTTTGCCACACTGAAGTAGGCATTTTAGAGAGTACTCTCTAGGTATGTCTTCCTTTTTTGAGCAGAGACTGCTAAATCCAGATAGAGAAATCAAACAGTCATGACCAGAGAAGAACAGGGATTTTGAGGATAGTAAGGAAAGGTAGAAGAATGCGTATTTGCTAACAAAGCATTTAAGATCTTGCTAACCTGAGCTGTATGCAAAAATGTTGGAATATTAAGTAGTGTGAATTCAGACCATGTGAAATAATAGTAGGAAACTTCCCTGTTCAGGACAGTGTTTTAGTTCTGAAGGAAAACTAGATCCACAAGCCTCCTGAAGACATGCAGAACAAGCTATGCTGCAATTTAACAGATTTGCTGTTACTAAGCTTTAGTCCTTATCACAAAAACTTCAAAGGTTTCATTTTAAAAGCCCTGCTCTCCACTCTGGGTCAGATTTCTGGGAGTCTTGTGATGTCAGTGAAGATTACAATCAAGAGTAACAGTTCTGCCAATAATCATTCTGAAATGACTGTCTAATGTTGCAGTTGCCTTGACCTGTAATGGAAGGATGTTATCTCTTGGAGCAGGGGAGCATTAGGTTTTTGTTTGTTCGATACTTTGAAACTGTGAGGTACCGAACAAAAACACATTTAAATTTTGGTTTGCTCGTGACCTTGATAGTCTCTTATCAAGCAGAAGAGCGTAGTAATCCTTTCCATTAGGCATCTGCACTAAGATAACAAGACTCTCTGGAGCACAGCACGCTTGTTGCCTCACCTTTGGTTTTGTCTTCTAGTTCACAAGGCTGAGATTCATCCACTGGATTAGAGAATTGAACGTTCCCAAGATGGAGAAGGCCTGACAATACCTGAAATATAATCAATCGCTGAGTTTTCTAAAACAGAGCTCCCCTTCAAGACAGCATCCTCTGAGCCTTGCCTTAGCCACACAGTCAAAACATTTCTGCACAAAAAAAAGTAAATAGATTCCAAATTTCTATGTTAATTCCTAATGATGCAATTACTGAAGGAAAACTAAAGTTCACAGGTGCAGGCTTTTAGTTAAGATCTAATATTTGGCTATGCAACCTAATGTGTAGCTGCAAGCCCTCCAGCCAGGAGTACCAAATAACCCATGCTTTGTACATTGATACAGATTTACTTCTGCAGAAATCCCACACCAAAAAGCCATTCCATACATCATTAGCAGTCTCGTGGTGACCATGCTTTGTACCTGACCTTGAAAATATTGTTCTGTGTGGAGCGGTCAATGCCCAAATGAAACATCGCATCTCTGGTCACCTCAAAGCAGTCCTCTGAAAAGCCAAACAAGTGCTATTTAAAAGAAAGCCATGCACACAAACACGAGCAAACAGAACAGTCTATACCACAACCAATTTAGCTAGAATTGTCAAAGGAGATCAAGGAAGCCAGATGCTCTTTCGGTAAATCCCAGAGCACAAACTAGAGAACCAGGTCATTGACTTAATACTGACTCTGTGGGGCTCTGAAGTTAGGCAGCAGGTTGCTGAAGCACATCCAAAGATGAGACAGTTTCTAAACATAGCCACAGAGAGATGCAAATTTGCTTGGCCAGAAACCGCTGTTTTAAGCCAGGTGAAAACTCTTAATAGTGCAAACTGAAACTTATAAAGAATCCCATTAATGCAGGTGGCTTTGCAGAATGTCTGCTGTTGGCTGACCAAGCTGGGTCAGAGGATTTAACAGGACAGACACATTTTTGCCTGCCTTCCTTTAAGGTTACAGCCATTATTAACGGACAGTCTGTGAAACTAATCTTTACCATCTAAGTTTCTTTCAGAATTTGGCAGCCAGCGGTAGTCAGCCCCTTCTGGAAGGTTCCATTCCAGCCTCTCTTCTGCAGTAGCACCTTTTGTGATCTGGAGACAGAAAACAAGGTAATGACTGAATTCTGCCTTTGGTATTTACAGTTCACAGACAATGAAGAATAACGTACTGGGAGCATGATTTCGTTTGGAAGTGTGGCAGACAGGAAAACTGTTAAATATTAGAAGTTGCAACTATGCTAAATCTTGTGATTTGATCCCCACTGTTTGTCAGAAATATCTAGCAAAATTAACTGAAGGCAAACCTGATAAAAAATATGGAAGTTTCTTTCACTGGGGGCCTGATAGGCAACTCTGGTCTTCTCCAAAAGGAAAGTCTGAATGGAAGCACTACTCAGATGGTGGAATCTAGAGGAGAAAAAAAAAGCGCAAAGATTTCAACAAAACTTCCTCACAGAATCTGACAGGTGTTGTGTTGTTACGATACCGACTGACTATGAATGCTTTGCAGTCCACCTTCGGCGTTGTGCAAGTTTAATGTACTATTTTATTTAGAGTTCTTAACTGCATCTGTTTTTCCATTGCTCTCTTTTAGAATCAAGCTGAGAGCTTGCAGAAAAAAAAGAAGAAATAATAATAATGTAAGTTGCCAGCAAACCAAAATATGTTCTAAAGACAGATAAAATATTCTGTGGCAGACTTCAGAAAGAGACTTGTAAAGATTTAAAGGAACGAGACAATAGATAAGGTTTTTACACAGTAATTATTACCTGTCTAACTGAAGCTGGATATATTTTCCAAAACGGCTACTGTTGTTATTCCGCAGGGTACATGCATTTCCTGTGAAATTGCCAGTGACAGATACAGAATAATCAGAGTGGTTTTACTCTTCCATGTAGGACATACAGATATTAAGGGTGATTTGTACGTAGCTCCAGTATTTGAAGAGTTTGTCTTTTAAGGAGAGGACCAAGAGCTAGCTTAGACTTGTCTATTAACAAAGAAAATTCCCACAGTGGCCACTACTGCTTTTTGCTGTTAAAAAAGCCTAATTTACCAAATGCTTCCATGACAGGGTTGGAGTCCAACACTCTCTTCTCTATCCTTTCCACAGTTTCATTGCCTTTTGGGGAGATAACTGAAGCAGCAACAGAAGCATAGAATTTCATAAGGCAGCGAGATGTCCAGGTCTGCAAGAGAAAGGCTTGACAATAGGTCTTTGTTTTTACCATGTTATTAGTTACGTTAGTTAGTGAAACAGTGCTAGCTGCAGCTGGCGATGAAGCTAAAGAGAGTAATTGTGTCAGGTTTATGGCTCTAGTTCAGTGGAAACTTTTTGTGCTTATGCTTACATGCAACAGACACATTTAAATGCTATTGGAGTCAGAGTGCTTTGCTGAATGGCAGTTTTATCAAGCTGTAACCATCTGGAAGCTCAGCTAGAATTAACAGCTAGTATCTTAAGATGAATTGAATACAAATGGACTTTGGGTCATTAACACTCAGCAAACCATTTTGTTCTCGGGCTTAAAAATATCTTCAATATCTTCCTGAATAGGGATGGACCATTACAGAAGGGCCTAGGATAGAATCTGAACTCTCCACTTTTTCTAAGTCTCTGCATAGGGTTTGCTGAGACCCACACTAGCTCCCTAACAGACTAGGCTGAGACATTAACCGAGGTGCAATTCCTGTTGAATGATTCAAATCTAGCCCTCCCAGAAATTACAGATGTCACCTAAAGAGCAGCTATATTTAGTGGAGTCTATCTGCAGCAATCACTTAATGCTTTACACATATTTCAAGACAGTCATGCTAGAGCAGACTGGTTACATGCTCTGTCAGAATTTTTTTTTCTTTGCTTGTTCACTGAAATACTATGCACTACAAATCACTAGCAAATCTCAAAACTTAAGAGCAATGTCAGAAAAAAATCTGCTTACCTTCCCAGCACCACTTTCTCCACTCACAATTATAGACTGGTTTACAGGGTCTGTCTGGCTTTGGACTTTTCTGTAGGCTTGCTCAGCCACTGTGAAGATGTGAGGTTTTAAATCCTGGCAATAAAAGAGAATATTAATATTTAAGAGAACAGTAATTACACAGTTCAACAGCAATGGACAGCAAAGGTCTTCTCACATTTATCTGAAAACAGTACTGCTCTTTTAACAGAAGTCATATTTCACTAGAAATGGGTTTTATCCTTTAGGATTATTTTGCTTATATAGATTTTGAAGAACTTGACGTCTGGTTCTGCAGGACAGTTATTTCAAATATAAGGATTACCTGAGGACGAAGTGCAACATGGTACTCTCTCATAAGCTCAGGTGAATAGAGGCAGGAGACAGGCTGAAATGGATTTAAAGCCACCAGGCTGCAGCCAGCATTTGTGTAAAACAAGTTTACTGTGTATCTTGCTTGAAGACATTTCAGAACTGAAAGACACACCTTCTGTTAGCATCTTTTGAAGAGTGTATTTGACTCTTCCTGTTCCTGTTTGTAACAAAAATCTTCAGATATGTTACCTATTAGGTTTAATAGAGAATGAGGTGATCAAGAGAGTGATATAGGTCTAATATACATAACAATGTCTTTAAGAGTTGCCCTTATTTTTAAAAATCTTAAGGGATCTGCTAACTATTCCATTCAATAAATCCTGTGCTTTTATGAAGTTTCACAGTCAGTCCTAGAAAGCAAATCTGCTCACTTGCAGAACAAACAGAGGCAAGAATTCCCCACCTGCGCTAGGAACAGGCCTTAGCTTCTCTTAACAGGATCCTCTTTAAAAGTCGAGTGAGGAATTTACTTTTCAAAACCAATTTCATGGATATATTTTGAATGTAAGTTAGAGCCTCATTTTCTGATACATTCATGTAACACCAAACTGCAATCACAAGGTCATGCAGGAGCCCTTCAATAGCATTAACTCTCAACCACACGCTGGCTACCTGAACCAACAGTACAAATGTGAGCTCTGCATGGAGAGCTGGATAAGAGGTCAGCATGGCTAAATCTAAAATAGGAGTATTTTGGAAAAAAAATAATCAACCAAGCCAAATGTAACTTTCTAAGGCTTTCTATAGGCTTTAATAGGCTTTGAATCTTTAACTACTGTGTTCATGATTGTATTAATGCAATGAGAACAGTAACTACCATATATTAGTAGGCACCAAGGAAAGTGATTCCTCAGGAGATACTCCCCTGGCTGGCTGCTTACCTGTTGTAGTTGTCACCGGATTAACTTTAGTGAGGTCATCAAAAAGATGCAGTTTCTCCTCATCACTGAGGAACGCTCTAACTTCTTCTTCAAGTGATTCACTGAGGTCATTCTGAATGAGAGAGTCTTCTTTTTGGCCATTTTCCTAGAGAGGATGTCAGATCAGCTCCAGTCAAAGGCTGAATATAGCTGGACTTTTACCTCATCCACTGTAGTTTATAGTTTTTCTACTGCTTCCATGTAACAGAAGTTCAGTCTCAGCAGCAGTCATAACTTAGCATGTTTGAGCTACTCTTCCTCCCAGTTGCCGTCCCCTGGCATCAATGGTTCCCATGGGGTGCTTTGCTTTTAGAAAGTTATTATTTAGCATATGAGAGATGGCAGGCTGACAACACTGTCTGTAAACTGAATTCATCGCTGGTAATTCTGGCTGTAAGCAAAGGCACTCGGAAAGAATGTGTCCTTAGACTCACACCACCTGGCACTTGCAATTTTGCAGGTCATTCAGCACAGACACACTTATACAATGTTCTTAAGTGGCATATTTCTAAGCCTATGAATGTCATGCATTCAATGCAAACACTGCCTTGGGTAGAGGGAAGCAGGAAGGACTGGCTGCAGAGGCTAAGGTAGAGCTGAAAGCTACTGTGGTCCAACACAAATGCAGTTTTCCTAGCACAGACTTCAATTTTTAGAGCAGAGATTGAGGGCCCCGAGAGTGAAGTTGCAGAGTGCACATATTGCAGCCAGGGGAAAGAAATGGTGGCATTGTAAGAGCTGGCCTGCATTAGGTGAAGATTTGTCCCCTCTGAATCACTTCAATTATTTAAGTCTTAGCCTCTGGGCTCCTATGTCCTTGACAATATTAGTTGGAAGGACATATTTGCTGTACAAACATAATGGAAAACTTAGCCAGAAGAGATTTCAGGTCCTGTTTGTCATTTGGCGGGGCAGCGGGGGGGGGGGGGGGGGGGGGGAGAGAGGCTGGAAGGGAGAATGAAGAAGGGAAAAGATGACAGTCCTGATTTTTGCATTCTAGATATTCCTTTTCTGTTGCCCTTCTCCTTGACCGAAAGTCCTCCTAAGTAACCCTACTCATTTGTATTTAGTAGCATAAATCTGCAATTCTTTACAAGTTAACCAAGTCAATGAACAGTATCACCTTGTTTATACAGAAAAAGTACTAAATTTAGTTAGCAGCATTCCCACTACATGAGCTAAGCTCATTAATAAAGGGAAAATATACTGCAAAACCCCATTAACACATTTCGGGGGGGGGGGAAGCTACAATAATGTTCTCATTTAGGAGCATTATTATCTTTTGCAGACAGCGTAAGTAGTTCATTTCCAGTAATACAAAATTTTACACAGCAAGGGAAAAAAAAAAAGGCTTAGCAATGCAGTTAAGCATTGTCATCAAAGCGATTTCTGTTATTCTCCTCTGAATGAACATTAAGAAGCTTGCTGCTTCCACAGAGAACAGACACGCACATTATGAAATACTCCATGGACAAGATGAGTTTCTGCCAATTGCTCATTGTTCCTGTGCCCTCCCATGTGTTCGCTGTATTACGCTGGCACCAGCCAAGTTAAGTCCACTGTGCAGCTGATATTGCAAGACCTGAGCAAGGGCTTGGTTTTGCTCCCCTGCAACCCCCTGCTCAACATTGCTTCATTTGAGAAGAGATGGTGATCACTTAGCCAAAAGAAAAATAATATTTGAAAATACAATCACTTGATACCTACACTGCATAGCTCACGTGTCCATCAATTTTACTGAAAAAACATCCTTAAGGATGTGCTTGCTACGTGCATGAACACCTGCCCTGTTAAAGCCAATGGCATAACAGAAATCACTAGCTGGTGTTAGTAACAAAGCTCAAAACCACACAGTTAGTAGGTCCAGTCAATTCATGAAGTAGCGGTGAATACACATCGGTAGTTACCTAATCTTGACTGCATGGCCTGCCAGTAAAATTTAATCAGCGCACTCAATTCCTGGTTATCTTTTTACCTGCTTTCGCATCTTGTCCAGCCCTATGGACGGGAACACTGGAGAGGGCCTTTACTCTAGGGCATCTCATTCAAATCAGACTGAAGAACACTTAAATTAAAAAAAAAAAGACATTTAGAACAAAATAATTCTGGACATGTCATTCTCCAGAGGGCTCCACAAGCAGAGCCCAAATGCTTCAGACACCAATCCCAAGTAATGCTGGAGCTAGAAAGCCTACCTGCACTAACAGAGTAATAGTCATACGTTCTGTCTGCCCCTGCAAATACAGCTTATTTGGAGGGAATAATATATCTTTCCTTACTGCAGGAATAAAACGCTTTGTTTCTCTTGAATTAATAAAGTGTCGTTTCTTGGCAAGAAATTGCAACTTTGGTTTTGTTCAATTCCTCCCGTTAGGGCAAATAGGGCAGATTTGTGGGTCTGACGGCACCAGAAAAGCTAGTGCTTTTGGAAGAGGAGTGACTCGGAGAAGTTTTGTATTGCACCAGAAACAAGATAGGCTTGCTTGCTGTCCTCTTCCTGTTCCTTCTAAAAATCTGTGGGAGCCAACCCAAGGTGAGTCAAGCTCACCCTCTGCATTTCTGTGATAAACACAGAGATTTCAGTCAAAGAGCCAGGAAGAATTCTGTCTTCTTCCAGCAGCTGAAACTGCCATTACTTCCATTCCGTTCTATTCCATTCCTATTCTATTCTTATTCCATCCTCGCCTGGCACGAAAACACCCCGTAGAGACCACTTTGATCCCTGAAGCGCGTAGAGCTGGCGGTGCGCACAACCATCATCACCAAGACCCTCCCTGCCTTTGCAGGGCTTCCAATCTCGTTACACTATCACCCTTTCCTAGGAGAGGTGTCGCCTACAGCTGGCGGAGCCGTTCTTTGTCCCAGTTCCCCAAGGACACAGCCTACCAACCGCAGCCTCTCCTCCGGCCTTCGCCGGGGCACAATCCGACATCGCCCGCGCCCCCCCCCCCCCCCAGGTCGCTCCCAACCGGCCCGGCGTGTTTGTCCCCGTGTCGTCCCCCCCAGGGCCTCGCCACCGGGCCACCGCAAGACCCCGCGTTCTGGGATACGGGTCCCGTGTCGTCGTCCCCCCCCCCCCCCCCCTCGCAGAGCCGCTCCGGTCCAGGACCCTTCCCCGGGGGGAGTTAACGGCGGGGGGGCTCCGGGCAGGGCCGCGGCCATCTCCGCGCTGTCCCCGGGCAGGGCACACTCACCGCGGGCAGGCGGAGGGCAGCTCGGCGCGGCCGACGGAGGAGGCGGAGCCGGGGCGGGAACTACCGGCGGCGGCAATGGCCGGCGGTGAATCGGGAGGTGCGGAAGAGCAGGCTGCTTCCCTCCCGCTCGGCGAAAGTGCGGGCGGGGAACGCGGCCGGCGTTTACCTGACGGCGGGACGAGCCCGGGGAGCGCTGACCCAGCCGCCGTCTGGGCGGCCCGGGCCGGGGGTTCGGCTAAAGCCAGAGCGCCCTTCGGCGGGGAAGGGGCCTGGGACGCTGAGGGCGAAGAGATTTAAGTTACGCCGGGGGCCTCCGGGGATTGTTTTCCTCGGCCTCTGCGGGGGACGGCAACCTTGAAATGCGGGCTTGCCCCCCCCCCCCACCGGCGCCCGTTCACCTCCGGCTGCCGCAGCGCCGGGGCCCCGACAGCGGCAAAGACTCTCCCGACAGCGGCAAAAGCTCTCCCGACAGCGGCAAAGACTCTCCCGACAGCGGCAAAAGCTCTCCCGACAGCGGTAAGCTCTCCCGACAGCGGCAAAAGCTCTCCCGACAGCGGTAAGCTCTCCCCCCGCCCCCCGGCTGTCCAGGTCGTGCGGGCGAGGGCGGTCAGCTAACAAAATCTTTGTTGCAACCCACGCTGCGGGTTAAACTAAACGAAAGAGCGATTTTGGACTTGCTAATGAACGCTTTTTATATTTAACGTATATTCTCCTGAAACAGGTCCCATAAGGCAGAGGAGCCTGGCTGGGGTAGGATCGCTGTGGGTCTGGGGCTTTTTTTAAAAAGGCACGTCAGTTGGGAGCGGGGATTTTAGCTGCCGGTTTCATTGCACGCTCTCTGCTGACCAGGCAACAGAAACTTCATTAGGGTCGCATTTTTACGTATCTGTTTCATTTACGCTATAGAGAATATGACTAAATATATTCTACAGAGCAGGATGTACAGTAAGATTATTCACAACGTGAATATCCAACAGAGTGTTTGGTATTTAGAGATCTTCAGCAAAAATACATTAAGAATCTTGTTGGAACACAGCAAGATTTGTAATTCTGGAACTCGGTCAGGCCTTGTGAGTGCCGGTGCCTCTGCTCAGTTTCCCAGGCCGCAGCCGAGTGTCCGCGCCTTGCGGCATTTGCAGCACCGGGGTTGTTCTTCTGTATCCTTTAAATTGAAGGGTAACTGAAAAACAGATGACTTCTGAAATCAATGTATGTGTTAATGAACTGGTACATTAGATTCATTTTTGATAAAGTTCTAAGACGCGTTTTACACAACTAACTCAAGTTCACGTTTGTGTTTTCAGAGGAAGAAAGAAAAATGTCACAAAAACATCTGAAAGAAGCCTTTATCAGCAACTTAAATGGAACTAGTTTGCTGGAAATTTCAGTAGGCTTGTCTCTAGCTCCACTCTGCCTGCTTTGCAGAGGACTCCTCTTGATTTTATATTACCTGCACTATGGGAAACCTTTAAGTTCGAGGAAATACAGCCTGCTGCTAGACTTCCTTGTGCTCGTATCTCCCCTCCTGTTCTCCTGTACAGTCTTGTCTCCAGTCATCTTTTTCGTGCCACCTGTCATTGCAGCCTTCTGTGCTGGAATATTTTCTATAATATACAGCCAAAGAAAACAGGAGACCAGAGTCCCTTTTAGGCAAATTGTAAAAGACTTCCAGAAGACGTACTTGGATCCAGAATACATTCCAGCAATAACTGTGTTTCGCGTTTATGTCAATGTGTTGACATCAATCAGCATTTTAGCAGTGGATTTCCCACAGTATCCAAGGCGATACGCCAAAGCCGAGACCTACGGAACAGGAGTTATGGATTTGGGGGTTGGTGCTTTTATTTTTGGTAATGCTGTCGTCTGTCCTGAAGTTAGACAAAGGTCTTACATGACACAACCAAAATTTTCCCATCTGGCCAGACAGTTCTTTTCCGTTTGGCCATTGATTGTTCTTGGCATTGGACGACTGCTTAGTGTTAAATCTATAGAGTATCATGAACATACTTCAGAGTACGGAGTGCACTGGAATTTTTTCTTTACCTTAGCATTTGTGAGGCTTGCAGCATCTCTACTTTTAGCCATATTTCCAAAAAATAATTCTTGGATTGTTGCTATAAATCTTGCTGTACTTTATCAGCTTATTCTTAACACTACCTCTCTGAAGACATTTATCTTGCATGGGAGTGACGGCAGAGATACCAGGGTTGGCGTTTTAAATGCCAACAGGGAAGGACTGCTCTCTCTTTTTGGATATCTAGCCATATATATGGCGAGCGTCCAAGTGGGACTCTGGCTGCTGAAGTGCAGAAACTCAGTCAAAGGCTGGATTGAAGCAGTGTGTTTCTTACTGCTGACAGTTCTCGTGCTTTTTGTATTTCTTCATGTGTTGCAAGCATATGCGGACCCTGTGTCCCGCCGGATGGCTAATCTATCCTACTGCATATGGGTGGTTGCTCACTGTCTGACTTTCTTTATCTGTTTTGTAGTGAGTGATCTCACGTTGGTGTTCACAAAGCTTCTTGTGAAGGGGTCCAGCGTGCCCTGTTGCTGGAACATTGTAAAGCCCCCTAATGCCAGTAAAAAGCATGAAACGGAGGCCATGCCTATGCGAAGGGAAGGCAAGCTGTCACACATTTGCCTGATTAGTGCTATTAACAAAAATCAATTACTTTTTTTCTTGCTAGCAAATGTTATGACTGGTATTGTGAATATACTGATAGATACAATCCACAGCAAGACTGCGTTTACGTTATGTATACTACACTTGTATATGTTTTTTAACTGTTTAATTATGCATATATTGCATGCCAAAAATATAGTATTAAAGTTTTGGTGATTCCACTCTGTCTTAAGTGGACTAGTTGAATTTTGTTTGCTGTAGCTGAATGACGGTGTTTTATTGGAAAAAATAGTATTTTTCCTGTATGTATTGCAATAATTTGTAACTTATTATAGCTTTTTATGATTTAGTGTTGATTATTTTTTTAATGGTTTGTTTTACCAAATTATACAGTCAGTGCTGTTACCTGTTGGAGTTGTTACACATTTTCCTGAAAACTTAGTTTTTGAGATTGTTTGCTGAATACTCCTGTTGCTCCTATAAACACTCATGCAGAAGAGTAATATTGTATTTACAGTTAGTGAACTGTGTTCATACCCAACTGCTGGAAGAATTAGATAACAATGTATAGAGTAGAAGCCAGATGAAAAATAAGAAAATGAGTACGTAGTTAGAGAGAGACTTAGCTGTGTCAAGATTTACCTAGTTAAGGCCCTTGCATAAATAATAGATAAGAATAATTCTTTATATAAAATGTATTGAATAAGTGGATACTTAAAAATGTTTTGGCCCCAGTCCTGCAAAGATTTATGCATAAGCTTGACTTTGATGGTAGTAATTGTGTGTGGAATGTTAATCATACACTGAAATCTAAATTAGCCCTTGAATTAAAGCTAGATTTTATTTTCATCCTCACTGATGAATATAAATGAAGACCCTAGATAAAGTGTGATGCTCTGAAGGATAAAACTCAACTGCAGATGAATTCATAAAGCAGTTGTTGGAATTTATGGTGCAGATAATGAGCAGCACAGCCTTTTATAAGAAAATACAAAGGTCCAAAACTAATTCACCCCCAACCTGCATACCAACATGTTGTGACAGCTCGTCTTCAGCTCTACTTTGAAAGTACTCAAGGCCCACCTACTTGTCTATAAAATTATTTTAAACAGCAGCTCATTTAGTACTGTATTTTGACAGCTGAGATGTCTTCAAGTGGGAACGTTCTGTATTAATTTTTATTAGCAAACAAACAGTGTGCAAGTGGAAAGAAGCATGATGCAGTGGGTCAGGGTACCGGCAGAGTATTGACAAGAGATGTGCTCAGTTTCTCTATCACAGTCTTCCTGCAAGCCCAGAGCAGAACACCCTCTTGTTCACTTTCTTAACTATGACAGTTTTTCCTGACCTCATTAAGTTGTTGAGAAAAGAAACACATTTAACAATTGTGAGGAGTTCAATAATGGGAGATATAAATACATAAGTAGTAGAATACAAATGGTAATTGATTAGATAGATGTCTAACGTTAGTGGAGTTACAGCAGTGCACATGGGCCATATTTCATATTTCTCCTTGTCTGTCAAAGGTGATGAATCATAAAACCTATGGACATAAAGCCTCTAAATCAGATTCCTTAAGACAGACATGCTGTGGAATATTCTTAAATTTATGAGGTTCTCTTAGCCGCTGGCCAATGGAAAGGGGAAGTCCGAGGATTATAGGCTGTGGCCATGCTGATTTCATGCTTGTTTACTTCCAAGTTATAGCCATATAGTCTTTAGAATTAAAGAAAAACAGCCTGTATTATCCTGGGGACAAATGTAATTAATTGGCAACAATGTCTTGTAAACAGATGTCACAGTTTACAGCAGAGTTTTCTGGTAACTGGTGTATGTATTTATTTTAAAACGCTTCCTAGCCTTGCCTAGGGAAGAAGGGCCTCTATCATGAACTGAATGGCACTACTCATTTATGCAAAATTACTCATGGATATTAATTTTTGAAATATTTGAAGCACAAGACCTGCAATGAGTTCTGCCTGTGAGCACAAGTCTATCAATGTGATTCAGAATTAAGGCATTAATTGGGCGTGACAAAGCAGAGTTGTGTCTGGACAAGCAGCAAACTATCGAGATGCCAACTCCATTTTGTGAAGCAAAAAATTACGTGGGAGTTCTGCTGTGTCTGTGCAGAGCCCTGGTAGCTCTGCGCAGGCAGCAGGCTGGCGGGTACCAATTCCAGGACTGGAGCTGCGGTTTGCAACAACAGAGACAGCAAACCAAGGGGACTGTGGTGCACAAGTAACGACAAGAGCGACGACAACCTGCTTCTCTCAACAACGGCACAGCACCGCATCGTGAGGCCATCTCTTGCTTTTAAAGCCATATGAAGTAAGTTGTTCACCACTGAATGGGAGACAATTAATTCTCATTGCTTATTGTCGATAACAAATGCGGCAAGCTCTGCCCTGAAGCAACCAGCATAGTTATTAATGCTGAATGTTTAAACTATGAATAGATACAGATAATTAACCATGCCTCTGAAAGAACCAAGAAACACAAGCAAGCATTCTTTGATCACAGAGTCTGTACAAGCAAACGGCGCTGTAATGAGTTTGAAAAGATGCGAGAGAAGTTAACACTACGATACTGCTGTAGAGACTTTTCTCCACACGCACCTCAATAGCTGTTAGCTCAGTGGTTGGTAGGAACACAAACACTGCATTTCATTTCACTTTGGGGTGTATGTAGATGAGTAAGCTTGTACAGAACAAAGATATATTTTAAAAAAACAGAAACTTTGATTTAGCTGTTACATAGTAAAAGTTAAACATATTTCAACTAGTAAGACTAAAATGGTTCAACTGTAGCATGCCACCGACTTCAATAATAACAGCAAAGTGGAAGACTGGGAAAACGTAAATTGTTTTGTCTTTGCTGCCATAATTCCTTGGAATGACCTTTTTGTAGGGCTGCAGGATAGAAAAAATATGGTGGGAGAGCAGAGCTGGTTGCACTTAACCTTGTTTGTTAAACGTTAGTAGCTTCTTACCAAATTTCATTATTTTTAAGGTCAACTCACTACCATGCCTTCCTTTCCAACCCAGTAGTGTCTCTTTTGAAGTCAAATGTTACAACAAAGATCTCAGGATCCTATTTCAAAGCCACTATGTCCTAAAGAACAGGTATTTCTTCCAGGCAAAAGAGGGGTATGCAAATGGAGGGGCTGTCTGTCTTTTCACTGTTTTGTAGATAACAAGCAAGCTGTATGTTCTAGCAACTTAAAAATAAAACCCTTCCCGTGGGTAAAAATGACATGAAATGTCACGGTGCTTTTCATACGTAGTTTATCAATGTGCACCCTGAGAATACAAAATTTGGGGCGTTGCCATTTTGTCGATGTGATCCAACCACGGTCTGGGAGCGGAGGGGCAGAAGTGACACAGGAGCCCGCACACTGAATGGACCCTGCGAAGACAACCTATGCTGGGCGCAGTTCGGTGTGCTCACGACGCTTTAGTGTGAGAAACCATCCCTTGTTGCAAAATGCCAGCTTTCTTTTTTGCTGAAGAAGAAGAGCATGGAAATACACAAACTGCAAACTGTACAGCGATGTGGCTCTGCACAATGTTTCCGTTAGAGATGTTGCATGATGAGTTTGAGTAAATTAACTCCTCCACTAAAGATGGTTTTTATGCAGAAACAAGAAAAAAAAAATCCTGCTCCCTAATTGTCTCCCCTGCGTTTTCTTTTGAGGACTTTAGCATCTATGTACATAAATAACAAGAACGAACAGATCAGCTGTATTATTTATTAGTTCAAGAAAGGCTGTGGGGGGTTTTTTGGCTGCCTAAATTAAGCAGCCGCAGGATTTCTAGCTGGTTGCACTAGGGTGCTGCAGAAGCCAACAGCCTGAAGTTAAGAGACCGTAAGTGCAATTAAAGCCTGCCTTACCTGGCCTGTAATCAGGGCAGGGAAATCTTGAGGCTGCCCTTTGATGTTTGGGCTGCGTCTGAGGGCGCAGGCGTTCGATGCGTTTTTGTCAGCTCACCCTCCCCGTGGGTCCGCAGCAAAACCTGCGCCCAGGCCCCTTCCACACACGGGTCCCCGATACACTCCGGCCCTGTCCCACTCGAGACAGCGACGGGTTTTCATCCCGCCAACACTTTGGGGTTTAACCCCACCGGCTCCCCTTCACCCCTCCTCCTTCCCGCCAATTTCACCTCAGCGGGAGCCGCCTGCAAACCGCTCTGAGGCACCACGGACATGGCGCTTTATGCGGGCCGAGGGTCCTGTCACCGCGTCCCTCAGCGAGAAAGCGGGGCGGCAGCGATCGCCTCACGGGAGGGGAAAAGCCCGAGAAGACCCCGCGCCCGACTCCCCCCCCCGCCCTCCGCCCCCGGGGGGCCAAGCCTCTAACGTTCCCCCGGGCCCCCCTACCTCAGCCTCCCGCCTCGCAGGTCGAACGTCGTTTGTGACAGGAGCCGCCCAAGCAGCTCTTCGGGGCTGCCGGGCTCGGGGGGCGGGAGGTAACGGAGGGGAGCGGGCGCCTCCTACGGCCAAGCCCGGGGGCGACGGGGCGTTGTGAAACGGCGGGGGCTGCGGTCTCTCGCGAGAGGAAGGCGGGGCGGCCCGGGGCCGGGGCCACCGCCTGTGGGGAGGGCTCCGGGGAGGTGGGGGGAGAGGAAGGAGGCGGCTCTGTGGCGGAGCTCGGGGTGTCCGCCCGCCTGTCAGAGCGCCCGGGCCGCCGACTCGCGGAGGAGCCGGTAAAGGCCCCGAGGGGTGGGGGGGGTGTGTGAGGCGGCCGGTGGGCCGCAGGTACAAGGCAGCGGCCCCGGCGGGGCTTTGAGGGGAGGCGGGAGGAGAAGGGGAGAGGCCGGGAACCGACCCGCCGGCTGCCTCCGTTGGGGGGGGGCTGGGTTACCTCCCCGCCATCGCCGCCCCCCGGCTGGAGGCCGGGCGGGGTAGAAGGGAGGAAAGGGGTGGGTTTGCCCGCCGCGTCGCCCGGGCTGCAGCCCCCCCCCACCCCAGCCCACCCCACCCCAGCTCGTCTTCTTCTTCCCCGGTCCGCCGGAGGGAGGTGGAGACGGCGGCGGCGGCGGGCCCGGGGGGCGCCGCCGATGCCGGGCTGGAGCTGGGGAGCGGGAGGACGGCGGGCCCTTTTCCCCGCCGTTGCGGCCCGCCGGCAGGTCGCCCGGGGAGCGGCGAGGAGGGGGGGGGGGAGACGGCTCCGCTTCGCAGGTGGAGCCCACCTCGCCCCGCCGCTGCTCCTCTCCCTCCCCAGCCGCCGCGGGGCGGGACGGGGGCGGCCGAGAGCCGCTAAACCCCGCTCCGGGCTGGGCGGGCGGGTCCCCCGCCGGCCTGTCTGGACCGGTGGCGGGTGGGCAGGCGAGGAGGAGAGGGTTGAGGGGGGGGGAACGGCCCGCAGCGCGGCGGGCTCCATCCCCCGCCGGCCTCCTTCGGCTTTCCTCCCCCGGGTGTGCCCGGCGGAGGGCCGGGTGCGCTCCTCCCCGCCTTCCCCTCCCTTTCTTCCATGTTATGTCGCATTTCCCAGCCTGCCCACTTCTCCCGTTCCCGGCCCGTAGTCTTTTTTTTTTTTTTTTTTTTTTTTTTTGAGTCCTTTCCAAGGCTGAAGCGGCGGGCAGGCTGAGCCGCCCGGGCGTGGGTTGGGCGGCGGGGCCGGAGCTCGGCGTGGTGAATCAGGCGATGGGGTAAAGCAGGCTTGTTTCCCGGTGCTGGTGAAAGTGTGCCGGGGAAGCGCGGCGGGTATTTACCTCCCCCGGGTTTGGCTGCTCGCAGGCTGGAGCTGGGAGGAAGCAGTAACAGCAGCAGAGATGGCGCGGCTGGTTGCAGTTTGCCGAGACGGGGAGGAGGAATTCCCTTTCGAGAAGAGGCAGATTCCCCTCTACATCGATGACACCCTCACGGTGAGTGCCTGCGCCCCGCCGAGCACCCGGTGCCCCTGCAGCCTCCCGCTTGCAACGTGTGCGGGCGGTGTGTTGCAATTCCCAGGCGAGGCCTTTTCTCTGGACGGGCCTCCTAGGCTCCTCCTTTGCTCCTGCAGCGTTAATCTTTGGGACTTTGCAACACTTCGGGTTAACAGCGCTTAATGTGGCAACTTTTTTATCTGATTCCCGGCTCTAAAAACATGCAAACCGCATAATAAGAAAGTTATCACTGTACCGGGGCCTGCGCATAACTTGTTTTCAAGTGACAAGCGTGTCTCAAGCCCAGATGTGGAGCAGAGCCGTTTTTCAGTGAGCAAGGAAGGGAGCCATATTAAGGTTTAAAACCCAGGTTTACAACTAGGTAATTTATCATGCTCTTAAATAGGCAAGGAAAGGCTAAAGGTGTTTTCGAAAGCTTTGTCTTAAAGTAAGGGTTATCCAGTCTGTAATAATGTGCTGCTATGTCTACAATAACAAATCTGGGAGAGTTTCTATTTCAACATGTTATTCTGAATTGAAAAACATGGGGGGTGGGGTGCCATTTCCAGAAGATTCAGTGGAAAAATGAACTAAATGCAGCTTGGAGGCTCTCTCGTTTCTCTTCTCTTCCTCATGTGTTTAGAGGAAGGCTCAGAAATTGCATCGTAGGTGAACACTGAGTAAATGGAAAAAAAATTCTCTAACTAGCCAGTTGGTTTAATTCTTAAGGTGTGAAAATGTTGGGATGAAAATAAAATTAGACTTAGTGTAATTGGGTATCTTAGTTATTCGTATTTGATTTCTGTTGCTGTCAGTGTGTGACAGTGACTGCTCTTACTTTACACGGCATAAAATGTATGTGCTTTAAATTCCTAATCTCGTGTTTTAGTATAGGAGAATGCCTGACTTGCATCAGCTAACTTGAGCAACTTTGTAATGTAATTCCTTCCATCTTCCACAACAAAACAACTGGGTATCTTCAGACAGTCTCTTAACCCTCCGTCCCACTGTTTAAGATTATCTATCTCAATCCCATCTGGTTTTGCTAGGTTTGAAGAAAGGGTCTTCACTGTATTTTAGTTTTGATCGTTTTAAATGATGGCGTATTATTAATTTACCAAATATCATCACTATTTTTTGGCTTTACGTAGTCTGTCATCTCTGGTTAACTGCGCTTATACATTAGGCAAAGTTTCCCCTTAAGTTGTCCAAAGCGATATCTAGCTCTCCTAGAGTGGTTGATTACCTGGAAAACCCAGCACTGTGCAGTAATAATGTAAGTTTGGGGTTTTTTGATGTCTTGGCCACGCCTTGAAAGTTACTTTGCTCCTCCATTCCCCATGTAGTTTTAAGATCTTAGATTTCTTGCGGTTTTGGTTTGGTTTTTTTAATTTAATTTTTTTTTTTTTCCCTGGTAAAAAATACTCATTAGATTGTGTCAAGTAGAAGACTTACCATGCTCTTGTTACCTTTGTTGTGTTTAATAGCTTGAGAAAGAGAGAGTGAAAATTTGGCTATACCACACATCAGGTAGATGACTTCAATTAACCTAAAATTCCATTTGTGGTTTAGTTCTACAATTTAACACCAGGCCCAAACTTTGTGCAATTGCATTGTGTTGTCGCTATCCTTCTACTTTTTACACCAGAGGCAAGGCAAGCCATACTCATGATTGAAGAGGTTCCTATAGCTGTAAATCAGTTTTGTATCCATCTGGATGAAGGGCATTTTTGCAAGTGCAAGTCATCCTCACCATGAAGATAATCTTATCTCAGGTCCTTTTTTTTTTTTTTTCCCCCTCTCTCCATTCTGTTACTGTTGTTACAAAGTACTCAGATTTCTAGGTGGTTTCTGGAGGCTTTTATTAAATAAATCTGCAGAAGCAAGTGAATGAACTCTTATCATCCTTGTCTCAGTCTCCCATAATTTATGTTTTAAATTCTTAATGAGAGGTATTGCAAGGCATGCAGTTGTCTTTGAAACATATTTTTACATCTGCAGCAGCATCTCTAAAAAATAGTGGTGTTTATTGATAGTAACTGGCTTCTATTGACCTCTTTTAAAAGTCAAATTTTAAAAATAACGGGACTACTTCATTTCTGTTCGTCAGCTGGAAGACTTAATCTGTGCCTTAAATCTAGAAATAGCGAATCGGTGATTGCAAATTAGTGAATGAATGGCCTATAATGCTCTTAAGCTTGCAACGTTGCTTTGTAGTAGCATGGAAAGCTGTTTAGGTGCAATATGATGCTGCTCTTCTAAACAAACTGTTCACTATCGCACTTTTCTGTTTCTTACAGCTCAACTAGAAATTAAAGGAAGTTTAAATATTTAACCCTTTTCATTTCTTAAGCAGCTCTTATGATTTCTAGAAGGCATTCTGTTTGATGTGGTATTACGAGAATTTTGTCTTCCAGTTCAGGGTGTGATGGTGGTTGATGTTTAACCACTTAATAAAATCTCATCAGACACATGAATTAATATATTCTTTGATAATTTCACTCTGTTGTACAAAACACCTAAGGGTGTTGTCTGATAGTGGGGGATGAAGGTGAGGGGGAAAAATATGCAGATATATCTCTTCTCTCTGCTATTAGCAGATAGAGCTTTTACTTTTGCATGTAGCTCATTTCCCACAGAAACATCAAATTAGCAATGTAGGAAACCTGTAATTCTGCAGCAAAAACTTGTGCTGCTGCTTAGTGTGTATGGGTTGGGTGCAAGGGCATCTGGAAAAAAATGCATGAGGTCAAAATTAGCACTGACTGTGGCACTGTTCTGCACAAAGATAAGGCAGCTGTGCTAATGTTCCAATTCTAGCTAGTTTGGAGCAATGTTGAGTGCCTGTAAAAGTAAATGTCTGAGTTCTCTGGAGACAGTGTCAGTAATTACAAAGACAGTAGGGAATTCTGTGTTTACTGGACAATTGAGGGAAGGTAGAAGGAGGAAAAAGGATGAATTGGACAATATATTTGGTGTTGATTGGTATTAGAGTTACTAACCAAAGTTTGTTATTTTGTCTTTCAGATTTTAAAGTGAACTTTCAGTAGTCATATTGATAAATTCTATATTTCTCAGTCTGGACAAAGAAGATCAACTAAGCCAGCCTTTACACATTTTTCTAGCTGGTTTCATTTTTCTCCATGGTTGTAAAGTTGGATTTTTGACTGAAAATTATCATACTGATTTTCGCCTTGCTCCCCCCCCGCCAAGAAATTGCCCTCTTTGTTGCTCAGTAATTTGAAAATAAATGTTATTAATTACTTAGGAGTAATCACATTGTTCTGTAGGCTTAACATTTTACTTTGAGCCTCTTGGGAGTTGCAGCTGCAATCATACAAAACAAAGTATACCTTGGAGTACCTTGTTGCGTTAATATGGTTTTAAATTAGCCTTTGAAGGAGTGGACTCAGTCATTAAACTGTTGTGACTGTTTCTTCATAGCTTTATAAATTGAGTTTGGCTGTTGGATCAATTTGGATCTTGGTGTGTTGAAGTACAATATTTTTAAAAAAAATGAAACAGTCTCAAGTCATGTAGATAGTGTAATATAAATAATGATGTTCCATTTAGCAGCTTTTGCTTTCTCTGTAACAGCTATTGAAGAGTTGCCATTTATAAACTGCATCTAGAATATTGTATCAGTAAAACATTTAGTTACTTTGCTGAAACATTCACCACCTTAAACTGTTACTTTTATCCTTTCCCATACACTATCTTAAACTGTTACTTTTTTCCTTTCCCAAGCTTCCAATAGTTATGTGAAAAGAATGAGCATTTAACAATTTCTGTGTCCTTTCCCCCAAGAAAGTAAACTAATGCTCTGTGCTCTGTGTTTGACTTTTTTCTGAAGGCTGTTTTTCTTTTTTTTTTCTCTCTTGTATAGATGGTGATGGAATTTCCTGATAATGTGCTAAACCTTGATGGACATCAGAATAACAGTGCACAATTAAAACAGTTCATTCAGGTAAATACATCCTTCGTTTTTTTAAGAAGGCAACATATCAGATCTTGCTTTCCTTAGATTTGTGCTTTTGCTTCTGTAGGAGGTTGTCACTCCTGGAGTGACT
Source organism: Haliaeetus albicilla (assembly GCF_947461875.1). Lineage (NCBI taxonomy): Eukaryota > Metazoa > Chordata > Aves > Accipitriformes > Accipitridae > Haliaeetus > Haliaeetus albicilla. The sequence continues at coordinate 2,792,271 of NC_091491.1, read as the reverse complement.
TAAAAGACACGTCAGCACCTATATGCAATTATGTATTGGTACCAAAGTACACCGGGTACATTTGTTTTCTGTATTTCCCAGCATTTATACATTGTTGTCTTACCAGGAGGCAATTGCTGCATATCTAGTTAGAATTGAAAACCTGTAAAAATAATGCATCTTCTGGTCACTGCCAGTTTATATGTAAAGGAAACTACAGTTTCTAAATACATTTTGATTTTTTTTCTAAATACTTTTGAACTGCTTTTTCAAGTGGAAGTGTGCATTGCTTAAGGTCAAGTTCTTATGATGAGTACCATACCAAGATAGAGTTAATGTGCCAGTTTATAGATTATATATAGTTGAGTAGTGAGAGATGGTTTTGTGATACCTCTGAAGCTTTAATAATAGAAACTTATCTTCTAACACTCTTGCAAATAACCGTAGCACTGTAACACCTGTAGCAACTAAAAAATTGTGCCGCTTGATGTCCAAAGGAACAGGCCAGTTTGCTGATATGCACCTTGCGCTTCTTCACTTGTGATTTGACAGCAGCAGTTCAGACACGTGCTGCATATAAAGCACGGCTGTGTTGTGAAAATAGCTCATTCCTGCTGTTGCCGTGACTAGTACTATTAATTACAGGAAAGAGGATTATTGCAGAATGATGCAACTTGTCAGATTATTTAATGTGCCTGTCTTTAAGAGCACAAACCTTATATGTTACCTGATAATAGCTTTACTTTTCATAACATGTATTACATCTAATCAGCTGAAAATATTTTCCCTTTTCAATTGATATATTTACACGTTCCATTGGGTTGATTAGTTTTGCTGTGTTGTATGGTCTTTTCTTTCTTTCTCCAGAAGTTGTGACAAGTCATTTCTACATTAGGAGTGTTTAAGTGGTGGGATATGACAATAATACAGAAAATACTATCGTGGCAAAACATTCCCTGCATAGATACAACTATGCTTATTACAAAGCTGTACTTTGTATAACCGGGGGAAAATGATGCTCACAATTAATACACTGACAGGACTCTGCTTTTACAGATGGTGTTGGAAAGTGCCTGTAGTGCTGATATGATGTGTTGGTTGGTGTGTGAGGAAGGGACTCTCTCTCCTGCATACCTGTGCTAGTGGCAGTTCAGTGTTAATGAAGTCCAAGCCAGTAATTTAGCAGTTAGAAGAAGAAATAGAAGGGTATGTGCTTTGTGTGTGTGTGTGTGTGTGCGCGCGCGCACCTGGGTGTGTTTGACAGAGGAACCAGAAGCTCCTAAAATTGTTTATTGATGTAAGAAATATTAGAATGTTTTCTCTTTAATGTTCTATTATTAGCACACATTGAATGTTCACTACTGAATTCAAACATTTCACCCTGAATAGTAATGTGAGCTTTTTTTTTTAATTTCAGGTATTAGAATTGTAATGGGAAATGCCATTTAGCCTTCCAGGAAAAATATTGCTAAATTGTCTTGGTCTTGTCAGAACAAGTTTGTTCTAAATGAGATTTCCATATACGCTAATGAGTGTCCAGGAATTTCTATGTGCCAAATATAGAATGAGTGAGTAGAAGATGGAAACTTGCAGAGTTATATGTGAGACCCTTTACTAAAACATCGGTGCTGAGGTGGAGGAAAAAAGGGTTTCCTGATAAGGACAGGGAGGTGTGCCATTTGTTCAGAAGCAGCATGTGCTGCTTTGAGTGGGAGATTTGAGTGGTGGAAGAAGGGAACATGAAGAGGAGAAAAATATTAGCTTACTTTCAGAGGGTGGACAGTAAGACTTGAACCAGAATTGCTCCTATGATATTAGCAGGTGTGTTTTTGTTCATACAGCAAGTATTTTAAGTGATCTACAGTAAGACAGTGACCTGAAGCTCTGAGCGCTGCATGCAGTTTCCACAAGTATATTTTGATAAGGAAATACTATTGAAGGTTGTCCTGGTTTTGGCTGGGATAGAGTTAATTTTCTTTCTAGTAGCTGGTATAGTGTTATGTTTTGGATTCAGTATGAGAAGAATGTTGATAACACACTGATGTTTTCAGTTGTTGATGGGTAGTGTTTATACTAAGTCAAGGATTTTTCAGCTTCTCATGCCCAGCCAGCAAGAAGGCTGGAGAGGCACAAGAAATTGGGAGGGGACACAGCCAGGGCAGCTGACCCAAACTGGCCAAAGGGATATTCCATACCATGTGATGTCATGCGCAGTATATAAACTGGGGGGAGTTGGCCTGGGGGGGTTTGCTGCTCGGGAACTAACTGGGCATTGGTCAGCGAGTGGTGAGCAATTGCATTGTGCATCACTTGTATATTCCAATTCTTTTATTATTGTTGTCATTTTATTATTATTACTATCATTATTGGTTTCCTCCTTTCTGTTCTGTTAAGCTGTTCTTACCTCAATGCATGAGTTTTACCTTTTTCCTTCCGATTCTCTCCCCCATCCCACTGGGTGGGGGGAAGTGAGTGAGGGAGCAACTGCGTGGTGCTTGCTGGGTTTAAACCACGACAAAGGCAAAGAAATCTTCAACAGTTTAAGATGTGTTTTTCTTTTTTTTAATTATATCATTTCTTATTCTTTTTTAGAGGCATAGCATGCTTAAACAGCAGGATCTAAATATCGCCATGATGGTGACATCTCGTGAAGTTTTGAGTGCACTTTCTCAGCTGGTCCCGTGTGTTGGCTGTCGTCGTAGTGTGGAACGTCTATTTTCTCAGCTTGTTGAGTCTGGAAATCCAGCACTTGAGCCACTAACAGTAGGGCCAAAGGGGGTTCTTTCTGTAACTCGAAGCTGTATGACTGATGCAAAGAAGCTTTATACACTGTTTTATGTGCATGGGTAAGTGTCTTAGATTGCTCCAATTATTCTTATCTGGCGAAAAGGAAAGCTAGCTTCTGTGCATTTGACTTTGCAGCTTTCTTGGTGATACTAAATTGTTGCAAATTTGAATCTTATGGTACATACTTGTCTTTTACAGCCATGTTAAACTAGTTATTGCCTAAACTGGGAAAAAACAAATCCCAAACACCTAATCTTTCATATCATCAGTTGCAATGCCATGATTGCAATTGAAAGATACCAATATTAAAAAGTTTAGTCATTAATCTGAAATAGGCACTGTGGGTTTTTCATGATCTCTGGAAGAAGAGTGTTTCTTCACCCCACTACTTTGCATGTAAAAAATAAAATTATAAAAAAAATTAACTAACATCCCCCCCCTCCCCAACTTTCTACTTTGCTTAGAAAGGTAACACTGAGAAAGTGAAACCTTCTGGGTTTGGCTAGCACAATAAATAGCCTCAGTCTTGGTGCCATTTGTTTCTCAGCTGTCAGCAGACCAAACAGTGACTGCTCACCACAGTGTGCCTTTGCCTTACAGTTGGCTTCAGCTCATTCTAATTCTTGCTTCAGTTAGGAGCCAGTGACAATTAGGAAAAGTTAGTGCAGAGCTGGGGATATTGAGATTTGGAGGGTGAGGTAGTGTAACTTGATAAAGTGGTCGTAGTGGCTCCTGACACTTTTGAAATAGGTGCCATTGCTCGAGGTCTGTAACTTACAAAGTTATGCAATAACTTTTTAGATGTGGGCTATCTTTATCTTGCTTGCTAGGATTTGTCTGGAAAATCTATACTGTATTTTCCTTTCATACTGCAAGATTGTATGTCATAACAATTAAAAATGGGGGACAGGAAGAAAGTTTTAATGTTCATTAGCATACTTGTTTCTAATACATGAGCTGAATCAATCCCTTTAAAATTTCTCTGGATAACCATGCTTTAAGAATGCTAAGTTACATTTTTTCCATAGGTCCAAACTGAATGATATGATTGATGCAATTCCCAAAAGTAAGAAGAACAAGAGATGTCAATTACACTCCCTGGACACACACAAACCAAAACCTTTGGGGTAAGTTTGTGTTTAACATGCACAATTCAAGCTAAAATATTTTAAGGAACCAAACTATTGATACTAATTTATTTTTTCAGCCTTGAGATCAATTCTTAGGCTGTTGTCTGTTTGCCAGAGGAGTAATTTCCAAGCTATTTGGATTATAGGAGACCCAACTAATTGTGGGGGAGCGGGACAGAGGCACCCAGGAGTTTTGGGCAGTGTGTGTTGTAAGGCATGAGCCTTTCTCCGTGGGTTTTCATAAGAAGGTAGTTAGCCCTTTTTTGTGCAGTAAGAGTGACAGTCTTATCAGTAGGATGTTTAATACTTTCCCCACTGCCCTTGCTCACGCTTTATTGACTGGACAAAACTAGCGCTATAAGGTCTTCCGCCCTCCCAACACAAGATCTGTACTCCTTCCTCAGTGAGAGAGTTGTTCCTCTGCCCTTTGTCAGAGCTCTCTAAGGCAACTGGTGATGCTTTCATATAAAGTTTAAGGCTACAATATGGAATCAGCTGTTTCCCAAAACATGCTTGTTAGTTCTAGCTGTTCCATTTTTGCTTCTTGGCTTTTGTGTCTTTTACTTGGTAGTGGGGTATTTTGTTTGTTTGTGAGTGGTTTTTTTTTGTATAAAAACATCCCATGTTTAATTTCAAAACCAGTGGCCAAAATGCAGCTTGGCCACTACAAACCAGTGCTCTCTGATGTGCTTTTCATATCTCGTCTGACATACTTGGAATGTAGTCTGCTCAGGTCATGGATGGCTTCTGCATTGTGATATAAACAATGCTGTAGAAGGACAAACTGGTTTTTGTGCTCTGCACCAAAATGATTGATCAGCAGTTTTTCTCACATTGAGGTGAAAGGGTACATGCTAAACAAATATACATAATTTTGCTTGGGATTATTAAAAATGCCATGCACAACTGTTAATAAAAGGCTTTATTGTGGTTGGGCTGCAGGGTTAAAACTAAAACTCTGTAAAATGTGTTTTCTCAAAATGGGATGGCATGTTTTGAATATACCAGTGAAAAAGATGGATATATGCCTCTGTGTCTTGAAGTTGAAATCGTTTATTCCAGCTAGTTAACAAGAAAAACACTCCCTATAAATCTGTTGCGGATTTCGGGGGGGGTGTCTTGTTTGTGGGGTCTTTGGGGTTTGTTTTTTTGTTTGTTTGTTTTGTTTTTTGGTTTTGGGGTTTGTTTTATATGATGACCAATAGATTAGTCTACTATGCTTAGCTGGAGTGTCCAGGACCTTTTTCAGTCAGTTGTGTTCAGCTTCTGGTTAAGCATAAAACCTGTGAAAGCTTGATCGTGGTTTCCAGTTACAGGACATGTATTTTTCTATGCAGACTTGAGTCTCTCTGGGTTTAGATAAATCCCCTGAGATGCTAGGAATGTGGAATTTGACACTTGATTTTTACTTGTGCTGCTTGAGGATAGTGGTAGCTAATCATTATCTCCTATTATATTTTGGTTATAGGCCATTCATATAATTAGTTTAAACCTTATGTTACACAAGTAAAAGGTGATAGGGGTATATTTTTTAAAAATAAAGCAAATTCAAAGCATTATGAAGGTGTTAATTTTTTTTTTTGCTTTGTTTTTAGTAAGATTAATCTTTTCTGTGTAAGAACATATATCATGGAACCTGCACTTACCATTTTGGCAAGGCAGAACAATTCTGAAAATGAATGAATGGAGAGAAAAATGCTGCCTTTATTTCTTCAATTCATGCTGGAATAAATCCCCTTAGTATTTTGAATGCTGGCAGGTTAATAGGGAATATGTGGAAGAGCAGTATTTTAATATACTGCAAGTAAAGCTTTCAGCTTTATCTGATAACATGGCTGGTGGACAATCAGTGTAGTTTGCTAAAGAAACATGGCTTGCACTCTGCTTGCTCAGTCGATACCCATTTGTTATGCTACAGAAGTGATCAGGGTGTATCAGTACTGATACTTCTCCAAATAAATCTGCTGCCTTGAGTGGAAGCAAATATGCTAACAGCCTAGACATGGAGGTGTCGAATAGAATTGTCTTACAGAACAAATTTTATTTGTCAAGTTAGAGCTTCTGCTTGACTTCAGTACAAGAAACTTCTTCAGATGAGTTGCATCTGCTAGGCATTTTATACACGCAAAAAAGGCTTTCAGTTGTAATTGTGTGTTTAATTATACAAGTTACGTAACTAGCTAATACCGCTTGAGAGTTACTTGACGTCCTCAGTTTCAATGTGCCTGGTTTATGGCTACTTGGTTCCATTTGGGGCTAAGGAGCATTTTAACCTCTCATAAATGCAGGCCATATGATCTGACAAACTAGATAATAGCATGCATAAATGCTCTTGAGGAGCTAATTATTAAATAGGGGTGCTTCTTCCCCCGTTTTCCTGCTCTGTTGTATCCATACATGAGCTTAAACAGAAATGACCGTTCTGATAAAACATCAAGTGTACACAAGCCTGTAAGTACGCGTGACTTGCTATTTGAAGTTTGTTCTTTGCTCTATAAGCGTACTTTTAGCATATCCAAATGTGTGTTGTGAAGTGTTCTGGGTTTTTTTAACAAGTTTTGGAAATTTAATGTAGTGTGTTTTATGGTTTCTCATGGTGGTAGATGTGTGGAAATTTGGGGGTTTTGTTTTGCTTTTTTCTTTGGGTGTTTGTTTTGTTCTGTTTTTCGTTTTTGTTTTTTTTTTTAGTAACCTGTCATATGAAATTTAATTTGCCAGAAGTATTAAAACTTGTATATGTTTATACTTAAGGTAATATTCTGAAAAATTACTAGTGGCTTTCATCTGTAACTTTAAAAGTCATTATGAATCTGGGTTTATAAACACAGACAGCAAAATTTGTACCTCATGTCTGACCCTAGCTTTACTGGAAGTTAAGGCTTAGCCTATGCAGGATTCAAAGTAAATTAAGGAACATGGTAGCATTTTCATAGCATTTGTTTAGGAAAAATAGGTAGTTTGTAACATATATGGTATAGGTTTAAAAAAATGTCTTTTAATGCTATGCGACAGTGAAGGGAGCAGTAGCACACTCAGTACAGAGAAATTAAGTGCAGATAAGAAAAATAGTGAAGACAGCAGGAAGGAGGAGAGCAAGTGTAGCATCACTTTCCACTATGGACCTTTCCAGGGAGCAGTCAGGTAAAATAATGCTGCTTTATTTCGCTTCTTTTCTAAACCCCTAACAGGATAATGTACAGTCTTTTGTTTCATATGGTTTTTTTGGGGTTTTTTTTGCAGGGGTTGTTGGATGGATGTGTGGGAGCTCATGTCCCAGGAATGCAGGGATGAAGTAGTTTTAATTGACTCTAGCTGTCTTTTAGAAACATTAGAAACCTATCTACGAAAACACAGGTATGTTAAAAGAACAAAGACACACCTTCATTTTGAGGAGTACATGCTGCGTTTTTTTTGTGCATTGAAATGTATGTAGAGTTCACACAATGTTTAAAAGTGTAGGGGATTCTTCCGATACTCTTCTAAAACTTAAGATCTAAGTTTCATGGTGATAGAGAACCTTGCCAGATCACATTGTAACAGCTGATGTGACTAAGTTGTTGAAATATTCTTTATGGTTTACCTGTTGTTCTGGGTTATGGTAGGGGAAATGCGGAGACCTCAGATGAAGTCATAGCTATTTGTTAATTTTTTGGGGTTAGGTTTAAATTATGACTTACAATTTGATGTATTAAAACTGTATATTCTTTCACTCTTTCCTAATCAGCCTACTCTGGGACTATGCTGCCTTCTAGGCTTTTGCGGAGTATGTGTAATTTCAAAATAATGTAAACTAAACTAATAGAAGCAGATTTTAGGCTTGGTGTTGCTTGTAAATCACGGTTTTGAAACGGTTGTTTATGACTAAGTAGTGCTATTAGGTCTCTCTTGCAGGAAAAAAATAGGCCGCTAAATTTTTGTTGCATGTGTATGGTAGCTACCATGCTGATTAAAAAGTTTTAATTTCCAGCAGTCTCAAGGTTCTGATATAAAGTGTGGGGGCACAGATGGGTGCGGGGGTGGTGGTGGTGGTGGTGTGGGAATAAGGCTTTGGAAACAAAATACCTTTCATCTCCTGTGACATTAAACATGGTGTTGGCAGCGTTCCTGATGCTAACCTGCAATAATATTACTGTTTTCTTTCCTTTCACCACAGAAAATAGCCAGTTATCATAGTTCTATCAAACATCAAAATATGTTTGACTTAGTGTTGTCAAGTGACTGGACAAACTAGGAAAGGGAAAAACACCATCCAGAGATGGCATGAAGAGCCAGCTTTTCAAGCTGAAAGCTGAAATGTGAGCAGCTTGTCTGACTTGCATTTTTAGAATAATACAGCAAGAGGTTTTGTAGCTTCTTGAAGATTACCTTTATAAAATAGAATAAGCTTAATTTGGTTGTATTTTAATTATAACAGACTTCATAACTAAATACAAGAAGAGTATAGTTATCTGAGTTATCACATGTTTAAATTGAATACGTTGTGTTATAAATAAACCTTGTTTGGCTATCTGTGCAGTAATCTAATAATTCAAAATATGTTTAAAGGTGCTTGTAGTGGCAACATGGCTCTTATACAGCAGGCAACAGAGGAAACTTTTCTTGCTGCTTATCACTCACTTGAGTATACTTTAAATAATTGCTATAAAGTAACTTGGAGTGTGTTACTTGAGAGGAATTTTGTCCTGGCTTGTACTAATGATTCAGTTTGTTCACTATTAGATTTCTGATCTTTGAACAACTACGGAATTGCATATCCGTATAGGAATTTCTTCATATTAACAATTAGCTTGATCTATGCCTTGGAGCATGAAAGTTGATATCCAGACTTGTAATATATAATAGGTAGTATAATACATATAGTAAACTTCCATGGCTTACAGCCAAAGTCTTAGTATTTTACCTTTTGAAGTAACACAAACCTTATGTGACCTAGTTTAAATATAGCATGCACTATTAAATAGCTCAGTATATTGTAACTTAGGCTAAGCGGGTCTAAATTTCTGCTTGAATAAGAATTCAGTTCTGTTATGTTCTGTTTTAACACAGGTTTTGCACTGACTGCAAAAATAAAGTACTTCGGGCATACAATATTCTTATTGGTGAGCTAGACTGCAGCAAAGAAAAGGGCTACTGCGCTGCACTTTACGAGGGTTTGCGTTGCTGTCCCCATGAACGTCATATACATGTATGCTGTGAAACAGATTTCATCGCACACCTATTGGGTCGAGCTGAACCAGAGTTCGCAGGAGGGTATGAGTATGTAATTTGCTAGAGTGGGCTATCTAGCGCTTTGCTTCTTTATTTTATTATTGAATGTATTTTGCAAAAGTGATTTTTGCGTCCTTGCTGCCTAATAAACTTCTGAATGTAAATATTCATACTGAAGTAGACTTTCAAGACAGTGCTTCAGAGTAGCGAAGATTTCATATGTGCTTTTGACTTTCAAGTGCATTTAACTCTGAAGGCAAGACTGAAAGAAATTGCCAAACGTCTTCTAGTTCATTTGTTCACTCCCTAGGGCTGCCTGCTTTTCCATTGAGGTGTTTGAAATATGCGAAATAGAAAGAGAACTTTGGTTGGCAGTTTTACCAAATGCCAAGCGTTCAATTTAGTTTTGTAGCCATTTGTATGTTACAGTAATTTCTGAACCTGTTTCAGCATCTTAAAATCTTCCAGTGAAAAATACAATTCTGAGCTCAATATCTTTAAAGCTCATTCATGACTGTTTGATCAGGAGGATAAATCCTTTTGTAATGATTTTTCCTTAATAGGTGATAGATACAGATTAATATTGAAATATTCTTACATTGTATGGTAAGTAATGTATAAACTTCTACGTGTGTTTATTCAGCTTCAGCTAACTGACACATAAATGTCTAGGAAGCTGAAATGTTTGCTATGTAAACTAAATACAAATTCTAGGAAACAAAAGAAAGGCTGCATCTCTTTGGCATTAAAACTCTGCTGATCCCTCCTAGTAGGAGCAAGCAGAGACCAATAGGGCAACACCTTCAGAAGCCGCAGGTTGGAAGGCAAAGTGCAGCTTAACAGTGCCATGCAGAGATCAATGTGTCAGGAATGTAGTGGTGGTTTTGACCTGGTCCTTTCTATTTTGCATCCGCATGCAGCACAGCAGAACTCTATTTAAAAAGCTGTTCATGCAAACATATCTTCAGCTGTACATAAAGAAAATACATCATTGAACTGCTTTGATCTCTTGGTAGACTTCCAGCTACTTTAACCATGCTATACTTTGGTTCAACTCTTCCTTTAGACGAAGAGAAAGGCATGCTAAGACAATAGACATAGCCCAAGAAGAAGTTTTGACCTGCCTGGGTATTCATCTTTATGAAAGATTGCACCGAATCTGGCAAAAGTTGCGGGCTGAGGAACAAACGTGGCAGATGCTTTTTTACCTAGGTGTTGATGCTTTACGCAAAAGCTTTGAGGTAAAAATCAAATTTTATCTAACTTTTATTTGAATTGCTATAGTAACTGTGTGCATTTTCACTAAAATTATTTTTCTGCTGTCTACTAACGTTGAGCTGGAAGGAGCTTCAAGGGTGTTGCATTCAATCCCTTGTTCACTGCAGGCAACAGTTGTGTAATATCAATGTGTAGCACAACTGAGTTGCATTCCAATGTGAAGTCTACTGGAACATAAAAGACTGAGGCTTGCTTTTACTTTCCAAGCTGCACGTTACAGTATGCTGGATCTTCTGTGTTTTTAATTCACGGTGAAGGTATTTCTACCTGACAGCATTTAAAGTAGCTCTGGCTACAACAGTTTTTATTTGACTTATTAGTAAAAATGGAGGACGTGCTTTTGAATTACAAACACAACAGCTAACTCTTGCATTCAGTGTGTTCCAAGTGCACTCTGTAATTCTGTGGGATCTTGAACTTCAGACAGAACTCAGTGCCGTTCCTTTAATGTATGCCAATAGTATGCTTGCCCTTTGGTATGACACAGATCTTTTTTATTATTTTTATCTTTCATTCATAATGAGTGTTCTCTCTAAAAACTTCTAAAATGTCAGAGGAGGAGGAACAAAATCATGATCTTTGGGAAGGATCATAGTGGAACCCTAATCTAGTTAGTTCTTGGAGTTTTTTAGAAGTAATTTTTTTAAAGACTTGCAATGCTATGGAAGTTGCATTGGACTGGGTACACTGTGGCGTTTTTGTCAGGTTTTGCCTTGGTGGTTTTTTAATCTAGTAAAGTATGGTTTTGAAAATTCATTGACGCTGTAAAACCTCGGGTAATTACACTGGTATGCAAGGTTGGCTATGAATCTGAAATACGGAACTGCTGTATTTTTATATTGGGTCCTTTTTGAAGGTGAGTGGGAATGATGATGTCTCATTTTGGCTTAAGGAGTTCCCAGAGTGATCTGGGAAAAAAAAAAACCCTGAAACCCATGAATTTATTTTTACCTCTGTAGGAGCATTGATCCAGAAGAGTTTACTAGTTTAACTATATTCTTGTAACTTTGTGTGTAGATGTGCCATTATGATATTTGTTCTAAATTTAATATTAAGGAACATATTTAGATACTTGCTGTATGTCAAGGTACGTCTACATGTCAAAATTGCACTGCCTAGAAAATCAGATTTTTCACTGGTTACCCTAGACAAAGAGCTGCAGGAATTCTGTAGCAATAGTTCCAATGTTGTTTTTTGTGCTGCTGTGTTAAATAATCAGAGTATCTGCCATGGAAACAGATCCAAAAATGCATTCAAGTCCACAACTTTTCACTGAAAATTGTGAATCTGGGCCATAAGTTAAATGCAGCGTTCCCCCCCCCATACATATATATTCTCCAGCAATCTAAATCTAGTGACTAAATCTAGATAGGCATTTTTCTTCTGTAGTCAATAGTTGTGTTGCTGTGGCTTTGTTATAAAAAGTACTTACCAGCTATTTTCCTCCTCCTTTTTGATAAATGTAAAAGCTTGAATTGTGTTAACTTCTATAAATAGATCTAACCTCTTATAAACAGATGGCTGTGGAAAAAGTGCAGGGTATTAGTCGATTGGAACAGCTCTGTGAAGAATTTTCAGAAGAAGAAAGAGTGCGAGAGCTTAAACAAGAGAAGAAGCGCCAAAAACGAAAGAACAGACGGAAAAATAAGTGTGTGTGTGAGATCCCTACTCCTTTGCAAGCAACAGAAGAGAAGGAAATAAATCAAGCAAAGGTAGCTTGATTGATAGCTGTGGCTTTTTGCCGGCGTTAAATAGCTAGATTTCTAATTTGGTGTTTCATTCATCAGTTCACTGTTCAATGTGAGAATTCTTGAGAGGTTTTTACTGTATTTCAGTTTTGGGAACTAGTTTTTGATCGCTAATGGAACTCACTACCTTTTCAGATTAGTACAGTCTTTTTGTAAAGTAGTTGCCTGAAACTCCTTACCTTTTGGGGGTTTGGATTTGATGGGTTTTTCAAAAAAAAAAAAAAAAAAAAAACCAAACAAAATCCTAAATCTAGGGGGTCAAGTTATGCTAGAATATTTTTCAACTGTTGTTTCTTAAAGATCACTTAGAGTACAGGATTCGAATGCTAGTTCTAGACAATTACCATTGAATTTTTGGAGAGGGGCAAGCTTTAGTTGACTAAGTTAATTATTATTCTGCATCTCTTGACTGAACTTAATGGGCTAACTGCAGGTCATGTTCTTGTGGGGAAAGAAGTTGGTTGGTTTTCTTTTTAGTTGTCTCATACTTCTGAAGAATTATAAGCAATGCTGTGGCTGTTATCAGTCACTGTCAGCTGGTTTTTCTTGTGGAAAGAGTATCCTTTATAAAGATGCTGGCTGAGCTATTTTCAGTACTTGCAAGTATTTTTTGGTGTGTTTTGTTGTTTGTTTTTTTTTGTTGTTTTTTTTTTAAGGAAAATTCAAGCTTCACAGAAAGTAGTTGCAAAGCCTGTGGTAGCACCGAAGAAGCTAACAACTGTGTAGAAGTAATTGTTACTAATGAAAGCACTTCTTGCACCTGTCCTAGTAGTGGTACCCTATTAGGTTCACCTAAAATCAAGAAAGGTATGTTAAATGTCCTTATTTTTCATTTTTAAAAACATGTACCATTTATGGGGTAAACAGTGCTCAGCTGTTATTTTTAAAAATAACTTTTTTAAAGAATTCTCTCTTGTTAGGGGCATAACTGAAGAATATGCAACAGCTACTATAGATTACTGTAACTTTTCACTTCATCTCAGGTTTATCTCCGCATTGTAATGGTAGCGATTGCGGCTATTCATCTAGCATGGAGGGCAGCGAAACAGGATCTCGAGAGGGATCAGATGTGGCCTGCACTGAAGGCATTTGCAACCATGATGAAAATGGTAGGTTTGGTAAGAATGCGATACTGGTTTGATATCCACAAAACATAAGTATCTGAGAAGAAAATTCCCTGTCTTTTGCAGGAGATGATTCTTGTGTCCATCGCTGTGATGACAAAGAAGAGGATGGAGATAGCTGTGTGGAATGTTGGGCTAATTCGGAAGAGAATAACACAAAAGGCAAAAACAAAAAGAAGAAAAAGAAAAGTAAAACTTTGAAGTGTGAGAATGAACATGTAAGGAACATAACTATTCCAGAATGCTTATTTAAATGCACACACCTTAAAGTAGTTACAAAAGTATTTCAGATTTCAATTGTGACTAATGCTGTAAATGGGGTAACAAGGATCTTCTGTTACCTCTCCATCCAAGTGTTGAAATCGAGGTCCTTCCTAGCATGGGTTGTGGCAGAAGGAGTCTCTTCTCTCCTATGTTCCTAAGCATGTGCACTTTTGCGCACTCTCAGTGAATTTCATGCCATTCCCCCCCCCTCCTCCCCAGGCACGCACACTTAAAAAAAACCCCATAAATCCTTGCTCTCTTTTTGAACTTTTTCCTTTCCTCTTTCCCTCCTGCTTCCATCTCTAACTGGAATGTTTCAGGTTTAACACTGCTCGTGGTTCATTACAGGCTATTTTCAATTGTAGATTCAGAAACTTGGAAGCTGTATGGCAGATCCAGGTAACAGAGAGTCCTCAGGAAATATCATGCACACAGAGTTTCATCGCGACAAGACCAAAGACACACATGCTGAAAGCTGCTGTAGCTCAGAAAAAAGTGGGCAGCAGTTGCCTTGGTTTGAGCATATGAAAAATGTGTCACAGTTTGCAGAACCTACAGAAATGTCACTTGTTCCTGATACTGGAAAAGGTGCCAAGAGCTTAGTGGAACTCCTTGTAAGTAACCACTTTGAATTTTAGGTTGTAGCATACTGCTTTAAATTCTCAGGATTGAGGGTGGGGTTTAGAACTCAAATCCCACTGGAGAACTGTTACAAAAGAGAATGTAACTGAACCTAAGATTCATAGCTTACTCTCCCAGTGTTTAGTATGTTTGCTTTTGCGTGTTCTCTGTAAAGTATATAACTCGGATGCTTTGCAGAGGAGGAGGAATTGCCTGTCACTGGAATGCAAGTGACAGAACTTGTATTATATGTATTCATTATCAAGGATTGCATTATTCCATAAAAAGAAGCGTGCATTATTGCTGCCTTCATGCCTCAAATATTACTTCCCACTACAGGCTCCTTGGACAACTTTCCTCTCTCTCCCTTTCCTTCCCTTCTCCTTCCCCTTGCTTTACATCCTTTTTTTTTTTTCTTCTTTTCTTTTCTTTTTGGTTTTTTAAACTCTAATAAAAGCCATCCACTTTCAATGGAAATGTGCTAAGACTCTGAAGCTTCTTCTGGTAGATTTCATGACTGTCTAGGCTGCCTCTATACCCAAAAAATAGCAGAGCATTGTATGTGAATCAGTTGACTGGATTAGCCAGCTAAGCCTTGTGGTGTCGTGACATGAAGGCTACGTCTTTCTTCAGGGCAACTGTAGACAACATGTACAATTGCAAGACAGGTGTGCTGTGCAGGAATGACAATGCTTGACTTCTTAAATGCCTGTTTTCATTCGTAGGATGAGTCTGAATGCACTTCTGATGAGGAAATCTTTATCTCACAAGATGAAATACAGTCCTTTATGGCAAACAACAAGTCTTTTTACAGCAATAGAGAACAATACCGACAGCATCTGAAGGAGAAATTTAATAAATACTGCCGCTTAAATGATCACAAGGGGCCCATTTGTAATGGTTGGTTGACAACGGCAGGAGCGAACTAAATACAATAAAGTAGCTCTGTCTTTCACTGAAATTCTCAAGATGACTACTGCGCCTTCTCTTTCAAAAACTTAATTTAGTGACTTATGGCAAAATTTTATCTTAAATTAATGTGATTTTTTTTTTCTTGTTTTTTTGGGGGAGGCTGGTGGAGGTGATTTCATTAATTTTGTTCTTTCTTCAGGCTTGTATCTTTAGTTGAGTAGCTGTGCAAGCCTCTCTTATAATTTAAGCCATCTCTTTTCATTAAATGTTTCTCTTACTGTGAGACTTACAAAAAGCAAACTAGTGGCAAAGTAATGTTGTACCTATAATTCTGTACAGAATGACAATGAGCTGAATATAAGATTTTACAAAGTAGACATCCATTTGCAAAATGTTTTGGATGTAATATGTTAAAGCGCAATGTGCAAAATTTAAATAAAGAATATTTATTAATATGCATAGTAAAAGTTGGTGTACACGCTTCTACTTTAAACACTCCTTCCCAGCGGTCTGAATTCTTGCTGTTCAGGTGGACAGCTGTCGCTTCAGTCTGCGTAGCTTCACAGAGGTAGGTGTAAGGCGAGTAAACTTGCCTCAGAGAAGTACAGATGCTTCAGTGGTGCTCGTGAAAACCAGTCCGCCGGGCTGTGTGGTTTAGAGATCTTCGAGTTACTGCCAAACAAGCGGGCTCCGTGATACCCCGGTTGTGTCGGCGTGGCACTGCACCCAACCTGGCTGGCGCCGCTCGGCATGGAGCGGCTGTTCAACTTCCAGGATCTCGGATAACGTATCGATGTGGCACAGTGCTCTGCAGAGCTATCTGAGGTGTCCCTAAACAGCGTTGTGCTGTGTGGACGTACCGTATAAATCTTGACATTGCTGCTGTGCCCAAGGTCAGCACGCTTAGTTTGGTGATGGTACCAAATTTGTTGTGAGCATGCAGCCTGTACCATTTTGGGGCTTTAATTTAGGTTTTCATCAAGACGATTACTGGTGCCAGTGAGTTAGGAGATTGCTGTGTGCATTTTCCTTCTCCCCTGGCAACGCAGACTTAAAGCTTCTGCATGAGCCCATCAGAACGTAATCAAACAAAAAGCAGGTTTTTCAACACACCTTCATGTTTTCTTGATGGAATAATGAGCTCTGTTCCGAGGACAGAACAGGAGTGCTTTTGCTTAAATAGCCTTCCAGCCATATCTGGTTCTTGCAAATATGGTATCTAATGGTACGGTTTGTTTGTAAGAGGGTGATCAGACAAGCGGTGAAAATGTGGGGTGTGGGAAATTAAGAAAAAAGGAGTTTAAAACCTGGTACTAAATTGACAAGAGTGGAGGTGGTGGTACGGTTGTGTGCGGTAAGCATCCAAATTCAGCTGACATGACCTGCCTTCTGTGGCGTTGACACCTGGAAGCTGGTGTGTATTGGTGTGCATCTAGAGACAGAGGCTATTTGTTGTACAAGTGCAACTCGAAAAATGTAGGAATTAAAAATTGTGTATGCAAATTGAAATTGAGAAACAAATGCTTTCATCACCATAAAAAAAGCCCCAAATAATTTTCATATTTAAAGGAGATCATACTCTGTTAATGCACACCCCCACTTTGTTATTTTATAGCTGTTTTACAAAATCAGATGTAAAAATCATGTTCTTGAGTGAGCTTTAGCTTCATGATTTTTTTCCAAGTTAACTGGTAATACTGATAAATAGTCCCTTTGGGTATTGGTTAAGATGCGTTTACTGATTATTTCACTCAGTTACAAAGCACAGAAGAAAACTATAAAGATATGAATGCTTTTTTATGTGACAGTGCTTAGATTTTGGTAGCAGCTGCCACTAGAAGAAAATTCTGTTTTGGGGGAGAGTAGGCAGAATAACAGAATATCATTCCTAATTTCCTCATTTTTGTACTGTGGTCCCTTATTTTTTCTGATAGAGACAGGTTTGTTCTCTTGGCTTTGCTTCATGCTTCAGACCCATTATAAAGAGGCACTGTGCCTGGCGATGCTTAATTTGCCCAGGATTCTCACAAAGAACCTGAGAGTTAATTCATTGTGAATAACGGAGAACAGATTTTTAACTGTGAAATTCAGCTTCATGAAAACGAACCTTCAGCTTCCTCTGAAGCAGCATGGGCTCTGTTGCATTTGCTATTGGCAGAAGGCTAATTTTAAAGATGGAAACGTCTTCCTTTTTCGATGTGAGGAAGGGGAGTCCTTATCATGGTGGTTCTCTTTAATCAAATATAATCAAATACTCCGTTTGTCAGCTACAGGAGAAATGCAGTTAACTTCAAAGAGCGGAGCTGCTGGCTGCGTGCTGCTTGCGCTTGCACAAGGAGCTGGTTCAGATGTCCTGGGTAATTGATGAAACCATCACTTTTAAGAGGAGTGTTTGTTGTTTTGTGCTTTACCAGCAGCTGAAATGGTGGGGGGAAAAAAGGAATGAAGAACACTTTGTTTTAAATGCAGTGTTATTGCAGACTGGGTGCTCGGGGTCACGGCTTGGAGGAAAGCAATGAGCAGCTCAGCTGTCAGCAGGTGCTGTACCTGGTCTTTGCTGCTTGCAAAATGACAGCATCTACAACCGTCCCTATAGATTTCTTTATCGCCGAGGGGCCCTTTTCACTGCAACAGCTCCTGTGTCCCCCTGCCCCGGCGGGAGCCCTGTGTTCGCTGTGGGCCCCGCACCTATCCAAGCTCAGCCCCCCCAGGAAACTCTCCTGCACCCCTTGCTCTGTTGGGTGAGATACACAAGCACTACTTCATTTTTTTTATTATTATTTTTTTTACAAAACCTAAAGAACCTGAATACATCTGTAGTTTATTCTTTACTTTTTGTTTTTTAAATTTTCAGTGGCAGGCTGCATAATCAACTCTAGGGGTTGGTACTTAGGAATCGGACTTTCAATAATGTTCTCTGTTGTGTGTCAGTTGAAAGTAGGTTTAAATTAAGCTGCCCAGCAGTGCGTGGCCAGCAGAAAGGGAAGGGGGAGGAAACACCTTCAAAAATGGCTTTCCTGGCATGTCCTTGCATTTTCCCCAGCGGTAGATGGACCCTGGAGGGCAGAAGTTCTGACCGACTCCAGAGCAAAGGGGGTTATCCCTTAAATTCATCCCAGTTAAACTGGGCAGCTCGTTATCCCAGCACGGTGAGGGTGGCAGAAGCGCACCTGGGTTCACAAGGCACCTGGACATACACACGCAGAAATGGTCGGGCTCGAAGCTGCCGAGGCTCCAGCGCATCGCCTTCTCCTCTCTCAGGTTTATCCTCATTTTCTAAACTTCTGCTACTTGTCGCTACTGAAGATGCTTCTGCTTTGGAGGGAATTTGTTCTGTCCCGCTGTTTAACTGCTTTACGGTTCTTACTAAACCCCTGGGAGGTCTGGGTGTCGGGACTGCGCGCTCTGCTGCAAGAGAAGTCACACCCAGGAGAAAAATCCTCAAAAGCTGCATTCCATAGAAAGCCTCATTTCCCATTTCTAACTAACCTGTTCCATGTGGAAGGTGAGAATGGCCCATCTGTCTTATTCAAGAGGCGCCTAGGATTTTGCCGTGAACCTCACGAAAGACTGCAGCTGGATCCAAGCACCAGTCAAAGACCTATTTTTATTTATCTCTCCCTCGTATACAGCTGGTCTGCATCACCCGAACCTGAGTCAGGGCCCACGTTTAAGTTCCTGGTATTACCTGCATCTAGTGGGGAGCCTGAATGTCGCTTTTTCAGCAGCAACGTGCTCCTATCTCGGATAAACGCAGGCGGGGAGCTCTGCACGACCACCACCCGCCCTGCTTTCATGTACCGCTGGCTCTGTCTCCCCCAGTGATTTGAACACCCATGTGGTCTGGATGCCCAAAATCTTAGATTTGATAGAAAGATAGTTTTGGCGAGAACCGCAAGTGCTTATCCCTCCTTCAGGTCTGCGCGTTTATTGCCCGCGGTGGGGACTGACTCGTCTGGTTGCTCACGCTCTTGTATTTACAGCTTCCCATGTGCCCGCAGCAAGCGGAGAAGGGCTGGCCAGGGCTTGCTGCCCCATTTCCAACAGCCATCTCTATTTCTGCAGAGTTTAAACAGAATTGTCAAATCCCAACCCTTTCTTCTTTTGTAAATCAAATAAATATCTGTGCTTTTGTCTCTTCCGTTTCACTCCATCTGTCTCTTCTAAAGTTTTTGCAAATTATTCAAGCTGCTGCCTGGTCCTTGCAAAGGGGATGACAATCCCTTCCCAAAGCTGCTTCATCTTTTGCCAGAGCTCTGCCTTCTGATCCCACCAAACATGTTTTCTCCCTCCCAAACTCACTGCCCGTCCTCCCTCGGTGGTTATTTGGGCTCCGTTTGTCCATCCCGGCACCCACAGCTCCTTCCCAGGGCTGTGGTTTTTTTGGGACGTCAGTGGGTGCTAGCTGGGTGCGAGCGTCTCCTCTGCAGCCAGAGGGACCCGCTGGCAGCACCCTCTCTGCTGCGGGGCGACTGCGGAGAAGCAGCGAAACAGAGGTAAAAGATTCCCCCGTCGGTCTGATTTTCAGAACCCGTATTGCATTTTTGGGTGCTTTTTGACTTCTGTGTTGAAATAATGAAGCAGCCTTCTCCTCCTCGCCGTAGGTATGAGTGACCGGGTAATTCAGTCGGTGACAGGGTTACGATATAGCTCCTGTAACTGTTACGTGGTTGAAGAGAATGGGAGTTAATGCGTCCGTTTCATGCTACTGAACTATTTTTGACTTAAACCAGCCCGTCTCTATTTGTCACCCAGCTGACGTAACGTATTTTACCTTCAAGTCATTTGACGCCGTCTCACCTTTCTGATATCGGGACTCTCCCTTCTCACGGGGGACGTTTTGGCTCGACAGCGCCAGCCGGTCGTGACCGACCCCCCCCCCCCCGCTCCCCGCTCCCATTCCCCACCCCGCGGGCTGAGCCCGCACGAACTCATCGCATGCAAGGCGGCGGCGGGGGGCGTGGCCGTCGGCTCGGAGGCGTGTCTAGCGGGCGGGGAGGGGGCGTGCCCGTGGGCGTGCCCGTGAGCGCGGGCGGGCGGCGCATTGTGCGCGGCGGCGGCGGCTCGGGGGCGTGCCCGGAGGCGTGTCTAGCGGGTAGGGGGCGTGTCCGTGGGCGCGGGCGGGCGGCGCATTGTGCGCGGCGGCGGCGGCGGGGCCGGGCCGGGGCCATGGAGCGCTGGACCGGGCGCGTCGCGCTGGTTACCGGCGCCTCCGTGGGCATCGGGGCGGCCGTGGCGCGGGCTCTGGTGCAGCACGGCATGAAGGTGGTGGGGTGCGCTCGTAGCGTCGACAAGATCGAGGTACCGGGGTTGGGGCCGGGCCCGCGGGGCTGCGTGAGGCGGCGGCGGGCCGGGCCGGGTGCCGCCGGTCGGTTCAGCCCCGCTCCGGGCGGTGACCGGTGGCCGGAGCCTCCCCGGGTTGTACCGGGACCGGTGGCCTCCGGGGTCCCGCCTCGGTTCCCGCCTCCGTGAGGGCCGGGCTGCCGGCCCGGTTCTCGGCCCCCTGCTACGGGGAAGAGCCGGCTCCGGCTGGTGCGTGGGGGCTTCCCCGGGTGGGCGCCTTCCCGGGAGGCCCTGTGGGGTTTTTCCCGGCTCGGAGGAGCAGGGACCGTCGGCTGGAAGTTGCTCGAGGAGCAGATTCTGTTTTGGGGCGGTTTGGTTTTGGGTTTGGTTTTTTTTTTGTTGGGTTTTTTTTTTTTTGAGCTTCCTCTTATCGAGGTTTAAAATAGCATCTGGGTGCCTGGCCCTGCGGTGGGCTGTGGGTCTTGGCTGCGAAACGTTTAAGGGCACGTTAAACCCCGCTCGCTTTCCAATGTCTGAATGCTGGCCTTCAGGAGTCGGGACCCTTTTAGGAGTTAAGGTTAAAAGAGGGTTTCGGTCCTTAACATGCTGTTTACCCCTAGGACAAGCATCTCTAGAGCTAAGTCAAAAAGCCCATGACCTTGGCTTAAGAATAAAGATGCTTAAAAGAAATAGTTTCTGTGGGTTCCTTTTTTGTAGTTGGATGCATTTGTAGGCTTTACCTTGCAACAGCACAAACTAAAGCCTAGTTACTTTTCAAGAAGTTTCCTCTGAGGGAGGAAAAAAGTTACAGTCAGACAGCTTAAAGGTTGTCATCTTGGTTGTTTGGTGCCTGCCGAGCCAAAGGAGATTTATACGAACAGCCACTGTTTGTATTTCCTTAGCAAAGGTGATAAGGACTCCCTATGCACAGTTGACCACACCAAGAATAAATTGTCCAAAAAAATAATGGAAAACAAGGCTTGACGTTGCTGGTGTTGCTGAAAAGTGGGGTTAAATAAAGAAATGCTTGGAAGTAACAAAACTTTTTCCGTTCTTCATCGTGAATCAGAAGGACACCTCTTGCAGAGAGGAGAAAACACACCCGCGTGACTTAGTTAACTGTCCTTTGGGGCTTGCTTCTAACTTTGGACTTCCCGACATTTTGATACTGCGGTTTACAGGGAAAGCCGAGCTCTCCAAACGCTTTCCCACGTGTGGCTTATGGTGTTTAATGTACTTCCATAGCCTGGCTTCATGAGGCTGTTGTAGCCTCACGGTACCTGGTAAAGGATGCTGTAAAAGATGCCGTTGTTTCACATTCCTCTCCAAAAAACGACAAAAAAGCCATTTCCAATATTGCTGTTTCTAATATTGTCCATTCTTTGGATTTTCTTTTGAAATTTTTTGATTTTATTTGGTAAAGAAAGTCAGTGGAACCTTCAGTGCAACAGAGGAGTTTCCTTCCTTTCTAAAGCCTGAAAGCCTTCCTTTCTGAAACTTTTCTGGCTAAAATACAGTATGGATTTAAGAAAGAGCAGTCTTTTAAAAGCTTTGCCTTTTTATTTGAATCTGCACAAAACGCAATCGTGTTTTATATAGGTGATATATGAGCTTGTGTGGTATGCACATGTACTGAACAATGCTGACTGTCTTCCAAGTCTCTTGTTACTGTTGTGTTTCAAAAACTTGTGTTCAACCCCACAGCTAATGTTTGTCCCTGCTTCATTCTTTCTCCTGTCCTCTCTAAGGGCTGAATTGTGTTTCCATGGTCATTTGTTTTCGTAGGTGTCCGGACTGTGTTTTGCTCTGTTGCTATTCTGGTTTTATTATTGTGAAGCATGTTTCTGTAAAGAGGAAGAAAATCCCAGAGGTGCTGCTCGCTCGGGGAAGGGAAGGTGGTGAAGCACGAGGTGGTCCAGGGTCGCTCCGGGAACAGGTCCGTCACCTTGGGCTGGCTGCCAGGGATGCTTGTGTTGGCACAGATGAGGCTTCTTACCGACTCCTGCCATGCCTTCAGAGCAGAGTTGTTTATGATAACTAAGCTTTCCTCCAGGAGCTTCACTTTGTGGTTTTTTCCTTTAAAAAAAAAAAAAAGGAGGAAGATGTTCAGGCTTCAGACTATTGAGCTCATACTGGGACTTGGGACTTTGGACGTGGCTGTAAGAAGCCATCTCGAGGAGCAGACGTTGGCATTGCTTGCAGGGATGACCGTGCTGCAGCTGGTATGGTGGGTGATGAAGCCAGACCCCGTTTCGGGAGCTCCCAGTGGGGCTCCTGCCTGCTGGAGGGGCTTCGGATGCTGCGGGCAGTAGGAAGGCAACGGGAAGGTCTGTGCCATCGGCACTCTGCAAGCATGTCGTTACCTTGATTAGTTATTGTATAACCAGATCTATCCACAAAATACACTCATCTGTTATCTCTGGCTGCTGATTTTCCAAGGCATTGTTGGTCGGGAGCTGGAGGGTGGCATCCTTGCAGGAAACCAGGGTGGGGGTTTGAAGGATGTGCTAATTCGGGGAGAGCGGCTCACAGGTAACGGGCAGGATGGGGAAAGCGGTGCTGATGTTCAGGGCTGGGGCGCGGCGACACAGGGACGAAAGGAGAGAAATACGAAGGAGCTGAAGGCTTGGTGTTGTCACATGTGAATAAAGGAGAGGTTAGAGCATCACGGCCGTAATTGCTGCAGGACAAATCTTGTTGCTGTATACAATTGAATAATTCACTCAATACCACTGTGGATAATGGTGTATGGGGGAGCAAACCCCCAAAATAGATCAAGGCAGCTTGAAATGGAAAGAGTGCAAATGGTATAGTTTAAACCCAGGAATACAATACTCATTTTGTAGCACATAAGCATATGTTTTCATTAATGCTATGCACTAGTCATCCATTTTAAGGTAAAGTGTCTGGAACCACTCTGTATGGTGGTTTTACAACCTACTGTAAACTGGTGACTGAAAGAGTATGTTGTCTTGTGGGGAATTTAACTTGGGCAATAAATGCTGTGTCAAGATTTCTTAATCTCTTGGAAAATCAGATAAGGGCTTGAGGCAAGATAATGAAGGAATTGCAAAGTTGCGGTTTTGGTATTAAACCTGTGTCACGACTCCAGTGCTCTTTATTTGACTTTTGAAATAAAAATGTTAATGGCTTACAAAACCTGCAAGAGTATCTTTTTTTTTTTTCTTTTTCTTTTTTTCCATCCACTGGCCCTGTAGAAAAGCCACGCGCTCAACTGGCCTTGAGTTAGTGCTCCGGCTGACTTTGGTGGTATCGTTTCAAATTTGGATTTGATTTTTCTTTTGTCACATCCTCATACGTGCAGGCATGGCAAATGCAGGCTCCGGTGGCTGGGTTTCCCCCTGTAATCATATCTAGCCCTTTAAACCAGCGTTGACCCTCCTGCAGTCCTTGCTCGTAAGCAGCCTTGCGTTCCCCACTCGTGCCACTTTTGTGAGTGGAGACTTTTCGTGTGGGTCATCCAACAGTAACTTTAACAGTCAGACTTTCAGGAATAAAATATAATTAAAATGGCTTTATTTTACTTTTGCATGCCAGGAGGTACTAACAGCTGTCATAGACATTTTGGCATGTGTTCTTGCTGAGTGTTTTCTGCTGTTCACATACCTACACGTGTTCCAAGTCAGGAGCGAGCGTAAGTGCCTTAATGAATTAGCCAAGAATTTTTATCAGCCTGTAAGACCGGGCTTTGGTGGAAACTGCTCCCTATTAGATGATTGCGTTCACAGGGACCCCTCGCTGATCGCTTGGGTCTCCAGCCTGCGAGAAGACTTGCTGTGATTTAATGACTTGCCACAGCTTAGCTGGTATGCAATAGCATGTTAAGCCACAGTCGCTCCATCACGCAAACAAAAGGCAGAGTATCTCTTACTGCTTTTGATGGCTTTGCTACAAGGCTTTTCAACTTTCTTCTTCTTCGTGTTTTCCAGAAATTTGTATTTCATGTCTGACTTCTTGCAGCAGCACAAAAATGGGAGAGAGTTTCCCCATCCACAGGACAAAACGTTTCCCCCCTGGCTGGCAAACCATTCTCTGGTCTTTTTTTCAGCATGATGGATAAGGTTTGTCTTGCAGTGTTCTTCCCCTGGGGTGGGAAGACTTGGGAGGGTTTGTGGTAAATGTCGGGTCTGGCTTGGAGGCATGGTAAAGGCATCGAGGTACTCAAGTGCTTTTCTTTTGGAGCACAGAAAGGCACGAGACAGGGAGCTGTTTCCAAAGAGTTTGCAGTTGACACTTGGTATTACACTCTTTTTTATAATAAAGTTTAATTTCATGTATTTTTATATTTACTTCTACGTTTGTAGAGAATGGCAAAAGTGCTGGTAGGAGTTCTCCCTCCGGCCCCGGTGTCGGAGCACTGGATCCGTGCAGGCATTGTGGCTCTGTGACCGGGGCCATTGCCGATGGGAGAAACCGTGGTCGGGGCAGTCCCACCTGCTTCAGGTTAGGCAGCACCTCGTTCATTGCTTTGATACCTTGCTGTAGGGTAGCCAGCAGCATCAGTCACTTATTTTGTGATTTTTTTTTTTTTTTTCCAAATTTTGTTTTTTTCCAGCGCCTTCCAAGTGTTGTTAATTCATCACTTGGAAAAGACTCATCTGGAGAGGTGCGGGAAGTCAGACAGCTCCTGCAGTCCTTCATATCACTGCTGGAAATAGCTGAGCTGGCAGGGTTATGGCATCGGGTTGGAGCGTACGGAGCTGTGTGACTCCAGTGTGCCGGCCCTGGGCTCCCAGTCTGCGATGGGAATGCCTTGGGTCCGCTGCAGGCCAAATAACAAAGCGTCCGGCTGCTCCCGCGAGACCGGTGAGCATCCCCTGAAGCAGCGGGACCTGGCTGAGCTGCCGGAGGGGCAGGATGTTGGTGGGGGAACCTGCTGCTGTGTCGCAGGGAGATCGGGGCCCTTGGGCAATGTCTTGCTTCTAGGTGTTGGAGAGATTTAATCGTGGATGTCGTGTTCTAAAAAAAATATTTTTTTTTTCTTTGTTGGGGTTCGGAGAGCGAGCTGTGCAGGAAGTAATAAATGTGGTTTAAAATACAAGGTTTAACCGATTAATTCTAATGCATTTGTGACACTTATTGATCAAAGGTAACATTTATAACCAGGGACTGCATTGTCAAGGTTAGATCTTGCTCAAGAAATAGCCTTTGATAAGCTGAGCTATTGATTGCAGATTCGAGCAGTCCAATCTCTGAAGAGGCTAGCGCTCTCTTCATCAAGCAGCGCCGTGCTGGTGTGGGAGGAGGAAGAAGTAGCCAAGCCTTCCACCCGGGAGCTGAGCACCCCGAGTAGCCGTTTGCGGGCTGGCTGACCACTTCCACGAATTGCTGCCCTGGCCGTAAGGTACAAGGGAGGCTCTCGACCCCTTCGGTGCTCCAAGGCGATTAATTAACAGCTAAATTGTTTCATAGTACCTGAATGTGGAATTTAATGACATCGCGTGCAAATCATGCCGATGGCTTGGAGGTCAACTGGTTAAAATTTTGGCCTCCCCCTGTGAGTGTCTATCGGGGAGGGGGGGGTCGAGCTGTGGATGTCCCTGCAGTGCTGGGTGTCCATGGTGGGGTCTGTCCCTCTGCCCTACAGCTGGGGCTGGGTCTCACGGGGCGTTCCCAAAACCACAGGTTTCACCCTCTGTGCCCACGCTGTCTTAATCTTGTGCCTTAACAGCAACGGGCTCGTGGCTGAATGCGAGAGGCATGAATTTTGGTGCCTGGCTCCCATCCGTCGGGCAGCCTGGCTGAGGCCACCCGCTCCCATCCTCCCTGTGCCGAAGGTGGGTGAGCCGCTGTCCCCAAAGGCTCGTCGTGGACCTCGTCGCTCCCCATCTCCTCTTGCCCTGGACCCCTTGCTCTCCCGGCATGCAGGCTGCAGAGCTGCTGGGCTGCGTGGTAGCTCGATGAATTACTTTTTAAGGCAGGAGGAGCAGCTCCAGGCAGGATAATCCCAAGGCACAGTCTCCATGTAGATGAATGACCTTCAGCATCTCCTTGGCCTCTGGAAGGGCTTGTTTTGTGTTTTGCAAAGGCCTTGCCTCAGGGATGGTGGGTTCTCAAGGCCTCTGAGGTGCTTTTATTGCTGTTTGTCCCTGACCAGATCCTTTCCTGATAAATACGACAGAGATCCCCTAATTGCTGTCCTGAGCAGTGGGAGCAAATGCTTTGTTGGCCTGATGGTTTTCCTCAGCCTTGAAGCTCAGGAGGCACGTGGGGGAAGGGTTGCTTTTAAACCGGGTTGGATTCATCCTCTTTCCCCCAAAACGTGCTTTAAAAACATATGAAACAATAAGTTGCAGCAGCCCCCCGCTTACTGCTTCTCTTCTGCTCCCTTTGGCTTTGCAATAGAGCAGTGATACTGGGGTATGTCGTGCTTGCAGCCCTAAAAATAAGTAATAACTGAGCCTTTCCTGGGATTTTGGAGGTGTGGTGGGGTGCTTGTTCTGCCTCTGCCTTGCTGTGTAACAAGGCAGATTAGATAGCTGTCTTGTGCCTCAGTTTCCCCGTGTAAAACCTGGCAGCTGCTGCCCTGGGGAGGTGGGAAGGCTGTACGGGAGCAGTGTTTAGACACGGAGGGGGCTTTCTGGCCTCTGTTTTGGGTTTATGGAAAGTGTCCCGGGGCAGGGAGGTCTGGACGCAGCCAGCACAGCGTTGGGGAATAAATATGATGGTGGTTTTCCTCGGGCTTGTTAATAGTTTAAGCTCTGCAGAAAGTAGCGGCTGTACTAAAGTCGAGCTTTAACCCTCGCTCCTGCCAGTGTCCATGTGGGAAGTGTTAATGGTAATTTCCTGGCTCTCAATATCATTATTTTGCCTTGCTCAGTCCTGGGTGGGTTTGCGACCACCCTGGTTCTATAAGGTAAAAATGGGACCAGGATGCTGCGGGAGCAGAGGACCTGCGGTCTTACTCCTTCAGCCAGACTTTTCTCCCTGTTAGGCTCGTGCAGATCAGCTGCAGCTCTGTTCAGCTTAACTGGGGATTAGCATTGGCATAGATGTGAGCGGCGCTGAGCCCGCTGTGTCCAGTGGCGTTGGCGTTGGTACAGATGTTTAATCGCGGCACCTGCAGCTGTGCGGCGATGGAAATGGTAATCCCTGCTGTCACTGCTGCTTGTTCCGACCACGGCTGGGCTGGGGCGTGCGGGAGCCTTCGTCGCGCTTGTCGGTGGGCCGTAAATCTGGGGTGTATTAAAATTCAGGACTTGTCACCTGAATTTTGGTACTGGGGAGCGTTGGGAGCTGGTGGCGGAAGGCCCACTCCTCTCCTAGTGTGTGTTAATCTGTCTTTTCAGAAGAAGATTTGTTGAGGATTACACGGGTGCAGGATGGGAGCCGGTGAGACAGAGATGTGTCAGGACAGTGGCTCTTGCCCTGCCCTCGCAGCAGGAACGCTTGCTGCCGTGTGGATGGCGCTGGGGGAGAATGGGAAAACACCCAGCTCCGTGAGCTTTGGAGAAAAGCCAGGGCTGCGCTGCGGGGTGTTGAGAGGGGAAAAGGCCGATCTCGTGGTCTGACGGTGAGGACCTGCTGTTCTGGTACGGCTGTTTCGGTGACAGCGGTGGGTGCTTTGCAGATGGCCGTGCTGACAGGCGTGTTGTGTCACAGTGAGATGTAGGGCTTGGCCAAGCTCTGGGAGCCCAGCGGCCGCAGTCAATGCTCAAGTTTTCCTGGGCCCCCAAGCAAGGAGCTCAGAGCTCACCAGTGGGTTATCATCTGCTGCTGCTTTGTCTCGCAGGTGGGGATGCTGGGGCTGGGAAGGGGGAAAGCCTCCCGGTGAGCTTGTGATGGAGCTGGGAGTGAGTCCTGGCTGTCCTCAGGAGTGCTTCCAACTCTCACCCACAAGGTACGGTGATATACTCCATTACAAGATATGTTCTTCAGGGTGGGCATGTGCTGATGGTTTCCATGGGCCTCAGATCACACCCTAGATCTTTAGGGTATTGCTAGGCATCTCAGACCTTCCCTGCTGCAAGATTAGGTGGAGTTTGATTTAATTAAAATAACTAAATAAATTTTTTTTTACTTCCTAAGCGTAGTGGAGGTGTGCTCGCCTGTGGTGGAGATGACACAGAAGGCATGTGCCGTGATCTGAGGGTGTCAGGCTGAAGCTCAGGCTCAGCTCTGCCCTCCGAGTGGTGTGTTTGCAGGTTGCCTTGGAAATCTGTGCTCGAACGGGTGGCGATCCAGCCTGCGACATGTGGACCTGCGTTGGGTCTGCTGTGTGCAGGCACTTGGGTGTCTTGGAGCTACGTGGTCTTTGAACCCTGCTTGCGAAGGCGGCCAAGGGCTGGTGGAGGACTGCAGGTGGCTGCAATACAGCAGCTTCAGTCTTAGTAATACTGAGTACTGGGGTTCTTTGAGGAAGGACAACATTTACGTGCCTGGCTGCGTGGGAACCTGCTTTATGCGTGTTGGAGCTGAAGAGCAGGCAGGCACCTATGATGCTTGTTTTAGGATAGTCATACCTCAGAATAAGCAAGAGATATTGCTCTAATGAGCTGTCATCGTAGGAGCAGCGTATTTCCTCCTCCCCCACGCCAGCCTGTAGAAACGTGATCTGAGCAAGCAGTAAAAAAAAAAAAGTGCCTTCAGCTTTGACGTAAGGAGCGATTGTTTGAATGCCTTAAGGTAGCAGGGACGTTCAGGCCAGCGTAAATGGGGCGATTTGGCTCGTGTGTATGACACTGGAAATTTAAAAATAAGTGAGCTAGGAAAACATAGTCTTGGATGTTTAACTACTGAAAATGTGCAGGGAGCAGAGAGGGCTTGGAAAAAAGCAGTGTGAGTCTGGAGCAGTCTGGGAGGACAATTACCAGTACTGGGAAGACACGACTGCTCAATGAGACCCCTGTTTAGCAGGGAGTCTGACTTCAGTGCCTGGGATGAAACCAGCTGAGTGGCTTCCTTGAGCCCCGCTGCACCCACGGGCAGGAGATGCTTTTGGCCCCTACGGAGCCTGTGGGATGGGTTTGCTGGGCGAAGGGCAGGTACCGTGTTGATGTTCAGTGTCCAGAGCCTGGGTAGCATCCAGGAGACATCCCAGAGAGCTGATGCCGGGGGTATGCCAAGATGTAACTTTGCATGATCTCTGGGTGGGTATTGTGAATCGTGGCAGCTCCACGGGCATGAGGATCTGACAGGAGGGAGGGGTGCCGTGCCGTGCCGTGCCATGCTGTGCCATGCCGCCCTGACGGTGACTGTGGTCACGACTATCTGGCTGGGACTATTACCCCTTAGATGCCTCTCCTCAGTCTGCTTCTTGCTACTGGAAGTTGATAAACAGCAAAGAGGTCCAAGAGGTTCCCCAGGGTTTTATTCCCTTCTCTTCCACAGCATGAGATCTGATTTTTCTGGGTTATTTATTATATAAGTACTGATTTTGTATGCCACCTCTGAGTCTTTGCAAGGACTGTAAAATCAGTATGTTTAGGATGATACAGGGTGAAAAAAAACACATACAGGGACTTAAATTTTGTCCAAGTTTTGATTGCTTTTTCCTCTGCCTGTGCTGAGAGGTGGGTGGGTTTCTGGAGCACTGTGAAAGATTCAGACTGCTCTAGGAAGGGGCTCAATGTGATTATCTTCATTTTACAGTTAGGGAAACAGCTCTGAATCTTGCCTGTGGTCGCAGAGCACACTATGGAAATAAACCCCAGTCTAGTGCTTTATTCACTATATATGTCTTCCTCTGTTATGCTGTTGCACTGGTATTAAATCTTAATTAAAAGAAGCTTCAAAGTTGCCAATCAGTAAAAGGAAAGGATTTGTAAGCCCCCAGTTTTCTTTCACAACTGTGTTGCTCTTCGTTAGGATTTTTCTCCTTCATTTCCTTTAGACAGCAAAAGTAATTGGGGTGACTTTGGTTTCTTTCCAGTTGGTTTCTTGGTACAGCCTTGTATTTAAGCATAAGCAAAATCAGTAGGATGCAAGTACCTGTGATGAACGGCAGGTCAGATTAAAAATTACCTAATTGTTTCTTCTGGCTTTAATCTCTCTGAACTAAATGTGTCTGAAGTTAATAGGATGGTTTGCCAAATAAAGCCCTACGTGACTCTTTTCTTTTTTTCCTCCCCTTAAGGGTCCCCTTAAATGTTTATATCAATTAGTTTTGTAAAACCATTTTACCAAGACTGAATCTAAATGCATGGCACTGTGCCCTTTACAAGTGTCGTAGGCACAAAGAGCATTAACCCCTTCTTGGGAGAACTGATGTATTCTTAACATACGGAAAATGTCCCATAAATGTGAGGCATCCTTTTAGACCTTTAAAAGCAGACAACTAAATAGTACATAGTAAGCATCATGACCAGGTATTCTTCTATGTCTTTCTTACATGTAGGTAGGTGTTAGGTGGTTTTTTTTCATTTGCTCATGCATTCATCCAACACTGCTGGAAGCTGAAATAAATCACGGTGATGTCAGTGGAAAAACTGGTGTCTAAGCCAGAGGCACATCGCAGCCTGCGTATCTAGTGCATACTGCCATATTGGCTTGCTATATCACATGAGTAGTTTAGATGCCCTTTGTGGAAAGCTAGTCTTCCATGGGTATTGCAGAACTTGCCAGGTACTGTGTTCATGCTGGCTAGCGTATCAGAATTACAGGGGCAAGGGCTTGCATCCGTGGCAGTGGATGGCTCTAGGTTAAACATTTTAATGCATAGGGTATCTGTTTCTTATTTATGTTGCATTATGCCAGTTTGTACCAGTAGCTATAGTGTCTGGCTGTCCGTTTCCAAGCATCCAGTGGTAACAGTGTGGTATAGAGATGCTCAGGTCTTGTTTCAAAGCTCCATCCCCAGCTGCTGGAGGTGTGCTGGCCCTTGTCTGTATTGGTGTTGCGTTACGTGGTCACTCTCAAGTTGCTAATGAAACCTGGAAAACCAACTTTTTTCTCCCCCCCCCCCCTTGTGTGTGTGGTGTGCTTAAAGTGGAATGAGCATTAATTGAGTGACTTAACGGATGCCCTGAAAAAATATTGCAAGCTCCCTAATTCAGAGAGTTCCTTTACATAAGTCTTCTCTTGCAAACTTGCCCGCAGTTGATGTTTCTTTGAAGAGCCTGTGATGACTCTTTATCTATAGATGGTTGAAGCATGTTCAGCTCTGCCTGGATGTCAGTGGTGTTCAGCACTTCATTTTCAAAGAGAATTTGTTAACACAAGTGTAGACTGAGAGATGAAAGGATCAGTGTTAAGTCTCGTTTGAGGCGGCGAGACGCCAGACAGGAAAAGAAGGATCTTGAGAGATATTTGATTTCTCTGGTCAGTTGTGGCAGAGGAGTCTTTCTCTGAGAGAGAAAGAGCTTTCTCTTGGTGTACCTAAGACATAAGCTAAGGAGATTGCCTGGGAAAACAGGATGGACAACTCTACCACAATAGCCACTGCTGTCCAGAGCACTCCTTGTTTCATCTCCTCCTTCATCTGGGTTGCTGTGCTGCAGCCTGTGGTGTTTAGACCCTGTCTGCCTCCATCGAGGAGCTGTACTGAACAGTGAAAGGTTTCACCGAGTAGTGAAAAGTGACAGCTGAACATGGAAATGGAGATATTAAACACGGCATTTCCCTCTTGGCTGTAGATGAGCTTGTCTGTCCTTTCCCGTCCATGCTGATGGGCCCTGCTTTCTTCCAGCCAGCTCTCCTGGCATGAGTCCTCTTTTGGGACATTTGTCCCAATCCCTTGTGCTTGTGTGTCTCATCTTTTAAAATCATTGGCGTTGCTTGATTCAAGTTCAGCAGGGCTGAGTTCTGCTGGACCGGTTCCTGCCATGAACTGTAAGCTTTCCTCCCTGCAGCTCTGGGATGCACCATGATGCTCAGCCTCCGGTTGCAACGGGTGCCCTGTTTTTCCTTTCTGAGTGTGATCATGCTAACTTTGAAAGGCAGCACCCTGCTTTACTAGCGACGAGCACTGACACCAGCAGTGAAAATTGAAGGCACCACTGGAAAGATAACTCAACCTAGCTCTCGTTCAAGCAAACTAAACACAGCCTGGCAATTTCAGGAGGTGCCAGGACACTAGCCCTCTGCCAAGAGCAAATTAAGACCATACTTCTGGCCATAACCTGCTGAACTAGGAAGTGCCAGACGTGAGCCGTGGTACTTTATAAGCAAATACTGAATGGGATGGATCCCTTAGTGGAGTGCTCGAGTTTGGCAGTCGGATGGAGAGAGCTCTGAAGCTGTCACCTTGGTGCCAGGTTATGAAGAATGTGGTTGAGGGCTCCTTGCCCATTTTTGTCTCCTGTATCTTTGCAGGAAGAAGGCCCCCATCTCTGGAGTGGTTTAGCACCTTCCAGCAGCCTTTCATACTGCTTTTAATTTTTACATGCTGCTCTTGCAGATTTTTCTCCCAACTGTTTTCTCAAGTGTGTACTCTGATCTTTAAAAAGTATATATTTTTCTACTCTTATCAGCACATAATCAACAAGATTGCATGTATAGCAAAGTGAAACCAGCCCTGGGAGGGTACAGAGAGGTACGATTCAGTCCCAGGTGCACCTTTGTTCTCCGTCGGGCAGAAATATTGTCTAGCTCAGCCCAAGCAGAGCTCTCCAGAGAGCGTGATGCTGTTGGGATGTATCGATCTCTGGGCTGAACTCAGCATGTCTGTCCCCTTCTTGCTTGGTGCTGTGAGAGCAATAATAATAATTCTTAGGTTACTGCAATGCCTTGACTGAAGCGGTACCCAGAAAGGAGAGCGGCTTCTGGACCAGACCCTTAGACAGGGGCTGGTTTCGGCTTGTGGTCTGTGAAAGCTGTGGATTGCTGTGAAAGGCAAGTCAGAAAAGCTTAAACTTGCTGTTCAGGGACTTGGCCCACCTCTGCTGTGGTCTTATGTATGGAGAAAGATTGAAAATCATTTACTGAACAGAGCCACTTGCCCCAGAGTAATTAAAATTAATGTGCTTGGGGCGCAGAGAGGGGTTTGGAGGTCCTGGCTTGTCTGTCCCTCTCCCAGTGAGGATGCTCAGCCCTGCTCTGTGTAAAACTTGGCTAAGAGAAAGTTGGTCACCGAAAAAGCCACTGACAAAGAGCACACTTTATGATTTGGAGTTGGGAGCCAATTCACATCTTCAGGTGGATTTTTTTTGCCTTTTTGGACTTTGTGGAATCTAACCAAGTTGCCAGCCCTCCTGGTTCCCGAGGCACGTGGCTGTCCTGTGTTGTGCTGGTTGGGGAGCAGAAAGCTGATTCTAACAAAACTTCAGGGACCAGGACCTGCAGGTTTCCTGGGCATGCTGGCATCTGATCTGTGGGATGGCATGTGTTGGAGGCCAGCTGGATGGGAGCTGGGCCCGTGCTTTGGTTTGGCATTCGCCAGGTCCTGTGGTGTTTGTGAATTAATGCAGCCCCACAAGCTCTCCTGCCAGCCTGTGCCAGGGGAGCAGGTGCCATGCTGTCTCTGATTTTTTTTTTGTTGTTTTCCTTCTCTTTCCACTTTCCCTTATGTTCCATGTTTTTTCCCTTTGGTCTAATGTTTGTTTCAGAATTTGGACATCAGGCTGGCTGACGAACTCTGCGAATGTCACCAATGCTGGGTGTTTTGGGGGGCAAATCTGCCTCTGCAGCAGCCACCAAAAGGCCAGCTCTGCTAAATGAAAGGGGCAGGGGACCCTGGTGCTTGCTAGCTTCCCCTGGGAGAAAGACACCTTCGATGCTCTGGTTTGTCACTCCCGCTTTCATGAGAGCGAGCATGTCTAAGGCCAGCGTGGCTCTCCAGGCTCTTCCCCATGTTGGTACACATGGTGGGGCTGGTTTCAGCATCTGCCTTCTCCAAAATGTGGCAATTTCTCCATGCATCCTCCTGGAGGGCCAGGAGGGAGCTGGGCCAGTCTGGGAGGTGATGCTCTACCTCAGAGCAAGCAAAAAAAAAGTCAACATCCCTCTGGTGTGAGCTTCCCCGTGGTGTTTCGGGTGCTTCTGGGTACCGTGGCTGGTGCCCCAGCTTCCCTGCATCCTTGTTTCTGGCCGAGGCTGGGTGAGCTCCAGGGCAGGCGCTCTGCTCCAAGCTCGGCTAGGGCCAGGCTGTTACACAGCCACCTTCATGTGCAATCACCATCCAGCGTCCTCTGCTTCCAGCCAGGCAACTCCTGTGCTGGGCCTTGCTCCTCTTTTTATAAAAGGCTGTGAATTGCAGTCCTTGGTATGCAGGGAGGAGCCGGGAGGAGTGGGAAAGCTGCCTCTGGCAGGAGGAGAGCTTTATTGCACCCGCTGAAATGTCACGTTGGTGAAACCGCCGCGGGCGATGGCGTTCGAGTGATTTGGTGGACGTTTGTAGCCAGAGTCCATCTCTCCACAGAAACCAGACATCACGTGGCTCTCGCCTCACGCTGGAAGCTGTCACTGTCGCTAATATGACACATCAGAGATGAGATGCTGCTTCTCATTAGCATCAGGGGGTAAAGGGCATCCTCCAGAGGATTTGGCGTGGTGGCTGCCGCATCATTAACACAGGCGGCCAGCGGCAGCTCTTGGCCTTTCATTTGCTTTATATCATCTAGTCTGATAAAAGATCTGGATGCTTGGAATAATTGTTGGTAATGGCTAACGAGGAATTGTCAGGCATGTGATTGCCACGTCTTTTATCTGCGCAGCAGTGTGGCAGACTTGCAGCCTGGTGCCGCGGCAGTATATATTTGTATTTTGCCAACACCTGCGCACCTCAACCTGCGTTGCCTGGGGTGATGGATGAGCATGGAGTGTGTCCTCAAGTTTAATAACTTAAAGGCCAAAGCGCTCAGAGTCTCATGTATATCGATATTTCTTTTTTCTTAATTAGCATTTACAATTATTCTTCCCTAGTGCCTGCTTTTAAGACAGGCTCACCGGGAAGCCTGCCGTGTTTTGTTAGCCCTGGGGTGTGTTTTTAAGCAAATGGCTGGATAAGCTACTCCATGAGGAGAGGAGGCCAATGGTTGTTTTCTTCCTTCTTTTCTGTTCCCTAGAAATTGGCAGCTGAATGCCAGAGTGCAGGCTATCCGGGGACCCTCATCCCGTACAAATGCGATCTCTCCAACGAAGAGGAGATCCTGTCGATGTTCTCTGCCATCAAGACCCTTCATCAAGGAGTTGATGTCTGCATCAACAACGCAGGGCTGGCTCGCCCGGAGCCCCTGCTCTCGGGGAAAACGGAGGGCTGGCGGACAATGATAGACGTGAGTAGTGCCACTGGGAGAGGGGGAACTGTGCTAGATTTTTATTTCTTCTGGCCACCAGCAGCATTGTCCCCATCTACTTATTTCACATGTGCAGAGCTGAGGACCTGCTTCCCATCTGGCTCTGACATGGCCTGGGTTTGCTGATTGGGAAGTGGAAAGACATCATGCACTGCTGATGCCTTCAGCTTG
This sequence comes from Haliaeetus albicilla, assembly GCF_947461875.1. Lineage (NCBI taxonomy): Eukaryota > Metazoa > Chordata > Aves > Accipitriformes > Accipitridae > Haliaeetus > Haliaeetus albicilla. Next base: position 2,756,572 of record NC_091491.1, on the reverse strand, counting down.
GAGTATGAAAACACTCAATACCTTCAGCAGCACTTTTTCCTTTAGCTCTATGGCTTTCTAGAGGGTGATGAGCCTCACTTTTTTTTTTTTCTTCAGTAAAATAGGAAATTGAATGCCAAGCACTGGCTTTTGTAGCTAATCCTGTTAGTTGTAGCAGTGGGTTGTAAAATGGGCAGATTCTTTTTAGCTTAAAAAGCTGTAATGCTTTTTGTCTTTATAGCTTAATTTTCTGCCCATAATCTGGTTAGAGCTGGATATGAATGAGGCAATTTCGTATGCTGAACTGGGAGTTTGTGCAAATGGTCCATGCCATTTACTAGCAGCGCTTCTCCCTGGGTCTTGCTGCCCTGAGGTGCTGCTGTGCATCTTTTTGGGACTTCACCATCTTTTGTCATTATGTGATGGCCCTTTTCTGCACATAGCAGTGGTAGCCACAGCTCTGGGACCCCAGGCCAGTTTGCGTGCCCTGGCAACAGCCCTTTTGTACTGGCCTTCCTGCAGCTCTGGCCGGTGAGATGCTGAAACAGGAGCTTTTCACGAAGGTGATTTTCCCCTCCTGTACTTCTGCGTGTGAAAGCGTTATCTTCATAGGAACAGGAGTCAAACTCATGGCTTTGAGTAAGTCTTGTAGCACCTCCAGCAGCTATGGGAGCTTGTCCTAGTGAAGGAAAAGACATGTCTATTTGAAAAGCTGCTCGAAGCTGTAGGCTTGGGGCCTCTACATCTGACAGCGGAGGCAGACAGGATCTGTGGGCTCCTGTGGCAGCTGGTGTCTGTTCATCCAGCAGTAGTTTCAGGGACTGTGTAAAGCAAAACAGAGAGGCACATCGAGGCCTCAGACTCCTGCTGCCAGGGCAAGAACTGCCGTATCCTGGCTAATTAAGTTCTTGTTAGGATTTTGGCCGGTCTGCTGGCTGCTGCGACTGCAGCCAAAGCGAGCTCAGCTCAGCTTTGTCTGCCCAGCCAGGCTTTTGTGGGTTGCCCAGCCTGGGTCACTGCACAGCCGCATCTTCCCGTCGCTGGTTGCCATGGAGTCTTTAAATAAAATTAAGTGAAGTGTAGCTGAGGCTGAGCTGGTATAAAGCAGGGCACTTCCCAGCGTTGTCTCGCTGCAAGCCTGGCCCTGTGGGTCGCCTGCGCCTTGTAAACTCCTTGTCCTCGTCACTGTGATCGCATCTTGTGTGGATGCCTCTGTGGATGCTGCGTGTCCCTCGTGCTCGTTTGTCTTTGTTCTTCTGACCTTTTGTTCTTTGTAGGGTGGGCAGGCAGGGGACACATGCATGGCTTTTGCCAGCTGAAGGCTCTTCCCCTCTCTGTGCTCCTTTCCCTGGCTGCTCAGCTGGGAGTGCTCTCTTTATCTCACCTTCCGCCACTTTTAGGGAGAAAAATTTTGGAACAGGGATTGTCCTGTGTGAAACACTCCAGTGTTGGTATTCACAGTGGCTCAAAGTTTGGGAGCCTGTGGTATCCCCCTCCTTGTGGGTGCTGCTGTGTGCACCCTTTGGAGCTGCTTCGGGATGACAGATGGGGTGGGAGGAGAGGCAAGGTGGTGGCTCTACAAGAGCAGCATTAGGAAACCAGGCTGGGGACATGTTTTATTCCCAGAGGTGATCTGTACGGCTATATCTGCTGTCATTGCTTGGCAAAAATGCTGTTGCAGCACTAGGAACAGACTGAGACACACCCAAGCTTTCTTCCTATACTGGCAGATTTTTTTCCTCTGACCAGCTTCCCAGCAGCTGGTGGGTTTGCTCTTGACTTGTGTGTAATTGAATAACACTTGTACCTTTAATGCAAAGGTGAAGCCCTGGGAAACTGTAGAGCCAAGTGCTTCACCCACCTCAGCCTAGGCAGCCTGACAAGCCTGGGCTTTGCTTTTTAGCCTGCTGGGAAGCAGTAGAAATAGCTCAGGGTTTTTCCTTTTGCTGTGTCCCCCCGTTTTGTGGCAGCAACCTCCCTGCTTGGGAATCCCGCTCTCCAAGCATGCCGTGGTTGTGCAAGCACCGGCGTGGCAGTGGGGTTTGAGGAGGGATCTGCAGTGACAGCTCTCCCCGCTGTGGCACGCCAGCCCCAGGGAAACACTCGCCAGGCCTATTTTTCCTCCATGCTCTGAAGCTCTCGGAGGGTCAGGACGGCGGAAGGTTGCCAGCACCTTTCATGGGCCACTGGGCTTTGCAGAGCTGAGCAGGAGCAGGGAGGCTTCTTCCAAAGGTCGCTTGGAGAAAGGTGTTAGAGAGCAGCACCGTTTGAGATGCTGTTGGAGAGTTTCAGTGTACTTCTGGGCTGCAAGACAGGAAAAGTTTCTGAACAGCCATTGATCTATCGATTTAGCAGGCATTAGGGCCTTAAATTAAAGGCATTTTTTTCTTTTTGGTAAATTGATTTTTGTTTCCATGCATTTTTTATGACTTTGAGGCTCTGTCTCCTTCCAGGCTCCCCTCTCAGTATACCTATTCCATAAAATCTCTTGCTATACATCTAACAGTCGAAAGCATGTTATCATTTACTTATTCCTCCTCTTTTTTAATGTTCCAGTTCCTTATTGTCTGGTATTTATTCCCAAGGGGGGAGCTGCTTCTCCCTGGGCTGCAGGAGTCGTATGTTAGGAATTGTGTCTCCGTTGTTTTACAGCAGCGCAGAGCCCAGCATTGCCAGTCAGTAAATTTGGTGTGTATGCAGGAGGGAGTGTGTTATTGCAGGCAGGTTCTAAGCCCATCATCTTTTGGTTTGCGGCTTCCCCCCTTTTCTCTCTACTTGTTTGTGAGGTTGTGCTTGACATGAGGCTGGAGCAAAGTCCTCCAGCCGTCCCTGATCCAAGCGGGAGTAGCCGGGGCTGGGTGCTGTGTACACACTGACTCCAGGCTCTGGGATTTGAACAGCTCCTTCATGTTTTACCTACTGAGCTTTACAGCCAGGAATTCAAGCTGAACTTTCCATTTGCACTGTTCAGGGCACAAAGGACTGCAGCACACATCCTCTCCCTCCTTTAGACACTAAATGGGTTTGACTCTTCTTGGCATTATTCATTGACCAGCAAGGCTCTGTTCTTCTTGCTTTTATATACCATCTGTGCAGAGATATGTTTTCCGTAACCTGCATTTTTATATATGCTTAGGAGCTGGGATACTCATTTTGATGCCTTAGAAAAGGCTGATTCTGGGAAGTGAGATGCTCAGTGCTTCCAGGAACAGGATCTTTTATGTTCTCCCAACCTGGCAATTGGAACTCATTAATTGCTAGAAAATGTGCCTTCATTGTTTCTGTTGCATTAGCGCACACACGCGGCAGTCACAGACCTGCTGCCTTGTGCAGCGTGCTGTGCAAAGGCAGAGCGCAGATGTGTTGGCCATCTTTGCTAAGGGACCTTTGAACCTTTTGTTCTTAAAATAGGAATGAGGCTGAAAAATGTCTTGCGTGGATATTTGTTAACAACAGCCTTTAGATTGTTTCTCAAAGCGATACAGCCCTAAACCTTGCTCATTTTCCAGGCACATTTTTAGGTTCCCAAGTGCCTTTTCCGTGTTTTGAAATGGGATTTCACCCAAAAATCCTGTGGGTGCTCTCGGGAAAAGGCAGCGAGGCAATCCCAGCTCAGTTGCCTTCCAGCCAGTTGTTTTGTTGTACCACGGTGTCTTACTGTACAGGCTCTGGACTTTCCCATGTGGCTGTTGATTAGTATCTTGCTTTGCCAGTAGTTGTCAAAATGTTGTAATTCTACCCACGCAAGGAAGCATTGCTCAGCATGAATCACAGCGTTGGAGCCTGTTCTCAGGCTTTAGGCTGATGTTACCCTCTAGCGGCCTACGGAGATGGAGTAGAATCAGGGAGTGACTGCACTAAAGATGTGGTGCCTGGTGGGTTCAGGGCGTCTTGGGGCAGGGAGGAAAGCAGGGATGTTGCTCGTCATGAAGGCTTTTTATACTAAAAGTTGCCCGTATCCATATCTGAAAGGACTGGCTCCTCACTTGGTTAGTGTATCAGACTGGAGCGGGTTACTCCTGCTTTCCTTGACCACCTTACTGTAAAATCCAGAAGCCTTCCATGCCCTGCCTGCTCTGGGCTTTGCTCCAATGCTGAGGTGCTGCTTCTGCTGACATGTCTGCTAACTTTCTTCCTTGCACAGCCAAGGTAAATCTTCAACCTGGTGCTGGGGAATTATCTCTGTAGTTCCAGGTATGATCACTGAGATATCCGGCAGTGACTGTGTGCTCAACCAAAGTGCACTTGGATGAGGATGATGACTCAACTTGTGTTGCCTGGGTACCCCAAGATCAGATAAGCATGCTATTTATCTGTCGCCAAGACAAAAACTCACAAGCATGGCCTCTAGTAATGAATAGGAAATAATGACCGAGACAAAAGCAGTGACCGAAGATCCTTCAGCTGACCCCGCTCGTCCTTTGTGTGCTGCTCAGTAATTACATCTCCCAAATCCATCCCTTTCTGCCTCTTATTTTCTGGTCTCCAAACTAATGTTCCTCTCTTGCATGTCCTTTTGTGCTAGCAAGTCATAGTTAGCCTGCCCCATTCTTGTTTATAAGTTTCACAGCAATGATAGATAGCCAGCCCTCTTGTATCCTTTGCTCGCTGTCCACATGGCCTTGTTCCTGCTGCTCCTCCCATTTATAGTTGCACCTGACTTCTGATTCATCAGAAATTTAGTTCTTCCTGAATATTTAGTTGACAGTGGTGTTTTTAGACCTGTCTGGCCTGCTCATTTAGTTAGCAAAGTGACATGCCATTAGGTAGGACACCTGGCAGTGTGTCTTGCCTTGAAACGGTGTTACATCCTTTCTAGAGGGCTTCAGCGGACACCTTCTACCATTCAGCCACTTTTCCAAGTCTAAACCACTATAAACTTAAGCAGTTAGCACTGCTGCTGAGACAGCTTGCTCATCAGTCTTGCACACACCTCTGGGTGCTTTGTATTCTAGCTGGGGGAATTTCCATATCTCTGTCTTCCTGGAAACTTTGACTCTGTGTTTTATGGTCAGCAAATGCTCAAGGCATCTGCACATTAACGATGGCACATTGCAGAGGTGATATGACTGAGTTTAACCAAGCAACAGTGTGCTGGGCAGTTCTGGTCCAAAGAGCAAGAGCCTGGAAAGCTCTGGATCCTGTGCTAAAGGACTGGATAAGTTGCCATGTCCTTTCTTCCTTGGCTTATCCAGTTAGGGCTGAGGAAAATGTCAGTGGACAGGGTGACAGACTGGTGGCTTTCGTATCTGCGGGGTTACTTACCCGCTCTGGCCTTCCCCATGGCACAATGTGATCTTTGGCTTCATTTGTGCACGGGAGGCTCTTTGCTGGCTGTGTGGTTTGCAGTGCCTCTGAGTGCCTGGTGCTCTGACAGGTGATATCTGGGGATTTCCTCGTTAACTAACTGACCTAATTACCTGCTGTTAGTGTCCTGTCAGCTGCCCAAACACCAGTGTGCTCAGTGCTGTACAAAATAAACAACTTTGTCTCCTGGACAGAGTGCTGACTGTGGGGAAGTGGGTTCATTCTCCCTTACATTGCACTCTACCCTCACACTTGCCTGTAAAACAATTAAGTCCATTAATTTCTGGCAGAGGCCAAGGCTGTCTCACAAAACTGGGTATCTGTGCCTCCCCTGCCCAAACCCCTTGTGACTGCAGCCCTGAGCTTGGTCGCAGCGTGATGTGGCTTGTGCAGCAGGCGTGCAGTGTGCGTATGTGCATTTCCCTCTGTTGGCGTTTGCAGGAATTGCTGTGGGTTGGGGACTGGAACCTGCATCCGCAGCTTCGGGCGTGCAGGGGGCAAGTCAAAGGGTGCCAGGCAGGGCTGCTGGTCTTAGTTGCTTCTTCTTTTCTCTTCCCTCAGGTCAATGTGATGGCTGTGAGCATCTGCACCCGAGAGGCCTACCAGTCCATGAAAGAGAGAAACATCGATGATGGGCATATTATTAACATTAACAGGTATGCAGGGGGGAATGTGGGATCAGCCACGTGGGCCGCCTCCTCCCCACCTTGCAGTGAGGATTTAAGCAGTGGTGCTTTGACCTTGGAGTGGGCTGATGGTGCCCAAGAAGGGGTTTTCCAAGGATTGCAATGGTTGATTTTCAAACCACAGTTTTTTAACCTCTGCTGGTCTAAATGTAAGAAAGACTGAACCAGGGAGAAAAGGATAATGCCAACCACTTGCAATGGTGTAGGGCTGAAGATTGAAAGTTCTTGACCAGCTCCAGAAAACAGCTGTGTCGAGAGGAACCTCTGGTGGTGTGCGTTTCCTGAAGGAGAGGAGAATTCCTCACATAGCCACCATCTCAGTGTCTCTTTCTGTGTTCGTTACGGTGGTTTGAATATCCTGTTGGTTCCTTCTCGGGACTCTGCTTGCTCCCCCACCTCTCAGCTCTTTCCTTTCTGCTCTCTTCTCAGCATGAATGGCCACAGCGTCGTGCCACAGTCGGTGGTGCATTTTTACAGTGCCACCAAGTATGCAGTTACAGCCCTCACGGAGGGGCTGAGGCAAGAACTCAGAGAAGCAAAGACTCATATACGAGCTACAGTGAGTACCGTGGGCTCTCTTCTGGTGTCCTGCTTTTGTGGGTGGTAGAGAGCTGGCAGGCTTTATGGGGCAGAGGTTTTCCCTTTGGAAAACAGGCAAGGAAATGCAAAAATAGTGCTCAGCACACTGGGAATGTTCAAGTCCTATGGCCAACTGTCCCTGACCACCTCTCTTTCCCAGGCAGAGAGAGACAGGTGCAGAAGGCATGGCAGCAATGAGCTGTGTCAGGGAATAAACTTTTTGGGTGCACAAAGTGGGCAGTTCCTTGTTGGGGAGCGAGGGGGGCTCATGACAGCAGAGGGAGGCAGTCAGCTGGGCTGTTTGCTCTCATTCAGGACTTGAATCTCAGAAGTGAGGTGTCCAGACGTTAATTTGTATTGCAAGCTTTTCCATCATTTTCTCTGCTTCTCTGTCCCTTTGGGACATGAACAGGGAAGTACCCATCAGCGGTTTCCCAGAGGTACTTGCCACAACAGTCATTAAGGCCAAGTCTGCTGTCTTAAACTATTCCCCTAGAAAAAGGGTGGAGAGGGAGAACAATAGAAAGGGGACTGGGGTTTTTTTGGCCTTTTCAGTGCTAAAAAGTTTTCTCTCCTTTTCTTTTATTCTTTTATTGAAGGAGAATTACAAATCCTATTAGGATGTGCTCTGCTTTTTTCCAGTGTATATCTCCAGGACTGGTGGAAACGGGATTTGCTTTTAAACTTCATGATAATGACCCTGAGAGAGCTGCTGCAACATACGAGAGCATTCGGGTAGGACATGAAGAAATGGAAACAGAGGGAAGTGGCTCTGATTGTGGTTTTAACACTCTCTCTCCTGGCTAGTAGCATAAGGAACTAGTTCTGCAGAGTGCCCAGTGCTTTCCAAGATGTAATCAGCATCCCCAAAGTCTCAGCACTCAAACCTCAGATTTTGCGCTGATACTTATACGCTATGTAGATTTTTCGTTCAGTTTCCCACTCCCTATATTTTTCCTTTTATTCTGATGTTCCTGTAAATAAATATCAGTCAGCTTTGGCATTTGGCAGGCTATGACTTCTTTATTGAAGAGAAGATATGTAAGCAAACATGCCTACACAAGGAGAAATGTGAGAGCATGTTGTCTTGCAGATGGCTAGCACAAGATTTCTTGTGCTTTTCTGGGAATTTTTTATAAGGATGGCAATGCCTGACCTGGCAGAATTACTGTGCCAGTAATAAGATTATTCACAGCAAATGGAGAACTATCAGCACCAGACATGGCCTTTGTTAAATTTTTAATGGATTCTTTTTTTCCTGCTTGCTTGCATCTTTTTGACATGCCCCAGTGACACTGTCGAAACTCATTATTGATGGCTAGGAAAGGAGCAATCTTGTGGTTAACTTTGAGGTGCCCTTTGACTGAGAATCTCTTTCCTGTCTTTCCAGTGTCTCAAAGCTGAAGATATGGCTAACGCTGTCATATATGTCCTCAGTGCCCCACCTCACGTACAGGTAGGCTGTGGTTGGGTTGGAGGACTGCTGTGGGTGGCTGAAGGCAGAGTGGGTAATTGCTGCCCTGACATTTGCTAATCAGCGTTGCGGCCGCTGTGTCAGGTGTGTGCTTAGCAGAGCCTGGGCTGGGGATTAGCAGTGATCACGTTTGTTTACACTCCCTTATGGCAGCTATAGGATTGCGCCGCTTGGGCTGCTCGCAGCCCTGCGGATCCAGCAAAGGCTGCTCTGACCCCAGAGAAGGACTGCGCGAGGCAGGGGGAACAGGAGGGATATGGGCATGTTTTGCTCTTTTTTTGGATGGTGCCGTCTGAGACTTGCTGACAGTCTTGCAGCTGGGTGAGGTTCTGCCAGTTGTCGGATAACATGTTGGCCTGATCCTGCCAAGTGCTGTGCACCTCCCCAAGGGTGGTGTGAGGTGCTTGTGCTGCCAGTGGGACTTCCCTCCTGTGAAACAAGAAATAAGTGACCAGCTCTGAGCTGGAGCCAGGAGGAGGCAGAAGCAGTGTCAAAGTTTACTATATGCAACATAAAAGTTCCTGTTGCAAAAGCAAACTTTGATCATGAGGGGTTTAGCAGCCCCTTGAGTGAACTCTGCACCTCTGGAGCAAGATGTGGCCGTCTTGACATCGGATCAGTAGTGATAGCTGGCCTTCTTGTCTTAAGACGATAGAAAGTCCTGCCTGTGGCCAATCAAGCAGTGCTTCTGCTTGACCCGCTGTGAGCAGGACCAAACTAAAGACTTGAACCATGAGAGTTTATGTATAATCAGTGTCATCTTGCACTCTTTTCTGTGCATGTTTGTGCTTTTATTCCTTCCGCTAAAGGCAGAGCAGTCACATTCACCTTAATTTATTTTTAATATCTCGGTGAAGCAGGCTCATTTCTGGTCACGGAAACTTTCTTCATGTGCAGCTTGCCATTGTAATGGTGCAGCATGGCAGTGCCCAGTGCAGGATTTAAAATGGACTTCAGTGCTCCGGTAAAATCCTGTGTTGGTCTCTTCTAGATTGGAGATATACAGATGAGGCCCACGGAGCAGATATCATAGCAAATGAAGAGGACCATGAGCAGCACCGTGTATCCACTCCACTTCAAACCCTCTGGCAATTTAGGGTTTTGTCGGCTGGCTAGCAACATTTTAATCAAGTACCAAGGATCACGTTTGAAGAATTCTTTTTCTCTCCCTCTCTCTGAGCTGGTGCTGGTGCTGAGCCAGTTTAAAAAGAAATAGTAGTGGGTCTCTTTCTCCCCCACTCCTTTCTGAAACTGCTTAAGAGTAAAATGTATTTGAAAATAATGCAGGGAAGTGGTTTGTGGAAGATTGTTGTCTCCAGGCTGGTTTATTCTTCCTTTTGCTTTCTTTTCAAGGTTTGTTTGATCTTATTTGCTGATGCTGTGTCTGGACATAGGTGAAGTGGCACAAAATGTCTGCCAGCTTCAGTGTGCTTAGGGTTTGAGATTTTCAGTGGATGTCATGCATGAATCCATCTAAATTTTGGGTTTATTTTCATCACGTTGACTACTGATGGTAATGATGCATGTGATATTTTCTACTTCTTTTGTACTCCACTGCCCTAAACCCAGTGTACAATCTCACCCACCTCCCCAAACACTCCTTTCCCATTCACATGAATTATGCCTGCCAAGTTTGAGGAAGTATAAATGTGTGTGCTTGCTATTTCTCTTTCTTTCTAGGTAGGTAGGTAAATAGTTGGAGGAAAAGTACCTGTACTTCTGCAGGTTAGAATGATCACCTAAGTGGCATAGTTACAGTAAGAGTGAGTTGTTTGGTATTTTTAATAAAAACTAAATGTGTGCTGTCTTGTGATCACCTCTATCCTTGGTATCATCTCCCAGCACTCTTGATGTTTTTGTATGTGATATTTGCATGCATTGACACTTTTCTGGAAATATTGATCGGTCTTAGAAAGATGTATGGTGCTGTTTAAATGCTGGTGCTGATGAGTTGGAAATGTTGAAAGTTTGTTTATATGCAGAGATACAAACTCGGAGAGAGAGAGAGTGAAATGAACCATGCCGAAGCCGTCCAAAATGAAAAGATATTAGTAGGGGCATTTGCCTATGAAGCAGCAGGTAGAAGGTCTGGTTCAGATCTCATACTAGTTCTATGCTGGTGCAGCCCCATTGTTTTGCTCTGGATTTATTCGAACTTGAGGGAGAAGAGAATCAGCCTCAAAGCTGATACATGCAGAGCTGGAGACAACTTGAATTGTCTTAAGACTCTTGCAGTGTGGCAGAAACACGTCTGTGTGTAGTCTCTGCTGCAGAGTTATGGAGCTGTTAAAGTATATGTTGCCTTAAGATTGCAGACTCGCTCCTGCTGCACTCTGGACTTTCTGTAGTGTTTCAGAAGGCAAACCGTTGGTTTAGGTGGAGTAGGTATGGCCAGTTGATTGGAGCGGAGGATTGGGAGCCAGAGAAACTTGGGTTGGATTGTTTTGCTTACACCAGTATAGCTCTGTGGGAGTTCATCTGTGTTACACCACCATAAGGGAGACCAGCACTGGGCCACTACATCATGAGTTTCAACTCCCTGTAAAGCCTTGGGCAAGTCACTTTACCTCTCTGCCTCAGTTTCCCCATCTGTAAAATGGGGATAATAATACTTACCTACCTCACAGGGGTGTTGTGAGGACTCACAAACTTTTGTAAAGCACTTTGAATATGAGAAGCGCTATGTAAGTGCTGAGTGTTGATATGAAGTATTATTATTAATTAAATCTTGTGATACATAGAATTCCTTGTGCCAAAGGTGAGCTACTGTGGAAGGATACAAGGAGAAAACTGGTAAAATGTTCGTTTGTAATGGCAAAACAAATGCAATTTGCCCCTTTTTTTCCTCTTTATAAATACATGCTCATGGTGTGTTCTGTCCATTCCTCATCAGTCACCAGTTTCTACTGGCAAGTACACGTAGCCTCATCTCTGGATTTGGCTTTCTGACTTACTGTGAGTGACGTTCATGCCCTGTGGTGCAGTCTCGCACCACTGTAATGCACTGCCCTCTTCCACCTTGCTGAGGCGGTGGCTTTGTGTGGGTTCTTTGCACAGAGCTGGGTTTCACCCCCAGCATTGGGTTGGATAGTGTCCTGCAAGGAGCGGCCAGTCCAGGTCTGCTCGCAGCCAGCGATCCTCACTGCAGCAGAGAGCCTGCGCCAGCTGGAAAAGCTCTTCAGTCTCCATGCCACTGTGATCCTCAATTCGGAGGGACTTGGCTAAGGAAGGTTCAGGCACTACTGTGCTTTTTTATAATGTCCCTGTGATGTTCAGCTAGACTTGATATGAAAACTCCCAGTGTTTTCTGTAGGGTTTCTTTTGCAGGAGCCTGTTGAAATTCAGCAGATTTGCTGTGCAGTGTGTGCCATCTTTTTAAAGAGGAGATGGTTGCACTAGGAGTTGGAGGCCAAAAAAACAAGTTGGGAAATGAGGAACTTCTGAGCAGAAAAAATATGAGCAGGGATGTGGGTACCACTGGTGAAACATCTGAATTGGTGGCTGCAACTGTGTACAAAGTTAAGCAGATGTTGAAATGCATGGCTGAGGAGGGACCTAACTTAGCTTTCTGCTCTGCAAAAGGAGGCTTCAGAGAGAATTGCTTAAAATGCAAGGCCTTGAAAAAGGGCCAGTCTGGGTAGTTGCTCCCTGCAAATACAACCTGGCTGACCTGCAGCCCTGGAAGTTTGGGTTTTTCTTCCCCAAGAACATTTGTAACGTTTGCAAGTCTATAAAATAACCTTGAAATGATATCCAGTATATTTTTCCATTTCGGATGTGTTTTTAGGGGATAATTCCTGCTGCCCGTTAACTTCCCACGTGAAGCACGGCCTGTGGAGGGGTTTGTTGCGGGTTGTTTGGCCACTCTGCCTTGTGTAACCTGGTGGCACCTTGAGCCACCTTCCTGGGATGAGATGGGATTGGCAGCACGACTCTGAGGCATTTAAAACCCCCAAACAGGAGGGTGAACTGTGTAATTTATCAGTAGGTTTCTAATTGTGAACTGTAAAATAAAGAATAAAAAGAGAGGCACACTGTGGTTCTTTTGTTGTGTGTATGGTAGTTTTTGTGTTAAAACATACCATCCTTCTTACTGTTCACAGCTAAACCTTTCTTTTGTGAAGAGTTCAAACAGAAATGTGTGGTTTTGGTTCTTTGTGAGAAAAACTGTAATTGCTTTCTAGAGCAGAATAGCATCCAGTTGTTTCACGGATAACCTGTGGAGGTTGGACTCGCCCGTCCTTGTTCAAATGAAGCCGCACTCCACAGGGGTTCGCTGAAATCCCCAGGTAGGCTGCTGGGCATGGCTGGGTTTGACTAAACTATGCAAGGGATGAGCCGCTGCTGGTACTCGGACTTGGATATTGAACTCTTTAAGTCTCTCATGGTTGCCTCAAAGCAAGACAGATTACCGTCGTCATTAACTGAAGGCATTTTTTGTTCCCCAGTCCCCTTTCAGCTTGTCCAAGAGCAGAGGCACATTCCTGAGCTCAGGTTTGCTGTCATTGAAATACAAGTTTTTTGCAAGTAAGTAATGAATAGCTGAATTGGATTTGAGGCAGATATTTTGGATACCTTGTAAATAGGTAGAGAGCATTTGTAGAATTAAAACCATGGTTTTTTCCTATTCTTGTGCCTTTTTTTTTTTTTTGTCATATATAGTATATATCATCAGTTATGTTAACTTGTTTGCTGGAGGTACAGTAGTTTTATCTGGCAGATTATGTGATCTCAGGGGACTAGTCCCAGCTCTCATTTTTGGCGGGGGGAGGAACCACGAGCACAGTTGGCTCTGGTAAGCAGCAGGAAAAACATGGCTTTACTTGAGATCTGTGAACCTGCAAAAACAATTTCATTATATTTTTGAGGCCTGAGGTAAGTCATCAATGCTTCAGACTAACAGTATAGAAAAGGACTGAAAAAACTTCTGGTTCTCTCTGCAAAATCCTTTTAAAATAATATTGTTGTGGTTTGTCCCCCATGACACACCCACACAGGCACGTTTGACTGAGGGATAAACCCCTGGAAGCCCTAAACCTATTGCTGTGAATGACCTGGCTCTCTGTTTGCCTGTCCCCTTGTCTACCCATTTATGAAATTAAAATAATGCCTAATTATAAGAGCAGCATTTTGGTGTAAAGTTACAGGTTCGGAGTGAGTGCCCGATGCTCTCGGAGCCCTTTCTGTCCATGTCTGGAGAAGCATGTTGCCATTACGGTGCCTGGGCAGTAATTAATTAGGCTAGGACGTTACCCTCAGAACGTGCATTTCCAGCCGATGAGATGCTGTTTGGGCAGTTTCCATTGTCTGTGGGGTTTTACAGCCTGCCTGAGCCCATGTGGCCTTTGAGAACGAGGTCAGAGAGAAATCCCCACTCCCTGGGCTAACTGCAGTTCAGACACTCATTTTTTTAATATTAAAAATATCTGGGCTAGGCCAGGGTCAGGACTTCCCAAAGCGCTGGTGCTTTTGTTGCTGGACCTGGGTGGTTGTTTGGGCTGGGGTCTGTGGGATGCAGCCCCTCACCCCAGTCTTTGTGAGATGCCCTAATGAAGCGGTTAAAGGCTGTTTTCTGGTTAATTAAGGCCCTGTCAGTGGAGGCTGAGGAGGGAGGGTGTGTCGGCTCCCCTCTGGCTCGGGGCAGCACCAGCCTTGCCCTTTGCAGCCCTCACCAATGGGGTGACCCAGCTCAGCCTAGAGGTGTGGGGTCGAAGCCCCCCTTCTCCCTCACGGCTGCTGGGGGCCCGTCGTCGGGTTCTGGCTGGGGGGAGAGGCTTCAGTGCCCGGGAGTTGAGGCGAGGGGAGCTGAGGTGAGGCGAGGGGAGCTGAGGTGAGGGGTGACCGTTATAAGAGGCGGGAACGAGCCGGGCGCCGGCTCAGCTGCGCTCCCGCCCACCGCCAGGCGGCGCTGCCGCGCGGGGCGGAGCCCCCCCCCCCCCCCCCCCCGCTCGCTGGTGCCGTCGCGTGCCCGCCCGGAAGCGGGGCGACGCACGCGGGCGGTAGGAGCGGGGAGGCGGCGGGGGCCCACGCGTGTCCGCGGCGGCCGCTGCGACCGGCAATTCCTCCTGCTGTGCCGGGGAGTCCCTTCAACCCGCCCCGCACGTGTCCGTGCCCCCTGCCGCCCTCCCGGTTTTGCGGCCGGGCTGTCCCTGGAGTGGGTTCCCCCCCCCCCCCCCGCGTTTGTGTCCGTGGGGCGGTGCGGGGCCGCCTCCTGTCAGCTCAGCCGCGGCTTGAGGCCGCACCGCCTCCCGCGGGCAGGCCGCCGGCGCCTGCCCTGGCCTCTGTTGCGTGGAAAGGCCTTTAGGGGCAGCCATGGAGCGAGCGCTCAAGTCCAGCATCTGGAGGGCCGTGGGGCTGTCACCCGCGAAGTGCGGCCGTGGGTGGTGGGGGGTGAGATACCGCTCCGCTTGGGAGCAGCGGCCCCCGGCCTTGGGTGGGGATGAGGAAGGGCCACCCCGAGGCAGGAATGGCAGAGGTCAGCTTCCCCCACTGGCCCTCCCGGAGGTTTCTGGAGCGGTGGCAGGCTCCCGTACCTCCCACGAGGGCCTGGCCCCCCAGAGACGGCCACGGCCGTGGCACGTGTCGTATGAGAGAGGGCCCAGGCGGGCTGCAGCAGCCAACAGGGAGTTGTGGAGCTCGCAAGAGACTGACTTCTCGAGGGCGAGGAAGAGGCTGGAAGGAAAGCCTCTGTCCATCGAGAGGACTAAAGGCTCAGAGATCTTGTTTGGGATCGCGCCGTGTTCCCTGGCCCTCTCTCAGTCGAGAAGGGACCTGTTCAGGTTGTTCCTCAAGCAGAGCAGCGGCTCTCGGCGGCTTGTTATGAGCGAGTTTGTCCTTCAGGCCACGGCCCGGGGAGTCCCCGTGTATCACGTCAAAAGAAGAGAGCTGGATGCTCTTTGCAGAGGTGGGGTCCACCAGGGAGTTTGTTTGGAGGCCACTCCTCTCCATTTCAAGAGTTTGGAGGAAGCTGAAAAGCCTGATTTGGGGGATGAAGAGCGTCCGAACCGACAGCTGATTTGGCTCGTGTTGGAGCAGATCCAGGATCCCATGAACCTGGG
This sequence comes from Haliaeetus albicilla, assembly GCF_947461875.1. Classification (NCBI taxonomy): domain Eukaryota; kingdom Metazoa; phylum Chordata; class Aves; order Accipitriformes; family Accipitridae; genus Haliaeetus; species Haliaeetus albicilla. The sequence continues at coordinate 2,741,489 of NC_091491.1, read as the reverse complement.
GGCACTGCTGCGCTCTGCGTACTTCCTGGGGGTGGACAGAGTGGTGACAAGCCAGAGGAACAGGTATGGGGTTGGTTATCTGCTCCCTCAGCTTTTCTTTTTCTTTTCCTGCCGGCTCCCAGAGAGGTTTCTACCCTGCATTGCTTGACAGCTTCTTTAGAGGCCTTTCTGGGACTGAGCTTGAGAGCTGAATTTGGCTAGCTGCTGCTTTGCGTTGCGCTCTGCAGGGAGGCTGCGGGACGTGGTGTTCCAGGCTGGTAAGGAATCTCCCTGGGTACTTTTTGTTTTAACCTGTTTTGTGTTTCAGTTGTCCATCTGTGTACAAAACTGCTGTAACCTATTTCCTGGGTTAATTTCTGAGCCCTCTTATGCTCCATAGGAAAATATATCCGTATAGCGAGTGAGATCTTTAGTGGGCTAGTTGGAATTGGGTTGCAGAGGCAAGAGAAGGAAATACAGAAACAAAAATTCTCCTGGATTTCTTTTTTTGCTGTCATATTACACTTTTCCTTTCTTTTTTCCTTGCAGCTGCCCCTTAACTCCGACAGTGAGCAAAGCTAGCTCTGGAGCTATGGAAGTCTTCGATGTCTACAGCACAGATGATCTCCGGAGCTTTTTGAAGGTAGAACGATCCTTTTTTTTTTTTTTTTTTTTTTTTACTTTCAAGGAACCTCAAATATTGCATTTGTTGAACAGAGAGGAGTACAGGAAAAGGACTCAGTTATTTGCAGTGTCCTGTGCTCCTGCTCTGCATTCCTGTTTGCTGCCGGTGGTCTGTGCTGTCGGACCACCTCTGACAGGCGTGTACCCCATCCCATTCCATCGGGTGGGGTAACAGGTCTGAGTTGTGGGTCTTTTACTGGAAGATGGCGACAGCAGGATGACGCTGTGTCTATCTCCCATATTCAGGCTGCGAGCTTGGTAAGATGGGGTCTGTCTCCCTTTCTCCACATGGAGACCAGAGCTAGCGCTGCTGCCTGCAGCAGGTCTTGCCTGGCATCTGGCAGAGGCAGCATCCTGGGCCCCAGGCACATGATGGCAGCATTGGGCAGCCTTTGGAGCAGGGGAGAAAGGAGAAACCAGGGCTGGTGTGAGCTGCTGGGAATCTTTTTATGCTGTACCTATGCAGTGAGGTGAGATAGGGCCCTTGGCAGAACGTGCTGCCAAAGGAAAGGGAACGCACATGGAAAAACATGATTTAAACTGAAACAAACCCAGGGATGTTGCTTTGAATTGGCAGAGCGCATTCATCCCCTGTGGCAGCACCATGTGATTGCCCTGACTCCTCATAGAGGTCCCCTGTGCCCTGGCTGGGGACCAGCTGAATATTGTGTGCACGAGGAGTGGGGAGCTGCAGGCTCTCATCTGCCCTCCCCTGTTTGCGTGGGATCCCCTGGACCTGGGGGAGCAGTGGGGTTGGAGGTTTCAGCGTGGGGTGGGAGGGCAGAGGCTGCAGACCCTCCGGAGGCACCCGGTCTGCGCTCCCAGGGTCGCTGCGTGCCTGTGTCCCTTTGAGGAAGACCTCGTCGTAGTCTGGTGCGACTGCGAGGAGGGCGAGCAGAGGTAAGCCTGGGCTCTTCCCGCTTGGTGCTAGAAAACCCTCGTCCAGCCGTACAATAGGTCTGTGGCAGCTGGAGCTCTGGATGATGGTGAAATGAAAGATACATAAAATACATTGATATTTAATTGAAACAGCTGAAAGAATCACTTTGTTACTGTAAAGCTTGAATTATTAACATTTTGAGCCATTGCAGCAGTTCATTTAATTGGACCCAGATTCCCTGGCCTAACCCTTGGCACTGCCTGGCTGGTGTAAATTTGATATAACGTAATGTAAAAAGTGCCAGTTTCACAGGAAATGAAGCTGGCAAGAAGCAGCAGCTCTTTTATTGTTAAAATGGATTTCCAAGACAAATAATTAAGGCTCTTTTTACTAGGATGTGGAAGGGAAGGCTGGTTCTCTGGATGTGTGAGGTACTGAGTGTCAAGTGCCCTGCCTTTTGTATGAGCTGATTTTTGGCATCTGAGTTTGAAAACGTGCACTTGTGTTTGAAAAGTTGTGGGCTTCTGGTGGCTGAGCCTGCACTTGAGAACTTCCACTGCGTTGCTCTGTGGATTAGCCTTATGCTAATTTGTTTAACACTACTCTTTTTGTATGCTTTCCTGGCAAAAACCTTCCTAGAACTGTTGTATGGGGAAAAAAAAAAGCTTTTTAGTTGCTGTTTGTTTGCTTGCTGAACTGGAATAAACACCAGAAGGAAAATTACTTTTTTTTTTTTTTTTTTTTTTAAAGTTAATGCTTGTGAGCTGGTACTGGGAGGACTTTGGTGGTAAAAATTCAAGGGATGCCAAAAAAACCTAGAAAAGCCAGTCAGCTTAACTGAAAACATAAAAAAAAAAGCTGTGTTTGCATACATGACTTATTTTCTTTTTAAGCTTGAAAAGTAGGTGATTTTTTAACATTTGTTTCCTTTCCCTTTCTAGGCTAAAACTGCAGAAGGCTGGGAAGTCGTGGGAACGGTCAGCAAGCCAGAGGATGTGGAAAATGTTCCTGTCATCAGTTGCTTGGAATTTCGGTGGAATAAACCTGTCATTATAGTAATAGGTATTTCAGTTTACAGAGCTTTGGGCTTGGTGGAAGTGCATGTGTGAGGGAATGATCGGGGCGATGTTTCACTTGAAAGCTAGTTGCAGGTCTGTTACATTACATCACACTTTGGTCTGGAAAGGAAAAGCTGAGCAAGAAGGACTAGAATGATCTGGATGCAAATGAAATAGGCACCTAGAAGAAGAGGGGGAGCCGAGAAGCCTCCCAGTAGGAGCTGCAAGAACAAACCAGTTTGTGTAGATGAACAGGGAGTTTAGTAGCTGGAGAGGGTCTGGATGGCAATTTTCAGTGGCAGGACAGGTCTGGGTCAGTGTAGCCACAGTGTGTATTTTTGCATTGTGTTCTGCGGTGCTTTTTATCCTGTCCTAGAGCCCCAAACCTGGATTTTCTGTGTTGACAAACCACAAACCTGAATGAGAGACCCAAGAGGTATGTGCTTGCTCTTGCTGTGCTGAGGTTGTAATGGTGAGCTGTGCCGAGGTTGTAATGGTGAGCTGTGCCATGTCTTTGCTCTGTCATGTTTCCCCTTAAAAAAACCCAGGAGTATATCTCTGTGCCCAGGTCTGGAAAGAAGCATGAGGAGCTGTTGCTGGGGATGACCTGAACACAAAGTTGGGCTTTGTGGCACGGAGACCAGTCAGCGGCTGCTTTTGTACACCTAGGAGAAGGCAGGGGCTGTTGGCTGCTGCGGTACCAGCAGGAGGAGCAGGCGTAACCTCCTCCCTGCCAGACCTGCGCACTGTTTGAGCAATGGGTGCCGCTTTCCTGAGCACCTAAACTGGGTGATTCCTACAGGGCCCTCTGCTTCTGCCCCCTCTTTGTGTGGAGGATACTGGAAAAGGATGCTGTCTTTCGTAGGCAGAGTTTGGGGTTGTGCAGCCTCCCAGAAGGTGAAGAGAAGGGGAGTAACAGCCTCGTGGCAGCTAGAGAAAGAAATTCACGCAGGAGTGCTGCTCTAGGCACCCTTGTGCGGCCATGCTGTAGCTCCCCACTTTGTGTCACCTGGCACAAGAGCTGGTTTGAGCTTTCACACTTGGAAGTAGTGTCATGCTGGCGATGAGCCATCAAGGGGCTGTAATCCTGTCCCGTGCTGTGGTTTTCTTGGCTCAGAAGACATTCCTTTAATTAAAATGTTTATTGAACTCCGAGAAATACTGACAAGACAACGTCGCAAATCTGGCATCTCTGCAAGATGTGTGGAGCTATATTATAAAGGGAGTAGGGAGGCTGGCAGCACTGCTGATGGACCACAAAGAAATGCATCCCAGAAACGACGACAACACCAGGAGAAAGGAAGGGGGTGAAAGCGGCAGTGGTGTCGTTACCTTGAATTATGAGAGATTTCTCCAGGAAAAAGTCCAAATATCCTTTTGTCAAGGGAGATTGGAGGCTGATTGGTAGATGCATGAGGAGAGCTCCCGGACCTTGCAGCAGTAATGATTTCAACTCTCTGCTGAGCACTAACTCTTCGCTGAAAAGAAAATTGAACATTACAGTCGTCTGATGCTGAGGTTGTTTGAAGAAACGTCCTAGATCTGAATATGTAGCGTACCTGCAGCTGCAGAGAGCAGCAGAGATAATTTAGCATGGTAGTGAGCTTCCTAGCCTTGCACAGATTGTCTTGTAAGTTAAGCATTTGCAGACTTGAATTCACCCTCCTGGCATCCTCGCTGGCTTGGCAGAGAGTGATTTGGACAGTCCAGCTTAATCTTGTCGGCACTGGAATCATTGCCGAAGGTGACAGGCAGTCTGGCTGCCCTGAAGACTGGGAGCCTTGTGCGAACAGGAACAGATTGGGAGCAGTTAGATGTCTGAGCAAGAAGAGTTTCTGGGTAATTTGTTCTTCTTACACATGCAGTCTTTAGCTTGGGGTTTAAGGCTATTCATGGAATTGGTGGTTTTATCAAGATGCTCATTTTGCATATTTCTCTGAACTGTCAGCATGGCTGCTTCTGCCTGGATTTGAACTTACTGCACTGGAAACTGCAGTTGGTACAGTGGTGTTAACTGTAAACGGGGCAGGAAACCTGTTTTTTATCATTTCAGCCAAGCTCTAACTCTGGTCTTTGAGGCCTGTCAGTGAGGGACAAAGCGAAGAGATGGAAGTCAAAGATCTGAAGTGGGAAGTGTTTTGTTCACCAGTATAAACTAGGATTTAATCTGATTCAGTCAATACTCCCTCCCTTGTGTCACACTCTGTGCAAGTCTTTTTGCCCTGAATTTATGGTTCCTAATTATTTTAAGCAGCCAGAGCCATAAAAAGCTTTGTAAAAGCTGGAAGCAAAATTGCTGCCTTTATTAGGAATCGTAAGACCCTTATCAGGGAGAGGAGAGGATTGCTCCAGGAGCTATTGCACCTCTGGCAATAGCTGCTGTCCCAGTTGGAGAGTCCCACGAGAGTGTGGTTTGAGAGGCTCAGGAGGCAAATTCAACTGTAACTTGTAAAACTTTTCTGTGTTGAATCAGGAAAAAGTAGGATAATACAATCTTTTTTTTCTTGAAGCATCCCCAGAGAGCCACAGTCTAGTGATGAAGAGGCAGGCTGGACCGTGGGATGCCTGGCTTTGATTCCTTGTGTCACCCGGGCTTCCCCTGTGACCTTGGATAACTCACCCAGGCCTTGTCTGCACTGCTAGCTTGCAGCAGGAGGAAAATAATGGTTAGGATGGGATTTCGTTTTTCTTAAGGTTTGTTTACCCCAGCCAAAGGATGCTTTTGCCTGTATGGCTTATTTCTTGTGGGATGGTGAGGCAAGATGCATTACCCAAAGCATTCTTTTCCTTACACAAAATGCATCTTGCCAGTTAGATCAGGCCAGCAAAACATGAGACTGGGCCTCAAGTTTCCAGTCTGTGAAATGGGAATAACAACACTTTCCTACCCTGTGCAGTCAGAGGGGTGTCACACAGATCAATACACAGGGATGGGGCAGGGGAGCTGCTGGGGAGGTGCTGTAGGTAGGCAACAGGGGAAGAATTTCGTTGCAACTTAGCCGAGCAAGGAGCTTGTTTGCCTTACAGAGGAATGAGTCTCCAGAGCCATAAAAGTGCCAAAAGCATCCGTGTATGGTGTTAAAACTTCAGGTAAGTGTCTACATTTAGGTGAGCTGAGCGAGGCCTTGGTGACAGCACTGGTCACACAGGCAGAGGCGCAGAAGCCCTTGGTAGGCAGCGTGTGCCCCACCAGTGCTATCCCAGGACGAGTCTGGGGTTCAGCTGGAGTCGGGGTATGGCTGTTGAAGGGGAACGTTCCAGCATGCTGAGCCTGTTTTGTCAGAGGGTGAGCACGTCTTTGAAATGAGCTGGCTATTCTTGCAGCCGTGTAGCTGTCTGTGTAGCTCTAAATAATGAATGTGGAAGAATTCTTTGGGGAGCCGAGCGGGCTGGGAGGTCTGTGGTCTTCTGCATTTTCACTTGTCTGCACGCAGGATTGTTTAAAGCCTCTCCCTTTCCATTTCCCTTTGTGACAGTGTGAGTCAAACAACTACTAATGACCTGGGATAGATTTCAACTCTGTTTCACCAGTGTATCAGCCCAAACATATCAGGGCTGTTGGATGGTTTAACAACTAATCAATTGAAGCCTCTGGTTAAACTGTCTGCATTCACAAGTTGCACCCAGCTGGTGGTACTGTGTGCTGAAAAGGCTGAACCCGTCAGTATCAATAGGGATGTGGGATTTGCTGGACCAGATCAGGCCTGTGGCCTCTTGTCTGCCTTGTCCCTCTGGCAGCAGCCTGCGCACGTGGGCAGCTGTCTGCTGGCACGGTGGCTACTTGCGCAGGGGATCTTTGCGCTCGGACTACAAGGCTCTGCGCTTTACGCTGTGCTTGCAGGCGTGTTGCACAGGTATTCCTCAAAAATGCCTCAGATATTGGAGAACAGAGCTGGGGAGGCTGGAGTGAGCCAGGAAGGGAAGGCAGGTAAGGTGCCCATCTTGCTTCTGGTAGTTCTTGGCTGTTGCTGCATGGGAGCTGGTGAAGTTGCTGGTGAGCTTAGGGGCAAGGGTGTAGTTGTGACAGAGCACTAGTAATAACTGTACTCAGGAGGGGGGGAAAAGGGACGTGGCAGCGGCTGTGAGCTGACCTGAGCAGTGTCTTTCTTCTGCAGGTAGTGAAGGTGACGGACTTTCCCTGGAGACGCAGCTCTTGTGCCATCGGATGCTGGCCATACCCCCTGGCAGAGCGCTTCACCCTGGGATCGAGTCGCTGAACGTCTCTGTTGCTACTGGTAAAAACAGTTCTGAGCGCAAAGGCATCATGGTCCAAATTTCTGTATTTAAAAATCAAAAAAACATCCAAGCCTGCAGAATTATTGTCTTGTGGTTTAAAAAAAGATAGGTTTTAATTTATTTATTTATTTTTACTTTCCTTCAGGTATTCTCCTGCACTCCATCTGCAGCCAAAAGCTGAGGCACGGTGATTGAATTTTTTTTTTTTTTGGCGGGGAAAGCTGTTCAGCATTTCGTGGCTGTGCTCTGTTGGTGTGGATATGGAAGTGCTGTTTCCAGGGTCTTCACCATTGCTGCAAGTTACGCGAGAGCCCCGCTGACCTGAGCTACATCTTGGCTGACTTGCGATACCACCAGAACCCTGGCTTAACGCTGAAGTCAGACACCTGCGTGTACTGGGTAACACCTCCCACCGGCAGCTTGGAGGAGCAGCTGCAAGGAACAGAGACAAAGCTAGGTTTTAAAAACATACAGCCAAATCCTTCAGTTCTTGCAGTAAAATACCTGGTGATAGCTGCAAGCATTGTGCTTTTTTGCATGGGGGACTTTGTATGTCGCTCGTGCTGTGGAGAGAATTTGGGCTGTAGATGAGAGTGCGTGCTTGGCTGGTGCTCCCGCTGAGAGCAGCCATGCCCTGTGCCCACGCTGTGTCCCATGCCCGAGCCCACCGCCCCCTTAGCAGCCGAGAGGGTGCTGGTGAGAGCCAGGTATGATTTGGGACTACTCGGTAGCAATTTCTTCACGACGAGGCGGTTTCTCTGTTATGTATTGCTGCTTGAATGTCTGAAAACACACCGTGTTGTATTTAGTTATGAACTGGGTCTGCAGCCCTGCCAAAGGATGGACGTGAGCTGTTCGAAAACAGCTGTAGTGGGGAAAAACGCAGCCCATTGAAATAAAGCCTCTGTAAGATTGGTTGTAGACTCAAATCAATCCTTTGCGTGTCATATATAAATCCAGAACGTGATTAGTGGAACAGAGCGCTTCCTTCAGGTGGGAAGGGGAATCAGGAGCTTGTTCTCTTCTTCTGGGGAAGTTTCCTTTCCATGGTGAGGCTGATCCTACTGGATGCTGAGCTGCCCCAGCACCACCATCCCCACTGATGGTATGGGGGGGAGGGGTGAGGGTGGCTTCATTTGCAAATATCCTGGTTGAAAACCAGGCTGGCTAAATTATTGAGAACCAAATGAATGTTATCACTTAGCACCTTAATTATTTTATTTAGCTACTGTGGCCCTTTGCATAGGATTCCTCATTAACACTTAATTTACAGTGCCCTTTAGGGATAATTTCAAACAATTCAGCTTAGTCTCCCCCCTTCCCCCCTTCCAAATGAACAAGTAAATCACTCAGAGTGACTAATTAGGACTTTCCTTTGAGCTAAATGAAGTCTGTAAACCGGTCCGTGGATGTGGAGGTTTTTCACGTGGGTCTCTGGGAGGGCCTGGCCGGTGGGTGCTGTGGTGGTGGGTGGCTGCGGGGCTGGGGACGCCCCAGGTGCCCGGGATGGGGGACAGGACAGGACATGGAGCTCTTGAAAGGCGTCGAGTACTCGCTTCTGTGGCTGCGATGGAGAGGGTGCCTGGCGCGGTGGCATGTATCCTGAGCTGTGGCTGCCCCTTCGCCCTCTCCGGTGGAAAAGGACAAAACCCAAATCCCTCCGAAACGATGGTTGTTATGCAAGCAGGGCTTTGTTGCCCGAGTCTGAAGGGGAGCTGGTCACTGCGTAGAGGTGAACTGGTGCATTGCTGGGGTGACAGCTCTTGCGTTTTGTGGGCTGAATGTGTCTTTTTTTTCCACCCCCTGCTTAATGCTGAAATAAAAAGGCTCAGGGCCCGGGAGGCTGCAGGCCAGCCCCACCACCAGCCCTGCTCACGCAGCCGTGGGTGCCCCAGCAGAGGGTGCCCGTGGCTCAGATTTGCTCATTTTTTGGAGGAAAGAATCAGCATTTGGGGCTAACCGAATCCTTCCTTTCGAGCAGCAGGGATGAGGATAAAGCTGTTTCTTTATTCTTGACCTATAGGTAAGTATGTATATCTCCGATTTCATAGGAACGGCAGTTTCTCTTTTTTTCTTTTTTTTTAATCTGAGCAGTACTTTAATAGAGCATGCATTTCACTGGCTTTGCGTGTTTGGGAAAGCTGGGTGCTGCCAGGCTGTGCTTAGCCATGCCGGCTCACCCCCTCTAATGAGGAGGCAGGTGAGTAACGATGGAGCAGTTACTTTACTTCTGGAAGGCTTCCAAAAAGCTTTGAAACCTCGGTGCCCGCAGCGGCTCTGCCGATGGGGTGAGTGAGGTAGGCTGAAGTTCCCACAGTCACTCGTCCCGTCAGTCCAGCAGCTATCGTGACTCCCCTGCAAATTTCCCCGTACAGCTGTTGTATCCATGGAGCACCTTGACTTGGCACTGGAGTATCAGACAAGGTTTATTGGGAGTTGCATGAGGCTTGAATTTTAAGAGATGGGAATTTGAGCACGTAACTAGGGCTGCAGCTCAGACTTTTTTGCTTGAGAGCTGCAATACAGGCTTTTGTGAGTGCAGTAAATCCCACTCCAGATGGCTCTGCTGTTTGCATTTAGCCGTTTCCCTTGTTGGTAAGTTTTGGCCCCGCTTTGTTTCACCGGGATGCCCCCTGCCATCGCCCGGCTGGCTTTGCATGTATCTGCCGCAGCTGATGCTTTCTCCTTCAGCCCCAGCTCCATCCTGCTCTGGGCTGAGACCCGCGAGGAGCACAGGGACCTGTGCACTCTCACACCTTTGGAGATGGAGCTTTGTGCTGTGCGATTTGCCCCTGATCTAATAAATGTGATCCATTAATTGGATCATTGCCTGCTTCTCCAGTTAATTTCCTGGATATTTTTAAATGTTAAAAGGTAGTTTTTATAGTCTTTCATTATTTTTAGCCTTAAGCTTGACTGTAATCGTCCCTGTAATGTAACTGTAAAAAACTCCCAGCTTTATATCATAAAGGAGGACATTAATTGTCATTTTTTGTGTACATCAGCAAGATCAAAACATGCTTCCTGATTACTTCTGTTTGTACATACAGTCTCTTTGATATTTAGATATGAATAAAGAGTGTGTGTGTGTAATTTGAAAGTCAGTTCTTCCCTCTCTGCTGCTTGTCATGGATTCCTTCAGAGGCTTATTTATGAAATTGATTTTAAAATTTAGTAATTGCCCTTCCAAAATGATTTCTCAATAATCAAAGTGTCTCTAAGCACAGTGGCAAAATATTTGTCCTCCTTGGTTAGAAGATGCGCTCCCCGCCTCAGCCTTTTTATCCTCAGACAAGGACAAACACAGATCTTTTCATCCCCCAAAACCCACTCCAGGGAGAACCCGCTGCGAGAGAAGCTCAGCTCGTGCCCCAGATTTTGCTTTTGCGCGCAGATTATCAACGCGACCGAAAAAAATCCCATTCCATCAAATCCATCGCTGGGTCCCAATGGGGTTTCCTGAGGCTGGAAGGGCTTTGGGACAGAGAACACCTTTGTCTTCGCAAAACCCGAGATGGTGCCACGGCTGAAGGGAACAACGTGGGATGCTGCTGGGCTGGGGCAGGAGCGGCCGGCGCTGGAAACGCCGCCCACGGGGAACCTTCCTCGCCGGCGGTGGGGAATCCTCCGCCGTGCCGCAGCCCCAATCTGAGTTTGTAAATGTAATCAACCTTGAGGTCTTGTTACTTCCACAGGTGCAATTAACATTACCATCTGCTAATCCGTGATTAACGATGTTTACAAATATGCTACAACATGTTAAAATGTGCCGGCGCTCTTCCCCTTTTTTCCCTGCCTCTCCCTGTTTCGGCGCGGGAGCTGTGCCGCCGGCAGCGGCACGGGAGGGCTTTCCCAGCGGAGGGCTCCCCGTACCCCACCGTTAATTCGCAGACATTTTGTTTTCATTATTTAAAAGTGCTGTTAAACTCCAAACCAGCTGTAGGAATGACAAGTTCAAATCGGAAGGTCAGTGCTGCTAAATGGGATTTAATTGCACGGGGGTTGAGGTACAAACTGATGAATCTGAATAATAAAACTTTGTGGGGAGCGACATATGGTGCAGTTTCAAGTAAATTTTTATTGATCATCCCACAACTCATGTGTTAATGGGATGGCAGTCTTTGCTTCGGGTTTGATATTGATGTGGAGTTTTAATAATGTCACACAGGAATATTGTGGAGGGGTTTATAATTTAAAAAAAAAAAGAGTGTTTTCTATTAACTGCCTTTTTCTTTTTAACAGAGAGAGGAATACATTATAGCGCTACTGTATGTCCTCCAGATCTAGGTTACATGTAATTGCTCGGTAATTGGTAGAACCATGTAAAAGCCATGGTATTTGCCAGTAAACCCTCCTAAGTTACCATGAAATTGAAGTGTGATATTTATTCTCTACAAAACTTGCTACCCAAATATCGCGTACGATCAGGTTTGGTCACCGCAGAGGCGTTTCTGCAGTGGCTGTGCCATGTGTGACGCCTGCCCGGCTCGGATTTTGTACCAGTATCATCTGGGGGGGTCTGACTGGGAGGTTAAGGGCTTATTTTGCTTCAGGGGAAGATGCCTGAACTTCCCTTGGGCTTCAGTCTCAGGATTATTAAAGGTATTTTGAGGCCCAACTCAAAATGATGGAAGTTTGGAGGTAGCTGAAGAAGTCCTCGTGTTTTCAATGGGTCTGGGAATAGTAATTACACTTAACGATGGTTTTTGAAGCCTCTGGAGATAATTTGTCGATACACTGGGGGTACATCCTTGCGTCACCTGTATTTTAGCCTCTTGTTAAGTAGGACGTCCAAAACTGTTCCCATGTAAGCAATTTTCATGATTTAACCACGACTCTGGTTTAGAGACCTCCAGCCCCATGGACTGGGGTGAGCTTGTGTGCGAGGAGCCTCCGCTTTGGGTTTTCCCTCTGATGGAGGTTTTTTGCCTCCTCCATGTGAAATGGCTGGGTGGGTTCAGTGATGGCTCCTTATTACTGGCCGCATGGCTTTAAATATGAGCAGAAGTAATTGCCTTGCTTATGATCAATAGTTTTATATACTTTAAAAATGTAACAATATGCTATGAATTGATGCAAAGTTAAACCTGCCATTTTTTTTTTTTTTTCCCCCGCTGGCCTGTTTTAGAAGCTGCGAACTCAGCAGTGTTCTCCCCGTGCTTGGGAAGTGGTAGCTCAGCTGTTTTCTCTGAAGACCTGACCATCGCACCCTGCGCATCCCACGGGTCCGGCCCCGACTCTGCCGCATCCCTTTCCACGGCCGCTCGCGCAGGATTGAAGCTGTACTGCCTGCAGTTGGGTATAAACGTCCTTTCCGAACCTTTTTTAAAGCTGCCTTTGAAAGGTTTGTACAGCAGGTAAAAAGTCTGCCTGACCCTGCGGGTTCAGGGTCCTGGCGAGGTTATTACCGCAATGTCCGAGCACCAAATTGTCCGGGCAGTTAGAAAAAAGACCAAGCGGGCAGAGGGGTCAGGATCAGCCCTGTGGAGCAGTTTGGGGTGACCAGCGCTGCTGAGGGCTCAGAGAGCCTCAGGTCGAAGCCTCCATGCCTATACAAATCATTAGCACTATTCTAATGTTTAATTAATTGTGGGGGCAAGCGTTGCCTGCTTCTCCTGCAGGAGGCAATGAATAGTAAAATGATGCTTTCCCTCCTCTCCTCTTCCCATCACCCAAAACTGCAATCGCTCTTCCCATTTTGAAAGCTGTTGCTGCAGATGTGCCTTTCCCTTTGTACTTTTGAGCCTCCCCCGGGGTCGGGGTGCTGTAGGCTGACACCCCTGTTTGCAGACTTGGCTGGGTACGCACCGGCACGGACCCGGTCCCGCGGGAATGCTTCACCATCACCTCCCCTTCTCTCAGGTGCCAGTGCTTTGGGAATTATCCCCTTTCCTGGCTCTGCAGCGAGGGCTCGGGCGGTCGGGTACCGGCGCGGGGCTGGGACAGGGGGGAGCTGGAGGTGGGGATGGGAGCGATGGGGGTCCCGCGGTGAGAACAAGTAGGGGATGCTGGAGCGACACTGCAGGCGATGCAGGATGGATGTTGTCCCACCAGTGCTGCAGCCAAGTCTCTTTGGGCATGCTTATATCGAGGTATGGGATAGTGCCGTACGGAAAATATATGTGACATAGAGTTACAGCGAGGAGAGATACTTCTTTTCCATTTGGGATCGTTCCTGGCACACAAGCTCCATCCCATGAGCGGCAAGCTGGGAGGAATCGGGCAGGTTTGCAACCCTGGACCAAGCCGCTTGCGCAGGTCCATCCCTGTCCGCTGAGGATGGAGCAAATCGGTGCCATAAAACTATCTCGAGCGGAGCCCGGGCGGACCCCCCGCTCCCCAGCAGCACCACGGGGGAATCGGCGAGCGGGAGAATAGTTAAAAGCGAGGGAGATGCAAGAGCGATGCGCGCGGGTTCACCTTACCCGGCAGAATAAATGAGGTGGTGGTGTCTGGCGGCGCCTTCGCAGCTTTGCCAACCCTCATTAGCACCTTTCAGCAAAGCGGAGCTTATTCAAACTATATCACAAGTCTTTTGCTGGAGATTGCATCTGTGCCTAATATGCATTTTTATATAAACAAGGGTACTAAATGGCCTTTCAGTTCCCTCTGTAATGTCTTTTTTAATGGAAGGTCCTGAATTAAGAACATATATATATGACTCTAAGAATTTTCTAAGTGATATTGAAAACCTATTGTAAAGTAGGATTTCTTCCTGTAAAATTATTTGAATGAGGTTCCAGTTTATTTTCTGGCTATATTTTACTTATTTAATCCTCCAGAGGGGCTTTTCAGAGGCAGCATCTCATTTTCAATGCAACTATTCTTAACATTAGGGAAAACTACCTTTCTGAAATGCATGAAGGAAAAAAAAAAAAAAAGAACCAGAGGAAGATGTACGAGATAAGAATAAACTTGAAAAGCTTTGAGGTGGTTTATGGCTTCTCTTGAAAGAATAACAGTTCATGTATTTTTGTTATGGTGTGGTTTAATGATGCTTGCAGAAAAAAGATAAGGTAGAAATGGAAATATAAAATTAAACCAGCAAAGTGAATGTGATTATTTTAGTTACTAGTATTACCTGGGGAAAACGCTCTTGGGGCTTTTTTATCTAGACTAAATATTTGCTTTTCTAAAAGGAAGGCCCTCTGCATCTCCCGGCATGAGAGTGGGAAGTGAAATTTTTCCGTGGTCCAGCAGCCGTGGGAGGACAGTGATGTCTCTGCTGGAGCCCCGACCGCTGGCAGCCCCTGCGGCAGGTTCGTCACAGCCCGACGCGGGTCGTTCCGACGGGCTCTGAGCTCGCTCCTCTGGCCCTGGGGAGGAGAGCTGGCTTTGGACAGGATGCTTTTCCGTTATTTTCATGGAAATTGGGACTGTTTTTAAGGAATCTGGCCATTGCTGCTATATCTGCTGCTTCTTCAGATGCCCTTCTGCTTCCAGGGACGTCCGTCAGCATCTCCAGCTGAGGACCCGACAGCGCTTGTGTCTCATCCTGGGTCCCATGGGCACACGGAGGGGGAGGCACGGTGGGACGTGGTTCCCAGCGACTGTGCGTGACCGGGGCTCTGTGCCTGTTCTGAAAGACCTTCCTTCACCAGGATCTGGGCATGGCTGGGTCGGCATGGTCGTGTCCCACCCTGTCTCATCCCATCCCATCTATCCTATCCCATGCCATCCCACCTGTGCCATCTCATCCCGTCCTTCCCCTCTCATTTCACCCCATCCCCATCTCCATCCCCATCTCCATCCCCATCTCCATCTCCATCCCCATCCCCATCTCCATCCCCAACTGTGGGTCCCGACCTGGGTACACCCCGTAGCCAAGAGCTCAAAGGCCATAACGCTGGCCCAGCCTGAGAGCTCTTGCCTTCCCTGGGGAGCTCTGCAGATTTCCAATCCGAGCTGAGATGTTGTGGGATCGTGCGGGCCATGCGGTTTGATGGGGACTCGACAGGATCAGCCAAATCTCAAGTCAAACCAGATGCAACAGGCAAGACCCGGGCCGAGAGCAGTCACTCGGCTCCCGAGCATCTTGCTCCAGCTGCTGTTGGGTGAGCCCAGGCGCTGGGTCACAAGAGGTAAACCCGCCGATGAATTAAGCCTGACATGTGGCCTTGAGCTTCAGTGGGTAGTTAATTTTTCAATTTCTTTCATGGATCTGGAATAGCAAGAGTTTGTTTATAATTAAAGTACTTGAAGATTTATACTTTAATTCAAATAGCTGAAAAGAAGCAGTTTCTGTGTAGGTTTCTTCACTATCAGAATCTAAAACAGATTATTATGTAAATTTTTTTGATCCTAAATTCATTATAATATTCAATTTCAGGAAATGCTCTTGACCATCTGCTGCTGCTCTAAGAAATGAGTCTTGGAGATTGTTTACCACCAGAAATATTGTAGGTATTTAGGGTAGATCGCAGTGGAGTGTAAGGGCAATGTACTGATTTTGGAGCCTGGTTATATAAGCCCGGATTGCTGAAGCCATGAGCTGAGCAAGTCGGAAAGCGCATCCGCAACAGTGGCGGCTTCTGCTCTGCCAGTATCGTGTCCCGTCCCGGCTCACAGCACCGGTGCCACCCCCCTTCCCCATCCGCAGCGCGGTCCTGTCTGTCCACGGAGGGTACCGGTCCTTCTTGGTCTTGTAGGGAGGCAGGACGGGTTAATTCCTGGTCTTAATAGAAGCGGTTTGAGATCCCTGGGATGGAAAGTACCGTGAAAGTATCATTTGCTGTTTGTTGTAACCTCCAAACTTGCCAAGAGAAGCCACGTGCTGATCCCCAGCGAGCTTTCCCTCTCGGTGATTAGAGCAAGAGGGGACAAAAAGGGGGGAGAAGCCCTCGTCACCCGCACGTGCGCAGGACCGGGGGGCCCAGCAGTACCACTGAGCTGTGTGGAAGTATAATCTATTTTTTCCCGTGTATTTTACTACCAAAGCTCGTGTGTCGTTAGCGGTGTCAGGTGCAATGGATGAAGCCCAAGAGCGGTGATATGGACGTGCTGCAGAACGGGCTCGCATCCCGAGGTGCCGCTCCTCCCCGGCTCCCAGCACTTGCCATCGCTGCCATTATTCAGCCTCTGCAAGACACTAAAAGATGTTGCTGCCCCGCTGCTTGCTCCTACACGTTTAGGTTTGGCCTTGTATGGAGGAGGAATGTATTAAACGCGGTTTCTATTTTTTTTTTTTCCCACCGCAGCCTCGCTCAACAAGTGCAGCACCCACGGGGCCGGCGGCTGCTGCCTATCGATCGGGGCCGGGGCCTTCCCAGCGTCTGCGCCCAGTATTGACGGATCAAAGCGATGAGCGGGGCCGAGGCTGGGAAGCAACGGCTGCTGGCGGGGAACGGGAGGGGGCCGCGGCGGGGGCATCCCCAGGGCTCGTACTCCCGCTGGACCGGCAGCCGAGCATCACCTGAGCATCCTCCCGGCATGGGGGGGGGATGTGGCTGCCCCGCCTCGCCGCGGGGTCGGGTTGGGGACCACGCTGGACAGGGAATATTCGTTAATATTGAATTTTGTACAGTATTTGGAAAGACGAGCTGTTAATGTAGTGGAATAGACTTCAGAAGGGCACTCGTGTCCGTCTGGATGCGTAGCGTAGGAGCGTTGGGTGTAGGGGGATGCCGATGGGTGATAGCGGCGAGCGTGTTGGGTAGGTCTGGCGGTTTCTGTAGGAGCATACGCAAGGGGCTCACAGCCTGCCAGCGTAGGAACGTCAGAACATTGCCCGAGGTTGGTTTTTTAGCAAACCCATTTTCACTACAAGGCTCGTCTGTACTATCAGCAGCGTGTAGGAAGGCGGGTAATATTAGTGTGGGTCTGCAGGATGGGGATTGTTCAGCAGCCCTTGGATAAATATCAGCGCGTAGAGTATGACGGAGAGGTTTTTTTTGTTCCTGTTGTTCTTCATTCATGGACCAACTATGAAACCAGCGCTTTCTTATCTGGAGCTGTCCCAGGCTTCAGTATTCAAACCCTGGCGATCACTAATCGCCTTATTTCCCCTCCTTCAGGGAAATTTTAACTCTTGTCCTCTGCTGCTGAGTAGATCTTTAAGCCGGTAATAACGTGAGACAGAGGGAAATTAATGGCCTCGTCCTGCCCCTTCCCTGGCTGAAAACTGCTACAGCATTAAAGAATTAAAAAGGTATAAAATTGCATTCACATTTTTTTTCCTGCTGATGAGGGGTTCCGTTTTAATGGGGTGCGAGGGAAGGTATAGACACCTTGTGCCTCACCCTTCCCTTTCCCTCCTCTCCGAGCCCCCGGCAGCTCCCGTGCTTGCGGGGTCGGTCGTGGGGGACGGGGACCCTGTGGTGCTGGGATGTCTCCGCCTGCCCCAGTCACCGTGATTGCCCGGGATGGGATTTCTGCGGCCAAGAGCCGTTCCAGCAAGCTCGTTCCCCTTTGAAGTCCGAATTCCCATCGTTGACAGCCACAGAGGGACGAGGAGGAGGAGGAGGAGGAGGGCGGGTGGCCTTCCTCCACCGGCCGGGGATGCTGCGGTGGCACCGTGCGGGCGCTGCGCCCCGTCTGCTTTACCGGGGTGTAAATCCGGAGGTGGGGACGGGGAGGGGGGGGCACGGGGCCACGGTGGCCTTTGTCTGCTGTGCCAAACAGATGTGAACAAACCCGAGTTCGATTTCCAAGACCGCCTGGGGAATATTGCTAACTAATTATAGAAAACAGAAGATGCGCTCCCCTCCTCTTGCATTTTTTGATAAACATTGTCTCCTCTCAACAGCTGAGTATTTAATTAGTGTTGATTGTTGTTCGCGTGTTCAATAACCACTCATCAGGAGGGGGGTGTCCGCTGGGGCGGTGTGGCCTGGAGCACAGAGGAGCGAAGGGTGTTCATAATTAAGGATGCAATTTATTTGAGTAAGTCATGTGTACAGCACCCTGTGTTTTAGGTTAATTTTCAAGGTTAAAGGGTAAAAAAAAAAATAGCTCACAACTTCAGAGGATGAGGAGCCACGGTTGGCAACTCAATGCTGAAAGCTGTGCAGGGGGAATATATATATTTATATATATGTGTGCGTATACACACACACGCATTTATACATACACACACGCGCGTGTAACGCATCCAAGCCCCTGCGTGTGTGTACGTATGTGGCCACACACGTGCTCCCCCCGGAGCCCTCCAGGCCCCTCTTTCCCTACAGCCTCTGCCCGTTTCCCAAGTTTTGGCTGGAAAACGCTGCCGTGTGGAGTTGGACTTTCCGGCTGTGGAAAGGTTTCTTAGGAAGCAGGTTTAGTAAAAAAAGAAAAACCAGCTTTTTCTCGGTGGTGCTGGGTGTGGGGAGGGCTGAGGCTCACCGTCAGGCTGGGTTTCTCGCATCACACCGCGGTGTGCGGAGCCACGTTTCCAGCCTCGTGTTTGCCTGTATTTACCTAAGGAATAGCGACGTGTGCCGGCATCCCCGTGCACGGCTTCGCTTTCCAAGCACCGTACGGATCGCTCCCATTTAGAGGAGGACAACTAAAACCTCAAACAGAAACAACTGTGGGTTTAAAGGTGTGTTTCAACACTGGCTGGAGACGGGACGAGTTGGCACATGTCGCCTCTCCTCTTTTTTCCTCGTGACCATCCGTGTCGGGCTTGCACCGATGTCCGGAGCAGGATGGCGAAGATTTTGGGGCGATGCGTGTGTGTAGGAGCATCCCTGCGAGGGTAGGGGGAGCGGCAGCTAAAATAGTAAATAAGCAAATGCCTGTCTCCTCCCTGCATGATTTCCCCTTTATTTATTTATATGTTTATTTTGCCATGCCTCCTGACAGCGGTGATGGAGCTGTCATGCTTTGGTGGCCACCGGCTCGTGATCTGGCACCTGTTCTCCGTGCTTTAATCTCTCCGCTCATATAGGGAGTCTATACATAACCCCCAGCCAAACAAAACGTGAAGAAAAATCAAAGCTAATTACATGCCATTGATTTCTTTCCAAATTTGCTTCTAATACACTTTTTGACTACTCCTTGATTTTATTTTTTTTTTTAATTTTTTTTTTCCCACTTTTCCTTTCTCCTCTCCTTCCCCTATCCTCTCAGGCGGCAGCAGCCTCCTCCCAGGGATGCGAGCAGCTGCAGTCCCCGTACTGGACACGCCGAGCCCTGGAGCAGTTGGGAAATGCATAGACCGGCGTGGGTTTTTTTGTTTTTTTCTCTTAATAGGGAGTAGGGATGACCTGTGCACTGAGCCTCTTCCTAAGGGACAGGTAGGACCGTACAGCTTCCTTCATTGCTTTTCCCTTTCCCCTCCTCTTCTTTTTTTTGTAAGCCTGAGGGTTGTTTTCAGTGCCAGCATCGCTGTGGTAAGGGCTGTGGGCAGAACTGCCGGCCACCAGCATCCCCTCCGGCTCACCGGGTGCTCAGGAGGCGGCAGTGGGTGCCCCACGGGCTGTGTCCAGCTGCCCCAACAGGCATGGGGGGGGTCCTGGGGTGGGTGGTGGGGGGCTCATGCTGGTCCCAGCCTCTTCCACCGATCAGTGTGAATAGCGGGTTGGCTGTGGAGCAGCTCCCGTGAGCCTGTTCCCGGCGGATGGCTGAGTCCCAGTATGCCAGCATCACTCGGTGGGGGGGAGCCCGGCAAGCACGAGACCCTGCGGGACGTGGGGGCCGGCACGTCGGCAGCCCCCGATCCCGGCTCGTCCCATCGCGCCCTTGCCCTGGCAGCGTTGTCGTGTTGGGCCGTCGCTTTGGTTTCGTTCCCTTGAAACGGCAGCTCGGCACAGGTCCGGCCCCGGCCGGGCTGGGGGCTCGGAGTGGGGACATGGCGGGGTCCGGGATACGTTGGTTATGGCAGGAGAGATGCTCCACGCTCACACGGGGCTTTGAATTCTGCGCTGATGGCGGGGAATCCCTCACCATCAGCTATTCCCTGGGTCTCGCTCCCTCCGAGCTGCCGCAGCGTGCGGGGAGCGCGGGCTGATACACCAGGTCAGCAAACAGGCGCGGGGCGCAGGGGGGGACGTGGCTGGACGTCCCCACAGCCCCGGTGACAACTTTGTTGGGTCCAGGGCAGGCTGGAGGTACAGGGTCCTGCCGGTGAGCTCCGGGCAGCGGCTGAAGCGTTAAAGGCAGCGGGATGCGGAGGCGTGGGTCACTCGGCCAGAGCTTTCTCTTGTACATCAATATATTGAATATCCTCTAATCTGGGTCCGCGGGAACTGGGTGCGACCCGCGTAGAGCAGCAGACGTGTCTCGTCCTAAGGGTGATGCGGGACGGGAGGGCTGAGCAGGGCTGGTTTGGCAGTGGGATGGAGGGAGGTGAACCAGTCCCCTCACCTCCACCGTCTCCCTGGGAATATCCTGACCCACCGTTTGCAAATCGGACTCCTAAAGATGTTATCAGCTATGAAAATTAAGAAAAAAAAAAAAAAAAATCCAAAAGAGAGAAAAACCAAGGATTGCCCATCCTTTCACTTCTGGGGGGGACCCTGAGGCCACGACTTGACCACAGCCACCAGTGCCACCTATGCATGGCCCCAGTGTCACTGGTGCCAGGGGGATGCAAGCCCACATCCACGGTGCCCCTGGAAATACCCGCTTCCAAGAGAGCGGCCAGATTTATAGCATAAGGAGATGTATTTAGGCCGAAGACAGTTCAGTTGTGTTAATTATGAAAATCCAAAGATAATCTATATTTAATGTCAAATTTTTCTCAAATTTACTAAAGAATGAGGAGAATATATGCACATGATGACATTTAAATGAAGAACAAGGTGCAATTAAACTCCAAAATGTACAGTAGACTAATTGGGAGAGGATGACAAATATAGTTATCATCGGCAACTAATTAGGGACCTGCTTTAGCTTTCCCTGCTTGATTAATCTTGACTAGGTGTTAATAAGTTACGCGGGCCTGGCCGTAAGTTGTGAACAGGCTGTTTGTTGCTCCGTCTGGCGTGGCAGGGAGGTGGTTTATGTTTGCAGCCTCACGGGAGGATGCTTTGTGCTGAAGAGGGATGTTCGCATTAAGGGGGTTGGTTTTATGGGGGGGGGGGATCGCCAGCGCACCCATCCCGCTGCTGGGTGCTGTGGTGGGTGCCGGATGAGGCCGCGTTTCAGCGATGGCGATGTCCCCGGTGCGGTCACTGGGATGGGCAAGGTCGCCCAGTAAGGCGAGCCTCGGTGCGCCGAGGGAGGAGGACGAGCACCCGCACGCCCGGGAGCGCTGGCTCAGCTCTGTTGACACATCCCTTGTCTCCCAGATTTACACTCTTATCTTTTTGCATTGAAAGGTAAGAATAATAGTAAAATGTTAATGCCGTACTCTACATATAATACTGTACATAAACGGATGACATGACATGGGAGACAGATAAATCACCGCTGTGTTCAGACAATAATCTGCGGGAGACAGAATAACACATGAGTTCTCCGAGCGTAGGAATGTGCTTGGGAAAATGGGGTTTTACAGCCCAAACCCTCCTTGATTTTTACTAGGATGTTTATTAGAGTTTGATTTTATGAAATTAGATATATTTTTAAATATGCTGTTCCCTACTCATAAGGGACACTCAACACTGTAAGAGCCTGGAAATCCTTGCGGGTAACTGACTTGCCGTGACTTGGTGCCCATTAGAACACCAAACGCGTTTGCTAGAGCTGCGCTAAAATGGAGATGAAAATGTGTTTCTGCCTGGGAAACATCTGGGGGCACGTTCCTGGCACGGCTTTCCTTCTGGGTTTGCAGTTTGTTGGAGTTCACCAGGGAAGCTGCAGCCCCCCTAAAGCCCTCGCCCTCCCGTGGGAAGGCGGTGGGGGAAAATTCCCACGGCTCAGCTGTGCGGGATTGGGATGGACGTGGTCCTACAACCGTCCCGGGCTGTAGCTGCACTAGAAAATGTGAAAAACAATATTGTGTGCTGATCCTGCTTATTGAACGCCATTCCCACGCAGAGAATATTTGGCGGGTGCCGTGCCACAAGCCCCCAGCACCGAGCGGCTGGGGGGGGACGGTGCCGCCACCCTTTAAATATGGCACTTCTGCAAAATATACCTGGAAAGGCCCAGGGGGTTTCTCCCGCATGGTCCCCAGTGGGGTGCGGTGAGGAGATGCCGCTGACAGATCGAAGGCTGTTTTTTTTTTTTTTTTTTCCCCAAGAAACAATCCCGAGCGGTGGTGGGAGAGCAAAGCCATTACCACGGAGGATGAACTTGGCTCAGTCGCCATGGAAACGCTGGCCGGGACCCGGCGCCGCTCGCGTGTGCACGAGTCCCGTTGACCTCACTTAGAATTATTACCTTTAGCCAAATAAAATAATTTGTGTTAATAAAGAGACCATTTTCTCTCGGCTTCCAAGCGAGCCTTCCCCAGAAGGCAGAGTGACTCCTTAATTACACTTTTACTGCAAGGTGATTAATGTTCAATATGTGATACTCCGTTTAAATAAGTCGCTTATTAACACCTTTAATATGTTTTAATTTTTTTTTTTTTTTTCCTTTTCCCCTCCCCTTCCCCCTCGCCTTGGCAGGCCGGGCTGGCGGCGGGAGGGGCTGCGCAGCACTAGGTGGAGCTCTGATATTAGGCATGGGCACTCGTGGGCACCCACCCGGCACCCATGGGTGAGCCCTGGGGGCCCTGCAATCTCCCAGAAGGACAAAATGATGGAAAGCAGGAGGGGAAACCCCAAGCGTCGGGGGGCTGCAAAAGTTAACCGGGGAGCGCGCCGAGAAACCCGCTTTGCTTTTTCCCACTGCGAGGCGGTTGCGGGGGGATGTGTAATGAGCGGGTAAGGGCTCAGCGTGCCCTTGGTGAAGGGCTGCGACAGCCGTGGGATGTTGGGTGAGAGCTGCCGGGGTCAGTCCAGTCCCACCGGGGTGCGGGACACAGGCTGGGTTTGGAAACTCCCATCCCAGTCCAGCTCTGCCCATCTCCTCCGTGGCCGCAGGAGACGGCACATCCCTCCTGTGAGAGACGCACATAGACCAGGGCTGTCCTGAGAAATTGCTGGAGCATGGCAGAATGCTGAGAAAATGGGGAAAAAAAACCCCCTCTTTTGTGGTCATTCCTCCGTTAGTTATGGAGGGTCTGTTTTGGGGATGGGTGATAGACGCTGCTGCCGTCCCTCCCGCTGCCCAACCCAGCACCCGAGCGGAGGTGGGTGAGAAAAATCTCACATCCACTCCTCAACTTTTTGCCTTCGGATTCTTGGAAGCGGCTAAAGTCCTAACGGTTTGGGCTGGGGGACGTGGCACGGGGCGGCTGTGCCAAAGGACAGGCTGGGTGTCCCCATCGGCTGGGTGCAGACGGGACCCTCCCTGCGCCCAGCACCATGCAAAGCACCGCGCCGAGCCCGCGGACCCCGATGTATATAATGTGCGTTGCAGCTGAGGCCATCGGAAACACTGCAGCCGTGATTCCGTGTAATAGCGTTATTTAGCTGGGGTGGCGAGGTAGAAGAGGAACCCTAATTATAGTAATTTGTTATGCCTCTTGAAGCTATATATATATGAAAATATATATGTATGTATATACATTAGCTGGGCTTTCAGAAATACAAGGGATTCTTCTCCTTCTTTCTTAAACCAGGGGGTTTGAAAATGAGCATCTTCTGGTTTCCTAAAGGAAACACCTGAGTGGGGAACGGTGCCTGGGAAGGGGACCCAGGATCATTGTATCTCCAGCTCAGGCCATTTGCTCCTCTCTGCTCAGCTCTCAAGATTGCAGAGAGAAGTTCTGAGGCACCCCCTCCCCTTCTGCATGTCATCTTAAGGATCTTCTTTTTGGCTTCTGCTCATCGGTTGGTTGGGTGCTTGGCTGGTGTTTAAAAAAAGAAACTTCTGTTACTGTCTGAAATGGATTGTTTCTCATGATTGCCACTGAATTTCAAAAGTTAAAAAGTCATTTTATTTTATATCAGATTTCTTTTTTTTAGAACTATTTTTATTTGTGCAGCAACATATGTTTATAAATACACATTATTATTTGTCATATAAAAGAATGCATTAATGGTAGTAGTATATTCCAGATTGTTTTACCGTAACGTGTGTGATTTTACAAGGTGCACTTTAAACAAATCTCAACATAATTTGCAAAATCTCTGCTTTCCCACAGCCTAGCCTCATGTGCGATAATTTCCTTACAACGCGGCTGGGCGATGCCTGAGGACGGCAGCGCGTCCCAGGGCACCCACAGCCACCCCGCAGCCTCGTCCCTGCGCCTCCATTTTAGTTCCCCAAATGGGAACTCCCTTAAGTAAATAAACATCTGGCATCGTCATAGAGTTTGGAAATAACGGGGGCGGTTTCTCCCTTTGCAGCCAGGGAAGGTGGTGGGAAATGTCGGCAGACCTGAACGGAAGGGGGAAGCGGGGCCAGTCAGCCAAACCCCCCCCCGGTGCAGGTGGGAGAGGACGAGGTGGTTTGGCTGCGCGAGGGATGCTGCGAGGGATGCGAGATGCTCTGAGGGACGCGGGATGCTGCGAGGGATGCGGGATGCTGCAAGGGATGCGGGCTGCCACAGGTGCGGGTTTGGTCCTCAAGGGTTAGTGCCTTCTTGCACGCGTCTGCATCGGGACAGGGTGTCCCACGGAGGCTGATGCCGTTGTCGCCAGCGGAGGTTCCCCCTGTACCCGTCACCCCGTTCCCAATTTCGCCTTGCAGCAGGCTTTTCCTTATTAATTTATTTTGAGCAGTGATTGCCGCTTAGCCTCGAGTCTTGTTTCACGGGAGTGGAAACAAGAGAGGGGAGGGAAGCTGGCGAAGAGGACACCATCCTGTCACCCAGATGCATTTACAGCCATCGCTGTGCTTTGTTTCATGGACACCGCTGGGCTTCTCCGAGTTCTGGGTTTTCGGCAGCGGGTTTGGCTGTGATGCCGGTGCCGATGGCACATCCTTGCCCGTTTGCTCTCGGGACGTGCCGGAGGACCAGAGTCTTGCCTTCAACTCCTGAATGAACCTGGGGGAAGAGCCAAGAGCAGCAATGACAGGAGAACTTGCAAAGGGGTGATGGAGAGCAGCGACGGGTGGTCAGGCGGGTTATCTGGGGCGAAGATGCGAATGCCAGGAGGTTCACGTGAAGCAGAGGTGAGCTAACGTGATGGGATGGAGGAAAGCCCCGGGGCTTCCACCGCAGCCAGCTCTGCTGCTGGGACTTTGCACGGCTCATCTTTGCACAGCCAAGGGGCTGAAGAAGCAAACGCATCCCGGATTATCCGTGTTTGAGTTCAGGCCCTACATCTCTGTCTCCTCCGGGGCAGCCGTGCTGTGCGCAGAGCTCTACCTGCCCAGCGAAACGCCAAATAAAAAGACTTTCAGACTCTTTTGCTGGGGGAAATGCCCTCCCTGTTGCTGCAGGGGAGGCGTGCCCCAGGGAACGGTTTTTGGCCAGCCGGTCGCAGCATCCCCTGCCCTTCCGCAGTCCCCCATGTCCCTAAATCGCGATGACGGTCTCTTGGTAAAAGATAATTTTTTTTCCCAGCACTTGCAGCGTATCTCACAGCCGTACGCAGCTGTACATAAGTATATTATCCTAGAGCTATTCGTTGTCTATCAGCAGTATTTAAGGCTGCGAGCTGCTCCAGGGAGCCGTGCGCCTTGCGGGGATATTTGTCGTGTCTGAGCGGGTGTCGTTTCTCCTGTGCCGGGGGCCTGATCCAGCCCATGGCTGCCCTCGCCACGGAGCTCGGGGGGAGCTGGCACCCACTCCAGCAGCTAACAGCTCACGTCATCCCACCCGCCCCGCCGCTGTCGGATGCAGAATCACCGGGTTTCTCGTAAACGGCTAGGAAAACCCGCAACAGGAAAAAAAACACCTCGTTGAAACCCCCCAAAAAGCGGAGGGCAGGACTGCGCGGCAGGCCGGTACCCGCAGCGGCTGGAGGATGCTGCCGCACGTTGGGAACTGGGGACCAGGCTGGTCGTTTGGAAAAGCTGGTGCCTAATTGTAAAGGAGCTCAGGGATGCTGCCAAGGCAGGAGCCGAGTCCTGCTCCGGGCACCGCAGCTCCCCGAGGCTCTTGGGGCGGCTTCACCCCTCGCATTTGGGTCGCGGGTTCCCAGAGCTTTCCGCATCCCCGCGGGCGCAGGAGCAGGATCAGGCCCTGCATTCGCACTGCATTGTGTTACCGCGTGATCTATGGTGTCCGTCAGCATCGCAGCCGTAATGCTGCGAGCTCCCGTACACCTTTTTAAAGAACTCCATTTACTGCTACAATGAACACAGGCTGCTCGGCGGAAAAAAAATGGAGACAAGGGGGAGCCTTTTTATTTATATAGACAGCTAAAAAGGACAATCTCAGAAGATATGGCATTTACCCAGTGGACAGGAGCTGCTTTCCTAGGTTGGGTTCTTTCTGCTTTATGTCATCTAGTTTGGATCTCTGAATTTCTGCTTGGCCCTGTGGTTCAGAGCCGGGGTGGGAAGGGATGCTCCCGGCAGTCCTGGTGCCAAACATGCCAATTCTGGGCCAAACTACCCAAAAGTGCAGCTCCACGTGGCAGGGCCTGACTCCCTTTCCCCTCTTTTTACCTGCTTTCTGCTGGAAATGGGGTTAATTATTCCTCTTATATGGAGGAATATTCAAGGGAAATAGTTAAAGAGCTGCCCTGGCTGCTGCTGGTGGGGTTGTGCTGAGAAATACTGCAGAGTTAAATAAAATTGCAGAGAAACAAATGCTTCCTCAGTGAACTTGTCCCTTAATTCGTCAGTGAGAGCTTCGGGGGAAGCACTCAGGTACTCCCTGTTACCAATCTGGTGGAGCTTTTCCTCGGGAACCTCAGTTCCCCCAAATGGGTTTCAGGTGAGGATCGCTGAAGATTATAAATGCCTCAAATGCAGCTCACCTTCTTGAGTCATTTTATTTTCTACCCTCAGCTTGGAGCATTCTGAAGGGAACCAGAGGTTTGCTGCTCTCTATGCAGGGGTAAGTCTGGTCCCCTTGCTACTCATTTTGTTTTACTGATTTCTCCTTTTCTTTTTCTCCTCTTGACTTGC
The DNA here is from genome assembly GCF_947461875.1 of Haliaeetus albicilla. Lineage (NCBI taxonomy): Eukaryota > Metazoa > Chordata > Aves > Accipitriformes > Accipitridae > Haliaeetus > Haliaeetus albicilla. Next base: position 2,714,708 of record NC_091491.1, on the reverse strand, counting down.
AAAGAGGGGTTTTACCAGGGACATCAGGGGTCCATCTGAGACCCCAGCTCCAGCCGCTCTCCTTTGCTTGCCCTGAATTCCTTCACTTTATTCAAAGGTACCAAGAACTGGGAGGAAATAAACTGAAAAACAGTTGATGTAATTTCTTAAAATTAGCAGTAGCCCCCTTTGGTTAAGGCTGGAGGGGACCCTGGGAATAATGGCTCATTAAATGATGCTAACAATTCTAATAATAGAAAATGCCTTGTAAAACCCTGTAAGAGAGGTAATACCTCTGGTTTTCTCTTGCTCTGTGTTTTTTCTGGGGTGGGGGATGTTTGTTGGTTTGGTTTTAGTTTCTCGTCTCCTTTGAGTAGTTTGGAAAAGGGAGGAACTTTGCTTAGGCTCAGTCTGTGAAAATACTAAAGCTCTGGTGGAGGAATAGCTGTTTAGATGGTATAAATCCTGAGAGCTCCGTTAATTTCAGTACTAGATTAGAATTTTTCTTAATTGTTTGTCCTGTTAGCCACCTTTCTCTGACAGAAAGGCATCAAACACCCTTCACAGCCCCCTCCCCTGCACTTCACCGCTAGGTATTTGGGAGTTCATTAGTTCAGAGGGCTGAGCTATACATCATCCAGCATTTCTTAATAGTCATCTATTTCAGGACTAATTCCCACTGAAAATGAGCTTTTATTGCATTAAATAAAACTTCAGGTAATTCTGAGAATAATATTTCTCTAATGTTCAAGACCCAGGGAAAGTCTCCAGCCAAGTCGATGCCGTTTAATTGCCATGAAACCATGGATAAGGCAGCGGTGGTGTGTGCAGGTTTCTCCCCCTCTCTCTTTTTTTATTTTCCAGCTTTGAAACTTTTAGTATCATTTTTGCTTGCAGCTGGATATTTTGCTCTGTAATTTCTTTCTGACCTAATGGCACTTGCTTTTACTGGCTGTTTAAGCCGAACAAGGTGAGCAGCGAATAAAGCGAGGTTCGTCTTCGCCGCGTGATGGCAATGAGCCGGTGGTGCCCAGCGCCAAGGAGGAGATGGACCAGTTACCAGTTACTGACCCCAGCCCTGGTCCTTCATGCATGCATTTCTGATTATGCCTGGCGTTGCTTGCCTCCCATCAGAGACCTTCAGCACGGGGTGGGGGAAAAGAATGGGAAGCCCCGGCGTTTGCTTTTTTTTGTTACGGGACCATTCCCTGTCACTGGGGTTGGGGCACTGCAACGGCATCCCTGGGCTGCTGGTGTTGGTTGAAGCCTTGTTGCAAGCAGAAAGGAAAAGGTTAATCGGGCCAGCGCACCCTTTCCAAAAGTAGAGAACAAACTTCGGGGTGCTGAGCTGGGGCATGCAAGAAACTGAGCAAACGAAGCTCTGATGGGAGACCCCATCCTGTGCCACCGCCGGCGGGGACAACGCCATCAGGGACCTCGGTTTGGGGGAGAAAGTCCTCGCGCGGGGTCAGCGACGTCCCCTCCCTGTCCCCAAAAGCCACCTCTCCTCCCGCGTGGTGACAGCACGCAGCGAAGCCAAGCGGCACCCGCGGGGCCGGGCTGCGCCTCCCCTACGTGTTAAAAAACTCCTTTAAACTTAACAGTGGCCAGTAATGAACCAGCAAAGGTTTATTGCCTATAAAGGATAAAATTAATGTAAGTTATCCTCATAAACTCTCCTGATTTGTGCTGGTCCTTTCTATTCTCGCCGTGTGGCTCTGACAGCCTGTTCTAAATAGCTAATAGGGAGCTCTTAGGTCTACGGGAGTAGGTTAATTAGCGAGTACCAGTGTGGGTTTCGGTGGCATCTTCCAGGGGAGCCCGGGATGCTCCCCTGGCCTCTCCATCCTATGGCAAAGCAGAGGCACAAATCACGTTTTTCTTTAAGAGGCTTCCTCACTAGGATACAATCTTTAGTAAATATACTTTTCTAATGACTGCCGGACCATAACAAGGCTTTTTCCACTGTCAGTCCACACCGTGCTCCTGTTCCACCCACCTCGCTCGTGACCGACCGACTGCGCTGAACTCCCCATCACGTGAATAATTCTTGGGGGGGTGTGGAATCGCCCCTCAGTTCTTCTTTCTCTAATACTGTAGCCAGAATCAAAATGAGAAATTCAGCAAAAAAAGCACAGAAGACAAATATATAGAGGCATGTATCTCTGACTTATAGTCCGCAGCCTGTTTTTATGGTGGTTACTTATTTTCAGTAAATTGATGAGGCTTAAAGGGGAAGCTAAACTTTCAGCCGATATATAGGTGAAATAATATTAAATTCCCATATTAAAGATCATCATTAACCTGTTTGGTTTTTATTGGGCTAACAGTAAACACAACAAGCTGTGAACAGAGTGTTTAATTATTTCAATGAATATTCATAACGTACAGGACCTTTAGAGTAAATAAAGAGAACAAATTGTTCCACAGCGATTAGAAGGTTGATAAGCAAAGCCTCATCTTTAAATTGAGTGAGCAAAATGAAATACACCTGCACTGTAAACCCTCAGCTTTGCAGTTGCTATATAGATATATACGTATTTAAGAAATGAATACAACTCTTGCTAAGCAACTTTTTAAGAGAGTAATTTGTTTTCAATGGACACTAGGTACATTCGGGATAATTTTGGTCTTAAATAGGAGAAGTATTTGGAGCCCGATGCTGCGGCACCGTGCCTCGCGACGCAGACAGCATCACTGGTTTCTGTAAAACCACCCAGTTTGGGGGTTTTGGCTGAAGGAGTGCCTGGAGCCCCTCTTTTTCCCCATTCCCCCTTCCTGCAGCATCCTCACTTGGTGCAATAACTCCAGAAGTGTTTTCTGCACTTGCCAGATATTTTAGGGAGTTGGTTAAATAAGCCATCACGTGGGGTTGAAGTGGAGAGCTGCACAACTTCTTACCGGGAGGCTGCAAGAGGTACCAAAACACTGACTGAAGTCCTTTGTCCTACATTATATATAAGGGCACGTGTATGTTTAACTGGTACAGGAAGATGGATGTTATAAAGCTCTCATACAGACAATAGGACTGGATGCCATAAAGGGACGTGTGACTTGTGAATTAAGAGACTTGGTAACTTGTAGAATGATGGTTTAAAATGACTTTATTTTATAGCTAGTTTCTGCCATTTGAGTGATGTTGCATGTATTGGTTGTATTTATAACTTAATAGCTTTTCTCAATTTTATTATACTTTTTATGATACTTGTGGCTTTATGGTACTTCATAATTTTTCTCAGATTCATTAAATCCATTTGAGGGTGGAGCTAGTGGCAGAGCAGGTAGTGCATTCCCAGTGCCATGGAGCAGCCCGTAATCCCCCTGCAAAGCCCAGGAGCTGGCCTCGGGATGCGTTCGCGCCGTTCGAGGTGAACCTGGGGCTGCGGGTGGAAGAAGGGGAAGGATGGAGCGGGTGGCGATGGCTGACACCCAACCGCTGCTGCTTGGAGGCAGCTCGCGGCAGGGCTGGGAGCTGCTGCTAGTGGAGATGACCCCGTCCTGGTGGAGAAGCAATCACCGTCTTGCTTGCAGAGCACGTGGCGACGCTTAAATGTTTGTTTAGAGCTGTCTTTAGACACCGTTCCCTTTGCAAACGCAGGGTGGTGCGTTTGCACCCAGGCTTGGGCTGGGCTGGGAGCAAAAGACGGCAGCAAAAGAAACAGCATCTCTTTAGGTTTTACATCATACCAAAAACAGCCGGTCCCAGCCCAGTTCCCAAATTTCCCTGGGGCCAAGCAGGGGAGGGAGCCTGGCCCATCGCGGAGCCCTGCCTGGGCGGTCGCAGGAGTGCCGGGAGAGGATGGATGCGCCGGGCAGGCAGGGAGGCAGTCAGACGATGTTCCTCCTCCTCCTCGGTGTCTTCGGTGTCTTCTCCCTGTCCGTGGCAGGGGTAGGGTGATTTTTCAATTCTGAACCAGTTAAACCAGTCATTCCCTCCCATAACCATGGGACGGGGAGGGAAATCTTGCATTTAAAATGACGGTGTATTTTGGAGGCTTGGGCTTTGGTATTGACAAAATTCTGTAGAATTTCTCCAGTTTCTGCATTAACCTTTGGTTCTGCTGTGCTCTGTTTATTCTAACCTTTCTGGTTTGGTAGGTGCTGTGTACCAAAGGCGAGGTTGCTATGTTTTGAAGGTGTTAAATGGTTTTGGTGTTAAAGCCTTACTGCACAGTTTGGCTGATGCCAGCCCCTCCTGGCGTGTGATGGCATCTCGCTGCGGACACGGGGACAATTTGTATGGAAAAACTATCTCTGCAGCTTGTCGGCTTCGGCGTTTCCTTCTGCACTTGAAACTGGCCCAAAATGATGCTAAATTTAGGAAAACTCGGGCGTGACTCGGAGCGGTGAAGTGGCACGAGGAGCCCTGTTGGCATAGCCTGAGCTGGCCGCGGTTTCACACCGGTGTGACGAGAGGAAGGCAAAAGGTTGGGGCACCCGTCCCCGGCCAGACCCTGGGGCATGGGGGACCCTTGGTAACAGCTCGATGGCTTCTCAGGATGCTTGCAGCTCTCTTGCAGTGGGGTTTTCAGTCCTGAAATTGTAGTCTCTGGGACAAAAATAGCAGCATCTTGTCATTCTGTGGTTTTTTTCTCCTGTTTCTTCTTAAAAAACAAAGGCAACCAACCTCAGGAGCCCCCAAACATCACCATTTTTAAACAAAAATGTCATTTTTGTTAGTACTGAAATAGAGGGCAAGCTGCAGAAAAGCTGCGGGCCCCCGAGGGCAAGTGCCACGAATTCCCGGTGCCCGCCGAGCCTGGGCTGCAATTGTGTCTGAAATAGCCCTCGTGGAGGAGAGATGCTTCTCTTTAGAGGCAAATCAGGTCACTTTAATGTATTCCCCGTGGAGTGGGAGATGCCAGGATTATTTCTTTTGTATAGTTTAAAAAAATTTAATCCTGAACCCTACTCTCTGGAAAATGGGAAAAGATGGAGTTGACTTCTCAAAGAAGGTCTGTGTCCCCGTGGGAAGCCAGTGGCAGTTTGGGAGGGGGACATCGGACCCCCTCACCTTGCCTCACTCTACCTATTTATGATCCCAAGAGATAACACGCTACCCAACTCTGCAGCAGCCTTCATTACAAGCTGTTGGTCTGTGGGACCGCAATGCATTTATAATTTTTATTGTTATATCTTTTAATTTTATTTTGCTTTCCTTGCTGTCTCGGAGAAGGGAAGATAGGAGTCCATATTTATTACAGAGCAAACGATCTACCTCTGCGAATGTATGTATCAGTTAATTTAATCTCACCAGTTTTATTTAAACTGTTTTTCCTTCCTTTCTTTACTTCCCTCCTCCTATCTCCCCCTTTTTCCTCCTCCTCTTGGTGCAAGGTGATCAGTTTGTCTAAAAAAAAAAAAAAGGCAAAAAAAGCTGGAAAGTAAAACTATCCCATGCCTTTTATAATCTGTATTGAAAAGGCTTTTTCTGGTTGCTACGGAATCGCTCTGCCTTTCACTGCTTACGCCTGTGTGCCTCCCGTGGCCCCCGTCTGATTGACATTTACAAATTACCAAGCTGAGAGTGTTCAATCTTTGACCCGTGTGTTTCTATTCAGCAATGAGTGAGATTTGCAAGCATTTTGTCATATAATTACTGCAAATCCCTTGAAAATTTCCACAACAACGCCTAGATGAATGGTAATTTGTGCAGACAGCCGCTGATGCCTTTACAATACACTAAGATGCAAAACAGTCTAATTTTTTTTTTTACCCTAAGATTTCTGGGGGGAAAAAATGTTCTGCATGTGAGTGTGTTGTAAAATATTTGGATTGTTAGATTTATTTGCTTACACAGCCTATATTTGTGCTGATTTTATTGTATTGACTGTATGCATTTTTTTCCTCCCATTCTACAGTTTTATTGTGCGTTGGTCATATGCATACATCACCCGCATTGTTCTCCGGGAAATTTATTCCACCTTTCAGCATGCTCTTGATAGGACTTATTGCATTACTAGTTAAGTGCTGAGATTTGCTACTACAAAGATTTGAAACAGCCCCTTGTAATGTTTATTTGCCAGACATGGCTGAGATCATATGTTTTCATAACACTTGGACTACATCTGCATTTCAGCAGCTGGCAGGGCTGGTCTGCTCAGGGTTTGGTCTCGCAGAATGGACAAGGTCCCTCTCCAAATCGGGCAGCCAAGGGGAAGAGCATCAAAGACGCAGAAGGAGGTGGGTGTCCAACACCTGTTGAAATAATCACACGCATTTATTCATGGCTTACCTAGATATATAGGCATGATTGCACACGCATCCACGTACACCTACACGTGTTGGGCAAACACAGCCAGCCATCAACATTTCACAAATAGTGGTAAAAGTATTTTTTAGCTGCGACCTTCCCTGCCCATGGGATACAGCGCTTCCCTGGGGAAGAGCCGCCAGGCAATGCCGGGGCCGCTGATGGCTGCAGAACTGGCACCCGTGAGCTTCCACGCCGTGCAAACACCGTGCCGCGGGGTGCCAGCGAGGGGGGTGCTGACGAGCCCTTGCTGGGGACAAGACACCAGAGTTGCGTTTAACCCAGAGCGAAGGATTTAGACCTTGGCTGTGGGAATTCTGGATTCGTGATCTGTATTTTAAATAAGCTATTTTTGTCAATAATGTTTTGATGGAGTTTAGTAAGTATTTGCCTTTTAAGCAATGCTTCTAATTCCTTCAGGTCACTTTTTCAGAATTTCCCTACACTGATGCATGTATATATTCATGTTTTTATACATATACACATGCTGCTGGTGCCACAGCAGTGGGAGCCTTCACAAGCTTTGGCTCTTAGAGGGGCCTGTGCTCGCTGCCTGGCATGGGAATCGTGGTAGATGTTTTGTTGTCGCTTGATAAAAACAAAACAGCTTCGCAAGAATTGTAATAACCAAATGGTGCGTTGGTATTGCTTTTGTTTTCTGTGTTCTAATGCTGGCTGGGTTTCTGGCCCAGGTGTCCCTGGGCAAAGGCAGAAACCTCTGCTTTTTGCGGTTTGTTTAACGCGAGGGTCGTTGTGCCCGTTGCTGGTGCCATCACCTAGATAGTTTTTTCTGGAGGGTACAAAACTAGATGTGTTTGCTGAGGTGAGCAGAAATACAGGAGGGCTGATTGGGGGTCAACCCGGCCGGGGGCTCAGGTGAGTCTTGAGAACCATCGCTGGAACAGGAGGTTTCCAAAATCTGACCCACACGTGGGAGTCCCCCCCGGGGCAGAAGGATGCTCGGGGTGAGGCTGGTTTGGGTGCTGGAGCCGGGCTGGCACCCGAAAGTGCTGGGGAGCAGTGGTGGCAGCGTGGGGTGGCTCGTCCTCCCCCAGCCAGCACTCAAGAGCGTTTTGATACCTGCGATGAAAAACACCTTACAAGTCTCACGTATTATTATTTATTATTACTGTAGTGTTTTCGCCAAGTCAGCCTTGACTGCACTGCAGTATTTTCCTTTTGCTGAGGAATTTCCTCTCTTGTCTTTGCGAGTGATTATCCTGAACCACAGCGAGCAGCAGTAAACCACAGATTTTAAGCTCTGGGATCCATAAGTGCACGGCTGCTTGTGCAAAGCCAGGGTTGCACGCGTAGCTGCCGGGTCTGGAGGTATTTTCTTTGGCCACTTTTAAACGTTGTGACCCAGTGAACCATGAGCAAGCTTACCCTCGGCTTCTGGAAACCCAGCAATGGGGGGGGGAAAGGGTGGGATGGGGAGAGACTCACGCGATATAACTCACAAAGTATTGTCCGTCTCGAGCTGTTTGCGAGAGCAACGTGCGCCGGGTCACCGTGACGGATCGGAGGAAGAGTTCAGTGACTGCAGTGTCTGAACAAACCGCTCTTGTCATTAGGTTGGAAATGTAATCTCTGCAAAAGAAGAGGCTATGGTAGACTTAGCAAGATCTGTTCATGTTATGGGAATTTAATGCACCTGGTAGAAACTAACTGCAGGTCATCAGTTTTTATTGGCATAGTGCAGACATGCAGTGTGATGAACTGATCTGGCAAAACATTAACAAAGATAAAAAAAAAATAATCCTGGGTCAGGTTTTGTAGTGGGTATCATTGAAATCAGAGCAAATACTACTCTTCAGATACTTGTCTGTTCATCCCCTGTAATTTCTGCTGCTGTGCTGCTGATGTAGATGGTCTTTTATACAGAGTTTGCAGATAAATTTTTGTCTGACACATATCTAGAACTTATATAGTCACCTACTAATTTAAACCAATTTGCCCTAGGTGATGGGTGAATACACTTGAAAATTAAATGGGTCTGATTTAAGCATCCCTTCTCTGAAGCCAAAGATTATATAATTAAATTAAAAGAAAATGTGTTTTATAATAAACTGTATTTCCTCTTGGCAAAATCCAATTTTGAAACAAGATTGTAATATCATATCTAAAAATGTTTTCCCATGGGTATTACCAGTCTATTTCATTTAATTGTTTTCACCCATCATATTATGAGCTTTCAAAGTACTGAAATGAGTGCGGTTTTTACAAAGAACAAGGCGGGGAAATGGCAGGGAGAGGGAAGGCTGGCTCCTTTCCCAGGAGGACCTCCTGGAAGACCAGGGGTGGTGGCAGGGGTGGACACCTCCCCGCCTGCCCCGGGATTTCGGGGACGTTGGCAGGCGATGCCGCGGCCGGCGCGGATGGGCTGTTTGCTCAGGTCAGAGCCTGACGGCCGCGCGGCTCTTTGGATAAACCCGGGTTTTGGGGACCTGTGACTGGCCCTTGGCATCTCGGGTTTTCCTTCTCCAGTGAAGGTCTGGTGTAGGAAGAAACTCAATGAGCCGTACTGTAAAGATTTTGCACTTAAGCAGAAAATATTTAACGCTTTGGGTCTGAGCCGCTGGGAGCACTCCTTCTCCAGCGCGGCCATTCACGTCGATGGACAGGGGTTCGGTGATGCCGGGGGTTCCCCTGGGTGTTCTCCACCACACGGATGAGCAGGATCAGGCACCCAAGGTGAGAGGGACCTGTTGTAGGACCGGCAGCTCTTTGGGGTGGGATGCCCATGGGTACCACAGCCATCCTGCCATCCCACGAAGTGCTCAAACCCTGGGTGAGGGGAAACACCACGTAAATGTAGGGTGCATTTCAAGTGAAAGATGAGCCAATTCCACCCTTAATTAATACGCTCATTTTCTTCTATATACATTTACCTGTTCATCTGTTTTTCCAGCACGCCGATGGCACTGCAAAGGGAGACGGGTATTGCTTTGTCTCGCACATCTAATTGACGCGGCTGATGATAATTTGAAGCCAAGGTGATGACAGCTTCGACGTTTCCAATTTTGCGTTCATTTGGCAAACTTTGGCGAAATGCTTCAACAAAACGGTAAGAAAAATTTGAGGCGCCCACGCGACCTCCGCTGCCCTGCTCCTGGAGAACCCCACCAGCGCTGCCGAATTTGCTCTGCTGAGGGGCTGGGAGATGCCGAGAGATGGGGCCAGAGAGCAGCATCTCCGTGTCTCTGCTCCTTGCGGGCCCCCGCTGGACCCATTTATTTCCTAGATGGGAATGGGCCTATTTATTATAACCAGCGATACGTTAATCATGGGCAGAGGAGTCAGAAACAGGCCCGGCGATGATAAGCAAAAGCGTCTCTGCACGAGAGCTGGGCATGAATCCTGCCCCGCGCTCACTGTGAAGGCAAGCACCCTTCCACTGCGAGCACGGTGACAGGTGTCCTCACCTCCCTCATTCCACATCTTTTTTTTCCTTTAGAAAACACTGATTCTGTTTTTACATTTGGCTTTTTTTTGGGGGGTGCCTGACAGCGCGGGGTGTTTCTGGGGTAGGGGCATCCCTGGGTGCCCTGTGTTGGGCAGGTTCGGTAGCAGGCGTGGGTTTTTTTTCGCAGCTTTGAACATCTCCACCACTGTAGGCAGGACCGTGGGGTACAACTGCCCTTTCCTCTGCATCTTTCCTCCATCAAACAAATCGGCTTTTCCACTGTAAAAACTTCCCAGGACTCATCGGCTTTTTAATGCTGAGGGTTACACAGCCCCCCAAAAGCTCAGGGACGGCATCGAATCAGTGCCGGCTGCTTCACGATGTCCTGGGTGCCCACCGTCATCTGGAGCCCCCCAAAATTAAAGGCGTGTTCAGGAGCAGAGCGCGAGCTGCGCTGAGCGGCGCGGGGCTTCCCGGGGTCTGCAGCGCTCGGCGGCCTCATTAAATCCTTCAGAGCCTTTATCAGGGACAAAACCGTCGACTTTCTGGGAAAACGTTGATTAAAGCAACAGCGAGCAGGAGTTGAAAGGCTAATATTATCAGTTTTAGCTCGCTGGGGTGGTGTTTGCCTGAGGTAAAACAATCTTGCAGCAGAGAGCGGTGATAAGTGATGCTGCGCCTGAGCCAGCCGGGCTGTACGAGGATGCGGCGTGGGGACCCGGGGACATCGGGCTGCGGAGGGGGAAGGACGAGGGTATTTAGACGGGAAACGTTTTCTGCGGGCGTTCGACTGCTGTCAGCCATTTTAGGTTTCTGAATCCTATTTCCCTGGTGCTTCCAAGAGAAGCTTTTGGGGGAGTCCCCAGCTAAAACTCAAATTTGCATTTAAATGGAGATTTTTTTTTTTTAATGAGCAGGATGCATGGGAGACTAAGACTATTAGGTTTCCTTGTGGGAGAGTGCAGAATTCTCTCACCTTTTACATCCCACCCCCTCCCCAGCCCCTTTAATGCACACTTTAAATTAGACATTTAAAAAAGGAATAGTGCGTCTTTAAGGAGAATATAATCATAAACAAATAAGTCTCGTTGCCCTTGCAGCAGAACTAATCTTCCCTCAGCTGAGCTGTGATATAGATCAGTAACAAGAGCCACGCGCAGGGGGTTCCTTTGAAATGCATAATACCTCCTCGTATAAATTGGAGTTGGTGTGATGGAGCTGTGAGATGACATATTGTGGCATGACCCCTCTCTACTGATTGTGGGTGAACCCTGCAAAGGTAAATCTAACACGGCGCACACATCAGACAATTTCATTTTCATCACCCAGGGACAAAAACATAGCAACAGAATCTTTTCAAATGATAATCTGCATGCTAGGCGGAATATTTTCCCTTCCTGCCTTCCTTTTTTCTTTTTTTTTTTTTGCATGTTCAATTCATGATGTAGGTGAAAGGAATTATAAATTGCTTCCAAAGTTCATTCATTCCCTTCTTCTCATTCTTCCCTTTCTCTTCCTCCTTCTCCTTTTGCTTTTGTTCTCCCTCCTTCTTGCTCTTCCTCCCTTCCTCCTGCCTTTGTCTCCTTCTCTTTAGCTTTTTTCTCTTCTTTCTCTTTCTCTCATTTTTTTCTCTTCTGTTTTCCTTTCCCCTCTTCTTTCTCTATCTTTTTTCTTCTTTTAAATGTTTTCTTCTCTCCTTCTCCCCCTACCCCTTTTTTCTCTTCCCCAACCCCTTTTCTCTTTTTTTTTTCCCCCTCTTCTTTCTCTTTTTTCTTTCTCCATCTAAAAGTTTGGCTCTGTGTGTGTGTGTAACTGATTCATTCTTCTCATCCCCTCAGGAACATTCCAGTAATAATGATTTATAGGAGTGCAAAAATCTATGCTCTTGCTGTTACCAACTAATATCCCTCCTACCCTCCAAAAAGGGAGTTTTCTTGTAGAAGATCTCTCAGTACGAAACCTTCTTCCCTGCTTCTCTCCACTCCCCTCTTCGCCTTCCTGCGCTTTTCCATTCAAGTATAAGGAGTAATCAGCTGGTTTGCATCACGCTGACCAGGAATATATAGTCCTGCAACACCATATCTCATCTAGAACTAGTTACAATTGACTAAAATGACGCTATAGCTGTTCTTTGTTCTTGTCTCCAGTGGTTTTGTGTGAGGCTCTATTCTTTTGAAGCTAAAAACAGTTTAGAAAAATCCCCTTTAATGTGGTATCTCTAATTTACTATGAACCATTCCCCCTCACAAACCAAGGTGTGTTTGCAAACTGTACGCAGCTACCAGGTGAAATGGGAATTATCAGTCCCCATCCAAGAAGCACAGCTGATGGTTTGAGTAAACCTGGTGGCTTCATAGTGGTGGTGGCTTCATAGCGGTGGTGGCTCCACAGCCTTTGCCAGACAGGTGCCGGTGCCGAGCCGTGCCGGTGCTGTGGGGCTGGTGCTGGCGTGAACCTCGCCGGGGCCGCGGCAGCTCCGGTGCTCGGCAGCCCCAGAGGCATCGCCTCCGGTGGGCACAGCCTGCCGGGCTCCTGTGGCAAACAGTCATGCTCGATATCAAAGCAGCCAAATAAATTAAACCCAGTGGTTTGTCCCAGGACTCTGCTCTGATGGCAGAGGAGAGCTGAAAACTGGGCTCAGAAGTGACCTGCAATGCCCTGGTGTAGGGATGCTGGTCCTGGCACAGAGTCCTCTTGTCCGGCCATCTTTACTGCTATTATTTTTATTTATTAATTGCTCTGTTCATCAGCACGCTGGCGGTGCCTCGGGCTGGCTCTCTGTGGAAGCGGCTGTGACGCTCCATGTAGTAACCGTAAGGTGTTGGGGACAGTTCTGCGAGGACCATTGACATCTCTCGTCTTTGCCCTGTGGGATAATTGCTGGCACAGGCGGAGCAGTTTTGGGGGTGGCATAGGGTGGGCATCACAGAGCAGAGGTTGTCCCTGGGTGTCTGGCTGCCTTCCCGCACTGTCCATCCCCATCTGCTTGGCTGCCGGACAGCCCTGGAGGGAGCAGGGCAGGGATCTGGGCGCTCGGTATCCTGGTGGCTATGGCATGGCTTTGGGACAGCCCTGTTACTTGTCTGTGCCTCGGTTTTCCCATCACTATAGTATACCCTGAGACAGCTTCAATTTAATTTACAAAATGATGCGAAGAGCTCGGTGATCTCAGAAGCCACAAGTTCTTACTCCCTCGAGGAAGAGTTTTGCAGGTGCAGGGAGACACCAGTCCCACTTGGAAAGGAAAAAGGACAGAGCACGTAGATTTTTGGTACGCTTCGCGTGACTGCGCTCACAATTCAATAACCCCACCCCAGCCGGCACGGACAGAGCACGGGGCGCAGCAGGAAGGCTTAAATCTGCTCACAGATTAGGGCCATCATGGGCCCGTAATCCCATCACTGCCTCCTCGTCCCTGATGCCGAGTGACACAGCTATTGTACACGTAAGGGAGTGACACAGAGATGAGTTTGTCGGTTCCACCTAGTGTGATTGCCATTTTCTCCTCGCAGAGGAGAGGAATGAAATTGAAGGAGAAAAGGTCAGAAAGCCCTGGTCATCCTCTCCCCTTCCCCCAAATCACTTGTTCCTCTGGATGGAAACGAGAAATGACAGGTTCCCGTGCCACTTGGGATGCAGGCAGCCCAGAGTAAAACAAAAAGGAAAGCTGGTTGGAGTAGGGGTGGATAGCAATGAATGTAGCCTGTTAATAATGCATTTCAGAGGCACAGGATCCTGGTTATTGTTCATGGCATCTGCTAACACCAAAGTGACAGTGACAAGTTCTTTGATTAGAAAGAGGTCCCCAGCACCTCCTCCCTCCCACCCCTGCAGAAGGGTTTGTGGAAAGCACCACCGCTGCCTAAAATCCCTCCTGAATGCTGCCGGTGGGGGGTTCACTTGGGGAATTGGCTATTTTTTGTCTTCTGTTTCCACTTTGGTGCAGAAATGTCTCAGCTCAGACCCAGGAGAATCTCACTTTTTCCTGTTTTTGTTTGTTTGTTTTCTCCTCCTTTTCCTCATTCCTCACAAATTTTTCAAAGGAGGAACCATAATGATACCATCCATCCTTCTCATAATTTCACTGCAAATTGGCACACACCTTTTAAATCCCAGGGCACGGGTTAACAATCGAAAGCAAATGCAATCAGTGGCAGTATCCCCTGAGTAGCCATTGCCCCTACTTTGGGCAACCTCTGCTGCCCGAGTGGCTGGCGCTGGGATGGGGCTGGGAGCCGTGTGAGGGAGGCAGCGAGTGCTGCCGGGTTGTGTTTTCTCAGGTGGAGAATTAATTTTGGTGGTGTTTGTATCACTGGTGGTTATTTGCTTTAATTGTTGGATAATTGTTTGTTCTGTCTACATGTATTTTGAGAAGATTGTGCAGAAGGAGTGCTGATGCAGGTGATGGAAACTCGTGGGAAACAAGTAGCTGCACCCACAGTGGAGGATGCTTGGGAGGTGTGGGTCGAGACAGCATTCATGTCCTCGTGCCTACAAATCATCCTGCCCAGTTCTTCGTGTTGACTCCCCTGAAGTTACCCCTTGTGTAAAGAGCGCCTTACCAAAGTGCTTTCCATCAGAGGTGTGATCAGTTTGGTCTGGTTTGCACTGTTAATTGTTTTTCTATTTTTATTCAAACATGAAAATCCTTGTTTGATCCTTCTAAAAAAAAAAATATTATTTTACAACCAAGCACTTTTATTTGGGTTTCAGGAGAAAGCGCTGCTCTGAGAAGGCCAGAGGGCTTCACCATCGGCAGGAACCTGCACCGGCAGCCCGAATCCCGCAGCGATGCTGATGAGAGCAGATGTCCCTAGGGATGCTGTGGAGCACACGTGCGCGTGGAGGGATGCAGCGTGCGGAGCCCCATCACGAGTGCTGGCAGGGCGAAGGGGACGATCGGGTGTTTCACAGGCAGCCCGGTGCGGGGAGAACCGGGGCTGCTTTGCTACCGGGGGCAAAATGGAAATAGTAATGCTCAGAGCTGTTATTCGTTTGAGGATAGGGTGTGAATGCAGAGCTCTTCAGCTGGCGAAAGGCAACCTGAAGATGTCTTTAATGGGCTGCATAGGTTTTTTTTGCTTTCTTTCAGTTTGTTGAAGAAAGAAACTTTTTCACAGGAAACATGGGGGAAAAAAATCCTACCTTTTTCTAGTGGAAAAATAAGTGCCAGTTTTGTTCAACTCTATTTCTGTGTAAATGGGGTTGTTAAAAAGAGAGGCTGTGCCTGGGGTGTGCAGAATCTTACCTGTCTCATAGACAAAAAACATCATGACTGACAGCACGAATTCAATGATTCTACTGCATTCCGAGTCAGAGGGGAAAATGCAGAAATAAGAGAAAGAGCAATGCATGCTGTCCAGGTGGAAACTGTTTTCCCAGCATTCTAATTTTTCCTGAGAACTGAAATCAGCAGACATCTGGGCTGGAAGGATGTTGGTTCGCAGGCAGCAAGCTGGGCTAAAATACCCACAGGTATAAGTAATAAAACCTGTGTTATGTTTAGAAGAACAGTGTTAAAAGTTACCAGCAACAACCAAGGAACAGGATCCCTCTCCTCGGTGGTGTTGTCCAGACCTCCTCGGTGGGGTACCTGCACCCTGGCAGGTTTGGGTTTTGTTTCCTTGGCTCAGCCGCAGGCGGGCAGAGGCTGTCAGCTTGAGTGGGTTTGCAGAAGAGACTGATGTTGGGCTCTGGGAGAGGCCATGGGATGGTTCTGCTTTGAGTTCGTTTCCTCCTGCTGAATACTTGATTTCTCCCCTTTCTTCCAAGATCAGTACATGTAGCAGCTGGAGGGATCTTCTGTAGGTGTTTCTACCTGGTCTTAAATAAAATTAAAGAAGAGGCAACAGCAAATACAATTCAGACTGGATGCAAGAAAGACACTTTTTTAGTGATGGTGACCAAGCACTGGAAGAGGCACCTGGAGATGTGAGGGAATCTCCATCCTTGGAGAGTTTTAAAATTCATCTGAAGAAGGCCTTGAGCAGCCAGACCATCCTTGAAGTCAGTGACTTTCTACAGGAGCACAGTGAAGCTTTTCCTTACTTTCCTTGTCTGCCACCACCTCACCTTCCGTGGAGGAGATCAGGGTTCTCGCATGTCAGCGGCACAGTCCTTCCCTTGCTGGCGAGGACAAACGAAGTCTGTGGCCAAAGTTGTGTGCTTAGAGCTGGGCATTTGCTCAGGTGTGTTTTCCTCTTCTGGAACAAGAAATGCCTTCTAGATGCCTTTATTCAGTGCCCAGACTTGTTGGCACTGGTTTCTTGACCAAGGCCAGACTAAACCAGAGAAGAGGAGCCGAGGACTTGCGGCTGCCTGCAGCACAAACCCGGCAGCGAACGTGCCTGAGCTATCAAAGAGTTCTCCATGGCAAGTCTACAGGCAGGAACTTTTCCAGCCGCTGAGCCCTCCTCTCCCTGGGTGCTGCTATTTCCATGCTAAGCTGTACAGTTATAGATTTTAAGATAAGGTGCTTTTGTTTCCCAGTTCTGTCTGAGTTACCATTTGAAACTGATATGACAGGCCTAAGGCTAGCATAGAAATTTGTTACAAGTTCCCATTTCGCAAACGTGTCGCTAGTCAAATAGCCTCCCTCCGCCTGAGCCTATTTACTCTCTCAGGGATCTATTTTTAAAAGTTATTAGCAGATTACTGGTTTTCTATCAACCTCAGGCACCAATCTCCCAAAGATACTATTGTACTTTAATAAGGTGCATTTGATAATCCTCAGATAAAGGCATTGAAAGTGGGGGGGAGAGGGGAGGGAGAAACTCTTGCACCGCTTCATCTAAGGGACACGGGCTAGAAAAGGGTTAAATATACTCATGTTTCTAAATGGCTGAACTACTGTATGTTGTAGTTTTCAACTGCAAATCATCTTTAATAGCAGACATCACGGGATGGCTCATTACATTAAGCTATTTTTCATGCTATCTCCTGTAATATCCTTTAATCCAATGCGTTTCAAATCACCTCAGGCTAAAATAAGAGACATAGCGATGTAATAGCCTAGTGTATTAGTGGGTTAATTGCCCTGTTGTACTCTCTAGTAGATATCTCTGGAATGAGTTCTATATTAATTGTAAATTGCTTAATACATTTAACTCCTTGAGCAGCTTGGTCCTCTGCTATGTCTTTAATGAACAAGAAAACTTTTGAGTTGTAAATAGTTGTTTTCTCATGGCCAGCACCACAGGGTGCCTGGCCCTTCCCTGGCGAGCACCAAGCACGCACGTCATCCTCTCGGCACTTAGGAAGAGTCAGCCTGGAGCACTAAAGGGAAATTATTGCTTTTTCCTGGAAGCTGCAAAGTTCTGCTCCAGCCCTGCAGCCTGCAAAGGCACCGAGCAGAGCCTCGCTCGGAGGTGGTCGGAGCCCGGCTTCTAGATCAGGATCCGCAGAGGCAGCGGTGCCGGGACTGCGTAGACGCAGTACGCTACGCTGTGGCTGTCCCCAAATTGGACAATCAGAAATGCTGCAGAGGAAAAAAAAAAAGGGGGGGGGGGGTGTTTAAATAATACATAAGATTTCAGACTCTCGTCTTGCCAGTGCCGAGGCCAGAAAGCGAAGACGGATGAAGTGCTCTGCAGCTCTGTCAGAGGATGCAGCAGCGGGTCACTGACACGTACGGCTCTCAAAGTATTGCCCATAATGCGCAGTATCTAGTTTTCTAAAATTACTTTTGCAGCACTAGGCAGACATGTCCACAGATTTGCAGTCACTTTTCTGAAGATTGGAACATAAGTGTCACCGGGCTACTGGAGGGTAATGTCACTAATTTCTTTGGATTGCTCCCAGTTTGTGGCAGGGAGGGTGGAAGAAGGAGCAGGCACAGCGGAGGTTGGAGGGGGTTATATAATTTGCAGGTGAGACATTCTTTATTCATTTCTTCTGGGACGTTCTGGTTTCTAAAAATCCTGGCAAAAATGTTACTGTCAATTTAAAGTAAAGGCACAGAGAGGAGGGATGCTGAAATACACCTTGCTTCGAAAATTCAGAAGAAACTCTTTCCTGAAGTGCCACCTATTGCTTAAAACCAGCAGCACCGCAGAAGTGGTGGTAAGGAGACCGCAGGTCAGCGGTCTGGATTTAACCTATGTGACTAAAAGTCCCGACCGCCTGCTCTACCTGACCCAAACTGCGCAGCTCAGTCTGTTCCCCGGTGCAATGTGGCAACGCTGCAGCACAGTGACTGTGTTACGGATCTCTTTTCTAAGTCTTATGTTTAAGATAAATATAATACTCATAAAGATGCAATTCGGGAAGCCTTTTATAACGCACTTAACTTTAAACATATGCTCAAGTTCCAGTACTTTTAATGGAGCAGCGTTTTAATGCTCCTTTCAGCTGAAGTGTTTAACAGAGGGGATGTTTTACTTTTGGGTTTGTAAGGGGGAGCTCAGACAGGTCTTCCCCAGCCCTGGCCTCCCTGTGCACGTGGGGTATCTGATGGAGAGCCCGAGCAGGGAGGCAAAGGGCTGTGCACATACTATTCCTGTGTTGGGGTGGGAAACACTGAGTGCAACACAGGTTTTCACTCCCATAAGCTTTCTGGATTTTTTTCCTGACTGTACTTCCACACAGACCTCGGAGGTGGGGACGCAGCATGGCTCCATCTTCTGCAAGGAGAGATCTGATGTCACTTGCCACCATCGCATATGGCAGCTCAGAGATTTAAACTTGGATTTTCTGAGCTGCCCTGCACTGTCTCTGACTCCTGCATGCATGCATACATGCAGAGTTATGATTATTATTAATACTCGTATAATTTACATAACTTCCTATATGATTACTGCATACTAAAACACCCAAGTAGAAATTTCCATTGCTAATTAGAGGATGTTAATACTAAACTCTCATAGATGGAGATTTGTTTGGAAATTAAGCCCCAGTAATGCTGTTTGTCCTTTGCAGTGAAGCTGTGGAACGGGGGACAATGAAGCGGGCTCTGTACGCTCACCTGGGGGAAACCTGGCAGCGGGCAAGGAGAATGGACTTTTGCTCAGATGAAGTCAACTAGACATTACCCTGGAAATCAGCATCTCCCTCAGTCGCCTTTGTTACAAATGCAGCAAAACGGAAAGGCTGCCTCATTCTAGTGCCATTGAGGCAATTTTTTTTTTTTTGCTGTAAGGTAACTGTACTGACTTCAGTGGAATTACTTCTGATTTATACCTCGGGAAGCGAGAGAGGAGCCAGACACCCCGGGTAATTCTGCTCTAGCATTGCCTGTACCCATTAACAATTCCTTGCATTTACATGAATAATTAGGTTGGGCTAAAAGAAATATCATCCCTCTGTTTTAAAACATAATGCAAAGATATTTCTGAGACAATCTGAATAAAAATTTTGTAACTTGTAGAGGAAAATTTCTGTGAAACTACACAGTCAGTTGTTCTTTGAAGGAAAGACACAAAGTGCTTAGACTGCTGGAAAAAAAAAATCCATCAAGTAATTCTCTATCTATAAAATAGGTGGTAATGCAATCTGAGCTTAATTTTGATGGCACACTGTACTTCATAACAGTGACAACACCTTAAAAAACGTAATGAAAAGGCCTGATTTATTACTGAAATAATCCATTTAGCACTCCAATAAATAAAGGGAGAAAATACAACCAATGTTTCGGCAGAAGGGAAAAAAAAAAAGAGAAAAATTGCGATGCATAGCAGTTTTCTGTAAATGCATCCAGAGACTTGGCCACATGTTTTGGGGTTGATTATTTTTCTGAAGACAAATATAAATTCAAAGTTAGATTTGAGATTTAGGCCTGATGTCCACTCTGCATTTTGCAAAAATGCACAGCGGTCCCGTGACTCAGTAACACGGGGACAGGTTCTGACTGACAAGGGGGAGGAGAAGGGGAGGAGAAAAATGCTAACTTACTGCCTTACAAATATTTGATTTTGAATATGCTCTCATAGCCATCATTAAGTGCAAAGCAAACATATTTTCCCCTCATGCCAAATTTGTTTTAATAACATGACGTTACTTCTGCAAATGTCAGCTCCAGCCTCTCTCTCTCTCCATTTCCGTGGCACTTGGCCCACAGTGAAGACTGGCGGGTTTTATACTCCCTCTACATCACTTCTATTAATCTGTTTAATATGCTACGGGACCTGGCAGTGGCAATGAGAGTAAAAGCAATAAAATCCTCACGTGGCAGATGTTTGTATTTGGGTACAGTGTCCCGAATGGCATGCTGGAGAGAGGAGCTGCCATTTCTCTATAGACGAAGAAAAACTTTCCAACACAGGAACAGTCATCTAGCAGAATGAGTTGACTGAGGAGGGTGCTGGACTCCGATACCAGAAGTTTTAAGGCCACGTTGGACCAAGCTGTGAGGAAGGATGCAGAAAGGATGCGAGCGTGGCTCTGCAGGGTCCGCTGCTTTCAACGAGGAATGGTATTAGTGGTGACAGCCGCGGTAAAGAGGTTCTCCTGCACGTTCCCAGCATCGTGGACAACATAAAGCCATGGCTCAGTAACATCCTCCTCCTTCTCACTATGCCGAGAGGTCCTGGCTGAACCTCGGCACATATAAGAACACGTTGTGTCCCCATCTCCCAGCCCAGGTCTCTTGGTGTTTGAATCAGCCAGTGCTGCATGCCGGTTCTGCAACCATTAAAGTGAATGGCAAGTACCACAGATGAAAGGTTAGGGGAGAAAACGCAGCAAGCCGTTGCCACGTGGCCCTTTTTGGGGGGATATTTTGCTGTGTGGCCTTGGAGCATCTTCCATTGGTGGCTTTGTCCCTTGTGCCCGCGCCTCGGGCGGCCGAGGCTGGAGGAATGGCTCCGGCGCCTGCGTCCCGCTGCACCCTGCCTGGCCCTAATTGGCCTGTTTGTTTTGCAGTAAGTGATTCCTGCCTGTCTTGGGGTGGATTGTTTTTCACACCATTAAATGAAGTTCTGCTGTATTGATCCCTGTTTTTCCAATTTGAAGCCTGAAAAGTGATGAAGACATTTTCTTGTTTTCTCATGTACTTTTCCCTCAGTTCATTTAGGTGACCTGTCTTTAGTTCCTTGCTCTGCTCGCTGTAATTGCTTCTTCAGAGTAATGTTACACCGTAAGCGCGGTACTGGAGCCGGGGTATGTTTTTATGGAAGGATGAAGGAAGGCGAGGTTGAAGTCATCAACCAATATTAACTGTGGAAGGTTTGTCACAAATGACATCTCAATAGCAGTGTCTCCTGCTGGAGCCTCAGTAAAATAGTACAGAGGATGAGGGCAGGACCATGGGACAGCTTTGTCTCTTCAGGCTGCTTAATATTTTGCTTAAGAGATGGAAATATTGTGGAACATTATTTTTCTTTTGGCACAGATATCGTTGTTTGTGTCCTCTTTACCTTTGTGAAAAATCTAAATACTTGAACATTTGCATTAGATTTTGCCAGGGATCTATTTTTGTTTAGCACTAACGTAAGGGCTGGATTTTTTCCAGAAGAGATCAATAGAGTGGGTGCTGAACTTACGTTTAAATGGCAAGTTTAATTAAGGAGGGAGCATTGGTTTCTCCAATGCAGCCTCACTTGCAATTAATTAAAGTATGAGGTCTAAACTGAGCCCATACACACCGAGAAGGCTTCGGTAGGCTCCAGACTTGCAGACCTTACAGATGGAAACCAGCAGAGGTGCAGTGAATCCTGGGGAAAACATGGGAGATTGGGATTGTTGTCTGTATCGCGGAGCTGTCCCACCGAGCCTGGCACAGTCTGGAATGCCCAGACTGCTGAGGGTGGGAACGCAGCCCCGCTCTGCTGGTTTGCCTCAAGGGGTAGGTAGGGACTAAATTTAAAGTTTGACTTACTGAGTGTTTCATAGCAGCATCTTGGGTACCTCTGCACCCACACAGGCTGCCTCCTGGCATGCTCGTGTCACTCTGAAGCGAGGCAGGTATTCCCGAGACTATGATGCTCCAGAAGATTTTTACTTCCAGTCTTTTCTGGTATTTTTGCTCCCCAGTTCACAGGGAGACACATAAAACATCCTTGTTTTAAGGAACTTCTTGTTGCTTTGATTTCTTACGGAAGTGGATTTTGGTGGCTTTGCAATAAATGGTGGAGCGTAGCACTTTATTTTGTTTTTCATTACAGGAAGGGAGTAAAGCGAGTGCTAATAAAGAGGCAGAGCTGGCAACTCCTGTGCAAGGCCGAGGGAACGTGTCCCACCTCCGAGATGCTTCTGGAGGGAGCTCAGCCCTCCCTCCCTCCTTCCTGCTGCGATGTTGCTTATTAAAGCAGCGGGAGGGTCTGCGAATGCCCAGAGTCAAGCACGGCTCAGGTAAGCTCAGGTATCGGCAGGATGGATGCATTCCCTGATCCTGGAAATAATCCTGTCAAGAGCAAGTGGCCTGGAGGAGGGTCTGGAGTCTGCAGGTGTCTGGGGTGCGGGAAGGCAGCCATGCACGGGGCCTTTGCAGAATCAGGGCACTAGAGGCAGATCTCAGTGCACGCTTATTAGGAAGGTGATTAATCTATTTATTTTGCATTACTACTATTATTATTATGTGCATAAGCCTAAAAAGTGTAAGAACTTTACTGCACAGATTACGTTCGCTTGCTGCGAGTGCAAAATAAAGAGGAAAATTCTCTCCTTTGAATATCTTCTGTTCTAAATGGGTGGGAAGTGCTGAGAGAGGGGGCTTTGGGGGTCAAGATCTGTCTTTTGTGCTCTCGGCATCTGCTATTACGAGGTCCCCGCTCCAATTGGCCTTCCAAAGTGTTATCACAGTACCAAGTAATATATAATATAGACAAGAGATAGGGAAAGGGATGCAGTAGAAAAATAAACTTGTGCCAATGTATTATTCCAAGAACAGCAAAAAAATCCAATGTGCTGTTTGAGAACATGGTGCCATATAGATATCTGGGGGAAAATCTTGGAAATAATGTCCACTGGATCTGAACGGCATGATACGCTTCAAAAGGGTAACTGCACTAGGCATAGTAAACAGCAGAAAATACACAAACAAGGAGGGTTTAACAATTTCTTTCTTTCCCCTCCAAATGTAAAATCCTTGGGAAAAGGCTAAAAATTAGGAAAGGGGGTAATCTTCAGAAATGGGTGGTCTGTTCATCACCTAAGCGATAGGAGAGGATTTCTTTTTTAAAATTTTTTTTATTGTAAACTACCTTATGACAATTGGTGATAAAAGAGCTGAGCCTTTCAAAAATCCATTTTAATAAAACACCGTATGACCTCATAGATATGCATAGGATTTAGAAATAACATGGATGTTAATGAAGGTACTTGAAAGGTATGGTGCCATATTGCAATTTTATGGAAGATCTTAGATTAATGAAATTAAACGTGAACTGCATTGTTTAGATGATGAACTTAAGGTCATATCTGCAGCATTTGAAAGAGAAACCTTGAGTGGAGGGTGTAGAATCATTGATTTAGACCCTGGTAGACAGCTGAATAGCAAGCATTGAAGCATGAAGGTAAATTCCCATATTTCATTGTTAGAAGGTTAGCTGGTGGCTGCCAGCTTTTCAGTGATAATCACCAACCAATTCCACCCTGTTTCAGAAAAGATTTTGCCTTTGTGTGCTAAGACACTTTTAAAAACCATTACTGTTCAAAGCAGGGGCACACTGTTTAAAGAGAAGCTATTTCTGCAAAATACAGGATGGCAATGAGTTGATGCTGTCCTTGGATAGTGATGCTATTAAGTTCATTAGGATCATCATCCATTTAAAATGCTTATAAGGAGAATTAAGACTGTTTGCTGGAGATGCCAGAGGCACCTCCTACTGCAAGTCACAACTACATGTCATCAGTAATTAGCTCTTTTGCTTCCTTAAGATTTTTTTTATACGACAATGGCCCTTTCAGGTTTAAGTACTGTTTTCCTCCCCAGACACACAGCACACGTGCACACACAGAGGGAATAAATGCATGCACATGCACATGTGTTAAACTAATAGACATGAATTTGTACAACAGGAAAATTGCAAGGAATGAAATCCTCAGGCCTTAAGAATAAGTGATAATAGAATGATACTGCCAATTACTGCTGGAGAACAGTGTTGTCACAGGGAACCGCTCGTGGAGACAGAAGGATGAGGGGCGGAGAAAAGATTCCCTTTTGACAGTTTGCCGTTAAAGGGAATTTGTCAAGGATGTTAAAATTAGATCTAACTGGGCCAGATCCTCAGATGACATAAATCAGCCTGTAGACTTCAAACCATGATCTGGCCATGTACTCCTCTTTGTTCTTTCTTCATCTTTATTATCTGCATCATAACACTGCCTGAAAGCTCCAATGATGCTTTAAGCTCCATTGTCTTAGCACTGTACAAATGCAGTGAGAGAAGGTATTTCCATGCTTTCATCTACTCTGCACAGAGTCTTTTATTGCTTAAAACATCCACATGTTTTACAAAACCTACTAAGCAAGTGTGGGAGATGGGGACCTTGTCTAGACTAGGATTTAGGCTGCGATGTTAATATCGGTTAGACAATCTGTACGGAGTGACCTGTTTTCAGTGTGGGTAAGATGAGCTGCTTTCCACAGTTGCAAAGTGATCGAGTTGCCTTTAATGAGTGCTGTTGCATACCAGAGTGAGAACACTGAAACAGGAATCCATCATCCTGCAGCCAGCCCTGCTGATTAGAAATATAGTAATACTTAAAGGGAGCATTTAGCTTCTGGAGTGGCCTGCTAGGGTGCAAGGGTCTAGCTGGGTACAAGAGAGCGCAAACCTGAAAAAGGCACTCTCAGATGGGAAAAGATCCCGTACTTCCACGTACATTCTCTTCCAGCCCCAAAGCAAAGCTAAACTCTGCCACATCATGAAAACTGAAAGCTGCCAGTAAGGAAATTAGAAAAGAAATAGTGTTAGATAATGGTCATAAATGCATTATGATCACTCCTTTTGTTAGAAACTTCCTTGTTTTCTCCCTGGTGTACACAACAAACAGATTGCACATGATTTATTTGTGTGTGTTTGGGGAGGAAAGGCAAAGGGAATAAAGTCTTAGCCTTTAGACATTTAAAAAGGCAGTTGGGACATTTAGAGACATGATGCTTATTAAAATAAATGGAAGATGTGTGTCTAAATCCCCTGGTCATCCTTGAAAATCTTGTCCCTAATATTTATCTTGCAGTCATTTCCAAATGGGGCATTGCATATCTCATCTCTAGCGTGTATCTAAGTGCAACTGGACAGTAAAACCAGGATCACACGGGGGCCAAGCCCAGCTCTCTGCCATATACTGCTTAATGTTCTGAGTAAGGAGAGAGCGTAATGGTACAAAGCTTTGAAATGGTACAGAGCATTTTCTGGGAAACTAGAGAAAAAAGTCCATGTCCCACAGAAGTTAAGGGAACGTGGCTCCCCTCTCCCATTTCCAGAGGTTTCTGGTATGTGCAGCTCTTGGCATTGGACAGACTAACCCTGCTGCATCCAGTTCTGTGCAGATGATTTGCTGAGGTTTTAATAGATTCATAACTTTCCATCCTGTTGTAAATCTTCCAACAAATATTTTTTAATTTTTAAAAGAAACTATTGGCATTCGCCACTTCAGAAATGCTGACCCATTAAGTCTAAACAGCGAAGTTAGGGCATGTTAAATATCAATTGATTATAAAACCCATATTAATTGACGTTTAGCAGCTCCACTAATGGAGAGGAGCTCATTACATAGCAGTTAACCCTCAACGCATATATATTAAATAATCAATTAGTATTTATTTAACATACAATAACCTCCTTGTTAGAGCTAAATTAAAAGCCTCTTTATGGAGGCCTTGCAGAAAGCACGGCACTATGCTAACCTGAAGCCAGGAATTTGCATTAATAGCCTGAGTCTTTGTTACCTCTGGTGCCCCTAAGATGATTTTAACGTATTAAGTGAAGGACTAGAAGGGTTGTGTATGTTACAGTCACTTGGTCCTACTAAGAGGGACTCAGGCCCTGAGTTATAGGACGGAGTATGAAAAAAGTGTAGTTCAGGTAAGTATTTGTTGAACAGAGCTGTAGCTAAAATAAACAAAGTTCTCCTGGTTCTCCTGCAGCACAACATGTTCTGTAGGCAGATCCCGTTCCTGAGAAACGCTGAGCTGAGAGGAGAGACGGGAAGAAGAGAAAGTCTGAAGTCTTCCTTTGAAGACAGATGGAAAAGGTTGCACTGCTTTTCCCGGACCACAGAGCGGGCATGGGGGCCTTTGCCGTGGGGCAGGATAACCTTCCAGCGCTTGCACGTGCCACCATGCTATGCCATCAGGGACACCGGGAGGCCAAGAAAGCGTCCAGGGTCACTCGCTCCGTTGCAGACAGACCGTGAACTGCAAGTTCACCACATTGGACTGTTCTGGCTACTGGGTTTGTTCTTTCTCCCATTCCCAACCCTTCAGTCTGGTAAGACTGCTGACACCAAATTCAGCTGGGGTGTAGGGTGTGCACTGCGGTGACTGCCAGGTGTGAGCAAAGGCTGGGGAGATGCTGGATGGATTAAAGCTGAACCAAAGATAAGCCTCATTTATCCTCCTGCGCCTATGCAGTGCAGAATGCACTCCACTGATGCAATTACAGCCTGTAAAAATGCAGTTTTAACACTGCACTACCTTT
This sequence comes from Haliaeetus albicilla, assembly GCF_947461875.1. Lineage (NCBI taxonomy): Eukaryota > Metazoa > Chordata > Aves > Accipitriformes > Accipitridae > Haliaeetus > Haliaeetus albicilla. Next base: position 2,688,490 of record NC_091491.1, on the reverse strand, counting down.
TATGAGAAGAATCTTCAATTAAAACTCTTCCTAAATGATAGGAATTGTGGCACTTAACAGCAAAAGGTGAGTCAGGTTTCCCCAGGATAAACATGGTGCCAAAAGAGCATGCAGGTGTGAACCGAAGGCTGTAGGGCTGTGTGTGGGAAAAGAAATGAGAAAAGCTTTGGCAGTGTGTCTTGTGGGCTGTGCAATTCTCCCGTGGGCCTGATTTAGCTCACACTCCCTCCGCACAGGGAGAAAGGCCCTGGGAGCTCTTGGGCAGAGGACAGCGTGCCAGGGAGGGTGCTCAGTGCAGAGAAGTTGGTGAGTTGCTTCTCGTGTGGTCCTGGCGAGATGCAGAGACCCGGCAGGTGATGGGTGAGAGGGAAACAGAGGGACTCACGCACAAGTGAAAGACCTTTGAAGTAGAAGAAAAGTATTTTCAAATATAAAAATAGAGAACAAGGAGAGAGATGGGCAGACAGCAAGACAATATAGAAAGCAAAGAAGTGGCACGGTTGGGTAATAGAAATAGGGCAAACTGGGGAGCTCAAAAAAGGAATAGCTGAACTAAATTGCTCAAAATGAGTCTCTCCTGTGTTATGTTCTGAGCTGCCATTTATATCTGTGTGGTGTATTGAATATTAGCAAATGGATTTACTCCCATCTCTCTCTGATGTAAAAGGGTGACAAGGAAGAGTATAGCAGGGAGCTATTCTGTTTTCCTTGGAGCCTAGGTGAGTTTTATATTGGGGTCTAATAGGCCCAGAACCTATTCGGAGCTGAATTATATCACCCCTGCCCTATGCAATAATCTGTTTTCTGGTGGGGGAAAGCTGGGAAATCAAGCAGCTTCTCCAGAAGTCAATTTTGGTTCTCAAAGTGGAGCCAGCTCAAGAAATTGTCATTGATCCACTTCTGAACTTGGAGCAAATTTCCATAAAAATAATCAGGCCCTCTCAGCTGCAGAAGTTTGTAATGCCGTGTGTTTCACTGGGTGGGACGGGCAGGCTGGGAGAACGGGGGCTGAGCAGCGCTTTGGTTTCAGGTTCTTCCTCTTTACTGTACCAATTCTGAGTAGGGAGTTGGGTGAGGGAGGGGATGGGAGATGATGCCTTGGCCACCCTCTTTGTAACGTCGTGGCAAAAATGAGCAAATGAAAGCAGGTTGTTTGGTCTGATCATCAGCCGATGGAAACTGGAGCAGCCCTATTAGCCTTAAAAAAGCTTGATTAATTTAGGCTCCTGATGAAAAAGTATCTGGCAATGTGGCTTGGTTTAAAAGCCCCTAGAAACTCAGGGGAGCTCTGATACTGGGGGAGCTAGGTTCAGACTGGACCAGGCAACAACAGCTTCATCCCAGAGGTGTGAACAAAAAACGTGAGGAAGAGCAGGGCAGGCCTGATGGTATGGGGCATTTTATACAGGTGTGAAAGGGGGTGCATGCCCCCCCCAACCCCTGACTGCCCCCCTCCAGAGGGAGAGCCCCAGCCTCTCCTGGCTGCAGAATGGCAAAAGGGAGCCAAGGAGATTTGAGGGTAACAGAGACGGGGCAGAAACAGGCAAATAACTACGGATTTGAAACATCAGCACGTGGAGTTTATAGTGAAGGGGTAGCAAAATAAACTGGAGGAGAATGACAATACTGTTTGAAGGGTAATAATCAACCTGATAGAAAAATTGCTTTAACCATTGTGGATCTCATGGAAGACCCTAATGTAATTTTATTTTATTGAGGAAATTTAATTGTGTTTCAGGCCAGCTCTGCTTTTAGCTCTGCTGTGAAGCATAATGCAAGCACATGTCAACGCCTGCCCCTCCCGAAACTCAGGGAGGACTTTGCTGTTGGCTGTTCACTATGGTAGAAAGAGACCTTTGTGGTCTTTTCCCTCCAAGGACAGCACCAGTCGTTTGAACAAGTGATGGTCACCTGTATTCACAGGTATATGATGTATTTTTAGCACCTGCAATAAATTACTTCTTTTTTCCTTACAGCTTCTGGAAACATTCCCAGTCCCTGGCCTATTCATCAGGATTGTTACATTTCTGCTGCTGGAAAGTACCTTTTTCTCTTACTATTTATTAGCATGTACCATAGTGTGAGGGACTGCGCTGGGGAGGGGAACCCTGTTGTGAGCGGCACTGGGTAAACACAGCAGAAATGACAGTGACAGTCCTCATCACAGAGTGTTAGCAATTCAAACAGCCATGTCAGTCAAAGAATTTGAGAGAAGAGATGTAACACAAGCAAAAGGAAGAATGTGACAGTTTGCAAACACTGAGTGAGTTGCATGATTTTTCATAGGTGTGTTCATTCTTTAAGTATCTTGAAGGAAATGCAAATGAATTTTATCCTGGACAAGTCTATGTGCAAGCCAGGTCTGTTGGAGCTTTATGTTAGACATGTAGAAATTTCTTTCTCTTGTAGAGAGAGATAACTACAGGGCTTTTTGAAAATTTCAGGAAATTATCCAAGGCCTGTTTTTGCGTAAGAGCACGGGGGGATATATCATTGAGCCCTAGGGAAGGGCAGCCTTGTGCTAATCTATTAATAATAAGCAGAAGAAAGTAGTGAAACAGAAGCAGTGGAGCAAAAAGAAAACCAAAAACCCCACCAGACAGAAGCTGATGATTTTCCAAGGTAAGATTTGGGGGTAGTTGGAATGTATTGATGTTGCCTAAAACAACTAATTCAATCCCTCCACACCACAAAGGTAACATCAAACTTAAGAAATTTAGGAAATTAGGCTAAACATTTTCTATTATCCTGAAATTTTGCCTTAGAGAACTGATAACACAGAAAGAATTTCCTTGGGAAAGGAACAAGTAAAGGATGCTGCAGAATTATTTTAGTTAAACTGACTGCAATGCTAAAAATGAATTCTGGAGCAGGACAATAAAGAGCTCACACAAGAATATTAATTCTGCTTCCAATCATCCAAGGAGTTCAGTCACTAAAGTCAAGAGTGAATTCATAGTCTGTCTAGTTTCCACGGGCTTTGGGGAGGCCTTGCCAATGCTATTCTTTCCTGCTAGATTTGCCTGTGACTCTTCAATGTTATTAGTGGAAATAATTTCCTCTATGGAGAAGCAGCTGCCTCTCCCCTGCTGCTCTGTCTCTGCTGTGGATTGCTCCACCGTACATCGTATCTTCCCTCAATCCTTGTAGGCAGCACCAAGGGCTGTGCCTGCAGGGTGTTGTTCAGTCTTTTGCCCAATTATCCAGGCACAAAATGCCCATTCTAAGCTAATCATGAAAGACAGTCTTCTCCTGGTGAAAACACTCTCTGAGGACTCACCTCTGCCACGGTGCCTTCAAGGAACTAACCCACTAATTATGGGAAAGGAGTGCTTGGATTTATATCATACATGACATTAAAAGCAGAAAGGGAGATCCCAAGGCTGAGACCCCAGGTACTTGTCTTATCACTTTGCTGTGCTGCTTGACCCCTTCCCTGTCTCTCTGGTTCCCCAGGGAGACCTGCTCGTCCCCACTGGCAGCGTGTATTCCCTCGGTGAGAGACTCTCCAAGGCCTTTCTGAAAATCCCCATCTAAATACACGCGTGTCGAACCTTATAAAGTGTGGCCGCAAAGAGTAAGTCCTATCTGTAACACGTTATAAAGTCCTCAGCTAGCAAGCACTAGGGCAGAGTAAAATGGTTATTTTAGCTGTATCATCTCTCACGATTGCTTGTCCTCCATCTCTGTGGAGGGGTGGCTGGCAGAGCACAGCTCTGCTGATTTAAGCTCGCCAGGCTCCCGTGTTGGCTCTCTTGCTGAAGTGCCTGAGCTGCCTTACAGGACTTCGCAATAAACTGTGCAGCCCAAGGAAGATATTGCTTGTTTTCTGAAGGACAGGAGGAAATCACCCCGTATATGTCCTCTATCTATTGCCTCTCTGGACAGGAAAAACATAAATGCCTTTCCCACCATTTTATTTATTGGCTTTTCTCTGTTTCCTGGGAAAAGGCGCTTTTTTATTATATTTTTTTTTTAGTACTTTTGTGTGTGTGTGTGTGTGTGTGAGTCTGTGTGGGGTAGGCGTGTGTGTGTGTTTAGGAGGTTAAAAAAAATTTCTTGCTGTCAGCAAGTGATGTTACAAACCTGCTCTGACAAGGCTGGTTGTATATTTACAGTTGGTGAGAGCGAAGGCTTCATCAATCTTCACGCTTTGAAAGGGACAGGCCCGCTCCCATGAGCACCTGCTCCGGGAGAACAGCTGAACTGTGACTTTCCAGGGAGCTAGCTGTAAATTTTAGCCATTCCCCCCGCAGCCCACGCATGCTTGAGCTCTTTAACCTTCCCAGGCTGGCAGGAGTCCCAGCAATCAGTTTAGTGCAAAGACTGGGGTTCTTTTTAATTAACCTTTTGTTTCCCACTGCAGGTGTTTCAAAGTTTCTTAATGTTAAAAAGGAAGAGAAAAAAAAAATTGTTTGCAGAGGTGCATCCACTCTCTTCCGCTTTTTCTATGCTTGGTGATCAAACGGGATCAGCCTTTCTCATGCTTCCCCTCCACGTTTGCCTCTCGGATGCATGTCTATAACAGCATGGGAATCTGCAGCACGGGTTCCCTTTAGGCATCTGCAAAAAGTATTTCTGGGAGTGCACTTTAGTTTCGTCCTGCAAGGCCACGTTTCCTTCCTTTTCCAACCCACTCTTTCTCCAGGCAACTTTCTTCAGACACTTGACTCCCTTGGTGTGTTGATATTCTGTTTAATTGGTTTGGCCTCTCGCACCCAGCCTGCCCGGCCAGGGGAAGTTTGATTATAGACTCACTGAACACTTCTGCTTCTGCAGCCGCCGGTCTTCCCGGAGTGCTCACTTAGCGAAAGGAAAAAAAACAAAACCCCTTCAAACAACTCCAAAAACCAGGCCAACCTGTGTTAACCATCTTTAACGGTACACTGGACAAGGCCAGTGAGGAGACAGAGATTAGAAAAAGTAGCAGGAAAGTGAGGAGACAGAGATTAGAAAAAGTAGCAGGAAAGCACAGGGAGAGGATTTAGATGGATCATGCTTGGGAGGTGTAGCAGTATTTTTGTATGTAAAAGCACTTGGTTTACTTCAGGTAGGCTGTTCTGTTAATAAAATAAAGCTGTATCGCTTTGGCGGGGGAAATATTCCTGTGCTGTAGGAAAAGGGAGTATTGTCCTGTTTGATCAATAACATTATTAGTAGAACAAGAACCTGTTGTATCTCTAAGAAAATTCATATGTGGAAATTTATCACAAGGAAAAAATACATTTAAGCCCCACTTAAAACAGTAAAATATATCTTTGAGGGAAAGTTTCAGACTTTTCGGTATAAGAGGAATAATGCTTTCTATAATTTAATAGGTGCTAAATTTGGTGAGGAGTGCCAGCAAATCCATTTCACATAATGATATTTTATCTCCCTTGAAATGGTCATTTTCATGAATGTCTTTTTATTGGTTCCCTTGTCCCACAAAGTGTCCAAGGTGGTGCTGCTCATCCTCAAAAGCAGAGCACATATAGAGGCAGGGATGACTAGAGAAACCTATTAATAATGGTGACACAAAAAATGGGCAGGAACTGCATGACAGTTAAATGTGCTCCCTATAAATAAAGAGCGTTTCTACTTTGACCCTCAGGGCTGTGGCTTTTTAGTGCTTACTGTTGTAGGAGTTAAGGTGGTCACAGCTGTTAAAAACTACAGATGAGCTGAAAACAACTTCAGGTGAGGATAACAGAAAAAAGGGGGTTTCCAAAGAAGATCTCACTGGAAGCTGCAGCTAGAAAAAATCTGAAATTATCCTTGAGTGAGGGATTTTGTTTACTTAGGTGGGGGCAATCTTTGCTTCTTGGTAAAAGGACTGATTTATTCTCTTAGGTATCTAATTTCAAATTCACAGAGCCAAACCTTTTCCTTATGTGGCTCTACTGAGATGGACGGGAGCATTAGTTATGAAGGTTCACAGATTTTTAGAGCCCTCACAGTGTACGTTGTATATAAACTAAAACTCATGGTTATGGTCTCATTCTGGTTGGTACTTTATGCTGACTAGAGGTAGCAACCACAGTTTGTGACTGCTATCACAAAAATAAACTGAGTTTCAGAAAAGGAAGAGAAATTTTTCTTGGGAAAAACAAGCACAAAGTTGGAAGAAAATCGAAATAAAATAGAAGGAAGTGGAAAACATACAAGGGTAGGTATCAAAAAGGCAATATATAATATTATAGTGTGATAAATACACTTGGTATAAAATGGCCAGTGACATTCACAGTCAACAAAGGGTCTTTGCCGCCTTCCCTCTCATGTGCCATATACCTGTAGAATCAAGACTGTTGGAGCTTTGCCACCCTTTGAATTCTCCCACCTGAAGTGGCTGGTTGTCTAGCTGGGAGCTCCTACAGCCCTGCCTGTGTGGGGGAACAAGGATGTGCCAACATTTGGTCCCAAAACTGCAAATTCAGAATGAAGCAAGGAGCAAAAGAAGTGACAAGATGAGCCATTGTGGGAAATGAAGGGAAGACTGTGAAAATGGCTATAATAAATAATAAGAAATGTTGCATGGGCCAAAGGAATAATAGATCAGCAATGGAAATACTCTAAAAGCTGCTGAGAGTCATTGATAGACATTGTGTAAGAAAAAAAATAATTAAAAAAAAATCCCTGACGGTTTTGCCTTCCTGTTCACAAAGGTGGGTGACAGGGCAGATGCCAGAATGAAATATAAATTTCCTTTTGCATAAAGAAGAAATATTGAAGGAAACCGAGCAGAGGTGATGGAGAAATTAAGAGTGTTAAAAGACCCTGAAAGCATGTGGTCCATGTCAAACCGCTTTCAGGATTTTGAGCTGAGTCAGCAAAAAGCAGGAAAAATCTGTTGAGGGAAATGAGAACCTCTTTGAAGACCAGTAATGGAGAGGTTCCTGCAAGCGTCAAGTCCAGAGGTCCAAGGAAGATTTCCAGAAATGAAAGCTGGTGGTACAGAGGAAGGTACCATGTGTGGCCAGGAGGCCAACATGTATTTTAATCTGGGGCTGCAGTAGAGAAATAGTTAGGAGAAGTTACGAGTTTAATTAAGGAAAACCATCAAGGATTAAAAAATTGGAAGCTGTGCCAATAAAAGGAGAAGAAAACTGACAGCAGCTTTCTGAGGAATTAATGCAAATCATAGGCCAGGGAAAGCCAAAAGATATAACTTCTGCAGTGGCAGGAAAGGTTGGATATAACACAGTTGAGAAGCGTAATCTGGAGTAAAAGTGAGGAGTGTGGGACATGCAAGTGCCTGGTTGAGCACTGGGCTGGTGGGTCCTTGCAACTGAGCTATTTGTGAGGATGCACTGGCTTGTACTGCCCTGGCTGTGAGCTGGGAGAAAGTATGATGCTGAAGGAGCTTCAGAACACAAGATAAAGCGATTATTCAGGTGAATTTAACTGAAGGAAGCACAACTCGGAGACAAGAGGAAGGGAACAAATACTATAAGGGTTTGAGGGCACCTGGCTGGCTGGGAAACCAGTGAGCATGAGTTCAACCCAAGCACTGATCAGGCAATTTTCTGTGTTTCTGCAACAAGTTTCAATGAAAGATTTCTGATTCAGGCACTCTTAATTAAAACTCCAAGCACCCCTGAAGAAGGTCAGTGCAAGCTGAACAGCTACTGTCAAACATGGTGCATCAGACGTTCTAACGGTAACCAGGAGGAAACTGCTCTTCAAAAACTTGAATAAGTGTTTTTGGGGAAAACAGCACCATTTTGGTTCTCTCTGGCTGTCTGACGCCCATTTATTTGGTATCCAAACAGCATTAAAGCACTCATTATCATCTTGCCTAGAGTGAGCAGATAATGGGGACTATGGGAAGGACTTTGCCTACTAAATCTTGTATCTTTGTTTTAGGAAAACTGCCTGTTCTATAGAAGAACAAAATGGGAGCCTGGATCCATATTTGCAACCAGCTTTGACAAGATCTGTGTATCTCTCTGCTCACCTGTGCCGAGCTGCTACTGCCTCCCGCACCCGGCCCTTCCTAGCTCTATCTTGTAAACCCAGATTCGGTAAAGTTTTTGAGGATGAATCCACCCCAAAAGTCGCAGGAGTGCTTCAGAAAGCAGCAGGGACAGGACGGGGTGAGTGGCTAATGGAGGAGTGCTGCTCTGGGGGCGATGTGGGGCTATGTGGGGGCCTTCCTCTGAACTCTAGATGGTTTCTGGGCGGAGTTGAGGGGAGTAAATAAAAGGAAAAGAGAACCGAAAGAGAGTTTTTCCAGCGCCGCTCCACAGCAAGTCTTCTGCTGCCTGTGAGGGAGCGCGCCCCAACTGCCCCAGACAACCACGTTTGGTGAGAAGACAGCTGCCCCAGCTACGCTGCCTGTTAGACCCCCCCGCCCATATCCAGGACTGATTAATTTGTGCCTCAGGTATGGAAATGAGGAAAAGAAGAAGAAACATCTCCCCGTGGAGCCCAGTGTGTGCCTGCTGTGGGCCAGGACAGGGTCTACTGCCCGTGGGACGGCCACCCTCTTGCACCCCGACTGCTCCTCGGGGGGGGAACGGGCGCACAGAAGGCGCAGCCCTTTTCGATGGAGGAGTCTAAACGTGGCTGGGCTTCTGCGTGCGCCTTCCTCAGGTAAAGTCCTGGGCGGAGGGGGATTTCGGGGGGGGGGGGATCGTCATTCTGTGCCCACTTGGGAAACGGGCAGCGTGGGAGCGGCGCCATGTGGGCATGGCGGCCGGATCAAACCGCCTCGTCGTGGCGCCTCCCGCCTGCCAGGAGCCGCGGGCAGCTCTCGGGCGGGAAAGCGGCGTGTCTGTGAGGAGGGACGGCGGGCGCAGCCTCTCCCCTCAGCCGGCGGGCCGCGGGGAGGAAAGCGCCAGAAGCGCCTCAGCCCAGTTGAGCCACTGCCCGCCGCCCACCACTAGAGGCTGCTCCACACCTCATTAAATAAACACACAAACAACAATTAACGAAGGATCCCGTGCGAACGGGGGGGGGGTGTCTCCCTCCTCGGGGCTGGCGGCGGGTCGGGGCGAAGGGGCAGCGGGGAGGAAGGTCGGGACGCCCGCCGCCTTGGTTCTCTCTCCCCCCCTGCTGACAGGCTGGCCTCCGGAGGATCGCTGCTAGACGGAGGGATCCCGAATGGGCAGAGTTTGACCTCCCGTTTCCCATAGACCGGGAAGATGCGGGGACATCTGTAAGAATTTACATCCTCCCGCCTCACCCCCCCAAATAAGTATATTTATATATAGCAAGAGTTCTGCTCTGGCATGCCAGCAATCCCGGGTGGCTTTGCCAGGCAGAATCTTGCAGGAAATGCATCTAAACAGATGCTCCGGCTTCCTTGCAACCGTCTCCTCTCTCTCGAGAGAGAGAGATTTGCAAGAGATTTTATTTGCGAGTCGAATTCCTTTGTCTCAGAGGAACTGGCGCATGTGGTGTTTGTTGATCAGGCTGCACCCCAGAAATTCAATCCCTTTTCGCTTTGGTTTGAAAAAAAAAACCAACAAACCCGACAACAAACCAGCCCGGAGATGATGCGTTCATGTAAATAGCAGCCCTGGTGCTGTAGGGATCGCTTTGCCAGGCTGAATGCTATCAGCAAGTGTTGGTGTGCTCTTGTAACTTACACCAAGAAAGCTGCGCTTGTTATTAATCTCAGTTCTGCTGTGAGCTGCCGCTTTCACAAAACAATATACAACTTCATTCAAGCATGCTATTGTTGTTGTCTGCCTGGCACTTTCGGCTGCTGTGTGAGGGAAGGTTTTATAGGCTCAACATTTACAGTAAGTAAATATCAGCATTTTCACCAGCCTCCTTCCTCCTTTCCCCAAAGCTCAGACTTTATTTCCGTTCCCTCCGCCCTCTTTTGCCACCAACTTGATCTTATTAGTCTGCAAAATTATAGCCTTGTCGTAAACCTGGCATTCTGAACTAAGGAGAGCCCCTAGCAGCAGCACTCATATTTTCATTTTGTGTTTTTCATCAGTGACGTTGGTCCAGGGTTGTTTTCATTATTATTACTTTTTTTTAACACTGCTCTGAAAGGATGAAGCTGGAAAGCCCTATCCATTTCCTGGAAAAGCCAGTTCTGTCTGTCAGCATCTGTCATGCCACGTACGCTATTATTTAAAAACAACTACAGTAGTGGAAAGACCAGACTATATAAGGGATTTCTCACTCCAATTGCCATATTCGGTGGCCCACAGTATTTCTTGTTTAGCCTTCCTATGCTGCTGAGAAGTGCATAAGAAGGCTAAACAAGAAATAAACATTAAAGACGTGCTGATATCCTCTTTTTGCAGACAGACAGGGAGCTATAACTGCATCCACACTGAGTGGCTCAGGGCTTGAGGTTGCATCTGGTCACCGCTCCCTGCCCTGAGCACGCTGCTCCCATGGTGGGGAGATGCCGCTCCAGTTTCCAGCCAGCTTTTCTCCCAGGGAAGCTCACGAACAAGGCAGGCCTCGCTTGCCCATTGCCTCTGCAAGCACTTCACACGGTAAACATGGCTCTGCAAATTCAAAGCCACAAATGAGTGAAGATGATACAGATGTAGCTTGGAGGCTTCAGACTCACTTGCAAATTAACATAATTTCTTAGAGGCAGGTGTGATTATATCTTTGTGGGTAGCTAGGAGGGGAATGGAGTCACAGACACATTATGCAGTCTTCTCCTTACACTTTAAGAGGGGGGAAGAAAAAGAGAACTGACATGCTAAATGTGAGAAATCAAAACTTAGCTCTTCAGTTAGGGAGGCTGTAAAGGGACCATCAGCTGGGTTTGGGGGGGAAAGAGGATCTTCTGGGAAACAAAGGTGTTGTCAGCTTTCATGTCTGTTCTAGGCGGTCCTAGCATTAGGCAGCATTGCTGCTCTGCCTTTTAGTAATTTTATGGACCTGATATTTTAAGGCACCAAAGGGAACGATGATGTTCATTCAACATGTGAGATTATAAAATGGTGAAGTGTTTGTTTGCATGGCCTGGATTGGTAATGTCTACTTCAGAGAGCTTGCTGTTTTATTACCCACTTTTCTGGTGGAGAATACAGGAAACAGAGAAACAGCAGAATTATTATTATTTATTTTGTTGCAGTTAGGTTTTTATGAAGATAGGTGTACAGATGGATATAGACATATGCCGGAGCAGCTGCAAATACAAGACAAAAATACAGGATTTCCTTGCCAAAGCTGAATTCCTGCCAGTCTTAGAGTCCTTTCTTGGGACACTTGTTTGCTGAAGAACACCAGTGGTTTGCTTTAACGGAGCATAAAAAACATGCACTGGTACAAGGAAGACTTGTGGGCAAAGGTGAATAGATGGACCACATAGGCAATGTGAGTTATCTTTCAACAGTTCATCGCTGCAGTCATTGCGCAAGCTGGATTTTTTGCACCTGTGAAGAGGTGGGTACATATTCACTGGGGCATTTGGGAACAGAAGTCTCCCAGGCTGGGTTATGTGGTGGTAGTAGCAGCGCATGCACATTATTTTTACACCTGATTGTGCATATGGTTGTGAATAGAAGTACCCAGGCACTTTCAGGAGGAAAAAAGGCTGCTGATTTACATATATACTGTATGTTTCCTATAAAGCAAGGTGGCTAGGCAATGTGATGTTTTGCTACAATGGTGTCCATGTCTGTTAGCTGTGTATCGTTTGAGGGAGTAGGTTAAGTTCTGCCTCTAGATACACCCATGTGTTTGCTACGGAAGTTGAGAAATCTTAGCCGATGAGGCATTGCAGGTGTGCAGCTGGGGGGAGAACTGAGCCCATGGTTAGTACAGCCATACAGGCATCACTTCCTTCCTTCATTCCCTGGATGCTGTTTCTGCATTGTGAAATATTCCCCTTGTCTTCCTTTTCTCTTTTCTGGAAGACCTCCTGTAGCATTTGCTGTGTTTATAGCTTTTTATGGGACTTGCAACTCTGGAATTTCATTGCCGTTCCATAATCAATGTTAATACTCCTCATTTTATGGTTTTAAAAATGTACATGCTCTACTCTTACAAACTCTGTAAAATACCATTAGTGTGTCTTGGGATGATCATACTTTGTTTACAGATGCCTTGCTATTGTAATCCTCTGTCTTTCTATGGTACAGTTACCAGAAAATGGATTAAAAATTAAATGAACATATTGCTTTGTTTGTTTGTTTTTAATGAAAGCTGTTTTCCAATTAGCTCCTGATTTGATCAAAGATTGCACCTGTGTTAATCATATGGTTTTGCCCAGTCTATGATTCTTTCTCTGAGATAACTGGGTCAAGTTTTGTTTACGTTGTGACCCATGTAAACTTCATGATAAACCACACTCACACCTCTTTCCCAGGACCAGAGCAGTACCTGGAGATATGCCTGTAAACTCAGTTAAGTGCACAACTGTAGGCATATAGTTATTTGATGTCAGCATGTCTCACTTTTTTGAGAGAATTTTCATCCCCTGCTCCAAGTGACATTCAGTCTTTGGGTTACATACTGGATGAATTTTATAGCCTTTGGTAGAGGCAAGAGATTGTCCACAAATGGTGTGTGCTACTCATTTATATGCCTAACAGCGTGTGTGTGATGGAGAAGCTCTGCTTTGGACTATGTCAGTTTAAAAAGTCTTGCAGCCATCCTTTAAATGCTGTTGCACCTTGTTTTGCAGTGCTGTGCCGGCCTTCAGACTGTTCCTCTTCCAACTTCCTCTGATGTTCATTTCTTCCATCACGGGCTCCTTTTTCACCACCCAGCTTTGAAAAGGTGAGAACAATTTGTGAGGCATGGCGCTATGCCCAAAACACTCATCACTGCCAGAACTAGTTAAGAACTCTGCATTTGATAATCCTCCCACTTGGTGCTAGCGGGGCCATTCTTACCAGGGTCACTGTCCAGCTGCTGTGTCTCTTAAGAGGCCATCATTTTGTGTCCCATGTGATGGCTGTCTTGAACAGAAATCGTTCAAGACCTTTTTCTTTTTATACTGTCCCATTGTATGGATTGACTTTAGAATCAGTCTTTCCATCAACAGCTCTGTAGATATTATTCACAGCCTAGTGATCTTTGCTAGAAGAGTTCGGCTATCTGTTGGGATAGACATAGCCACAGAGAAATTGGTACAGAGGTTTGATGACCTATGTTAAGCAGGAAAAAGAGATCACTGCAGCAATTGTATTTGTGGCACATTGTCAGTAACCAGCTTCCTAATCACTTGTATGAAAACATCACAATGAAGTTTCCAGAAATCAGTCCTTTTTGGCCTCTTATCAGACGATAATGCTCTGTTCTCTCCATGAAATGTGTGGATGGGAACTCCAATGTCTGTAGATGACCTGAAATATATAAGCCCTTTATCACACATATTGCATTTAATGCCGCTTTTCTCCTTTTAAGTAAAAAGTTCCCAAGCAGCTGGCTGATTTTTTCAGTCTTGTAAGTTACTCTTTTGGCTCTCTGGTGGAAAAATGTACAAATATTATGATAATGATGTTCCTGGTGACTGTGGCAGTGTTGAGTGACCCATCACAGTCAGATATTCTGCTGGGTTTGTTTGGCTGTTGTGAACGTGACATTAAATTAATTTGGTTAGCAATATTAAAATTGATTATTGTCCATGAAAATGATAATTGGGAAATAAGTTACTGATTAACATAAGACCAAGATTCTAACTGTCTCAGCTTAGTTGCAACTTGTGTGAAAGAAATCACTTTTCCTGACTCTTGCCGTTTTAGCTGAGAGGGATGTTCCCTTCATTTAATGCGTTGTTTCAGAGTGGATCCTCACCCATCTTCTCTCATGGGCTAGAGAAACTGGTCTGGATAGCAAATATGAAATCTGTGCTGACATCTTTACTGCCAACACCTATTTCTTCCTTTCTTCTTCTTCTTTGCTACCTAGACATCCTATCAGACACCTTAGGTCTTCCCTCCTGGCTTAATGATAGGTAACAACAGAACAATTAATCAAGAACACTTTGTTCTCTACCTACTTGGATGGGAAGGTAGGAAACTGTTTATAATTCTGGGTCTTTTGAATGGAAAGAAGCACTGCTTTACTGCTGCTGTCTCAGCAGTCGAGTGAACGTCAAACATACTGCTATTTTCTTATGTTTACTATTAAAAGTAAATGTAATACATACTTTTATAATTAATATCAGCATTATTATTGTGCTTACACCAGGAAGCCCAGCTGTAGACTTAGCCCTATCTATGTGGAGGCTGTACAAAACGCATAGTTAAAAGGAAGTCTTGGCTGTGATGAACAGAATCCATTACTTGAATATGAGTGGAAATTCTGTAATTCTGGTTGCTGGTAATCCCAAGTAATTCATCGACAGTAGTGATGTTGCTCCAGATTGACACCACAATAGCAGAGATGAATCTTGCCCAAAGCGTCTCTCTAGCATGTTCCTTTAGCAAATTAATATTACATTTTCTCCTCATTCCTTCCATGGAGTGCCTTTGCTGCTGTATCTCACAGCACTCTGCAGGGATGCAGCGAGGGTATTTTGCAGAGACAATGTCTAGCTTTGCATTCATGTCTCTTTGGAGAGAGTACCTACGATGCCTTTTTGGCCTATATTTCATATTGTTCTGTGTGAATAACAGGATCTGATGATTGAAATCTACTACCTGGGATCTGAAATGAATTGTTTGCTTTCTCATGAAACGTTACGCTTCTCCATTTCCTTCCCCTTTGCACACATATACATATGCGTGCATTCACACAGACACACCGGTGCTTCATCATACAGCAAATTGCTTATACACATGTAAGCAAATATCTTCTCAAATCATCTCTTATCACCATGTGGGGTGTGGTGCTTGTTGTTCAAGGGGTTGAGGTTGCCTTTCAATCTGCCAGGGCCAGCCTGACACCAAAAATAAACAGCATAAGCCTGGAACGGTTGTCACAAGGGGCAGAGAGAACTTGTCAGGCAGGAGTGTGTGAGCCGGCAAGATGATAATGTGGCATGACACTTCTGAAATGAGACACCGGTTGCCATGGTGAGGAGTCAGGAGGGACTATCTCTCCAGAGGCTGAAATAAAACATGCTTTAAATGATGTTTGATTAGAATTTAGATCATGTAACTGAGTGGCTGGACCTTTTTTTTTTTTTTTCTCCCTTTTTTTCCCCTCCCTTTACTTGTTGTCGTTGTCGTCTTTGGCTGCTGGCAGAGTTCACTTTGGGAAGAAAGGGCTCTGGGTCCGGAGCAGCCCCGGCTGTAACCCCCCTCGCTCCACCACTTCCAGCATGCTGAGAGGTTACTTAGTTCCATGCCCAGTCAATTATGCTCCTTGCTAACTCTGCTTGCATTTTCCACTTGAGTCCATCATAGTTTAAACCAGTTAAAAATGATTCCCTCTGTTCTGAAAAACAGCTAATCAATAACACCCTGAGAATATTTCTTGTCTTCGTTTGCTTTCCCTGACCAGTCTACTCAGGGTATCCGTCATCTTGTTAATATATATTAAAAAGACAGCCCATGAGGGCTTATGCACAATATCCTTCTTGGACCGTTCATATTAAAGGAGGATGTGAATGTGTGTTGTATGTGTGTATGTGACAGTCTAAATGGTAAAAGGAACCTGAAACAGAAAGAATTTGAGGGAATAATGCAAAACAGTTGTCCTTGTGGCCTTGTAAATGGAGTGGGACGTTTAAAAGTAATTTTAGCTTTCTTTGCCGTTTTAATGCAGCACACAACCAAATGTATTTTTCATGTCTTTCCCAGCAGAAATGGACAATAAAAGAGCTGGTTCTGGGGTACAGAACTTCCTAACTCTGCAGTGCTTTTTGGTATATCCAGACGTTTAAACATCTCAAAGCAGGTATCCAATGTCTGGATAAATCTGCTGGGAAACAATAGTCAGCCAGTTCCAGTGCTGCCTGGATGCCGACAAAAGCACTCAGCAAGAAGGGCAAATGCACCAAGTTTTGCTAATTTCAAGATCACCTGAGGGCCAGCTATTTATTGAAGTAAATCAGCTAGCTTGGCTGGTGCTAATGCACACAGAGTACCAGGGCCTAAGATTTGCTAGGTGTCACCTCTAATCGTTTGTGAGTGGAAGGTGTTAAAATACAAGGGGTTTATTTTTTTGGTTGATGGAGTGAACTGAGTTTGATGACTCGCTATTGGGAGTTGTTGTTAAGTCCGCATTGGGTAAGCCAATGCAGAAGCAGGTGTTATTGGCAATTTTTTGCCTGAAAGGCAGAAAGTCAAACGATCATGGAGACTCTACTGTAGCCTACGCTGGGTGGAAATACTTTGTACAACGGTAAAATTCCCACGGAACTGTGAACGGGGGGGGGGGGTGTGTGTAGCTAATAATGATATTCTTACATACACACTGCAAATGAGCTTCCCCTTTAACAGCACATTTAAATTGTGGTCATTTGCTTTGGTAATTGAAATAGTTACACCAGGCCAGTGAACGTGCGACTACAAGTATGTTTTTCTCGGCTATTAAAATCTCTATGCAAGACCATGCTGATTAGAGTTTCTACTGTGTGTATTTAGGGAAAAAAAAGACTATATAGTGGCTATGCATGAGACAGAGTGTATTCTAGGAGTCAGAGGATGCCCTGTAATTTATGAGAGACAAAGAGGTACATTAGATATTGTTAGAATACATAATAATCCTCTGGCAATAATTTATTCGGCTTGCAAGGTTAGGATCTCCATAATTCTTGGTTGCACTCTAATGAAGACTGCTGATGCTTATTATATATTTTTGTGTACATTAGAGGTACCTGTGAATATATGGATACTGTACTTGCCTCCTGCTACCCCACTACTCATGGACCTGCCAGTGGGACTATATTGTGTGGACCATTTGTCTAAATAGTCCAGGAAAGTGCATCAGCTGTATTGGCTTCTTGTCAGCAGTCCTCTGTAACTTTGTGCCCATAAAATCATCTTCTGCAGATTTAGCCTGCTTTTCTCACACTATTAGGTCACCCCTGGCTCTGGGGTGACACAAGCATCATCAGGAAGTCATGGTCTTCAGCAGTACATGCTGTCCATCTGCAAATACAGACAAACTGGACAGACAAACCGGATAGATGTTCCCCCAGAAATTTTAAACTGGGTGCTCAAACCTGATTAATTTGTTGGTGGGATGGGGTGGGGTGGTCTGGACTGAAGAAAAAAAGGAGGAAGGGGAGAATTCAAAACTTACTTTCTCCCCAGAACTCAGTGACTTTCCATGAAACTTTTGCTCCAAAATCCATTTATGATTCCACCCCTGAAGTCAGTTCCAAGTGATTTATTACCATCTGACAGTCCACTCCAGGATTTTTGGTGACACTACATGGGTCTTTTGAGCTTTATATTTATTACCATCTGACAGTCCACTCACTCCAGGATTTTTGGTGACACTACATGGGTCTTTTGAGCTTTATGTTCAATTTTAATGGTGATCACTGCAGCCAAATGGATGAAAAATATCCATTTCTTCACCACTGTTTCTTGTATTGGCCTCAGGGATTAGAAAAGTAGATCTTTTATTTAGTTACACTGTCAGCAGCAATTTTGATGTGAGTTCAATTGCTCAGTTTGGAGTTCAAATGTTCCAGTCTGAATACAGCCGCGTGGGGTCGTAAAGCATCTTGAAAACTGCTCTGCTGCTTGCCCCACGTCTGCATGGAAGACTGCCCAGGGACTGTGATGGTCATTGCTGGGTCTAAATACGAAGTGTGAGATGGTAGTAAAGCCAGAGAAGAAAGGGAGAGTCCTTTCTGAAAGGACGACAGAGAGAACTGAGACTGCAGGGGTGAGAACCTTGCTGAAGGCCTTTGATGGGTGGGTGGGCCATACATCAAGCGCATGCCTTTAGGTTGTGGGAGAACAATGTGGAGGCAGAATGTGGCAGGGTGGTGGGAAGAAGTAGGGAGCATGTATCAGATGAGGCAATGGGCCATACCATGTTCAGAGCCTTGCCCTACAGTAAAAATTCTTGGTTCTTATAGTCCAGAAGGGAGAAAAATATTCACATTCACAAGGCAACAGAAATAAACAGGGAGAGAGAACTTGAGGTCAGGAGCTGAATGGTAAGAGAGCTGGATGAATTGGTAGAGTGATGCCAACACTGGAGTAATGAGAGGAAAAACATAGTTTTGAATGGGGAAGCCTCACTCTCATTCTGTTTTATGGGTGGTTTTCTTCTGTTAGAGACTTGCAGTCCTGGCAGCCTCATCTTATAACCAAGATGTTTTTCTGCTTAGCTGATAGCAGTTTGTGTTCTGTTCACATCGTCCTTAAGAATCAGCGGTAAGGAAGGGGTTAAAATTATTTAACTATAGGGCTTTTTTGTGCATCTTAATTAGGTATTGCTCTATTTTATCACTATAGTGCACTTTGTACAGCAGTTTTAAAAACGCTTTAAGTAATGTTTGCTATGCTTCCTGCAGTCTAATCTGCCAAATAATTTAGGTTATCCATGCCATGGAATTTACTTAACACTGACGTAGAAATTAGCCCTGAAGTGCTGGAAGATCCCAGAGCTGCTGATTATGGTTGTCTGATAAAAGCATAGGCCTATAATGTTTTTATACAATGTTTTCATCTAATGGTTCATCTGGTTTTGAAGGCAGTCAGCATTTTCATCACAAAGACGCACATTATGATCCTCACCACCTGTAAAGAGTCATGAGAGAAGCCACTCTTGCAGGCTACTTGGTTTGCAAGGCTATAATATTAAATGGCAGATTCTTGTAGCAACGCTGGGTCACTGGCCTTGATTCAGGCAAGATCACTCACTATGGTAGTGGCACTACTTAAATAGCTAAAAGTTGTTTCTTTCACCTTCCAGATTTGGGACTGTAATAGCTGTGAAGTTCAGTGAAATGGCTTCTGTCAACACAGGGGTTGATTTGGCCCTAACCTGGTACCTGGCTGACGCGGAAGACAAAGCTCTTTTTCACCATGGTGCTGCAGGTACTCGGGAGACAGGAGCTGCAGTTATTTATGATCCTTTTGCATCTCTGGAGGAGGCAGATGCTTATTGTGGAGGTGTTTGCAGATACAGGGATAGTGGAGACTTCTCTGTGGATTCCAGCAAGGCCAGGATTTTGCCCTTGGTCCAAAGTGATCTGATCAGCCTTTTCTGCCCTGCTCTTAGGGTGACTACAAGAGCCTGGTCTCACGTGGTGTAAGTCACTGTGGCTTCTCTGAAGTTGAGTGAGTTATGTCAGGTCAATCCACCTGTAGCTCTTAGTCTCCCATTTCAGGGTGGTATTTCTTTCTATTAATTCTAGCTTTATCTGTTTTTTTATTGAATCCACAGTGAGGTCACTACAGAACTATAAACCTAATCAACTTCTGGGTACAGTGTTTTCCAGGATAATTAACAAAAAAAGAAGAAGAATGATCCTGAAATTATTATATACCTTCTTGAAGTACCTTCTGCAGAAGCAGATTTTTTTTTTTTCTTGAACTGAGCATTAAAACCTAAAAGATTCTTCCATGGGGAATTTTCCAAGTTTTCTTTTTCCCATCACATTTCCACACTCTCTTGTCTTCCTTTCCTTTGGCCAAAGCACATACCGCTTCTCCACAACATTTGCATGTGCTATTGTAGCACACAGCTCTTCTGATCCCACATCAGGTGTCAAATCTTTAATATGATTTCCTACATGTTTGACTAATCAATGCAGAACATCATCATGAAAGATAATTTTACCCTCTGGCACTTCAGGGACAGGATAATGAGGCCTGGTGTTTTCCATTTTTTATTCTTCCACAAGAATCTACATTTTTTAGTCCCAGCTAATTGATTTAAGTTCATGGAGGAAGGTTTTTTTCCCTTTTCCTTCCAGTATCTTGGATATTAATGGATTCTAGTGAGCTAGCAGAGCTGTGTGATCAGTATGTTTAGAGATTCAATATACTGCCGTTCTGACCTTTCAGAAGCCAAAGGAAAAACATTAGGCCCAGCATGTTGATCCCACATGAACACTGAAATCTCAGGCAGGCTGGAGCTGCTTGAGCTGCCTGGAGGTAGGGACTTTCTGCAAGAAGGGAGGTTTGTTCTCAAATCATTTGCCAAACAGGAGGGAACTTAGTCTCGCAACCCAGTGAGAAGTGGTGAGATTTATGGCCTCGCTTAGGCAATGGTGGAAGGTGGAAGGATGGAAACCGAGGCTTTCAGAAGAGATCAGGCACCCATGCATTGCTCTGAAAACCCTGGTCAGAAAGCATGGCATAGCAGGGCTTGAGAGATAAACCACAGACACTGGCCAGATCTCTCAGCTTCTGCTCCCCGATTTCATCAAAGAATCATTATCCCCTTCCTTTTCAGCAGGCTTTGAAGCCTTGCTTTTTTGGGAGGAAAGCTGGGCAGGCTCCTCACTGATCATCCATGGAGTTGAAGGAACAGGACAAAGCCCTTTCCACCAGTAGCTGAATTCCATCCATCTCAGCAAAACTATATGTTAGTCTAAATATCCTTCCCTGAGACAGTGTGAATGAGCAAGTAGAAAACTGTTTTACTTATTGAGGCACCACTGATGGCACTGATCGAACGTTTCCCAGTCAGTGATATTATCTCTGTTGGCCACGGATCCACTAGGTTCACTGGATGAGACCTAAAAAGGAGTATATTCCTGCTGCAGGATGTACCTGAGGCTCTAAAAAGTGTGAGCTAGACATGTTTTTATGAATGATTCGTATATTTCTTCTGTATTTTACCACCATTAACTAGAGTTATTCTTGTATTATTATTTTTTTTAGGGATGGCAGCAGCTTATGACAGATTTGTTTAGGGTTAGCCCTATTCATAAATTAAGTGGCAGATAAAATTTAATTTTTCTTATAAGAAAAGCCTATAGCTCCTTAAATTGCTCATTTAACATCACTGAAAAGTAATACTCCACTTTAGAATGGACATCGTATTAACTTTAAAAGGCCTATTTAAAGTGACGGTTGTCAGTGAGTGAAAGCCAGATATGGTAATTTTGAGTTACAAATCAGAGTGAGGAAACTGTAGAATGGACAACCTTGTTAACACAAGCGCGACGGAGGAAGCACCGGGGTCAGAGTGCCAGCACGGAAAGGAATAAAGACACAGCACCAAAAATATGTCCTATAATTAGGGCAGCTGTAAGAGTCAAGGTTGAAGATTCTTCACCATGACATGTCTGATATAGAAAAAGTGATAACCAAGAGTAATCACTTACAGGCACCGAGCCTTAAAGGAGCAGCACTGCACTTACCCTGGCTGGGGCAGGGAAGCCTGTAAGACAAAGAACAGGGGGCATGGGGTGACTCCGAAGCAGTGTGTGTGGGGAAGGGGGTAGGGAGGAGCTGGAAATTTCAAGGGTCAACACTCAAAGGGACCAAAACCTAGAAAAAATTGCTCGCTCAGGAGAGAGGTTTTCTGATCATGGTGTGGAACAGAGTGGTGACTCAGAGAACGGGATGGGTTACCCTCTCTGTTGGTGGGGGGATCCTGGGTTTAGATTCAAGTAAACAGGCACAGAATCACCCCTGGGGGGACACTGAGGGAGGAAGGGGACAGGAGGAGGCTGAAACAGTGTGTGTTTGAATGTAAATGGACAGACACAGGCGTGCCTCGGTACGCTGGCACTCGGCATCCTGGCACTGCGGACCTGGAGAAGCTGGTGGGACCTGACCTGTGGCGGTCGTTTGGCGAATGCTCTCTTCTCCTGTCTGCAATGCTCAGAGGAAGATCCCTTGCCAGCTAAGTCAGAGTGGAGCAGGGGGGCAAGGAGACATTTCTATTAGTGGAGAATGCTTCCATATAATAATTCCAGCTTCCTGGGAATCCTTTGGGATCTGTGGAAAGCTTCCAGGCTTTCTGCTTCCTCTGTGACCCTCTTTGGCAACGGTTGTATAAAAGATCCAGGAAGCTGTCACAGGAGAAGCCTTCTCCTCTTCTGCTGCCTTCTGCTGTATTTCCTCAGGGAATGATCCAATCCAGGCAGTTAATGTGGAGTGACATGGGCACATGCTTTTCTTCTTCAATCCCTACCTCCTCCATGGGCTCCACTTGAAAGGATAAAGGAGATTCAGGTTGAACTAAGTGCCTTACCCCCCAAACACTCTTCCTTCTCTACATTAAAGTGTATTCCACAAGAACTGGTGTAATGTAATGTCACCCGCCTCCAGCTGAGCTTCCCTGTCGTGCATTTGAGAGCCCTCTGGCTGGAGCAGGCACCCGTGGCCTCTGGGAGCTGGGCAGTGCTGCTCTCCAACTCCAAACTTCTGAATAACCCATAACACCTCTCTGGACAAACCTGTTCCTCACCTAGGCTGAACCTTTTCTTACAAAACTTAAAGGCTTATAAGCAACAACGACGAGCCCTTAAGAGAAGGACTGTTTGAGCTTGCTTTGGGCTACTGTCTCCCCTCCCATTGCTATCACAGACTTGGTTACCTGTTATCAATTTTTGCCTACCTGCTTGTAGAGCCAAACCTTTCTTCAAGGGCAGGAGGATCAGCGTGCCTCTTTGGACATCTTCGCCATCCATCGTTTGGTTTGCAGCGTGCTCACTGTGGGTTTCGAAGGCTGAAGTGAAGAAGCATCGCTCCTTTGCACAAAAGCCCTGAGAGCAGAGTCACTGTGGCACCGGACAAGGAGTCTTCTGGCAGATCAAAGGCTGTGAATCGTTCAGCTTCCCATGCAGCCCCTTTGTCAGCCAGTTTATTTTGCCTTTGTCTTTGTCAACCTGTACTTGGGGACGCTAATTCGATTTTCCATTGAGAGGTGCGGATATCTATATTATTTTCCTAAAACTCCAGAGAATATTATAAATTTCTTTTTATTGCTTCCAGCCATGTTATTTAAAGTAATTAACCTTAATTTATAAATTTTTATATCAAACTGCCTTTTAACTTTTAGAACTGGCAGGAGAAGTCCATTTCCCAGGGCTCCTAATAGTTCTCCATTTAATCAAAATTCATCCATCAGATTCCAGTGTTAAATCATCTTTTAATTGGGAGTTACATTCTGGTTAATAGTTTTATAATTCGCCGCCTCTAATAGTTTTTACCACAGGGATCTACTCCATTTTTTCTCACTCTATTATTCCTGGTGTTCAGCAGGGACATTTTAAAAACGTTCACTTCCCCTGCCTGTTCTTTGTGATCTCATTAATTCTTGATAGCAAGTTCCCTTTCTCCTCATTACTGGAGCATAACTACCTTTATCACTAGGTGAAACCTTACTCATTTCTACAAGTGCTTTCCAATTTTTTTTTCCCCTCTTAAAAAAAATAACAATCTGCAATTTATTTCAGCAAATAAGATTATGTGTACTGTGTATGGTCTTGGCACTTGACACTATTGAGATTTCAGACTGGAGATTTTGGGGGCAAGAACTTTCTCTAACTTTGTGTTTGCACAGTGTTTCTCACAGCAGGGCCCTGACATTAGTCAGGTTTTCTAGGAGATATTTCCAATCAAAGATATAAACTACTAAGACTAGTGACGTAAGGAAACAATCCAGGAGTCATAAAAGGGAATTGATTGACAGGAATGGCAGATCTTTTTGGAGGGGATCATTTGATGTGAACCCGCATGCCTTTTGCATAGTATGTGCTGTGAACTGCTGCTGCCATTCACCAGCAAAAGGGGTGCAGAATCGGGCCTCAGCACTTCTTGATACCAAATGCTGGTTCACTTGCAGATGAACTCTGCAGCGTCGCACTTAATTGTCAGACACGCTGCATGCAAATGGCCTCGCTCGATGCAGCTAGGCAGTTAGGGCAGTGTTACATTAGCTTGGTATCCTCCCAAAACAATAAAAAGAGCCCAAGGAGAAGTAAATAATGTTGTATATGAGGTAGTAAAGGCAAGCTTGTCGTTTTTCAAAAAATGCCTAGAATTAGCGTAAAATTAAATTTGAAACCTTAATCCTCCAAGGGCTGATTCTCAATTTGCAGATCCACAAAACCTCTGCAAATTACCCTACCAATCCTACTGACAGTCTTATAGGAATATGTTATATTGACTACCCAAAGTCAGCCTCTGCAAAGAAGAGTACATTGTAAAGTGCCATTGGTAAGAGTAAGGAAAAACAATCTCCGAGGGTTTATATCTTAATCCCTTGAACAGTCCTGTAGAATCATTTCATATATAACTTCCTATAAGAAAAATAGGATGGACAAGTGTAAACAGAATTATTATACAATTATAGTGGTCCTCAGAATAACTATAACACTGTCCACAGTAATTTTTATGTCTCCATAAACTACTAGCGCTGCAGTATTCCTTTAGCCCTTCTTTCGCCCCACGCGGTAATGTAATAACTTTTCCTACTTAACGTATGCATCAGTGCGGTAATTTGATATGACAATGATTACGAAATACTCCAGCAGTTTTAATTGACTAGTGTTGAGATCATATCACCAGAAACAGACAAGATCTTATCTCATGTATGACTTCCATCCCGCCTGACTGTTACAATATTTATGTTAATAAGGATCGCAGGCATTAGCCAAGTATTAAGTCCTCAGCTGTGGTAACTACATTTAGAAGCAAACAATAATTTCACAGACTGCTGGCCACCCTTTCCTTTGAGTGCAGTAGTGATAAATAAATAAATAAAGATTTAGCTTTTTGCTAAGTACAAAATATATCTAAGGAGTTTTTATGTCTGGAACCTAGATTTCAGGATTTCTTATGAGAAATGTTACAGTAATTCAGCAGTTAAAAAGTCGCCAAAGCTTGATACTGTATCTGAAGAAATTACCATAGAAATCTAAACCAGTATTATGCCTCTTGTATGCATAGCAGGCATACTATTACCTCCTCTTTTGTTGCTGCTGCAAACATTTACTTGGAGAGACCTTATTGTCAATGAATTTTTGACAGAGGTCAAAGTATTTCTGAGTGAAACTGAAAGAGGTCTGGGACTTATATCAAACAGCTGACAGCATCAACAATAGTGTGTTTACTCATCCTGCATGCTGGAAAAATTAATTAAAAGTGTTTCTGAGATGTTTTGAGCCTGCAGAAGCCTTATATGCTTTTGGTAATGAGCATGCCAGTCTTGTCTGTGGGTGGAGGAAGCATTGCAGTTGGCGATAGATCTGTGACTGGAGATCGTTGGGGTTTCTTTGGTGGGGGTATTTAGCAAAAACACGATTGAGTGTTGCGATGAGTCAATGTGTAACTCAGGTAGGAGATCCCCCATGGATTTTGCTTCACGCTGACAGCAGTGACACGAGTGCCAGGTACAGACAGGTCCCTGTGGCTGCTCTGAAGCTTTGTGCAGCCACATGGCACATGGGGTGCCTGCAGCGTGCATCGCAGTGTACGTCTGTCTGCAATCGTTCTGAACTACAGCCAGGAAATTAAGGTTCAGTTTACCAAGAGGTCTGAGAAGTACATGTACAGCTTTCACTGCCATCTTTAGATGGCAGTCCGAAGGGAGAAAATGCAGCAGTCTACAACAAAATATCTGTGAGTCAACCTGTATTTTTTTACACCTTTTAAAAGAAGTCCAAGAGCGCAAGTTCCCCAAAACATTTGTTAATTTTATAATGTTACAAATTCTTCCCAGCTTTAAAATACCCATTCCAACAGGAAGCTGGTCATCCAAAAAAACATGCAGAAATTCGTCGCTCTATTGCATCACTCTGTTATGTGCCCGTTCTGTTAGGGCTTCATGGGATCTTAGTGTGTGCTTAAATGCTGTCCTGCAGAGAAATGAAGACCTCAGGACACAGAAATCAAAGCATGTATAATTATTTATTTTTTTATTTTGACTGACATGCACTGGGGGCTGGGTCCTTGTAGTACTTAACCCCCTCCTACTTTTGGGTCATTTTAATAACAGGGGAGAGTACTCTGTCCTTTTAGTTAGTAATGCTGAAACCTCTCAAAGTCTTTACAAACTCTTATGAAAAAATGCTTGAAGATTTAATGAGATGTAGTCACTTTTTTACAGATTCTTTTGAACTTTCCTGTAAAATTGCTGTCATCTTAGAGAAAGCGCTTTATCCATCTCCGTGTATATGCATGCGCGTAGGAGTATAAAAAATCAAATTATTGATTGTTTCAGGATTATTTCAATGAATGTGACTTATTTTTTAAGGAGTTTTATTGGTTTCTGGCTTTTCTATGAAGTTTTTCATTAGGTAACTTTTTTTTTTTTTTTGCAAGTAATATTGTATGTATCTTACAGAAATGGGAACTCACGAGGATTTATCTAGTCATGAGTCACTGAGGACCTTGGGCTGATACTGCAAAGTTCTGGTTGTTGGTCACTTGCAATGATAAGCCTCCCAGGAGTCTCTGAAAGCATTGCTTTCTCTTTTACACCTATAGATGGTGAGACCATGGGTAAAATTTCAATGTTCTGTATTTTTTTCCCTGTAAAACACTGGCTGCCACAGTATTATGGTCTTTGTCTTCATCTGAAGTGTTCGGTGCTGGGAGACGTGGGTCATGGCAGACTGTCCCCACAAAACAGCTCAACGTATCCTGTACTTTATCCTGTACTTCCCTGATATGAATAAACCCGCTATGAAATCAGTGCTTCAAAGCTTTTCTAGACCTGGACCAGCAGGATAAGCACCTTGCAGACTCATGCCCCAAATTCAGATAAATCCCATCAGTGATGCAAATTAAAGATTGGTTGGACATTAAACCCAGTGCCTTTCGTTTTGTGAAAATATATATATACACACACACATTTAATATTTGGCCACTTAAAATATTCATCAAGTATTTTCATTCTGTTACTCTTCACTAATGCATTTTTAAACGCATTTCTCTCGAATCAGCCCAGTCTCCTCTTTCATGAATCCTTATCTCTGTCCTATGGGCATCTATATCCCTGCCCTAATGTTCCACTGTACAAGTACTGAGCTGTTCATAACCCTAATCATACAAAAACAGATGATTCATTACTGAAGTGGATGAAAGAAGGCATTAAATATTGGCATAAAGGAGAAAAGATAAACTGGTACTAGAAGGTTCATCTCTATTAGCTAAAGTGTTTGGGGACGCCACAGAAATAAACCTAGGGTTATAAATATTGCCCTTGATTAGGAACCTGCAATGAAATCTAGGGGAATGAACTTCTGTGCCCTATTTAAGACAGCGGTCTGCCTGTGTGTCTCTCACTGTGGGATCAGGGTTGATTAGAGGTGGAACGTGTGGTGGCTATCCTGGGTACAATAGTTACGGATTTGGGCTCAATGTTATACTGTTGTTAACTGTGGGTATTCACAGTCATAAACTAACTCAGGAAATACTGAAAGCTAAAATAATCTTGTGGGCTCTTTTGAGCCGCAGTGCGGACCTTAGGGATCATCATCTGTTGGCTTTTCCTGTCAGGTAGGAGGATTAAGGACTTCTTTTTATTTTTTAAGGCAAAAGGCAGCTTAATTCACTGGACTTCAGGAGGTGAGGGCATAAGGAGAAGATCAGATCTTGCAAAACTTTTGGTTAAACAAAAAAAAGAGGGAAGCAACCTTGCACTGAAGAAGTGCACTCCTGTAGAAGGACATCAGTGATTTGGAAGGCGATAAATACTGGCACTGTTTACCATGCTAGTCTCAGATATGAGCTCTGGGTGACCAGTAGCAACTTATCCTTTGATGCATCAGCCCAAACCCTGAAGATGGGCCTTTAAGGAGAGGCTGGTGGCTGAGCAGGGCAGCAAGTGCTGGGGCAGGGCTGCCAGGCTGCTCCCCCACAGCTGCCTGCACTTGCCATCATGGGGCCTGCAGCTGTGGGTGGTTAGCAAGACCCTGGGGAAATAAGTGAGGAGCTGGGGGAGGACTCGTCTCTTTTTTCCAGCAGAGTGTGTGGTGCCTGTGCCGGGCTGCTGCAGGTTAGTGGGGCATGATCTGCTTGGTACATGCCTTAGAAAGCATGTTGTAGAGCTGCTGCTTTGGCTCTGAGGCTCTGGTATGAGACCCTTACGTGTGGTTCATCTGGTGGGGTGGAGGTGGTGGGTGAGGATGTTGCTGTAGCAGCGTGGTGTTCCTGGCACGCGTAGCAGGCTGGCTGTATGGCTGTGTTTGGCTTCTCGTACTTCTGCTCAGTAGAAAGCAGCTACTGAAGGGCTTGTAGGGCTCTGATGTTTTGTTTCTTCTTCTCTGGCCTCTGGGGATGTGCCTGGAGGTGTGGGGGCTGGCAGCCCTCTGCAGCAGGGTGGTTTCTGTCTCTGGGCCGCCTCTAGGGTAGGGGCCAGAGTCTCCTCTGGAGAAGAGGAACAAGACTAACTTCCCAGGTGGGAAGCACCTCAGAGTTCAGAATAAGTATGTGGAACACAATTTTATTCCCCTTTATAACTCAGGTGGTTTCCGAGCAGTGCTTCTCTGGAGCCCATGTACTGGAGTCTGTGAAATAACTGTCCCTCGGACACAAATGAGATGTCCCTGGAGAGCCAGGGAATCGGGCAGTCAGGAAAACAGTCCTGAGCATCAGCTCTCCCTGCCCATGTCACGTTCAGCTATGTATTGTGGTGTAAGGCAGCCCTAAATTACAAGCAAACAAACACAAGCCCCTGTTGTTCTTCATCTCTCTACTCTACTGTGTGGGCAGAAACTCATCTCATAGCCTGTAACAAAATGCCTGGGTGGATAGCAACCAGGGAGGTGGTTCAAACCACTCCTCCCGTGGAGATGCTGCAATTTAGAGAATCATTAGGAAATAATACAGGGGGTGTCACTCTCTCTTGTTCTCTCCACACATAGTCAAACGGAAAACATGCAACATAATCTTGTGCGTTTATTTGGGGTGAGGGATAATGGCCTTAAGAATAAACACCAGTTATCTTTAAAGGAAGCAAAATGCTCTGTCTGCATTTCTCTGTCCCCCAGCTGACTGCTGTACCTTTTTCCAAAAAGTGGCAGAGAAGGGGGGAACACTTACAGAAGTAATTTAGTTAAAATTTACACTCCTTGATTTTGTGCCTCTTCTTTTTCCCCTCTTCTAGTTTTGTAGCTATGATGTGGTATTGATCCAAAGATCTATAGGATCATACCATGGCTCCAGGTGGGTGGCAGAATTGAGGCTAGGCTTCATTTCCATCTGAATGGTGCAGAAAATAATTCCACTTTCCAGCTTTTATTGCTCAGAACATTGCATTTCTCTCATTGCAGTGTATGGGAATTAGCTCTGGAGGAAAGAAATGATTTTTTTTTTTTACCCCCTTGATGTAAAGTGGAGCAGAAGGATTCAGGAAGAAGTAATGTAAGAAAGCGGACAGCAAGCTCATTGCTGTTTGAATTAGGTGCAGCTGGATTGCTCTAACAAAATGGGACTTCTCACCTGGGGTTCAAGTGGTGTTTCTGTGGACGGATGGTCCCCAGACTGCAAATTCCTTGTC
This sequence comes from Haliaeetus albicilla, assembly GCF_947461875.1. Taxonomy (NCBI): domain Eukaryota; kingdom Metazoa; phylum Chordata; class Aves; order Accipitriformes; family Accipitridae; genus Haliaeetus; species Haliaeetus albicilla. The sequence continues at coordinate 2,659,255 of NC_091491.1, read as the reverse complement.
TGGCTGGGACAACTTCTCCCAGTAGTGCAGTCTGTTAAATACAATAATAGCAGAGGAGCATGCAGTTGTTTGGCTTTGTTCTAGGTGTCAGTGTGAGGGGATGCATGATGGAAATCAGCAGGACTGCTGAAGGTAGAAATGCCTGCAGCTGGAAAATGCCTCTAACCATCACTGGGACCCAGGTCAGCTCAGGTGGATCATGTGAGCTGCAGTCGTTTGGCTGCATCACAGACCTACTCGCACATCTTGAGCTGTCTGGGACAGGCTCTCCTGCTGTGTTAGTGTGCGTAGCACAGCTGGAGCTTGGTCTGCTCTCGGCTCCAGTACCGGCTGTCCTGAGGCTGTGTGCATTTTTCTAGAACGGCTCCAGGCTATATTAAACACTGGCTTTAGGGCCCAAAGGAACCTGACTGCTCTCTGGAGCCAGACAGGTTGCCTTGAAGGTAATGAAATTATGCAGATGTGAATTCGTAGGTGGGAGAGGAACCAAGTGACAGTGAAGCAAGAAAGCATGTATGTGGAAATGCAGACACTTAGCGCTGCACGCTCCAAATACCTTTCATGGTACCTTGCTAATGTGCACACAAATGCCACCACCACCAGGCTGGAGAATAACAGATGATTAAGCTGCTGCTTGTTAAGTCTTGTGCTTGTTCTCCTTTCAAATCATCCTCTTGGTGGCAGGGTGGTGAGTTGCCTCATTCTGGTTTTTTCCACCTTAAAGCAAAGACATGCGTGTGGCTCAGGGACTGAGGAGAGCAGCTGAAATGGTGACCCATACTGGATTTCTAACAGGGGCATAGTTCATTCAGTTTTCTGTGTGAATTTAGTAAATCAGAGAAGTAATTTCCCTGCAAGAGAAGTAGGCTGCTGCCTGTTCATGAGCTTGGCAACCTTAAGTCACACCTCTGGTATTGTACCCTGCTAGAAGAGTTTTCAATAGAGTTATTTCCTGCTAAAGCAGGATGAAGGGAGAAATTCAGTAGCATGCTGAGGAAATAGTGCTGGCTGTGGCCAGTGTCCAACCAGGAGAGAAGGTAACTGGGAAAAGACTTTCAAAATCCATTGGCATACTCTGATAAACACAGCTCTCAGATAATATCATTAGCGTGTTAAGACTGGTTTTAGAAGCACAGATCCTGGGAACTCCTTGTCAGTGACAATGTCTTGGGGAGGAGGTAGGGTGGAGGGGAGTAAAAAGTAATCTACAAGGCTTTAGGTTAATTTATGAAGGTTCATGTAACACTGTAACTGGCAAGATGCTAAATGTTTCTCCTATCAGGGGTGCTCACCGGAGAGTACCTGTCCTTATGAAGCATTTACTTCTAACATAGACTAGATGCTACTACTACTCGGTGTCACATTAGTCATGGCACTTTACATGGTAGCGGTGGGATTTTCTTCCCTTTCCCACCCTTCTCTACTGCTCACCCAGCTCATCCCACCCATCAGGGTTACTGCCTGGGCAGGTCTCTTGTGGGTGCTAATCCCATTAGCACCCTGAGCAGAGCCTGCTTTCGTGCTTCTAGATGAGTGTGTTTGAAATGCACTGAAACTCAGGCTACAGGATTTGTGCCTTCTGTCAATGACAAGTGGAGCAAATATTGACAGTGCCTCTCAAAGACTCCAGTTACTATTGCTGTTGTTAATTCAGGGCAAAATTTATCCTCGTGCCAAAGACCCATGTTAAGCCTGTGCTATTGAAACAGCTGGACTTCCCTGTCCTATTTTTTGCTGTGTGGGTAATTTTGAGAATCAGGGACAGATGTAAGAAAACCAAGGATGTGTTGTGGTCACCTGTGGGTTTTTTTTTTGCTTGTTTTTGGTTTTTTATCCCCATGCTCTGCTTTCCTATTTCTGACCTTGTGTTCGACCACTTGTGTGTGCAAAGGTATAATATGTTTTGTTAATGGAGCTCTGCTCTCAGATAAATTATTTGTTAAACCAGCTTGTGGCCCAATGGAAAAGATCTCATTGTAGTGAGAGGCTGAGTGGGAGCAGTCCATGGGGCTTCTGCTGAGTTACTGATCCTTTCTGAGTTCACCTTCTAGTTTGAGTCTGGATTTGGCACTGTCAGAGCGGTGGCTTGCAGTGAACACAGAGGATGGTAAGTTTTGCATTGTTGACTACTCCAGACAATTTTAAGTGGATTATGGGCAAGAGGGAAAGGTTTTCAGACTTTCACAAAATGCTCAATTAAAGGTGCAAAGATAGAGGGGAAGTGACTCCAGTTCTTGTGACTGTCAAATGCTGAAATGAGCTGCAAATCCTTGTCCTAGAGGCTGGAGCATAGGCTTTGCTCCTGCTGGGGATTTTGGCCATGCGTACTGACAAAAAAACAAATCTAGGCTGGGGGCAAGTGAAGCTCTGGGGCTAGGGTGAGATGGTTTGCACTAGTAAAGATGAGCCATGCTTGAAACCAGCTGGTTGGTGTATGGATTAGTTGCTTTGCCCATTTACTTTGGTTTTGCTCATAATTTGTGCCACTGTAAAAGACTGAGTGCCTTGCTCAGGCCCTAAAGCCATGCTGTCTCTTGTAACCTGGGATTATGAGAACTTGGAATCATGCTAGATGCCTACAGCACCAGTGACAATGAATGGCAAACTCATTTCCAGCTTTGCTTCAGTTATCAGATTTTGGAAGGCCTTGAGGGCTTCAAGAAGTGCAAGGGGAGGAGTGTGTGGAGGCTTTTTTCCCCTTCAAATCTCTAGTTTGGATTATGTGCAACTGAAATTATAGGGTTCTCTGCATCAGTCTTCCTTGGATGCAAAATCCTGTGAAAGTTTCAAAGAATTTTTTTTACTCTTGTTACTTCAAATTGGGAATGGGGGGAGGTGGAGATGGAACTACGAAGAACCAAATAGTCATTTTCCTCCTGAAGCTAGCAAACTTCTGGGTAATGCTCTGAACAGCTCTTTAAAAGACTCCTAGATTTAAAGAAGAAAAAATTCTGAAAAACAGACATGGAAAAAACCTGGATTAAACTGTCACTCATTCACAATCTATCCAGGAAACTCATCCATGCCCCTACAGGTAGCTAGTTATCCCATCAGGAATTTCATATTCTTGTCTGAATCCTGGAACACAAATTGGTCCAGCGCTATGGGTCTGCCTTGATTAGGGTCTGCTGACACAGATGTCCACAGCATGTGTTCCCAAAAAGCCTGCTCAAATAACTACTTGTTTCCCCAAAGGGATCAAAGGTTGAGATGGTCTTTCCAGAGCTTTAGCTAGGCTGTGCAAAGCATCTGCAAAGTTTAATCCCCTAACCTTTCCTTTCCTTCCCTCCCTCTTCTTTTTTTTTTTAAGGATGGTATAAATGGATTTTAAGGGTTTATCTTTTTTCTTTCTAGAAAACAGCTATTACTTGTAAAGAACTGCTGGAAAAGAAAGTGCAGCCTTGCCTTTTTCTGAGAGACAGTTGGGTTTTGGCTACTCTGTCAAGGATAAAACCCAGAACACCTCTATACACTTGTGCAAATATCTAATGTTGACATCGTTTGCCAGCTGCTGTTGTGGCTTCCTTTTCCTTGATGAACAAAATCCTCTTGTGATGTGGCCTCTGAGCGCCATTATAATTAAAAGAATTAAAATTCAATTTGAGCTATTGTCGTTACACAATGCAAAGTTCAACACCACTGAAGGTTGATTTTATTGATTCTGTATTGGGTACTCCATGGAAATAAGTTACCTTGACACAAACATGGTATTGGCAGTAGAAGGCACAAATGGTCCAGCTCCAGCCCTTGCTCACTTTAATTTTATTGTTAGCGGAACCTTTCACTAAGAGAAGTTGTGCCAGCATTTCTATCTTAGAGCATGTTTTTTTTTCAAGATCACTTCAGTCCTGGAATTATCTCCAGCTTGGATAGCAATATAAGATTTACAGCCTTGGCAGAAAAATATATGTATAAGAGTTAAATGCTACAAAGCTTGTTAAAATTGCTGCTGTCAGTGGCAGGAAGGAACCTTGCTCTTCCTTGTAGCTTGAGTGGTCATCTTTGGCTGCTTTTCCTTTGCGTCTTTACTATTCAGGCTTGCATATATCTATTTTGCTTCTTTATTTTGAAGAGCAGGCTTAAGTAAAGTTTATCTGAATTTTCCAAATCTGTTTCATTAAGAAACAATCGTCACCATCAAATGTCTCTTTATTCAACACAATTATTTCAGAGAGACTGAATATTGACTTGAAATCAGCTCCTCTGAGTGTAAGATACTTTCAAGCACTGATGAGAATTGTTCTTGTTCTCTGAAACGGCTCTTCTAGGCAGAGCTGCTGTAGCTCATTCTCGATGTGTCAATGTTTCACTCAAACGTGACAGTGGGCTGGACAGTAGGAAGGTTAAAATTGTTGTGATAGGGAGACTGCATGTGAGAAGTGAAGAAATCTTTCTGGAAGGTAGAGAGGCGCTTGGACAAGAGCATGGAAAAGTTTGATCTTTGGAGCCTTCTTTTCTAGTCTTTATATTGGCGCTCTCAGTTTGGGAGAGAGAGAGATGTATATGTTTCTTTTTTCCTTGGAGTGCTTCTTTGTATCGGAGCTTCTGTGTTGTTGCAGTATAACTAGTAATAATCACCAAGGTGTGAATGGTGATGGGAGAGGATTTCTGGGCAGCTTGCTTGTCTCTGTAGGAGGCTCCATGCCCCTGTCTGCGCGCTGTGGAGATGAATTGGGAGCAAGGAAGCAGCTTCTAAGGCCGAACCCCAACACAGGAGGGACCAGAAGATGTGGTCTGTGTGTGCTTGAAGTTTCTCTTCTCCAAATGTGTCCCCTTTCCTATTCCACTGGTTTGCCAGTCCTGTAGTAGCCTTGTGCGTTGTCCAGCGAGTACATGACACTGAAACATGGCTTAAGTCTTCCCCTTGGTAGAAAAAATGGTTGGGAGATGCCCTTGCAGGACGAGCAAAGGGCTGGATTGTGAAGGTGCTTGTGTCTGAATGTTATAAATCTGGTCCCTGTGTCTGCAGGCAGATTTGTGCCAGTGAGGCTAGGGATGCAAGTGAGGTCTGTATTGGTCTACAGGGCTTATTTGGAGTTGGGAGCTACCCTGGGGCTGAGATGTCACGCTACCCAGTGTTCCTGGGATGCCAGTAAGCAAGATGTAGGGCAGGGAACACAACAGCCTTTCTCTGTTAACGTTGTGTTCAGCACTTCCTGAGCTGTCTTCTTCAGGGGGAAAAAAGCTGGTTGGGAAGGAAAAGTGTTACTAGTTGTTTTGACAGAAGTAGCAAACTGCCTGGGAAGACCTTGTCTTCATGTTATGTGACTGCTGCTCAGCTTATTGCTACCTCATTAGCAAGGAGTTACCTAATTAGCAAGGCAAGCTGTTAATTATGTGTGTATTGCATTACTCAGCTTTAAAAATTCTTTTAGATGTTAAATATTTCAGTGATAAGGAGTTGCCACTAAACTATTTTCTTTCTGTGTAAATTTCTCTTTCATCTGCCAGAACAGAACAAATTACAAACTGCTGTAACCACCACAGATTCAGGAAGACCGACTGAATTTCTGGTGGCAGAGTTGGCACTAATGAACAGTAATAATTTTAAAAAAAATATAATGGAAAAGACTTGGTAAGGTTAATAAGATAGTAGAACCCCTGTGTATTGAATCAGTCTTGATAAGAGAACAAAAACTACATGTTTGCTAAAATAACTTTAAAAACAAATAACATTGACTTTCCACACCTAGTGGAGACCAAATTTTCACTTGCTTGCATGCCTGCTCTCCCGGCATGCTAGGACCTGTCACCGTTCCGGCTCTCACCAGGACAGTGTGACTTTGATTTTTGACTGCTGAGCAATCTTTTTCATCAGATGGAGTTGGATCGCGAGGTGGAAATTAGGTGTCCCTGCATCTTCCCACTCCTTCAGCTCACATGAAAATTTTGTGTTGAGGACATGTATCCACTTCCTACTGGCCCCACCGCATGAAGCTTTGATTAGCAATTATTTCTGAGATATTAAAAAACACAATAGATGTTGCAGGGCTCTGGATTTTCCATTATGATTATTAAGGGAGAAGAAAGGCTATGGTTACAACTCAATAGTTATTTCTCCATGTCAGAATGTAAATTATTGGCATAGCCTTATGTGATCATATGTGCATGTATGCTCATGTACCAAATACTTCTATATTAACTGTGTCTTCATTTGCATTGATTAGTTGGATTCTGATTTTTACTTTTTTTTTTCCTTGTGGGGGATAGAGTAAACTAAAGCAGACGGTACAAAGTGCTTTGTTCTTGCTGTCTTAGCAATGTGTCTTCACCCTCACCCTACTTCTCCTTTCTATATGTGAACTAGGATAGTAAAACTTTAGACTTGGCTTTATGGAAGAATGAAACCACTTCAGTCATTACTGAATAAAACACAGAAGGGACCTCTGTGTGCAGGGGCTGACTCTGTATGGTGTACATACCATATCAGTTCTTTAGCTGTCATTAAGCTGCATGAGGAAGACACAGCTCTGATTTCTATTTCTTAGCCTCATAATCTCCGAAATAAGGCTCTCTTCAGTAAGCATGTGTTCACTTACTCGGTGACAGACTTGCAAGCAGCTTATTTGCTGTTGATTCTCAGGTGTGTAACTTTATGTGCTTATTATTAAGTGAGCATGTGTTTTGAGTGATCTCTTTCTTTGGGACCCTGAGCTGTAGGACTATCATCTTGGTTGGCTGCCAGCCTTGCAAATACATTGCAAAAATGCCACAATGGTAGCATTCTGGTGATAGGACTCTAAATAGTACATTTTCCAAAAGATGCTGGTGTTGGATTCTTCTAGAACTACTTAGAAACACAGTTGTGGAGATGGGCTAATCCGGAGTACTGGAAGACTGTGCAATCGAAAATGTGCATTACCTTTAGCTGTCAAATGACTGAGAATTAAAAACAGCCTTTGAAATAGAAATCGACACCTGAAAGTACACCAATGAGAAATATGAGAGAGTAGTGCAGAGGAATCTCGGATGAGATGTGCAGCTTCTTGGGGGGCAGGGCAGATACCCCACTTTGTGCAGCACCTGGTGCTGGGAGGCCCGGAGGTCCTGGAGCACTCCCGAAACAGAGGCAAACATGCGACCTGTTCTTCCAGACACTGGTACAGCCCATCAGGCTGGTATCTTTAATAAGTGTCCGCTCTAACTATTTCATAAGGACTTTTAGCTAACGAAAAATAAAACTTCTCAGTGCACAGTTTCTCTTTGGGTGAAATTAGAGGTGAAGAAGATATGTTTTGGGCTTGTATCACTGATTGCACTATGGGTTAAAATTCTTATTTGATACTCAATAAAGATAAATTGCACACAAAAATAGCTACTATTGCTGGAGTGAGCTGGCAGTTTGCAGAAGGGGGTATGTGGTATCTTAACGTGCAGTCAGTTGTAAAGGCTTGGGAAAAAAAATTTCAACTGCACATTATCTGAGTGAGCTTCCATATTTTACCATGACACCGACTCCGAGACTCATTTCCCTGGGTTAAGTAGTGTGGGGTGAAGTATCTGCCGCTCTCCTTCTCCCTATCCATCTGCTGCGGTATTCTGGGCATTTAACCTGGAGCGCTTGCTGATGTATGACCAAATCAGAGAAAAGAGGCCGCGCTGTTTAACCCTCTCCCTTTGTAGCTGCACTTAATGAATGTCACACAGGCCCACTATAGAAATGATGGAACATCCATTCTGGCAGCATGAACAGAGCCCACCATGCAATGATATGGTGAAATATGCTGAAAATATTCACAGGAGCCTGTGAACATAAACCCATGATTATTTTTTTCCCCTTAAATCTCAATATTTTAGCTGGTGTCCCCCCCCCCCCCCCCCCCCCATAATAAAAGTGCAGTTCCAAGCAGCATCTACTTTTTTGAGAGGAAGAAAACTCTATTTTCTTTTTAATGTGGCTGTACTGAAATTGCTAACTTATGCTAACCAAAATGTAATTATGCTGTCCATGCAGGTCTTTTTGTCTTTCTAAAAAATGTTTTGTAAATAAGATTGCAGGTCTTAATGACTCTGTCCAGTAATTCCTGGGCTAAATTCAAAGGTGATAAAAGTAGGGTTATACCTTCTTTTGCAAAAGTTATTTATGTGCAGGTGCGTGCTGTCTGCTGGCCCAGTTTTTCTACCTTCACTTGGGGAGTTGCAACTGGTTGTTAAGAACTTGCTGAGCAAGTTACTGCTCAACATCTTGGAGGCAGGTGTGAGTGAGCTGTGAATGGAACAGGAGGAGCGCGTGGCTGCAAAGCAGCTCTTATCATGGAATGCAAGAGTCTAATCCTCACTCCTTTTGCTGTTTCATGCATCTTTCTCCACGGAACTACCTTTTTCCCCCAACTTCTGAATACAGGCTACATCTTGCTACTTCTTGCCTCTAAACATTGTACCAGATACCTTCTTCCCTTTGGACTTCGTGTAATCAGAATTCAGCTGGAGAGAAAACATAGTGAAACTTGCTCTTGGTCTGAATGGCTGTACAAAGCTTCCTGTGTCACTTAAGTTTCCCTAAAGCACCATGATTCATCAGCCTAATTTAAAAATAAATAAATTGGTTGTCTCACTTCAAAAAGAGAATATAAATTTTAAAAGCTGGTGGCTAATTACTTCTCTTAGACTCAGCTTCATGCTGGTAGCAAATGCCTGTCAACTGTTCTGTCAAAGACTAAGGAAAGTACTAAAAATATATAATGATTTCCTGCATGTTCCTGTTAAAGAGGATGCTGTGTTCCAGTGATGCTGTTCATAGAATTCCTCCCCAAATAAGAACACCAGTGCCTTTGGGTGTCTCAGAGTACTTTCCTGGTTGATGTACTCTTAATTTACAAGGACCATGTTTATACTGGAGCGGGGAGACCAAGAGAAGCTTGGATCCCAACCTTTGCTTCTCGGATAATCAGCAAACAGTGTGAATGTGTGTGTGAACATGCTGTATGTAAATAAATGGATGAAATACTATCACTAGGACCTTCATTTCACCCAAGCTATTGAATCATCTCATCATAACTGCTTGTTATTAACCAAGTGGCATAATTCCAATTTAAACTTCCCCTTTGTTTACTAGAGACTTGCTGAAGAGCTAGTGCTGAATACTTAATTTTCAACCTTCTAACTACATGTATTTATAGAAGGACCAAGCAATGTTTAACTTGAAGTTCTAGAGCTAGGTGATGACCAAGCTAGGTGTGAATCTCAGCTTTATTTTTAAAAGAAAATTTCAGGTCTGTATTTTAACAGCAAAAAATCTTATGAACATGATCCATTTAAATATAGGATGATGAAAAACCAGAAGGCACAATTTCTGATATTTACACACTCACTTTAAAACATCAATTTGTTCATTCTTTTAACTTCCACAGGTTTTTCTCAGGAAGCACAGGGCTGAGTGTGGCTTAAAATGTCTGTTTCCCCCAGTCTGTCAAATTAATACTGTAGCTCCAATTGAACCTTGACTTCTGTTCTGATGCAGCAGGCAGGAATTTGGCCTGTTACAACTGTACAGTGTCCAAAATACCATTTTTACCATTGATACGGGCAAATTCATGCTGACATTAATGTGGTGCTGTGAGGTCCTGGTTCTTTTGCTGAGTTAAAAAGGGAAAATATGCCAATTGTGGAGCCTGTAGTAAGTCTTAGTCAGGTGTTACTTGGATGAAATGTTTTACCATTCCTCTTAAATGTCAGGGAGATGAAATAGTATTTACATTGAGAAGTTAATGGTAAGCAGCCAAGTTTTAGGGACTGCACCTGGATAACCTGCTTTCTCACTGCAGGGACCACAGGATAAACAGCCCAGGAGCATGGGCAGGGAGTGTGCCTGGCACTCTGGGGATGGTCAGAGTGTTCACAAGCTTCTTCTGCCTGCAGGCAATTCTGTGCAAAACTGGGGGGGGGGGGGCAGGACACAAAACAAAACACCCTTTTTCTCCAAGTATGACTGCTGTAAAACAGCTGAGCAGGAGCTATAGCTGCTTGTGGCTGTGTGTGGCTGTCTTGCTCTGTGCAGAATTTTTTTTGCAGTAGTTTCCAGGCAATATTCCAGCTTGTTGGAGGGAAGGGAGGTGACGCTTTGCGTGAACTGTCCTCATAGAAGGCTCCATGCACTCCTTCCCCCAACCAGCCCCCAAAGTTGAGCATTTCTTATGAGATGACTAGAGGCTTAAAAGTATGAGTGATTGCATTGTCTGCTGCTCAGGGCAAGAACAACTGTGCTCTGGACATGAACTGGCTTATTTCTGGTCAGCAACTCAACTAAAAGGGGGATTATTGTCTTAATATTTCTCCCCCTTTTCTTCCCTCTCTTGCCTGGTGTACATAATAAAGCCAACTATTTCTGCTATAGGAAAAAATTACTAATTTACTTTATCAACTGGCATAATCAAGCAGGCTGTGCTGTAAGCTTCTGGTGTTTGGTGTTCGTTCGTGGTGACTCAAAACACATCTTCTTCCTTGCAGCTTCTGCTAGAGCACAGAAAAGGTGAAAGTGAGTTGCTAATCATACATGTTGCTGTACATCTTAATAGATATGTGATAAAATTAGGATGGAAAGGTGGCTGTGGATTTGAGACTGAAGCATTGTGCTTAAAAGAGCAACTATCCCCCCCCCCAGTTCTGGAGCAGTGAGTGTCCTGATGAAGCAGGGCTGCTGACAATTCTCTATTGAAATAAGAGAAGAGTAGTAAAGGCATCTCAATAAATTAATTTAGATGTTTAAATGATGCTGTTAATCCTTTCTGTAAACAGGACTTTAACAACAAGCTGTACCTGCTCTTTCTGTTTTCAAATACTCTTCTCTGGCCTTCCCTTTCCCTGGTGGAGAATGACCAATCTGATTAACATATTAAATGAAGCAGAACCCAGTGCTATCTCTGCACATTACTGCTTCCTTATGGTATATGAGCAACTTCCAAATTACCAACTATAACCATCCTCCACCCTCCTAACCCAGAATATCCGTATTTTTAAGGACATTGTGCCACATGACAGAGGGTAAGTGCATCCCTCAGATTTTGGGTCCTTAGCCCTCAGAAAAGGGTTTTTCTTGAAAAGACTTTAACTTTTCCTTTAGAATACCTGAACGCTGTCTCTCCTTATTTCCCCGCACAGTCTTCGTTTTACCACCTTCTGGCACCAGTCTGCATACGATCGGCGACGCGCGGGCTCTCTCCTGGAGCCACTCGCACACCACCCTCCCTACCCCAGGCAGGCTTGACAGAATGGGTGCCCCAAGATAAATAGGCACCTTCTGCACGTAGCTGAAAATCGAACCATCCCCGTGCTCATCTGGAGCCGGAGCTGAATAGATTGCCACGAGAGCCTAGGGACAAGGGGAGCAGGGGGGTTACTGGGGCAGTGCCGTGGTGCTCCGTCCTTCCGCAGAAGAGGCTGTGGGGACGGCATGGGCGATGGTGAGCCGTGGGCTCGAGGATGTGCCTCGTGCTTGGATTTGTGTCTGCAGCACCCAGCTGCAGCGAGGCACGTGAGAGCCAAAGCTGCTGCGACACGGCATATGGGGCCCCGTGGTGGTACACGGGAGGGGGGCAAGAAGAGCTGGGGGAGGGGAGAGGCATGCATATAAATCATTATTGGCGAACATCTCAGCTCTTGAGCCAGGCTGTCGCTTGCCGCTGCTCGTGGTGCAGCCCAGACATAAATCATAATTCCCCTACAATAGATCCTTTTGCAGCCGCCATCAGGAAAAGTGTGTTGGTTTTATCGATTTTTTGACACCGGGGCCCTGGCAACGGCCGCTCTGAATCATTATGAAATGAAACTGATTAGGAATTCATGGAATACTAAATAAACTTTACGAGCCCGTTGTAAGTTTTTTGATGCATGGGGAGCGGAAAATGAAAACTAATGATATAAAAATTACACAGCGTGCTGAGTATTATTATACTGCTATTGATTTGTTTCAAACTGTACATCAAAATCGAAGTGTGCTGGGTGTGCTTGGCTGCAAGGCTGATGCTCAAAAGCTTTTGAGGGTTTTTTTTTAATGCTGGCTCCAGCATTTTTTGCCAGCCAGAGAAGGTTAGTGCCACCGCAGAATTGCTGAAGTGCTCCCTGCACCTGCCTATTCTTCTGCAACCACCCTTTGCATGGTTATCACTGACTTTATTCTCCTGTTTGCACGCGGGCTCTCGTGAGACAAAAATATATTGACGAGGATTTTAGCCTAAGTGGTAACTCCCCACACGCGCTTCTGCTCTAGGGAATTTTACTTCTGTTTCTTAATAGCCAACATTGTGAGAGAAGCCCAAGACACTTGACAAACATTTATGCAAAACTGCACAAAGGGATCATTTGTTCTGCCACTAACTGGAGCCACCTCGGGAGTGAAGGGTAACAGCTGGTTATAATGCTGCCCATCAGTTTGGGGCAAGAACAGATAACTTACCATTTTTTAAACTCTTCTTTCTATAAATAGACAATTTGTAACATGATCATAATAGCCCTGTCCAGACTTAAAATCAATGGAAATAATGAGTAGAACTGGTGTGATCTATTTGCTTCCTATTTACTATTTTTGACAGCAGAATTTGACAAAATTAAGTAAGGAAAAAAGGTTAAAAGGCTAGGATTGTTTCAGTGTAGCCTTGAGACAAACTGCTGAATAAGAGCAGGGGTGTGGGTAGTTAGATATATTGCTGGTTTTGTCACTGCATGTTTTTGTTGAAATAAAAAGGATCCTCATGCTGCAGCTTGCCATGCTAGACCAGGAAGGTTTCTGTCCTGGCTAGAGCAGTTTGGCTCTGTATCTTACAGTGCCGTTGCAGCTTTCCCCAACGTAACCAATCTGGCCTGCTCCTGCAGGCAGGATGCTGGAAGATGCTGCTGCAGCTCATTCTGTTAAGATTTTCTCTAGAAAAGAAATCTGCCCTTAAGTAACTAGCTTCTTCATGGTGTCTATTCTGCTTGAGTTTCACGTGTTGCAGAACCATGATGGGACGTGTGCCGTTGTGTTTAAAGCATTAGTTGGAAAAAGTTTCTTTTCATTTAGGTGCAAAACCAAGCTCAGACTGAGAAATCTTGTGTGGTGTAAATGGATTTGGCAGGTGATAGGACCAGCAGTAACAACTAGGCTGCAATAGAGCTAGCCAGGTGCAGAACCAAACCTCCTCACTCCTGCAAAATTAATACTTACCACTGCTGGCATGGGCACGAGACCTTTGGGTGCAAAGAGCTTCAAGTGTCCTCCGCTGTGGGCCAAATACTTGAGCTCTGCAGGATTTTGCGAAGTTGATGGGTTTGGGATTCTGGGATTCTTGGTAGAAGCTGTGCTAAAGCTGCAAAGGTAATCCTGCCTCTCACGAACACAGCTGGAGCAGGGCTGTAGCGAAGTGATGCTGTTTCTTGGGGAGACAGCTGATCACCGGGCTTTGAGTATCTCTGAAAGTGAAGTTGCATGCAAGGGCAGGAACTGTTTCGGTAAGCAAGTGAATATGCCGTGATAGCTGGTAGTGATGTCCTATAGCATCGGCTCCTGGTGGGGAGACAGGGGGGTTCTTGTGGGGGTATGACTGCTGCTGTAGGATCATCTGGCAGCTTAGCTCTGCTATAATGCAGGGGACTTCTTAGAGGTAGGCCCCTGTGTCAGCTCTATTTCTAGCTACCGGTGCCGGTGATCATCTCTGGCCTAAGCATATTGCTTGTAAATGAAAATGTGATACTAGGGAGTAGGAAGAAAATCCAACAGAATCAAGAACAAGAGAGGAGGAGAAAACTTAAGCAACTGGAAATAAGCTGCTGACCCACAGAGGGCTAAGCTGGCATGTCCCTCAGTAGTCTCCTGACACTACACTTTTCTGTAAGTAAACCTCACGCAGCTCCTCCTGTATCACTGATAAACTTGGGTGTCACTGCTCCTGGCTGCATATCAAACATCAATTGTAAACTATGATCTCCAGTTCGAGGTGTTTGAATCCATGTGGGCTGAAGGCACGAGCTCCTTTGCCTTACAGACAGGTCCTGTGGGGCTCGTTTCTATTCCCAAGCATACAGAGAGCTGAGTGTGCTGAGTATTAACAGTGAATATCGTTATGCTTTGGGCCAGGAGGTCTTTGGTCAGGGAAGCTGTGTCTGGCCATCGTGGTATTGTCCAGCGTGCCACTCTTTTCTCTACCTCTCAGCTTAAATGTGGGCTGGATAGGAAGAAGCTGTCATTTTCAAATTCCCCTGAAAACTTTGCTCAATGAGTTTTGAGAAGAAATCTGGGGCATAACACTGAGCACCCCCATTTATTTGGAAAATAAAAAACCTTGTTTCCATCAAGTAATGCCACTTCAAGCGTGAGGTCCTGCTTCTGGTCCATGTCTGAGCAGTCTGTCTAGGTATAAAAAAAATTATTGCATTCTTTTTAGCAATTGTATATGAATATACCACATATATTGAAGTGCAAACAGCTCTAGTGTTTTCCACTAGGCTGGAAGTTGTGCTGAACTTGTCATAGACATTGTGCAGCTCACAGCTAAGGGTGATCGCAGGTTAGCTCAAGGAATAATAACTTGTGTATGTGGGGAGCAGGGTCTCGGTTCTCTTCCTCCCAAGTCCTGACTGGTCCCAGCTTGCTGCAGACTCCCATAAATGCCTTGGCAGCTGAGGACTTGTTACAATTATCTATGTATATTTAGATATTTTGTCCGATGTGAACAGGGAATCATCTTAAATGAAGCCAGTTTTCTTTTTGCTTCCATACCACATGCAATAGCAATGTCCGCTTTATATGGCTTGTCAGCATGCGAGCGTGTGCGCTGGGGATTTTTCTAAGATATGTATATTGAATTTAGATTTGTGCTCTTAGTACCTTCACTCATTCATTCAGAGCCATATTGACTACATAAATTGAGTGTTACAAGTAAGAGAGAGTTTAGCCATTATTTTCTCAGTGATTTGATTTAATGGCCTGGGTGTTTTGGCCATTACTTCTGGCTTTTCATTTGCATGGATTCTTGGCTCTGCTGATTAGCATGTTTTTTATATTTGCCATTTAATTTTTTTCCCCTTTTGGAAAGCTGAATTTTTCATGATTAATTAAATTTCTGTGTCTGTTTTGTATCTTCCATGTGCACACACATATATAGGACTATATATGTGCTATGTATAGGTTTTTTTCTCCCATCTCTGCTGATTATACGGAGTTAAATGCAGCTGTCTGTTTGACAGGAATATTGTGTACTGTATGTGGAGTGATATACAGGTCAGTATATTACTGATGAATAAAAGTTTCCTCCTAAGGCAGCTGCTGCAGATTACTTAGTGCTTGACATGGCGTGTCTTTGTGTCACTGTTACCGGGTGAAATTAAATCAGAACAGGAAAATATTAATTTAAAGTAGGGGATAGAGGCCGCTCACTTCCAATTACTCTCTACCCTGTCAGCTTTATATGGGCGCAAACAAGGAAGGAGGCTGGATTAATTGCTTTGGACTCTGCCCCACTACAGGCCCAATTATAGAAACATATTGGCTCCCAGCACTATTATATACACTGCTGTGCAGGAAATTGTGTGAAATTTTAACGGATTTCAGATGTAATAATAGAGAACACGATTCAGGACAGTATTAGCAGGCTGGGTGGAATCTTTACGGATGGGTTAAGGTTAAGCTGTTTGGGGGTCCTTTGTGTATTAAAGGATCATCTGGTTAACCCATGTACTGGGAGCTTTTGATACTGGCCTGGGAGCAAACAGAATAAAAACATTCATCCTCTGACAACAAGGAGCTAAATCCTCAGTCAGAATGAGGGCAGAAACATACAGTGTAAGGATGGAGAGCACAAGGCTTGCAGGCGGCGGGATTCTGGTGCTGAAGAGGCAATGTGAAAATGTCTTGCATGGCATTAAACACATTGATGTTTCTAGATACTATTTAGAAACTATTCCTGGCTAATGTCTGCTTTTGTGTGAGACCCACCTGCAAAGCCTGGGTCAGAATGGAGAGCTACTAATGCAAAGTGAATAACACTGACATTTTAAATGTGCATTGGATGATTATTTTGTAAGCAGTTGTAGGAATAGATTTCAATTCAATATTTTAGTTTAGATTTGTTTAGGTGTTTTGTTCCTCTCACTAAGCTAAGAGTTCTGCCTGCTGTTTCGTTCTTTTTTCTGTGTTTAAACCCACGTGTTGAAGGCGCCTGATAATTTGTGTGTGTACATATGTACTATTGTGTCTCTCCCTCTTAAAATCGTTATTTACCTTGCAGCAGTTGGAACACAGGGCTTGTTCCAAATACAGAGCAACTCTCAGTACTCCCGAATGTACTATCAAATTATTGTGTCTCTGTGTTCATGTGTATAGCATTGCACATCAGATGTAATTTGGGCATGCAAAATAGAAATTTTTTTTCCTAAGGTTAATTTTCTTGGAAAATAGTTTTGGAACCTCAGTACCTTTGTTTTAGGGTAATTTATTTGGGGGGTGTGGTGTGTGTGTATCTTTGAGGGCAGTTGTTTTCCAAGTATTTTCATTCCCTTATTTTTCTTAATGAGCCTTAGTTTAATAAGGGGTTGTGTGCAATAAGTTAATTGATAAAGGCTTGTCAGTATTGGTTTTGTTTGTTCTTTTTATTTTTTTTGTTCACTGTGTATTGATATTGAGCCAATTTTCATGAGTAAGTTGATGCTTTTTGGTTTCTTTCTAAAGCGAACTGGACAATTTGGCTATGGGCCCAAAGCCTGATTTTGTGAATAATGTCATTACCCTCGCTCATCTGAAAGCAGACAATAAAGCAACAGCCATTGGGGTGAGCTCAGATACAAAGCCAAACTTGTTCCTGTCTGTTTGTTGTATATTCTGTTCTCTGAAAGGAAAATTTTTCAATGAGTCTGCTCTCTGCTCCATGAAAGGACAGTAATAGAGCTTGTGCATGAACATCCAGGGAGCAAATCTAGAAGATCCAGTGTACTGCAGGCCCTTGCGAATGCTGGCAGGTGGGTACTTTGGAAGGCAAATAGGAGATCTGATCCATAGCTGTGGAAAAGGAGGGGGCGGTGGCTTTCTAATACATTTAGGGTGCCCTGGACCAGCCCAATAGAGAAGGGAGGAACTAAGAAAAATCTGTTGACTCTGCTGCTTCCCGCCCAGACAAAAATGCTGAAGTCATTTGGTAGGTGCACCTTTGATCTCCTGCCCACCAAGTACTTTGTAGATTAGGTTTCACAAGAGCCCTGTTCTATGGAGTGAGAGCAAACTGTGAGTTTAGCAAGTGTCTACCATGCTTCCTTGTCAGTCCCAGAACAAGCTTTGAAATATCTCAAACTGTGTGATCTCTGTCACTTCAACAGTGTTTCCCCTTCATTGCTTATAATATTTCAGTGACAACTGCTGCAGATTTGGGGGAATGGTTAGAGGAGGGCCAGCTGGTTGGGATCATAATTGAGGTAAATCCGGGCACTGGGGCCTTAGTTGGACTTGTTTTTAGCAGGTTTAATGAGGTAAGACCTTACTTGCTCTAGAAAGGGCTTTGTATTTTCATCTACGCGGCTGAAGTGCGACTTCAATCATTTCTGCCCCACTGCCTCTTGAAGTACCTAGAGAGGGGCCCGAGCTGATTTTGGGAGTCCAAAAAGCATTAGCAATGGAAGTATGTCTTAAGACACAACGTCTAACAGCAAGTGAGATGGAATTGCGGAGTCCTGTCCCCCTTAGTGGGAGCACTGTTCCACAGTGGGGGCTGAGGCTGGAGGCAGCCCCGTAACCTGGGTCGGGGGCTATTCCCTTCGTTCCATCCTCAGCGTGTCTTGCACATAAATGACAGTCTATGCCTGCTAACAGGGATCCAATAAAAGTGTTGCAGTAGAGGTGGTGATTTAGGGTGGCAGGGGAAATACATATATAGCTGTCTGGAGAATCCAGGACAGTAGAAGCAAAGTAAATTCTGACCAGGAGTAGTTATTGAATAGCAGGATCTTTGCTACTTTAGTCTATTTGTCTGTCTGAGGAAAGTCTGTTTAGCTCCTGGATGATTATCTGGAGGGAAGCTGCATCTCCAGCCCTAGTCCTTGTCTCCCTTTGGCTCTGCTCCCTGCCTGAAGAGCCAGTGGGACTGTAGAAACCTCACAAATGTCACTTTCATATTTGCAGTTTGCGCTGGTTTTAAACCAGGAGGGGGTGAAGCACTGAATTTATGATGTTTGGTTTGGGAAATCTATTTTTGTTCCCTTTAACTGATTGTCTTGTAACCATGTCTGTTGTGACCCAAACTATTCTGTGATTCTATGATATGTGAGCGGAGAGCAATGTATATAGATCTCAGGAGAGACACGTGCAGAATCTTATTCACGAGCAGATGACAGTGCGAAAATTCTTTTGGCATTGAAGGCGCACTGATATGGCAAACCGTAGAGGAGGGAGATGCGGGGCAGGCTGAAGCGGTCCAACTTGGCCTGAACAGTTTCTGTCTCTTTGGTAGGGCCAGGGAAAACGCTGGAGGCATTAATGCCAATGGTCTGTGGAGTCTGCCAAAGGCAGATCTTGCTGCTGGCACTGTCTCTCCCAACCTGAGAAGTGGTGTTGACCTAAAAAACTTCGGTATTGACCTAATCTGACAGGGCTATGCAGAGTTTTAGATGGTACTTCCAGTGGATCAGTAGCTCTGTAGCAGTCCATCAGGACATGGGTTTTAAACTGACTGATGGAAGAGTTTTCTTCTCTGGCAGAGTGTGTAGGGTACCCTTTGGCAAGTCAGAGGGTCCGAGAGCTTTCCATTCACCTGGCAGACCACCTCTGCCTTTCTGACACAATGTGCTGAAGTGGCGCGAATGCAGGTCCCAGTAGCTCTTGAAACCAAGCCGCTGAAAATGAAAAGCAACGAGAAAAGGTGCAGATCATCGGCATGTGAGGGGATGCTGAACCACAAGAAAGAGTGACTGTTTGGCAACAGTGAGTTGTCTTCCATCCACCTTGCCTGTAGTCACTGGGAACCTGATACACAGCCTGTTCTTTTCAGTGGAAGCCACTTTACTGGTTACAATGAACAATGATCAGGTCCCTGAAATTTCTGTTTAGGAGCTTGGCAGAATTAGCCACTGTTTTGTTGGTTTGGTTTTTTTGGGGGGGGGGGGGGGGGGTTAAAAAGTATTGCCTTTAAAGCATGTGACATGAATTTGCCACTGATCTTTTAAACAGAAAGACTTAAAAGGTGCCTGTGAAACTGAAACAGCACAGCAGGGGTTAATACTCTTTGTTGGTTTTGACTGGGGCCCATGGTTTTACTACAGCAGTAAAGTCACTTTCCTTTTATGTTTAAAAGCCAGCAAGGAAAAAGTGCAATTACAAAGACAACTAAAATCTTCACTGGTACTCAACAAGGTAATCAGTTCAATTGATTCCCCCCCCCCCCCCCCCCCAGCCAGAAAAGTATTTAAAGTTAAATTCTATCTGTGATTTTTATATGAAAAAAAAAAAATGTTCTCTGCAATGCTTCCTGGTTTTAAAATGCTGTATTTTATTTGCCCTATAAATGCAAACTTATAAAATGCGATAAGGGATCTTTCTCTTCTCCCTGCACAGACAAGACCTGAGAAAGCTCACTGCTATTCCTGCATGGCTGCCAATTGCACAGACAGATATCACTCCATTAGTCATTAGCATCTAAATCATTCCACTTCTCATTCAGGTTTACTGGGCTGTGATGGCTACTAGATTCATAGGACACCTGAGCCAGGTCTTTTGTACAAGGTCTCATGGAGCAATTGATTGTAAAAAGACAGCAGGAGAGCAAACCACTGGTTTCTGTGCCTTTTGAACAGGGAGGATGGGCTGTGCTACCATGTGTTTTCTCCATGAATTATTAAAGTTTTTTTTCTTGAAATATTGTACAAGGATTGAGTTTGTGCTGTGCATAGTGGTACAACACCCTGATGCAAAAACTGTAGGGATTTTGAAACAAAACAAAAACAAAACAAAAAACCCAAACCAAAAAAACCCCACCATTTAATTTTCAAGGGTGCTTGGGATCTCTTTTACTGGAGCGCTTGAGCATCTTGCTGTCTTTCCTGGAATGGCAGGGGAACGGAGAAAAAGGAGCTCCATAAGAGGTCTGTTCTTGGGTTATTATAGTTAACATTATGGTTAAACTTGTTCTTTGTAGAAGCAAAGTCTTGTTTACATGGAACAGAATTCAAAATCAAGTATGAATGATTCAGCAGATGCTGTAGCATAGGCTAATGTGTTAATGTGGCTTTAAAAATACTGGGAGAATTCAGAGGAGTTTAATACCCAAGTACTGAGAAAAGGGCCTGGTTTGTCAGTTGTATGATTTGTTTTCCCCACAAGAAATGAAACACTACAAAATATTGGCTCCCCCCCCCCCCCCCGTCTAGTAAAAATGTCCATTGTTGGGGTGGCAGAAGAAAAGCGAAAGGAGGTATTTTAACCAGTAACTCAAAATGTAGCTGATTCGGATCTCATAAATGGAGAGCTGATTTTTTGGGGGGGTGGGGGGAGTGGGTTATGGTTTTCCTTGAGAGATCTGTGACATTTAGGAGGACGTAGTGCAGTGCTGGAGCTTATCTCTTTATGTTGGAGTTTAGCACCAGATAGACATCATCTAAATGCAAATCTGACTCTGTGGGGACTATCCCTTTTGGGAAGTGGTGAGACCCTCTGGAGCATCTGGACTGGGCAGTGCCTGAGATGCCTTATCCCAATGGGTTTTATAACATTGTGCATCTTTGTTTAGGGGCTAGAAGGTGCCTTTCGTGTTGAGGTCTACCAAAAAATCCCATGCAACTCTTCCTGGAGCTTTATAAGGCAGGGAGAAAAGAAAATGAAAGTGGAAAGCAGCCTAAGAGCTGTGATACAGCACTTGCTGTCGAGGGATTTGGTAAAATCCATGAAGAGAGAAAGAAATGCCCACCACTTGTTTACTTTTACTTCATGGTTTTTAAAGGAAGTGGCTGACTTTCTGTGAATATGCTGGTTTGGGGCTTAACCCTTCCAGCATCCATGTGCCATTCCTTTGCCTACGAACCCTGTATTACAAGCAAGCTCACATAAATTTCTGGCAACAGTATCCTTCCCAAGCCCTCAGGCTAGAGGGATCTTTAGTCACTTTGGATTGGACTGGATTTGAAAATAGGTCCCTAAGGTGAAGGGCCAATATATCAAAACAGTAAATCATGTTTTATACCAACTCCTAATAATGAATGAAGTGCCATTTCATACAATACCTAAGTTAGGATTTTATTGATTAACTCTCATCTTGGTGTTCCACCCAAATCTAAGATATATTGCCTGCTGTAATTTTTACATTAGCTGTCAAATTCATCTTGTCTTCCCAGGGTTATGATGTGTACAGAGCAGACAATAAACAACATCACAGTTTCAGTGTTTATCTAATGAATATACACAGGCCAGAAAGATTAATAATGATTTGATAGGCAGAGCCAAGAGGCAGGAAATATCCGTGTTCAGGGCTGGAGCCGGGGACCATGATTTCAAATTAACACGAGGGCTGTAGGAGGAAGCACACTTGTCTCGCCCCACGCCTCCCTCCTCCCCCTGCCAGGCAGTAATATATGACAGAAGTCTCGAGGAAGCAAAGATGAGGATTTTTTTTGGGTGTATAATGCGAAGGAGCAACGACAATAGGAGAAAGGCTGCAAGTAAACACTAAATTAATCCTCTGAGTGATTTGCCAAGCCAAAGCTTTGTACTGGTACTGATCCTGGGAATCCAAATGAACCTGTGCTTGCTGACATTTTACCCTGGCCTTCCTGTGCTATGCAAAAAAATTATTTTGAGGATGTTCTTCCTTCCTTATATATTTTCTGGTTAGCAACTACTTGGGGATCCCCCAGTCTTGGAAACAGAGTTGTTGGCAATACTTTCCGAAGCCGAGGCCTGATCCTCCCCAGTGACGTACAGCTACCTTTGAATTTTCGCATGCCCTTTGAGGCTCTGCCCAAAGGCAGAGGTCGACGGGAGAGGGAGCCCTTATCCCGGCCATGGTTCTGGCCACCGCTGTCCCCAAGGGCTGCGGCCACCCCTTCTCCCGGGGACAGCCGGAGGCTTTGCCTCTGGGGGCTCGGGGGGGGCAAGATGAGCTCCCTTGCTTGAAGCTCATGGGATTCAGCCTTAAATCCGTCTGTGCTTTGGTCCTCCAATCTGTAAAACAGAGAGATTTGTGGCTCTCCAGGAGAGGGGCAGAGGAGGTTTGATCTATGTTTGTTGAAGCACGATGAAGCGCTGGGATAAAAGGCGCTGTGAAAGTGCAAAGGGCTTCTGCTTGTCTATTGAGCACAACCTCGGCCTGCACGCTTCAATTCCTGCGAGAGGAGGTGTCCAAAGCACCGGCTTAGGGATGCGGAGCAGGAGAGGTTTATCTGCATGCTGTTTGTAGCCAGAACTCATGCCGGGAGGCGTGTGATGCTGCAGGTTTTTGTTAGGTAAATATGTGCTGTTCTGCTGGCTGGGGTCTGCCTGGAATATAATGAGCATTAAAGAAAGGAGCGATGTGCCGAGAGGGGGACGTAGGGGAAGCAAAGCTGCTACTTCCAGCGCATGTGCCGAGTCAGGCTGACCTTACAGGGGTTTGGAGGCGGGTGGCTCAAAGCTGCTAGCCTAGCCACTCGCTGGTCCCGCTAGCCACTCGCTGGTCCCGCTAGCCACTCGCTGGTCCCGCTAGCCACTCGCTGGTCCCGCTAGCCACTCGCTGGTCCCGCTAGCCACTCGCTGGTCCCGCCTGCTCCCAGCTTGGCAGCTGGTCCCTGCATCATCCTGAGCTAGCGATGCCTTTGCCACTTGTATGCTCTGCTGTAGTTTGAATTGTGAGCTCCTCAGGGCAAGGACTTTTTCCTCTGCCGTTGTTTGCCTACAGCAGGGGGAACGGCAGAGTCCTGAACGGGGCTTGAGTTTGCTGCGATGTTACGCAGGTGACTTCCCAAGCTTCCCATGCCCTTCAGTTCTCCAACCAGATTTGGTGCATGTCCCATATTTCACATGTACATCACAACCCCTCTGTCATCCTAAATAAGTAGTCAGATCATAACCTGTTGAAAAATCTATTTTAGAAGAGAGTAACGAAGCCTCAAAACAAACTGCTGCTCTGCCTACCTTCCTCCCTTTCTTCCCCTTTGGTCAGTGTTTGTTTGCATTTTTCTTTTATACATCCCAGCATGAAACAGTAACACATTACAGCACAAAGCAATACACCACTTATCTAATCTTGAATATAATACAGGATAGACACTTTGTATAGAGGGGGGCTGCAACAGAATACATGCAGCAAGAGCTGGCTGGTGAAGGACAATAGATTGCTGCAGATATGGATTGAGTTAGACAATTGAACCAATTATACTATTCTGGAGACTTCAATGAGATCGGAGAGCATTTCCTGAGCTTTGGTAGAAGTAATCAGCATTCCTATTCATCTCGGCCCCTGTCCTGCCTGCGAGGCGGCAGTGCTGTGCAGAATGGAACTCCTCGCCACTTGTGGCCCTCAAACAATTCCCTAGCACACTTTGCCAGAGTGGTTGCATATTTTACTCTTTGTCCTGGTCAGAATTTAAAAATCACTAATTGCTTTTTTTTCCGCTGTCTTAGTGCATGTAGTAATTTTAGTTGGAAAAGTAATATTTTTGAGTCTTCCATTTAAATGTTGTTTGGTTCTGTCTGAGAGCAGCTGGTTTTTCACCTCTGAAATGGCTGCATTTTGGCAGCTGATGAAGGGACTCTTGCAAGTCTAAACTGAAGCTAGTGGATACATTACAAAGTGCTTTGTAACACTTTGGGTGAGAGGAAGTAGAATGACCTATGCTATTTCTTTTTAGCACCATTTAAGCTGTAAAACCAGCCAACCAACTCTCTTCCAAATGTTGGCTGCTGAGATTGACTGCAGTCATGAAGATAACAGGTGGGAAGTATTTTTCTCTTAAGTCCACAGCTGTCCTAAATCAGCCAGGTGATCCTAGAGGGCTGCTGTGTGAGTCTGAATGCTTAGCATCCCAGGCAGGGACATAAAGACATGAGGCAAAATGTCACTTGAGAAGTGTTGCCTCTTCTTTAGCAGTAACTCTGCTCCATAAATGCAATTGATCTCCTGAGAGAGGAGGGATTTCTTTTAACAAATGCAAGCTTTGTGGGGAAAAATATATGAGCTGTTGGGCTTCTGTTTCTTCTGTATGTGCTCCATATCCAAGGCCTCCAACAAGTGTCAGAGCAACCACAGAGAATCTAGGGACTGCTGTATATAGGGTTATGCGCTCTACAGTGTTGCATGGTTGAATTAAAGTTGGTCCAGATTTAAAATCACTTCAAGCAGTTATCACAATGTAAACTTAGCAGTGAGATTTTAATTTTTCTTTCATTCAGTTTTTTTAGTAAGATATTGTTGGTGGTGTCAGATATCTGTGCTGGATCATGCATTTAAGTCAACATGAGTAGGAAGTTATGATTCAACCAGGTTTAAGTCTTGCTCTATCTACGCTAAGAAGCAGCTTGAGCATCTTCGGCTAAAAGGACTATTTTGCAGGAGGGGCTGAGGGAAGAGCATGTAATGGTGGGAGTTTTACAAGTGTCTAAAAACAGAAGCTTATAATGAAAGTGCTTTCTCAGCCATAACTATAGTGTGCTGGTGTAATTGGAATGCTGAGTGGTGTGCTGGGTTTAGGAAGGTAATAAGAACTGCAATCAGTATTAAATAAAATGTATCTTCCTTTAGGGGAAATAAATGTATATTAAATCAAATATTCATGAATCCAAGTTAGTCCTCATACATTACACAAACAGTTTTTAAAAAATGCAGCAATCTGAAAGGCCTGGTTTGATGGGGGTAAAGGAGAGGGGTTAGCTTTCAGCATGCTTGTGGGGAAGGGAAGGGCCTGGCCTGTTGTCACCTGAAGGGGCAAAGCTTTCTGGGCTCCAGTGAGGTCCTGCCTGGACACAGTGTTTGAGAAAGTGGCCTAAATTGTGCAAGGAGCATTAGAAGAAGTAAAACTGTCTCTTTCTAATATTTGTCACCTCCAGCAAAACCTGGACACCCACATGAGCCTTCCAAGAATTAAAACCTGAATGGGGAATTAGGCCAGTGGTGAGTATTAGTGATATTTCAGCAAATGCTCTGTTAACGAGGGGAGGATTTCGGTACTGGCAGCGACTGGGAGGATTCACTTGCCTATCGTCAGGCTGGCTTTTTAACTACTGCAAACTCCTGTTTTCCTGTGAGCCCTAACACACAGCAGAGGGATGGGAGAACTTGTTGCAGAAGAGGCAGAACAGAGCCGTTCCCTTGCCTGCCAGCCTCCAGTCAAGCTGTGGAATATCGCGCTGGCGATGCGGTGTGATATAGGAAAAAATGCAGAAGATGTCAGCTTGGTACCAGCTCTTGAGTGTGGCTAACACACCCGTGTTAGAGCTTAAACTCTGTAGGGGTGGGACGGCTTGCTGCTTCTCACCTGAGGGGAATCCTCTGTGCCACTGTGGTACAGTGCTGTGCTTGGCTCTGAGAAATGCATTTCATGTTTGTGACAAGGGCTCTTTAAGCTTCACGGCTTTCATCCTGGTTTCTATATAGTGTGATGCCAATTCAGCTAAAAGTGTGGGGGTTTAAGGTGATTTGATTTAATCACTCTCAAGTCAGGCTATATTTGTTGGCTAACACCCATGCGTTTAGGAGAGAAGGTAGTAAAAGTTCAGGTTAGTAAAAGTAGTGACAAATCCGTAGGTGTTTCCAGAGGAGTTTGTTAGTCTAATCAAATTAGACTTATTTGGAGTTGTGTCAGCAAAATTCTTCTGTGCAGTTTATGAAATGTCACTGCTTTTATCCAACAGCTACAATCAATTTGCTGTTTGATAAAATGAGCAAACACCTGAGTTGCATCCTTATCCCTGTCTTTATAAACAGAGGGGCAGAGAGGCATGGGGACAGATTCTGTTACCTTCCTGGGGTGAAGAGGGTTTCATTCTTGAAGACTTCCAAAAGAACTGCACACAACTGTGGAGAGAGGGCTAATTTGTGTTATTTGCTGAAACCACTAGGCTGCTCTTCCCTGCTTGGGGAATTATTGATTTTATCACTCTACGACCTTACATGTGTCACTGTCTTGTGCATGCTGGCCTGTAGGAAGTGCTATTTACTGATTCACAGCTGAAGAATAATTTAATCTTATTTGTGATTACTTCCTATTTTTGGCTCATCAGCTGTGTGCTCTTGTTCTTTCTGTCAGGCTTAAATCTTCAGGAATAATGCACACAATGATATAAAAACCCCAAACAAAACATACTCTCCTCCCTGTCTCCATGCCGCTGCAACCCAAATACTTTTATTCATCTCAGTGCAGGAGGAATGTTACTCTGTAAAGACTCATCACTGTTCCATTGATTGCATTGTCTGGGTGTCTTCAACAGTTTCCTTGGATCTCTCTAAGTTGGGCAGTGGAGAATATGATTGCAGATATCAATACATGAACGTGTTACCCTATTGAGACGCTGTCAGGCTGGGTGAAGCGGACGGGGGCGGGTTGCTGCACGTTATTGTGCAGCTTCCCTGCCAAAAACTCAGTCCTTGCATTCAGAATTGGAAGGGAGATGAGCAGAGATGCCATTATGGAGGAGGGGTGGTCATAGGGAGAAAATATATGGAGCATCTACTAGAGCTTGCATGGTACATTAATTGTCTGTAGCTTTTTCCTTTCCTTCTCAAAGCAAAATTAATTATGGGGAGGTGATGTTCCTTTAATGAACATCATTTAATTTAAAAAATGGACAAGTATACTACCATTAGGTCTCTTACTTAATGTAGTGTGTTTTCTTAAGCGAAATTCAGTTATTGTTACATTGTGAAGGTGAAGAGAATTCCCTTTCTCTTGGATCTCAGAGAGGAGAGAGCATCTTGGCTGCTGAGCATCGCTTATAAACAGAGAGTCCAATCTCTCTTTGCCTGTGGGGGACACTGCTTGACCGCTTATTGCATATTTGATCAGTTTATTTCTGGATCTGAGAGTCTCCGATGGGTGTCAAGGTGACAGTCGGGTTCAGATTAATTGGCATGGTAAAGAATGGAAAGGCGGGGGACGTGCAGCACCCGTTGCGCTGGGCTGCCAGTTTTGAATGATTTCTCCCCCTTCTTCTTAAAGTACACAAAGGTGCAGCAGCACTCGCTGGGAAGTGCTTGTGGGTTGACAAGAGCTTAATAACATCACTGGTGAAGGGTGTTTTTGTTTTTGCCCAACACTAGTGAAAATAAGCTCATATACAAACCACCTCTGCTCCTCTTTCTGCTGCCACTCTTCATCAGTGCTGAACAATATAAACAGGCTGTGCAACGTCACTGCGGTGACGGACTCTGCCAGACAGTCCAGTTCGGAGGAATGCACAGCATCACTGCAACGGGGTTGACCCGCAGTTTCCCTCGGCACCCCCTTTAGCAAAGCATACGGAAATTAAGTGCTTCAAAAATGACTGTAAGAAATGGCAACAAGAGTGAGAAGTCCAGGTTTTAACTAAAAATACAAGCAGTGAATTTGTAAATTTGAGCATCCGCTGGCAGTCACTTTGGTTTCATGTGTTCTTTCCTGTCATATCAAATCATGATTCTAGAAAGGTTAATCTCAAAATTAGATAGTTGATTCCTATCAAGAACTGTGCTCTTACACTTGTAAAATCAAGTGGTCTGCTAAAGATAGACAGCTTACTTGAAACATGCTTTTAAATAAGATGGTCAAAATAAAGGTTGTTTTTCATATAAGGAAAATGGCACATGTGGGGGAAAAAGGTCTTGATTTTTTTTTTTCAATTGCTTCTGCTTTTAAAGATCAAATATGTTGTTTCTGATCTGATTTTGGCTATTGGCACTATATATGAAGTGTGATTCTTGGTATCTGTGTCATCTTGAAAGATTTTAGAATTTAGACTTTTTAGAAAAACTAGAACTTAAATTTCAATGGATGAAATGGGAGCTATTCCATATAAAGTGTTAGGAAAGAAAAATCAAAATTCCACTGTACTGAGTTGCTGCTGAAGGTTTTTGGCAATATACTTGAAGGCCAGAGGGGAGTATCTTAAATATGCAATACCCACTTCATAGCATTGCTGCCAGGGCTCTTGAGCCTGTGGCAAACCCATTCTCAGTTGCTTCAGTGGGTTTTGGATCAGGCAGTTGCTTCTGTGCTGCCAGAATAAGCATCCTGATGTTCAGCTTTTTGTTTTTCTTTGGCATCAAGTGGAATGTTTGTAAATGAGCTGTTGGTGACACCTGAGCAACTGTATTTTACTTGATTTTTTTTTTTTGCCTTGATTTTTTTGAGGTTTAGCCTACATACGTGGGTACAGAGATATACACTCTTCCCCTCTCTTTATTTTTATTTTATACAATATATACCACTCGCTGTGTCTTATTTTCTCCCACTGTCAAGGGGTTATTGCATTTGTCATCTCCTTTTGCCATGTGGGGTGAGATGCAGTATTTGTTAATATACAGGAGAGATGGCACTTCCACACCTGTGAAATGATGTACTTTAGAAAGTCATCTGAGGTGAAAAGTGCTACGTAAGGGTAAAATGTTATATGCCTGAAACAATGTCCATGAGCAATGATCATCTGGAACGCTCACCTCTGCAGGTCCTAGGTTTTGCCACCCAATCTCCCATGCTCAGATTAACTTGGTAGTATTAAGCAAGTGCCCTGTGCAGACTGCTTTCCTGCTATCTGTTCTATGTTTTGAGCAGAGAAATGCTAGCACCTATGTACTAAAATGGGATTTTTTTAACCTAAAGAAAACGGTATTCCATTGTTATTACTTCATTCTCAAACTGTGTTTATACTCCAAAAATTGCAAGCCCAGTTTCCAGCAATAGCTGCCAATAGAAAAGATTGCCTCTATATTTTGAGTGTTTTATTGGCTTGTTCAATAGCGCTTTTCTGTTATTTGCCATGACTGGAGGGTCTGACCGTGGGGCATGGTAGCCAAAAGATACCAGCACCCCCTTTGCTACCACCCCTGCTCAGCACTGCTGTCTCTGTCTGTCTGTCTGTGGGCAGAGTTTTCAGTTGTTTTGTGGTTAGGTTACTGGTGAGCAACTTGTTTATGTTGAGGCTCGATGGCCTGTCTCTTCGTGGAGCTTGAACTTGCCACATCACACACGTATGCGTGGCGGGGAATTTAAGAAATGCATGGTGAGCTCTGCGTGACGTGGAGTTGCCGGCACAGAGCAGGAGGCTTCTCCAGGACCCCTCTTGCCTGCATGGTTAGGATTTCTTCTTTGGTTTTTACACTGTCTGTAGCTTGTTTTTTAGTGCCGACTTGGGGAATACTTTGTCGACCTGGCTGCGAGAGGCTCAGTTCTGCTCTTGGCATGCACGCAGGGTACAGAGACAGAGCTAATCCCGTTAGTGCATTAGCCTGTCCAGCAGCAGGGTCCTCAGCGGAGCCTGTAACAAATGCTCGCGATTCTGCTGGTCCACAGGCAAAAAGCCGTCCTTGGCTGGGCTGGGGCAATGTGCAGGGCCTGGGGCTGGCACGGCGGCCCTGAGGAGGCAGAGGGATGCTGGTGGCCTGAACTGGGCTCTGCCATCACCCACCACCTTGCCCAGAGCACCCAGCCTGCAGCTCGGACCATGCCGGGTGTGCAGCGATGCCCCTTTGCCTCTCGCTTCTCCCCCCACTCCCCTCTCTGACAACATCAGAGGGCGCTCTGTCATCTTCGCTTATATTTTTTTTTTTTTTTTAATCGTAGTCATTTCGTTTTGGTGGTGGGATTTGCAGGCGCAGGGTGGAAGTTCCTTACAAACAGGCAGGAGGACGTGCGATAATGGAGCCCGGCGCTCTGCCATCGGCACTGCGGTTATTATCCACCGCCGCTCTCCCCAGCCGGGCTTGTGTTCCTTGTTCGCGGGTTCGTCTCATTTTTTGAGATAGTAAATCTGCAGCATCGAAGCAAGCTCCAGGCTGGGATTTTCAAAGCTGTTTGAAGGGGCGCGTGTGTCTAGTTTCAGCCGGAGCAGTGTGTCTAAATCCCCTTGCAACTCTGGATTGGCGGGGAGAGGAACGCTCGGTCCCGCTCAGCCGTGCCGTGTCCCTGCAGCGTTGGCTTCTGCTGAGAAGGCACATCCTGAAAAAAATTTACTCACCTTGTCAGTGCTGTCGTGTGGGTGGTGCAGGATGAGCTCTGTGATCACTGCTCGGATAAAAACCCTGTGGCTTCTCACGAGCGAGCAGGTCCTGAGAGGCAGGAGCATTGTAGCTCCCACAGCCGGGTACCGAGAGGCGATGTGCCGTGCACACGCTCCACGGCGGGCGGTTAATTCACCTCCAGCAATTCCTCCAAAGTGCAGCAATCTATTTTGGCTTTAACAGTATACTTTTTAGTTACTGGAGGAGGTTAAGTAACTCTGCTGATCCATCCTGTTGTTAAGTGAAGGTAGCAGGGTGCCAACAATTAAAGAAGTAATTGTTCAATTGGTTCTGCAATAATACTCATTGATTCTTTGTTTGAAGTGATTCGCTTTTCAATCCTCTTGCATTTAGAGATCTTGTTTCACCTGTGTCAAGGCAAGTTCAGGAAACCTAATTAACTGGGTTTTGTTTTTTATAATTAGGTCCCTAAAATAATTCATAGGTGGTGGTAATAACCCCATTTAAAAAAATCTATTAAGCTTTTGGAAAAGTTGGACAGAATCCTCTGTGCTGATTTTTTTTTTTTCCATCCCCTCTTCCCTCCTCCTTTTCCCCTTGGAGATGTGGTGCTTCTTCCTTTTACAGCACACTAATTAAAAACAGTAGGATTATGGTGGGAAATAATATGCATATGAGGTTATCATCCACAGGGCAAAAGGAGGCTGCTGCCTCTTTTCCCCTGCCTCGCTCCAAGGTACACTCTACATCTTTAGTGTGAGCTGGCAGAGTTCATTAAAGGACAGATTGCCTGTGCACACTGCAAGGACCCTTGGCATTTGCGAGGCTGCAAGCCGGGTCCAGAAGGGAAACGACAGGAAGAGATAATCTGCGGAAAACGTTGGGTTGGGATCATCTGCTGCGACTTCTAAAAGGCAGGTTTCCTTTTACGGGAGACCCTCCCCAAAAGACTGTCTGCAGTGGGAGGACTTTAAGACACTTAAACATTTGTCCTGGCCTGCTCCAGCCCCCCCTGCCCTCCCCACCTGGCCATCTCAGGCCTCGTGACGGCTCTTCTGGCACCACGGCAGTGCCGGGGCTGTGCCGTGCGCTGCGGCAGCCAGCCCTGGCCGTGGGGAGCGTTTGCGCAGCCAGTCCCAGCTCACTCGCAGCGTTGCACCTGAACACACATTTAGACTCCTTTTAGTGGGAGCGAGGAACCAGCTGCCCCATTTTACACGAGCTGGTGACTGGGGAGAGGCTTCTGCTGTGTTATTTTCTCCCCTCCAGCGGAGCTCTCGCAAACCATCGCGGATGGAAGTTGTCCGTCCGTCTGTGCCGGTTGCGTGCGCTCCTCCGCGCCGCTGGTGCGTTTAAGGGCTTCGCTGCCATCTGTGAGCGGGCCCTGCTCCCTTAGGCTGCTGTAGCGTAATGCAGGGAATCATGTGCCCTTTGGGATGCCAAGACTCTCCAACATGGATCCTATGAGGAATTTAAAGGAAATGCTGCCTTGTGGCTAATGCACAGACTTAATGTCAGTTTGGGGCGCCGGTGCTGCTGGAGCCAGTATGGGAATGCTTTGTCCTGCCTCCTCCTAAGGAGGTGTTTGTGTGTGTATGACAACAACCATCTCCGTAAGCTGGTGGCATCCCATGGGATGGGGCGCTTACCTGCTGGATGGTCAGCACCCGTGCGAGGGCTTTGCCTCGGAGCACGAGTTCTGCTGTTCTCCCGGTGCAGGGGATGTATAAATTCTGAAAGGAGACATAGCGGGAAGATCTTCTAGTTAAACCTGGCATTACCTGCAAGGTCTGCTCTTAGCATCCTCAGGGAAAGTTGCAAACCATTTTTTGCCTGGCAGAGCTGAGATGATGGCTCAGAAGTCCAATATGACCTTCTCTGTGAGCTCTGAGGCATGTCACATGTCCTGAACAAGCTACAAGAACAGTATTTTTCCACTGCCACCACATTTTCTTCCTGAAAGTCAAAATGTAAATTTTTTTATTACCCCTCATGAATGTGACAAAGTCCTACTTAAAAATGTAAAGACTCCCATCTTCACATGCACCATAAAGGCCTTTGCGTTCCACGTGGAGCCTCCAGACTGTTGATTTATTATCAAGCTACGATGGCTGGAGCAGGAGAGCAAAGTTAAATCTACAGAAGTGGCTGATGTGACAAAATTAACAGTTGTCAGCAGCAGAGAGGGGAAGCAACCAAAGGCGAATGTTAATACTCAGCAAACTCTGGCACGGGGAAGCGAAGTTGACTTCACACTCCAGTTGCAAAAAGCCTCCTGCAACACCAAGGGCAGGGCAAGGGGGGATGCCGAGGAGCTGGAGCAGGAGGCAGCAGCGCTGGGGAGAGACAGCGCTGGCTTTGGTGGGGGGGGAGTGATGAAATAAAAGGTGAAAAAGCCCCACAGACTACTGTCCTGTCAAACCCGCTTGCTCTGATGGTGTGAGATTATTTTCTTAGGGAGAAATGATTGCTGTACAGGGTGTCTTGGGCAGCGTTCCCACTGGAATTCAAGGTAACTTGGGTTTGGGCATGCATAGCTGGAGAATTTTAGGCTCAGACAAGGAGGCAGTTCAGGAAGGAAAAAAAAAAGCGAGCCTGTTTTGTGTGTGGTTGGTTTTTTTGTTTGGTGTGGGTTTTTTCGTTTGTGGGGGTTTTTTTGTTGTTGGTTTTTTTTTTGTTTTTTTTTTTTAGTTTGAGCCCAGTGCTGAAGCTCCTAATGTTATTTTTCTCAACCGACAGGAGGGGGCAGATGTCATATCTTGAAAGTAGATCTGAGATTTGGGGGATGAGGTTAATTATGGGGTTATTTGTTATGAACTTCTGAATTGAGATCTTTTGCTGAGTGGGCTGAGTCTGCAATGTGCAGCACAGAAATCTGGAGCCCTTGTCTAACAAAAGGGTGAATTGCGCATTTGGTGAAATTGTTTATAGCGGCCCAGGGTTAAAACAGTTTGAGATGTTTGCTGTCACTTTCTGGACCTGAGGCATCTCTTTTCACCTTGACTTACAATTTTGTGGCTTGCTTATATATAAATGGCTCTGCAGTTCCAGCAGGGCCCCTCTTGGTTATTTGTGGTGGTGCTGGCAGGAATCAACTCTCCTGGTATCTGGGAATTTTCCATGAGTCTTGCTTGAATGGCACTGATAAAACAAATGACTTCCTAGATGGATGTTTTAAAACCAAACCACCTCTTTTTCCAAGCAGCACATCTTGAGTTTGAGACAAAACATGTCCAGCCTTTTATTGGAAAGCATCGGTCACGGTTTGGATGAAAAGTTCTTTGCCAGACTCCAAAGCAAGATATTTCCCTGCTAATCCTGTAGGAAAAAAAGGAAAAAGGTTAATACAAGATGAATTGAATTATGTTAGTGAAAACTGCACCATTAGAAGAAGCCTCTTCCTGCAAAATGCACAAATATAGCTGAATTCACAGATGCATTAGGGTCTTCTGCACCAGGAATATTTGTCATCTCAGAAGAAAGTGGAAGAGGCTTGTTCTTCAATGCCTGGCATGTCACTACATGCTGTGAAGTGCAAATAGAGGAAGAAAAATTAACACATAAAAGAAATGTACTGTTTCTGCAGGAAAATTAGCTAGTTAAAGCTGAGGGAACTGGCTTTTTTAATAAAAAAAAAAAAACCAACAAAATATCAGCAGAAAATAGCAGCAGTATTTTCTTTTTGCTTTGCTGGGGAAAAAATGAGCAAATTTTATATTGCAGCTTTCAGTGATCTGAGCTGGAGGAGATAAGACTTTGCATGAGGGGCAAAAATACTTGCTAGAAATACATAAAGCTGGAACAATCCTGCAAGCCCTTTTGTGTTTCCAGAGCTGTAGTTCTCAAATGAGCACCAACTGCAAGGCATATGCTATAGAAAGGAAGAAGGGAAGAGGAGGAGCTGAGTGCTGTTGCATTGCATGCATAGATTTCTCACTGGAGAAGCTACGTGCTCATCTCCAGCATCCCTGCAGCCTGCTTTCCCTCTTCCTCTCCCCTATCCACTCACACAGATAAAAAGGGGGTCTCAAATTGTTGCTCAATTGTGTAAACATACTGATCGTAAAAGAAAATAATCTAATTATTATGAGGCACTATCAAGTACTTTAGATCCATTGTGTGTCTATTTCTTGTCTTAGTTTTGTTTTTCAAAAGGATTTTGGAGGCTAATTGACTTCTTGACTCATCCCTTGATACTATCAGCCCTTATGGATTTAGTTGACTTCAGGGTGAGTTTGGGAGTTGAGCAGGATTGGGACTCCGAAGAGTAGAAGCTCGTCCGTGGCTTATGTTCCCAAAAATCGGGGTGAGGGAGAGGAACATTGCTTGCTTTGGTTTTGGTTAGCTAGGATTAGAAGCTCTTGGGCAGTGGAGCTGTGCCTAGGAAGCAGCATGGGAGCTAATGTGGTTCGTTGACCTTGGTCTTTGAAAAACAAACACTGGAAAGGCAATGGTGTAGGCATTAAAAAAAAAATAAAAAAATCAACTCACCTTATCCTTGTTACCATGAGAAATGGATTAGTATCTTCTGATCTGATAGTACGTTATGGGTTTGTTTTGTTCTGTGACTGATCGAGCCTTCGGGCTGCACATGAGCTGCAGTGTGAAGTTGGTCCTTGCACACACAGACCAGAGAACACGCGCTGTGATTCAGTTGTGTGTCCTCACTGGGCCCTTGAGAATAACTGCAAGCAGTGCAAAACTCTCAATCTTGTACATCCTAATGCTGTAAAAGGAGATGAGCAGAGCGTGGTGCTAACCTTCTTCCTCCTGCACCTCTGGGAAGTGCTGGGAATGTATTAACTTCATGAGGCGTTGGATGTCCAGAGCCTCTGTGGCTGAGGTCCAAGGCTTTAAAATGTTAGCCATAAAATGCTTCTACTGCCACAGATTTGAGGAAAATGTTAAGCCTATTTCATTAGCCTTCTATGTTAACGTTAGTGGTGAAGGCCCTCGGAACGTTTTCACTCCTGAATACTTTTGTGTTGCCTTCTCAGTTAGCTATTTGAAGTCCTGATAGAGGTGTCTCAGAATAAGGTACGCTTCCAAGGCTTCTGTCTTTGTTTTCAGGATCATGTTGTACGTTTACATCAGAGATTTTTGAGTGAAGTGGGAGAGGACTGTATTACCAAGGAATTTCTTTGACTATGAAATGAAAAAAATGCTAAGCTACGGCCCAAGAAAACAAATACCAGCTCTCCTGAGTGAAACACATCTGGTGTAATCTCAGCAGCTTCTAGTTACACATACAGGTTATTACAGGAGAAAGGCTTTGCATCTGACCAGCATCTTGGCCTTTTGATAGATTAGGATGATGGA
The DNA here is from genome assembly GCF_947461875.1 of Haliaeetus albicilla. Lineage (NCBI taxonomy): Eukaryota > Metazoa > Chordata > Aves > Accipitriformes > Accipitridae > Haliaeetus > Haliaeetus albicilla. The sequence goes on along the minus strand of NC_091491.1, from coordinate 2,623,871 downwards.
GGTGACTTTCTAGCAGGAAGATTAGAGAGTGGCGGCTATGATTTGTCTAACTCTTTTTTCCAGGTCTGCTGCCCGGCCCAGGTGAGAAATCATTTATTAGAGAGCCAGGCTGCTGTTGCGGGGTGCTCGCTGGCTGTGGCATGCGATGCAGCAAGCAGGGTGGTGGGGCACATGGTAGGATTTGGATTTCAACCCCCTCAGGGACAGGGAAGCCTTTCCCAGCACGGAGGACCCTGCTGCAAGGAAGAGCTGAGGGTCTGGAGCATGGGGAGCACTGTGTGGGGAGGAAAAGCTGCCTGTGTGTTTGTGTTTTCTCGGGTCTGTGGTATGGCCAGACATTGGCAGACTGCTCAGAGCTGAGGGCATTACCAGGCCTTTATTCAGTCTGGTGGGGCTTTGGTTTAAAGGGAAGTAGCTGAGTTATCAGCCTGTGCTGACCACAGGCACATCCTCTTGCAACAGTGCAGTATTACAAGCTGTGATTTGCTCCTTCTCCTTTGAAGAACTGGTTAACTGCAAGGAAATAACTCCCTGCCTTTCCCTGCTGCCATGTTGTTGTGTGGCTGGCAATTGCATCGCTTCTGTGCTGAACCTGGAGGTGGGTAATGGTCAGAATTTCACAGCTCCACTGATATGTGCTGAGTTGAACCTCTTAACCTCCTGGTGATGCTGCATGCAAGGGATGCTGCTGGCGCCTGCGAGGGGTGTGAGCACACAGCGCTTGTACCGTAGTGTAAGGCTACTCACAAACGTCAGTTGTTGGGGATAGGAGTCTAAGTGATTAAATGAGGCTTGTTTTGGATCACAGCAGTACCCCTTTTTACTCTACAGTCTGTGAAGTAAAAGGCCACCCTAGCTTGTTCTCTTTAAACCTCCTCTCTAAGCTTGAAGTGCAGACTTTTAGCTGTAGACTAGCAAGATGTCTGTGTTTCCCTGCTCCCCGCATCCTGATACAACAGGACCGCCGCCTTATGATATCATGCCAGAAGTCTGGTCTTAGTAAGGCAAAGGGCACAAAGGGGCAAGGGAAGACTTGCTTGAGACCTCCTCCTGGCAGTTGCTTTTAATTGCAAATGGTGTGATTTTAAAAAAAAGGGGGAGGGAGAGCTCTTGCTTCAGGCTAGGGAGCAAGAGATTGAAAGCGTGCTGCTGTGGTCATCGGAGGTGAAGAATAAGTCATAAATGATCCAAGGGCAAAGGCCAAATATAGACTGATAGCTGCATTGTTCCCCCGCAGCCTTGGGAAGGACCTTGGTGCTGCACTGTGCCTGAGGCGCCCGTGGGCTTAACCCTTCCCTGCTCAACGCTGCTGACAGGCAGCAGATTCCAGCAGCAGATGCCCCACGTTGTTCATCTGGGTGTAGGTGTCCAGCCAGGCTGTTGGGTTGTGAATCTCTTGTAGAAGACTAAAGCCTGCTGAGAATTTCAGGGGGGGGACAGCAAGGAAAATAGAAAGCTCTGTCTTCCTATTGCTTATGCATATACATGGGCTTGTGGTTTTGAAACTCCCCTGTGAATATTTGCTCCAAAATGTCCTGTGGTGAGTATCTTTTTCTGTCCTTTTCCCAGGCGAGTTAATGTATTTGCCTCAGTGTATACTCTTGAAATGAGCACCGTAAAGTTAGGAGCAAACGTCATGGTGAATTCCTCAGAAGGTCAAATTCCTGCAATAAAGGCTTTGCTTTTGGTCTAAGTGCTAGATAGTCGGAGGTCCCCAGTGTGACACTGTCTTGCCAAGGTGAGTCTCCAGGGTGCAGTCAGGACTCCCTTGTAAACTGATGGGTCACATCTACTTACTTGGGGCTGGAGGCGTTAGGCACTGTTTAGCTTCTCTTCTTTCCACTTCCCTATCTTTGTTAGCCTCTCCTTATACCAGTGTACAGCATAAATACTCCCTCACGTACAGTCTCAAAGTCTCACATACAACCTGTGAAAGGCACAAGCTGGTTGAGTTGTGCTAAGAGGTACCCGGTGAGGTGCGAAGGCTGGGCAGGGCTGTTACACCAGCTCACCTCCTTTCAGAGGATCGAGTGCTGACCTGGACCCAATGCTCCACTCCTCCATTCCTGTCTTGCCCCTCCGAGCATCGAGCTGGGGCTGAGGAACTGTCCCCAAGATGCACTGCCATGGGGAACAGGCATGATTGCCTCCCAAATCCTGACCCCGTTCCTCCAAGCGGAGCACTCGAGCTGAGCACAGAGGCTGTCTCCCACACTCCTGGATGGCTTTCTGCAGCTGGCACCGTAGGCATCCATCAGTCACTGTCCATAGTTAATGCTCAAGCCGGCCGTGGCAGGCGGCCAGCAGCCATGATACAATCTTCCTGGAGGAGAGAGAAGCTTGTTGGCTTTGTAACTCTGCTTGCCGCCCCTCCCCCTTCCCCCTCTAAATGAAATGTCTTTCATCTTTAAAAGAAAGTGTAAAGAAAGCAATTCCCTTAAAATATCTGAGCTGGTGCAAACAGTACTGCAGGCTGGCTGCAGAATTTGGCTGATAAAAGCGCAGGACCTTGCAATGGGATGGGGTCCTCCGATGGAGGTTTTCCTGCTGAAGTCCCCTCGGCACTCTCCTGACCCTTTCCCCTGGGACGCTGCTGTGTGCGGCTCTTGGTATCACCAGAGCCATGGGTGTCAAGTCCCCTATGCCTCAGTTTATCCTTTTCCTCCATTTTACAGATGGTAAAAGTTCATCAGCACTGGAATTTGTGTGTTACCACAGTGGACATGTGAGGGCTGGGAAAGAGCAAATCTTATAGCCTGAGAATGAAAGGGAGCTGAGATCCGATACATTCCATGTGCTATAATTCATTTTACTTGTACGTGTGAGTGAGGTGACACTGTGCTAGGAATTAATTTAATTCTTATCTGCATGGGTTTTTTTGCTGTGGCAATTCCAGTGTGGTTTTTTTCTTACAAATTGGAACCCATTGATTTTTCTGGACCAAAATTATCTCAGCACCAGCTTCACCAAAGTTTAATGGAGGTGCAGTAGAGAAAGGGAATTCTTTAGCCCATTATCTTCCAGGAGAGGCAGTGGCAGGATTTTCTCTGTTCATTGCCAAGCAGACTACAGGCTGGCTTCTTGTATGTTTAAAAAAAAAAAAAAAAAGCCCTTTACTTTTGATGGGGGTCAGCAAGGGGTACAATAGTGTGAGTGCACATTTCTTTCCCTTCCATGCCTTGTGCTGACGGGATACTTGGGGAGCAAGAAAGCTCTGTAGGGAAAAACAAATGCATGCCTCAGCCTGTCGCCAAGCCCCGGCATTTCTGTGGCAGTCCTGTGCCCTGCATGCATTATTCCTCAAATCAAAGGAGGAATCGGCAAGAAGAATGTTTAACTGGAGCCTGTGATCCTCAGGTGTGACACTGGGGGCCCCACCGCAATGAGATGCACAGTCATGCTCTCTCCGAGACGCAGGGTTAAAGATTTGCTTGAGGCCAGTCAATAGCACACACTGAGTATCTTCCTCAAGAATGTGTCTGCTCTTTTCCTGCCTCCAAGTAGCAGCACTTGAGTCTCAGTCCCCTACTTGAATCACTGCACTATCTCCACTTCATCAGAAACCAGAGAGTTGAGTCTTTGATGATTGTTGTGACTCACGGTGTCACAGAACTACTTACCCTGTGATTTCAACTTTAATCACTGATCCACTATCTATAGAGCTGCCTGTGGAACAGTTCAAATTGTAATTATAGGAAGCTCATCTGCTGCAAGCCACAAAGCAGGCTTTACCATATGCCTTTAAAGGTGAACTAATGTCATGATGAAATAACTGTGTTTTGCTGCAGATTGATACCACTGGCTGGGAAGTTAACATACAGGATGAAAGCTCTGACATTTTGCAAGCTACACTATCGCTCTCTAAGTCATGTTAACCTAACATTCCCTGTTGTTTTACAAGGGATCTGCAGGTAACTGGGAAGTGTCCTCAGACACCAGGGATGGGGAGGGTGTGTGGTCCCAGGGGAATGTGCTGAGGGTGGGTTAGAGAGCTGCGCAGTGGTACCTGCGTAATATAGGCTCAAGAATGTGGAAGTGGTTTTTCTCCCTTGCCCCTCACCTGACCTTGACATTTATTTTGGTCTCTTTTCCCCTGCTTTTGAAAGGTATTTGCTAATTTTGGTTTTTAGGGTTACTACTGTCTGTCCCTGCCTCCATCCCCATGTTCTCGGAAACCTTTTCTAGGGGCTGTTTTGTCTCCCTTTGCCCGAGTGCTAAAAGCCCTGGCAGAGCTCTGCCCTGTGCTAGGTGTTTCCCATGCTGCTAATGAGAGAATATTCATTCTTCTAAAAGCTCGGTGGTCGTACACAAGGGAGATATAGGGCAGGACGCAGGTGCAGGGAAGTGACTTGCCCAAAATCTTAGTCAAAGTCCCTGCAGGGGTTTCTGCAGCTGTTCACCCACGTTGTGTGGGTGTCTGCAGCACCTCACTTCTCAAAAACCCAGGAAAGAATGGCAGAAGTGTTAGCAAAATTAACTTACTCCTAACACGTGCTGTAGGAAGCATTATTTGCTTTCTCAATAGCAAAATGGGAGCTGAAAGGCACAAAGCAGTTGAGAGACCTCTTTTCCAAGGCTCTGTGGTGGAGTTGGGAATAGTCTCCCAGTCTTTCCAGCTGTGCAAGGCACAGTGTTCAGGCTGTGTTTTCAGGTAGACGCCTCTCCTGTTCCTTGTATCTGCACCCCCAGTTTGAAGAGGAGCAAAGTGGAGATGGCAAAGGGAATTTGCTGTGAGAGGTCTTTCAAGAAGACTTCAAGAGGAGCAAACAGTAATGCTGTCAGAGACATGGTAGAGGTGGTTGTGCCCCATATTCTTTGCTAACCTTCTCCATCCCCCCAGATGTAGATGCATTTCAGTAGTGACAGCTCCACATTTGAAGGGATGTTGGGGAGCTGGTAGGAGGTTGCGTAAGTCCAACCCAACCTTCTCTCAGTAGATACCTTTTCTACTGCTATTCTCTTAATTAAGCTTTTGCCGTAAAGTAGGGAAATGAGACCTGCAAGTCCAAAGTTGGCAACTGCTTATGACTACTGGACCTCCAGCTCTCTGCCTGTGCTCAACTGCTGCTCTTTCCTCCTGCAACTGGCCACATAAAGATAAGTAACGAAGATGGTTTTATTGCAAGCAGCTGGGGAAAATCACGTTGCTTCAGTTTCCATAAAATAGCCGAGCCTCAGCTTTTTTATCCTGCCCATTCGCACATCCACTATAAAAGGGACATCAGTTATAAACATTTCCTGTTTGTGCATACAGTCTTCCAGTGCTTATGATGTATAGACTGACAAAAGGCTTAATGCTTTGAATATATAAAACACAAGGCCTGTGCAATGGAGGGTGACAGTTGCCCTTTAATGTTCTGCTTTTTAAAGATCAGGGTAGAGTTCAGAAAGCATAGTCATGAGGTTTAATGATTTAATGGGGACGACTGGGGAGCAAAAATAGTTACTACACCCTGGGGAAAAGTGGTTCCTCATACATATTACTTTAGCCTAATGGCCTATGAATGCTTCCTCTGTGGCATAGGAGGGTGTCACGGTACATAGACTCTATAATACTGAATGGGTTGATTAAATGCATATTAAACAATACTAAATTGGAAAAAAAAAGGTGCCACCAACTGTATTTATTCTGTTCTTAGAAAATGTTGTTACTCATTCAATTTCATTTGTGATATTATTATAATTTTCCCCCCATTTCGCGCTCGTTGCAGAGCGAGGGAGCCAAGAGTAAACACCGTTGATGGATCGGAGGTGGCAGAGTTCTCATCTAGCAGGGGATGGGGAGGTGGGGGCGAGGGGGCTGGTGCTGTGGGCTGAGGAGGACCTGGCTGGGGGGCCCGTGGAGATGGGCTGAGCAGCCTGTCTGTGTTGGAGATGGCAGCAGGTGGGATCTTCTGAAACTGGCAAACAAAGCATTTGTCTGCAAAATGGCTTTTTTCTTCTCTACCTCCACACCAGTGCAGGTCCCTGTCCTGTGCTTTGCATGTTGTCCTTGCTGTCTGCCCTTCACGGTGGACCTGGACCGAGGGCTTTGTGTTTGTTCTCCGATGACTCCGACGTGTAACTCGGCAGTGCCACCTCCCTGGCACCCAATAAATGCTATTTTGCGTTATCAAACTCAAAGTCACAGTTGACTTGAGGAGTCAAATTGTTCATCCTTCCTGCGAGTCCAGCGCAGATGGTGGCGAGGGCAACCCCTGTGTGTTCAGCTGTGCTCTCGGCTGCAGGGCTTTGTTTCCGCTGCCTGACCTTAACTCTGCTTGCGATGTCCCGGTGTCTCCTGTTAATGATTGCGCAGAGCCTGCGCTGCCTTGCTCACCAGGAGTCAGACTGGGATGGCGGGTGCAAGGGCAACCAAACTGTTCGTAGGCAGTTTTCAAGTAAATGTAAACACACCATACACGAGCGCTTTCAAATGTGCTTTAGCCCCCCCCCCCCAACCCAAAGGACGTGAGCATATGCTATTGCTAATATCTCCTAGTTCTGAATATCTGTGCAAATTTACAATTTTCTAGACAGACTGTTTTTCTAGTCATGACCTGTTAATATTATGTGAATTATTAGAGGTTATAAGAAGTCTGATTAAGTCTGATATTTTTGGAAATCACCTGACTGACAGTTCTGCCCAGGTATTTTCATGCTATAATACTGTCTTGTGTAGGATATGTGTTAATTATCTCCTGTATTTCATCTCTGATGTCTATTCCTTCCCAAATCTTGTTACCTTGATGAATGAAGCATCTTTTTCCTGTGGCCCTTCCACCAACAAGGATTTGGTATCTTCTTTTCTTTTTACTGATTTCTTTTCAATCAGTTGCTCTATTCTGCAATTTGTAGTTTCAAACACAATTTAGAGTTCGTCATACTGCCAAAGTAGCTGGAGCACTGAACACTGTAGAGCAACCCCAAATTAAAGGGAGAGGAGAAGTCGCCTTGGTAATAAGAACTGCAGTAGGGTTGCAACCAACAGAAATAATAATTTGTCTGGAGGAAAGACAGCAGTCGGGAGGCCGGAGTGGAGGGCTCTGTGTGTGTCATTTGGGTCTATAGGTTTTGTGAGATTCTTACTCAGAGGCGTCTTCTCTTTCTTCGTCTTTGAAGTCCTGCTGATTTGACGAGAACAGTGTTCAAATATTTGCTCACATCTGCTATGTGAACTGCCCAATGTGTTCTGGGAGTACATGAATATGAAAGGAAGAGTCTTTCAGGCGATCTAATGGCTTTGAAATGAGAATGTCATAGATTGCAGCTCCAACAATGGCTCCTGAGATATCCATGCCTGTTTCAGGCCTAGTCCTAAAAACTTGCTTTATACCTCTATATTTTAAGTTGGCTTTAAGCATTTGCCTTTGTCAACGGGCACGGCTAGAAGCTTGTATTCTCTAGACTTCTGACCTCTGATGATACTTGCACGGCTTCAGCACCTGGCAATGCCGAGGGAGGATCCCACACCCCATCCGATGAGCTGCAGGCAGAGCCTCCTTTGCAGCTGAAATTCCCTCAGACATAAACAGTCATCCCAGCAGCCAAGGAATGGACCTTCTTTCCCCCTCCCAACAACTTATTATTGATAGAAACATTTTACAAATAAACATCTCTAGGTAACATATTCCATAAAATATCTAATTATAGATTATTGGATTGAACATTTCTTGCTTCAATTAAGTGATAGGTTTTTTTCCCCTCAGGAAGCCGGCTCAATGCTCTTTCTGGGGAAATTATGTGTATTTATTCTATGTTCTATAGGCGATGTCTTTTTATGTTGTTAATAAATAAACTACAGTGCAGTGCTTTACCCTAAATAAAACTAATGGAGGTCAGGCTTTGCATTTATTTTTGTTTTCCTGATCAGATCTCTCCTGTCTCGTGGTCTACAGCTTTGGGGTAGTGAACTTTGTACGGAAGGAAATGAAAGAAAAAGGGAATGAAGAAAAATGCATAACGGCTTGGGGATCTATTTTCTTGTACCTCCCCCAGACCGAGAGGCTGAAAGCCCAGGATTCAGCACTGGTGTTGAATTTCAGTCCCATTCATCCTTTGGGCAGGTGTTAGGGTCTTTAGATTTGAGAGCTTGATTTGAACTACTGCAAAGTTGGCAACATTTTCTCTCAAAACTTGCCTTTTAGCTCTGAGTTTGATCTCCCCCAAAGTGCCTGTGTTTTTCTTGATTTAAATCAAGGGTTCAGGCTTTGGCCCATCCTTTCTAGACCCAGAAAGGTACTGCAGCTCTGAGCTGGCCTTTTGTCTGACACAAAAAGTGGTGGTGGCAGCTTTGACACTGGAGAAACCCAGTCGAGCTGGCATGTGTGGTTTTGTTCTTTCCTGAACGAGATGCTGTAGATCGAATGCGTGTCCGTTCAGAGCAGTTCTCTGGCAGAGCGTGGTCAGACCAGGCAATGCACTTGTGGATTTGGTACCTTCGAGCCACTTGCTCTGTCCTCCTGCTGCAAGCTTCGTTCCCCTCCAGCTCTCATCTCATCTTCTCTCCTGAGCGGTGTGTGAACCTGGGGAAACTGGAGTTCAAGCCGAGCTATCTGAAGGGACTTGAAACACGGCGAGCTGAGCGTGCGTGCTTCTCCTGGATTTGCACTGAGTCTTTCAGATGGGCCAGCCTGTAATTCACCCTCTGGCAGCCTTCAGCCAGCGAGTGCCATGGAGGTGGCAGGACGGTTTGCAGCGGTAGGAAGGTGCGAGCGTGCTCTGAGGTCTCAGATAAGAGCATGGCTCTGAGCTCTTCTGCACCCTCGTCCTCATCGGAAGGGAAGACAGTCCTAATCAGGGAGCTGCAGCCTTTCTTTTTGCTCCCTTACCTGCCATTTTAAACAAATGCAAATTAAAACCCTCCATCGGGTTGGTTCATTCCCTTCCTTCATGTAACTGATGTTATTGGATTTTTATGCAGCACATTACACCCTGAGCCATGTCTTCTACTATTTTGCTTTCAAATTGTATCTCCTGCCATTTGTGTCACATTTAAAATGCTAACAGTATAGAATGTCATTTACAGAATCGGGGCGTTTGCTGCGGAAAATTAATTTGACTTATTCCTTCTGCCTGTTCCTATCTCCAGGCCAATATTATGCTACTCATTCTACAAGAGTAATACTTAATGAATAGGACTATTAATAATGTCAAGGTCCATGGGGGTCTTATGGGTAACGGATAGGCGTAGACTGTAAGGGGGCAGTCACCTGACTTCGGTTAATGTTCCATGAAAATATCAGGCAGTGCAATGTAATTATGGAGCAGAGGATAGTAAAAAAGGCAGGGAACTTGGAGTTTCTTAAATATTTTTTCAAATTAGTCAGTGCTTTTTTGGTAATTTACCTGAACCTTCATCAGACCAGGTGTGAAAACTGTTTAAAATTCAAAAGGAAAAACCAACAACTAGGTACCTAATTCATAAAAAGGGTACATGGTCAGATGAGTTTGCAGTGCTAGGCAGGAATTGTGTGTGTTTGGCATTACACGAAAGGGTGCGGGATGCATGTGTGTGTCATCCTTATTTGCAGGAAAGGGGCTTTGGTTTTGGTTTGGTTTGTTTTTTGTTGGTTTGGTTTTTTTTTTCAGCTTGTACATGTCTAGCATTTAGATTAAAAACTATTGGGGAAAACATAAAATTAACATTTATAACGGGAACAAATTATAAACAGAAGAAACAATTTTGCTGCTATTTATTGTGCTACTTGCTGTGAAAATACTAGCCACGCTGAAATGGCTTGAGGCACAAGCCTGCCATGGGCGGGGGGCATGGCAGGGCAATGCTCGTTTTTCTCCCCACGCTCAAAGCTGCCGGCAATGCTAATGCAAGTGTCACAAGCACCTTGAGGGGGAACGAAGAAGCTGCTTTTAGGGCCTAATCCTGCGCTTGTTGGAACTGTTTTGTTTTTTTTTTTAAAGTGGGTTTAACAGGGGTATTACTTGATCCTCTGATTTTTCTAAGGTCCTTGTTTCTAAATCCTTGTGTCTAAAGTTATGTCTAGGATTATTGGGTATGTGTGCAGGAGGGAAGGGATAAGGAAATTGGCTACTGAGATGCTGCTTCTCAGAACAGATTTTCAGCTTTTGCCATCATTTTGGTAGTTATGTGAGAAAATGTGATATGGCAGCTAAATCTGAAAAGGGACCTTTGGAGACCTGTTTAGTTGTATGTACTTTTGGTTCCTATTCTCTGCATGAAAACTGGATGCTACCTAGCACTCTCTTGCATCTTTCTTCATTTGTCTTTGTCTTGCTCTTGGGACCACTGAGACTGAGGGAGCAGGTTGTAAAATTAGGCCCCTGATTTCCAAAGAGCAGGTGAAACAGGCTGTGAAAAGGGTTGGTGTTATGCAGCAAAATCACTTTGACTCTACTGTCTTCCTTTCCCGAGGAATTAACTGTTTCCAGATGCAGACTGTGCGCTGAAATTGTATTAGAAAAACAGAGGTTGTGAGCCAGGTTGGGTCACACTGTAGTGAAAGCGTCAGACGATGATGCTGGCAGAGACTTGGGGTTCTGCCTTCCCATGCCTGGTGCCCCAGGAGCTGCTGGTGGCTCGGGCACGGCCCAAGAAACCTCTCCCACCTCTCCCCAGCAGACACACTTGGGAGCTGCTGTGACAGTTGCCTGGCTGTGGCACCTAGAGGACATCAGTCGTCATCAGATGGAGAGGCAATCTAGCGTGTCCCACCACGCCAGCAGCTGACAGCAGAGGCTGTGTTAGAACAGAGCAGGGCAGCAATGAATTGTTCCATCTTGGCTAGAGGCTGAGTGTCTGCCTGAAACGTCGAAGTTGGAGGAGAGGACGATGGTGATACTGGAAGCTCTGGCACAGGAAGGTCTCTCTCAGCTTCTGACCATGCAAGTTCTCAGGGGTTATTTGAAAGCAAAATGTTTCATTCTCCCGTTTGTGGTTGATGTGCATGTGGCACTGAGGTCAGCACCCATGTGGAAGGAGGACACCTCTTCAAAAACTGAGCGTTGACCAAGCTTAGCATAGCACGTTGGGCTCCCCCTTGGTTCCTCCCACCCCTCTTCATCCTCTTATTATTGTTATTTTTTCCCCTCGAAGAAGCTTTATTCATTTCTGAAGCATGCATTAATATCGGCAGCATTAGGCAGCCCCAGTATGTCTCGCTGCTGTGTGGCTCACTAATTCTCACTATTAGGCCACCTGCTGACAACTCCCGAATGGAGCCGTATCCCTCTGTCAGAGTTCGCCATGAATAAACATGAAAGAGACAAATGAGGCAGTGCTGGCGGTTGCTTTGCAGCCAGCCGTGCGTTATTCCTCACCCGGTGCCTGCACGCAGACGGCTGGGTTTTGGTCAGTAGGTGCTCACGTACCTCCTGGTGGCGTGGCTTCTCCTCAGCAGAGGTTTGGGGGGTGTTTGTTCAGATGCGGAGACTGGACTACTCTTCCCAGCACTTGGGAGCCCAAACTGGAAACGATGTGGCATAGCCACGCTTGGATTAGCAAACCAAGAATGTTTTCTGCAGCTTTTTGGAAGTCCTGTAAGCACTGTGCCACTAGATTTCTTGAATTCAACTTGTGTGAACTTTAAGCAGTTTCAGCAAAATAAGTGAAGTTACTCTGGATTCCAACTCACTTTAATTCCCAAGCATGCGAAGTTAGGAGAGGTGGGTTCTCTGACAAACGTAGACTTGTGAGGAAGCCGGCTACCATCAGCGAGCGATGCTGGTCAGGAGTTAGATGCACCCCACAGACCCTTCCAGCTGCCTCTTGGAAGATGCTTTCGTGGTTGAGGCAGGAAAATATCTCCTTAGATTTTGAGACAGTGAAAGAAGCAACAGGTCTATTTGCAGAGACCCGCAGAAGCAGTGCTGTTGGTGCCCCTATTGACTCTGCGGCAAAGGAGAGGTAGCTGCTGGAGCTGGATGGCGCAGGAGCTGGCCTCGGGGCACCATGCAGGCGAAGGCAATTGAGCATTTCCCAGAACCTCTTGAGCAGTGTTGCTCTAAACTTGCTGGTTTGTCACAGCAGACAGCAGCTTTTGCTCCTAGCATGCTGCATGAACCTCCTGGCAGGTACAGAAGGCGGGTGCTGGTCTGACCTGCTGGTCCCTCAACCGGGTCCGTAGCCAAAGGGACTCGGGTCTCCTGGCTTCCATTAGTGGCCAATGCTTAAGCCATGGGAAGCAAGCTCAGCTGAAGGGAAGGGACTGGGGTGAAAAGCAGTGACTAGGTTTTCCTTTTCTTATGGTTCTCTTAAACTTTCTTTAATCAGAAGACTTAGTGTAGGACCAAATAGTAAAGTTTTTCTAATGGTTCTTTGCAGGAAATAGTTTTTTTCCATTCTTGATTTATTTGGGGGGGGGGGGAACCAAACCAAAAAAAACCCTGAACCAAAATGATGAAATATTGACCTCTTACTGAAAATTCAAATGAACTTTTCTTTGAAATTTTCCTGTGGTTGAAAAACATCCTTTTTGTGATACAGCTCTTGGAGGAGGAAATAGCTACCCCTGCCTATCTCTGAGTGGAGAAATGGGTATCCAGGGCTTTCTCTTAAACTTATGTGTTCTGCTTTAATAGACATAATAGCTGATTTCTGTAATGTTTTCTCTTTTGACTCTGGCATGTCTGATGGGTGTAAGAAGGCTGGTGTGTAAATTTTTAAGGGACATCCCTGCTGTTGTACGTACCACACTTAAAAATACGCACACGCATGTATCGTAAAGGCATGGTTTGAACTGCTGAAGTGGCTGGGAGCAGCGGTGTGGCATGCTTAGAGCTGTGCAGAGGCAGCCAGCCCAGCAAACTGGTATGTGTAGGTGAATGCTCTAAATCCCTGGATCACAAAAGCTCAGGGGCCATATCCACAAACCAACACAGCTTCTTTCCCTTCGACCCCCATCTTCTCCTGCCACTCTTTGATTTCTCCTCTTGCCTCAGATTTACAGCTACCTTGTCCAAATATATTACAGGAAATAAAGGATAAAATGCTTTAAAAACCTACCTTCCCAAGCAGGAGAACAGGCTTTGGTGAAAATAAATGAGCTGGTTTGTTATATTGCTCAGCCTCTGTCACGTGAAGGTGAGGCCTCCTTTTTTATTATTATTATTTTTTATTGCTACCCATTTGCCTTCATTATAATTTATTTGTTAATCCATGCTCCAGCTCATGAATTTTGCATTTGGGGAGGTGGAGAGAAAGGGGAGGGGGATTCAAAGCACCAAAAAAGATGCTGGCCCACTTAAAGGTGAAGGACACAGTTGGAGGGCAGGGCTGCCTTACTGGCCTTCCATCATCCTTTTAAAAGGCAAATATGCAGTCAGCAAAAAAAAGAAAAAGAGGAAAGGAAAAAAAAAAAAGCTAAAGACTTCCCAATTAATAATTATCCTGATGGCCTCATCGGGATTCAGAACCTCACAGGTCAGAGAGGACAAATTCAAACCCCTTCTCCTGAGCTCTTGTCCTCAGGTGAGCCGATAGCTTCTGTGCTGTGCTTCCATGTCTCCCATGCCAACTTTCCTTCCTTCCTTTTTTCTTTCTTTTTTTTTTTTTTTTATGAGGCATCCTGAGTGTAAAAAATATGGCCTGCCTTTATGGTGCTCCAGCACGAATGAAGCTATAAAATTATGAACAGTTTTTATGATGGCTATTCAGGGGATGCTTTTATATTGATGGTGCGCATGCTGTATCTATCTTTCCCCTTTCTTTTTTGCATCCCTTCATTCCCTGAAAAAGATGGCAGTATATGTGTGTGTGTGGGAAGGATCTGGCGGGGGGGGCCTGTGTAACTATTTTTCATGCATTTAATATATTAATTATCCAGTAAATGCTCCCTAGGCTGTACTTGGGGTGCCGAAGAATGACAGCTTTTCAACGAAGCTCCAAAGGCAGCCCATCAGCCCACAGTGTATTATGTCGGAGAGGTCAGGGTGGGGTTAATGTAACTTTTTATTTGCTGATTTTTCATAGACGGGAGCAAAGCTGGTAAGGGGAAAAAGAGAGAGAGAGACTGAAAAGAAGGTGCAAAAAGAGCAGAGATAATGGCAAGTCTGTTACTACATCCCCCTCCTGCTTCCCAGCCCACTCGATGGCAGATAGGCTGATTATGCAAACGAGAGATGCTTGCAGCCTTCTTGGGATGCTCCTTCTCCAGGGGCTTCTCTGCAGAAAAGGGGACAAAAGTCTGCGAGGGGAAAGTCTGTCGAAGAGACAACAACAATGAGAAATCCCACATGCAATAACTAAACTCAAAATAGATCATCCATCCTCACTGAAAATAGATATATCTAGGCAAAAAAAAGTAGGAGGAAAGCTTGGCTGCTCAGGGGGGTTGTAAAGCAAAAGGCACTAGTGAAATCTGAGCTGGATGTGCAGGAGTGAACTGACTGTTGTGGGATCCTGCTCCTGCTTTGCTTGATTTTTGCCTCTGTCCAGAGGGCGGTCTTGGGCTCCAGTGGCAGGACTGTCCCTGCAAGGACCTGAAGTGCTGTGAGGACAAATACTTCTTCCTGCCCCCCTTCTCTCCTTCCTTCCCTCCCTCCCTCCCTGTTAGGAAAGGTACTGGTCTGGGGCAGCCCTGCTCTAACGGCTGGCTGTATCAGGTATTGATCCGAGAGGTAATAGGGGCTTAATTTTCCTTTAAAAGGCTTGTAAATGATCTCAGGGAAGATATTTAAAAAAGAAAAAAAAATCCTATCTAAATCAAGGTGGAAAAGCTAAAGAAATTTGGAAGAATTTAAATCTTTTAGAAATTCTATAGCAAAGTCTGCTGCGACTGGGCAGGAGGGTTTGTGTAGCTTTGGCATCTACCCTGTCAGGCTGAGGTAGTTGTATATACAATAAAGTGGGTTTTTTATTTTGGCTAATAAAAATAATCTTAGTGTTGTATCTATTTGGTTTAAAAGTATCTTTTGGGCATTCAATATTCATTTGAATGAAGAATGTATAGAGCAAAGGAGCGTTCACGTGTGCATTTACCCAGTGGTTCAGTGATGCTCCCACTACATTTGAATTGAGTAAAGTATGTCCTACTGAGTGTAATTGCTACAGCTTTGTTCTTTCTGTTTTCCTTATTTTAATGCTCCAAACAATCCTGAACAAGTAGGATTTGGTTATGCTGTGTTCTTGAGAAACCAAGCTTGTCCTGCATCCCCCCTCACTCCTCGCAGACCCTGGGGGTGCAAGGGGCAGCTGGGTCCCACATGGCATCTGGGGCCAGTGCACCCCAGAGGAGGTTCAGGGTAGGAAGCCAAGCTCTTGGGAGGCCGCTTCACTGGTTGCACTGACACGAAGGTGATGATGGCAGCCAGAAAAGTTGCTCCTGCTGCTTTTTAGTAGCACTCAGCACAGCTGCAATTCAGGAAACAGCTCCGCTATGAGTTCAGCTTCAGCTGCTTGACTGGCAGTAAGGGGACTCCCCAAATGTTTGAATTCAGCCTGGTTTTGCTGGACAGGAACATGAAGGATTAGTGTGTGCTTTTGTTTTTTGGGTGTTTTGGTGGTTTTTCTCTTTTTTTTATTTTTAAGAGGACATCTGGATCTGTGGAAGTGGAAGCAGAAAAATGCAAACTAATAGATTTTGCAGAAATTGTGGGTCAAGGTTGGGGTTTTTTGTTTGGCGGTGGTTGTTTTGTTTTGGTTTTTTTTTTAAAGAGCTTGGTGTGGTGTTTGTCATCCAGGATGAAATTGAGCTTGTTCTGCAGTCTCAGAGCAATCTAGTAAACAAGGGGGTCACCTTCCCCTGCCTTGGCTTGGTAAGGAGTACACCCAGGTGCTATGGGGATAAACATGTATGGCCAGGGGGGAGGACAGGGACAGGGATGGAGACACCCAGACCACCCCCTGCATCTGGCGAATAAAGAGGGCCTCTGGGAAGTCAAGGCAGCGTACTGCAAGTAATAGCAACTGAGATACACGGGGGTGCTGCAGGTTTTCCTGCCTTGATGGTGAAGAAGTGCTGCATGAGAGGTGCATTTACAGTAACAGCTTGGTCTGAATGCAGGGAAGCTGTTGCCACCTGCAAGCCAGCGTTTTTGGCCTTAGGTTCATGTCCAAGAGCGGAGAACATGGGGAATGGACGTGAGACTTCAGTCTGGGAGTTTGATCCTGCTCGTTTTAAAGCATGTTGCAGGCTCCTTGATATGCAGGCCATTTAAAGGAAAACGCTTTGAGTGTTTCTTAATTTCAGATGAACTCTTTGCTCCCATAAATCACATCTGAGTTTGCTCTTCCCTGACCTACAAAGAGTATCTCCAGTAGATGCACTTTACTGCCTAGTGGTGAATGCGATCGGCAGAGGATAATCGCTCCATCTGAAGAAGGGTCACTTACAGCTTGCACTTGCACAGGCGCGAAGCCAAGCAGAAGTGCAAGGGTTAGAACGGAATGCTGCAAACCTCTTCTGTGGGCTGCACTGAGGATTAAGGCCTGTTTTGTATCCCAGGACAAAGATGAAGTGGTTAATATTTAACAGCTGGGTACCGGATCCATTGCAATCCCTTTTCCCCAATACATACATTCACATTAACATTGGGTAGGTTCCACATAGCTTGCAACTGCAGCCTGGTGTCATAGCTTAACTATAATAAATGCTTGCTTGGTCATTGTGTTGTTAGACCTGAGACTGCAGGGCGAAGTTCTAGCAGGTATAAGAAGTAATTTTAGTAGAGGGTTAGTTTTTTGGTTTTGTTTTGTTGTTGTTTTTTTTTTTTAAAAAAAAAACCAAATAACAAAACACACACACCCCTAACAACAAACTAGGTATCAGAGCTGCACTAGACCCCAAGAATAAAACCTGCTGTGGGGTCCCAGAAAGAAGAGATGCTTGCCAGTTGTATCCACTGCATCAGCTTTTCCCTGTGTCATCAAGTCCTCGTTTTGGCTGGGATAGAGTCACTTTTCTTCGTAGTAGCTGGTATAGTGTTGTGTTTTGGATTGAGTATGGGAACAATGTTGATAACACACTGATGTTCCTAGCTGTTGTTAAGTCGTGCTTATCTTAAGTTAAGGATTTTTCAGTTTCCCATGCTTTGCCAGCGAGCAGGTACACAAGAAGTCGGGAGGGGACACAGCCAGGACAGATGACCCCAACTGACCGCAGGGATATTCCAGACCATACAACGTCATGCTCAGCATATAAAGCTAGGGAAGGAAGAAGGAAGGGGGGGGGGGGGAGGATGTTTGGAGCAATGGCATTTGTCATCCCAGGTCGCTGTTAGGTGTGATGGAGCCCTGCTTTCCTGGAGATGGCTGAACACCTGCCTGCTGATGGGAAGTAGCAAATTAATTCCTTGGTTTGCTTTGCTTGCATGCACGGCTTTTGCTTTACCTATTAAACTGTCTTTATCTCAGCCCAACGGTTTTCTTACTTTTACCCTTCTGATTCTCTCCCCCATCCCACCGCGGGGGCGAGTGAGCGAGTGGCTGGATGGTGCTTAGTTGCTGTCTGGGGTTAAACCACAACACATCAAGATAGGGATTTATTTTGCCTGTGTGGATTTATTTCGGACCCTTTTGTAGAGGCCTGCAGCCTCCAAAGCAAGGTTTTGGTTCAAGAGTAGATTATAGTAACAGTCTTCTCCAATGGGCTGCTGAAGTAAAAATGGGCCTGCATGAAAAGTCATGTATCCAAGTTCTTACCAAGATATGGAAGAGCTTGAATTCTAAGGTAAAAGGTCTCATAAATGGGTTTTGCTTTGCAGCATAAGCTATGTGTATTGGAGAATGGAGAGTAGAAATGATGTGAAATGAAGGGTATGAAAAATCAGTGGCAGGAGCCCATGACCCAAAGTGCTCTGAAGTTGCAGGAAAGTCTCTTGGACTGGATACTAATATAGGCACAGTCAGTACATACCGCAAAGGAGCTGTCAGCCCTTCTTGTTTGATATCTGCATATAAAGCTTAGACATATTGCACAGTTTCCTCGGGTCTCCCAGCTATGTCCCAAAGCCATTCTTGACTGGCATCTGTCTGGGTCCACTCCTCTGACAGGTACAGTGCTGCCTGGGGAGGGCTGCTGCTCTAATAACCACAGTTCACTATGCTCCCCAGCTTGCTTTCTTCTGCATTTTGCAGGAGAAATTACATTCTGTATTACATTTTTTCATGTTAATATTTTACATTTCAGAAATGTAAAATAAATAGAATAGCAGCTGGCAGGTAATACAGGGTGCACGTAGAAACTTCAACAGAAACGCACAAAAAAGTACAGTAACAGCTTGAACTTTCTTGCCTGGCGGAAATTGTTTCTGTCAATATTTTTAATTTGAGCTTGTGGAAGTGTAGGCTGAATGGGATGGAGAACTGAGGTCTAAGCAGATGGTTATTAGCAAGCTGATAAGCCTATTCTGTAGCTAAATATCCAAGCACAGAATTCCAGGCAATGTGGAGGCCCAGCACCTTCAGCTCTCTGTGCGCACTGGAGGAACTTATGAGCATTTTAGAGTTGCTTTTGCCGACTGGTTTATTTAGCAACTAAGAAATGTGTTTAGCTAATTGTGCTTTATTGCAAAATAATGTAATCTAGAAAATAAAGGTAAAATAAATAAAAAGCTGCATCTTCAAATTACCAGTAGTCCCTCCCTTAATTGTCTTAAGGTGACTGTCTATTCATAGACCTCCAAAAGCTTACTGTGGGAAGACCTTACATGTTTTACTAAGTCTAGTATAAACAGAACAGTTTAAAAAATTTATTTCACAAAATGATGTCTTCCCTATTTATGGGCTAATGTCAGTGCTAAAACCCTGAAATGGACTGGGAGCGTGACTGTAGCCAAATTACCTTTCCTTATTCTACTTCAGTAACTACATCCATAGGGAAGAGCAACTGAAACATCAAAGCTTGTTTTTTGTTCCCCAAATCTTTGGAAATTTCAGGCAAGTGCAGAAATGGGAAGTGACAGGACGTGTCACTGATCTTGGTCACTTTCTTTGCCACCGGATATTGTTTCCTTCCAGCGATTCCATCTGGCATGAAATCTACTTGTTCTCTGTCCGTCCGTGCCAAAACCATCCTGAGCTGGGATCCAAATTGTCTTTGGTTCTTCAAACAAAGGTTTATGCCGCTGCCGTGGCGAGGTCGACAGTGCAGCAACACTAGGATCTGAGCGAGAGTGTATATGCTCTCAGTACAGCGAAGGAAAACTGAGGCAGTCTGACAGCAGCTTCTTCTGGAGTTTGTATAGCAACTCAATGGGAGACCCCAGATGTTGTGGCATCTACTGTTTCTCATGATGGAAGGGGGCTATATATTAACCAGCTTTAACACCAGGTTTAGGTGTTGCATAGGTATTAGTAAAGCTCCTGGCAAGGGTTGGAGAAGGTCTTAAGGAGGTCTGGGTATAAAATGTTCTTCCGTGGTGATACGCTGCTTGATGTGTTGGTTTTAGGCTCTGGTGATGACTTCCACATGGTTTGCCTCGGGTGTCTGTGCCACCTTTTCCGATCTCCCTTAATCATTAAACCAGGTACAGGGCATACTAATTGCTTTGAAACTTAATAAAACAGTAAGATGCTTTGAGAACAAAATGGGGTCATTCTGACAGCTGTAACGACTCACAACTTGGTGTCTTTCTGTAGATTACACAACAGCAACAGCGAAAACCAGATCAGCTGAAATAGCAGGTGGACAGAGAGCAAATCCCTTCTGACTTCTGTTGGTATCTGACGTTGCAGGATGAGTTCGGGGGAGTCAGACCAAAGCCCCTGGCAAGGGGAACCCTCTCGGGACAGCCCACGGGGACGTGGTTCGTCGGTGCCAGAGCAGAGGGTGCAGGTCTCGGGTGTGCACAGCCTGGCTGCCCTGAAGCGGTCGACAGCCATCGCTGCCTCTGCCGCGGGAGGAGTGCTGGACCAATAGTTCTGACCTCATAAAACTGGATTGGAAATGCAGGCATGATTAACTTGCCATAGATTTATGTGGAATTAGTATGTGTTTCAACACGGGTGTTATAAATACAGGTTGCCCTCATCTAACCAGCAGGGCTTTACATAATTTCAGAAGGGCCCTCACAATGGCAGCTTTAAAATGACAAAGGAGGGAAGGAAAAGCTGAGCATGGCAGGTACTGTATTAACTGCACCCCAAATCCTGCAGTAGGTTGTGTTGAGGAGAAAATAAGTTTTTGAAGAGTGAGCCTGCGAAGAGGGAGAGGATGTTGGTACTGAGCACACACTATTCCACACACACTACAGCTCAACTGCAGGGGCTGGAACCACTCTGGGTACCATAGCTGTGCCTGACCTCCCAGGGACCTTCACCTCATCCCCAGCAGAGCCCATGGCTCCAGGCCTGCCTTCACGCTCTTGGACCTGTCTCAAGAGCTGTGAAATGCCGTCAGTTTACACAGACACCTTGTTTCTGGGTTCTGCGAGTTTGCCCCGTTTTCCCGAGGGCACTGCGGAGGCCCCAGAGAAGTGACCTGCCTAAAGAAGCTGGGGAAGGGACCCTGTGTCCCACGCTTCAACCACAAGCACATTCTTCTCTTTGAGCTTCTGGCTGTGCTTTTCAGCCATGCTGCCTTGCAATGCCAACTTGAAGTTTGCTCGGAAGTTCCTTCCTTGCCACTTACAGTTTTAGAATCAGTAACTCCACGCTCTTCAAGGCACCTCTGCAGGTTTTTTGGTTAATAACTTCTTCTTGAACAG
The DNA here is from genome assembly GCF_947461875.1 of Haliaeetus albicilla. Classification (NCBI taxonomy): domain Eukaryota; kingdom Metazoa; phylum Chordata; class Aves; order Accipitriformes; family Accipitridae; genus Haliaeetus; species Haliaeetus albicilla. The sequence goes on along the minus strand of NC_091491.1, from coordinate 2,603,270 downwards.
CAAAATAAGCCAGCAGTGCTGGTGCAAGCCTACTTGCACCACGCTGTTAAATGCTTGCTGCTCCGTCTGGGAGTATTCCTATGTGCTCAACGTGGCTAGCGAGGTGGCTGGCTTTATCCTGGGCGAGGAGCAGGCTGGCTTTAGTGGGACTGATCCTTGGGTACCTTTGAGGTGTTCACCCTACCGGCTTGGTATCTGATGGTCTGGTTTTTTTTAACCCAGAGGAGCAGCTCAGGTGGGTGATGCTGAGTCTTTGGGAAGGGAGGCAGCACTCGCTGCAGGGCAGGCACCCGCAGGGGCTCAGCGCATGCGAGGAGGAGGACGGCTCGGTTCTGGGATCCAAGCAGTACTCCCCTCTGTCCAGTGCACGTGAAATCGGGGGGCTCTGCGGAGGGGTGTGAGCTAGAGAGAAACGTGCTTTAGGGAGGATGCTCTGGTCTCTTCGTGGTCTGGCTCACAGGCTAGCACTGCTTTCCTTTTCCAAATAATCTTCAGTGTTAGAAGAAGAATCTTTCTTTGGCATCACCGCATGACAGGTTGCCTCTCTGCAGAAGCACTGTATTGTGGTATGTTCAGGTGATGGTCCAAAAGCTGCCTTAGCTCTGGCTTGTACTGCTATTGCAGCAGTATGCCGGCAAAAGATCCACTAAGACTAAGAGGAGACGGTCATGCTGGAGGGGGAATGGTGCTGGTGGTCATATGAATATGTGCCTCGCAGGAGATTGTCTCCATTATTGTCTTTTTTCCTTTGGATGCTGATTTTTAGAGCTTCTGAATCTTCCAATAACTCGTGTTTCAGGGTGAGTGCCAACCATCCAGACGAACTGCGGATGAAGGATCTATTTTTGCTTTAGCATATTTTTAACCTCTTTTTTGTTGTTCCAAATGTATTCATGCCAGATTTAAAAACAAACAAAACCCACAAGGCGCCCGGTGAGACTTTTTCAGTTGTTAATACCTGAAAGAAACCTGCTATGATACAGGGACCCTCTTGTTCTCTTGGAATAAGTTACACAGGGAGTTGGTCGGGGCAAGCTGAGCTATTGAGCGTGGCAGGGACATGGCTGTGACCTGCCACCGCGTGTGCTGCCCTCCCAGAAGGACCCCGGCATCCCACCTGAGACAGCTTGCTTTCTGTCCTTCCTGGGGAGGGAGGTGAGATACATGCCTCTAACTAAAGGTATCTGTATATAAACCTGGAAGACCATAATTTGAAATTCTAATTGATACAATACAGAGCTTTTCAAACTGTTCAGAATTTGCATTTTGTTGCAGAGCAGACTCAGCTGTGTGGTGGTGGTTACGCTCTTTCACAGCACCCTAAGATGCTAGATACCTGAATGTCAGTGTGTGGGTGTCTATATGAATTGTTATATTTTACGTGCTCAAGAAGAATATTTTTCTGGCATAATATACATGTATGTATTGTACAGTGCACATGGAGCTTCCTTTGATGTGTCTGTATGTCACTGTACGAATAGCTGTGTGATTGTACATATATGCAATATACTAGGCCTTGATTCTTTCATATGTTTCATTTTCAGCATGAGTAGTGCAGTTTGACTCTGAGAGGGTATTTGTTGGTAAAATGAATATTAGAGATGGAGGCTGAGTGCGGTTTTAATTTTTTTCTTTATTAGCGTTCTCTATATTATTACTCAGTTATGTCATCGCAGAAGTCGCAAGGATTTGTGCGTGTTTCTTGTTAAAGTAGAAGCAGACGGCAATGTTGCCTCTACCAGTGCACTAAATCTGCAACTTCTGAGAGATGCTGGGGGCAGGTAGGTGAGGGGAGAAGAGGAGTGGTCAGTAAAATCCAGACTATTACTGAAAATAATCAGGAGCAGTTGGCAACCCTGCTCCTGCATATTCGCCAAGTGCTTGGTGATTCAGCCCTTCTCCATTTTCAGGCCAATGCGGCCGTCACTCTGAATTATTTTCAGTGAGCACTTCTATATCTCATGTCAGTTCCCAGTTCGAACCCATCACCGAGTGTCGAGGCTGCGACGTGCTGTACATGCCGATGAGCGTCCCCCCCTTCTCCTGCTTTGCTATTAACCTTTCCTTTTACCAGAGTTACCCCTTTGTCCTGCTGCAGTTTGCAGTGGCTGATAGAAGCAGCTGCCTGTGGCCAAACGAACATCACATTTACATTTTCTTTCTTGAACCAAAGAGTGAGACATAGAATTGCAGTAAACGATCTCCCCTTTCTCTTTTTACCTCCCCCCCAATCGTCTTTAATGCATTGCCTAGAAATCTATTTCTTATCTAATTTTACTAGATGGATCAACAGGGCTGAGAATGTAACCCTTTGTCATCTATGGAAATCTTTTTATCCCATAAAAATGATTAGATTTGATGCAATTAGGATTATGAGGAGGTGGGGGGAGCCTAAGACAGTGTGCCTTGTCTACTGCTGTCTACTGACACATTAACAGCCTGTTTATTAACTGCTTTACATTTGGGCTACGAGCAATGCATTCTTATGCCTGATAAGCCCAGAGAAATGAACATGTGTGCCGATATGAAATGTGAGCCTCACTTTTTTTGGCTGTCCCCCCTCCCACCTTTCTGCATATGAATCTAGGAGGAGGGCTTTAACTTGAAACAAAACCCCAGCTGCTGGAAAAAAAAAAATGCATGTTTCCATTTGCCACTTCTCTAAGTGGTGGCTTGTGTTTGTATCTCACCTAGCAGGCAATATGTGAACGCGGATCTGCTCCTCTTCCCCGCTGCCCCCTTTGTATCCCTTTGGGTGCGTTTGAGGGGGTTTGCACTAGAGGCAAACGCGTGTGTGTTGGCTTCCTCCTTACCCGACATGGGGTTGAATTGCTCATCCTCTTCTGCCAGTGCCACCCTGCGATTCGGCTACGCGTTCAGCTTGGACGCGTTCTTGGGGGAATTATGACTTTAGTTTTGTGAGACAAGCTGCAACATTTTTTCCTCTCTGATGCTGTCAGAAAGCCGTGCTCTCTGGGAGGTGGGCTGGGTGAGGACGTGGGACCGGGGGTCCTGGAGCTGCACAGACAGGCTCTAATACCCAAGGACTTTCTCCATTAGGCTGTTGTAGTCCTCTGTAGACATCTTCTTCAATAATTGCTCCTCTGTCTTCACCCAAGAATGTGTGAGGAAAATTGCTCCTGAGGCTCCCTTTGCCTCAGTTTCCCTGTCTGATGTGAACAACTGCTCCTGGCTGAGAGAGGACAGGATCTGAGTGCAAGCTGATACAGGTCTCAAAGAAAACTTTTATATAAAGCCAAAGGAATAGATTTATTGCTCGTCCTGGAAATCAATTAATAAAACAAGGGTAAATAAATCTTATATTGCACAAGCTTTGCATGTAGGGTTTCCACCTGAGCAGCATCTCCATGTGAGAGGCCTTGAGGTGTGTGCTAATGCTAAAGCTCTTCTCTGACGCAAGTCAAAGGACAAACTCCAGCTTTTGTTTCTCATGATTGCCAGCACGGTGAGACTATTTAATTTCCAAACATCTCTATGTTATTTAATAGCAATGCAATTATTTTTACCCAGTTTTGTTTGCAGATCACAAATACTCTGATAATGGCATAGCTCGCCAACCCCCTCCTCTCCACTTCTGCTGGTCATCTGCGTTTAATTGCAGCTGGTTTTGTGACTTCGTTTCACGTTTCTAAAAATAACTTCAGAAATAAGTTTAACAATAGCAGCTGCACACACCCTTATCTGTCACACTGTGCCTGCCGTGAAAATCAGATCCCAGCAGTTAGCAGAGCCCCGCTGCGTGGATGCTGGCGAGGGGACAGCTGCTGCGCACTGCGAACGCGCGAGCCGAGGCTGGCAGCGCTCGTGCCAAGAACAGCCCTGATGCTGCTGACATGCCGGGTTCAGAGGTTAGGAGATGGCTCCTGCAGGATACCAGGGAAACCCAATGTTATAGCCCAGTCCTTGCAAGGATTTATTTTAAAACTATTCTTATTTAACAACTTCCCTTTAAAAACTGGCTTCTGGGACCGTTGGAGAGATTTGCCTGCCCAGAGCTTGCTCTGTCCCATGACCCAAGCTTGTCCATGGCTTATGCTAATGAAGTTTTACATTGTTTTAGTGGCAAAAGAAGACACAGATGACTTATTCTAGCAAAGGAGGCTGAATATTGGCTATTACCTTTTCTCAACGAGGAGAGGAAGGTCAAGCTGGCTCGGCTCCTTCCTCTGCAGTGGAGTCTGAGCAGTACTCTTCAGTAGATCTGGGACTGTAGGTATTCAGAATACAACCAACCGTCCCTAGGATTTTCTGTTAAATGGGGTAGGGCTTGTACTGTACTGGGTTAAGCCTGTATCAGGATCAATTCTCCTTTCTCTTCTCCCTTCTCTCACTCTTTTCTTTCTTTCTTTTTTTTTTTTATTATTGTGAACTGAAGAGATACTTTTGTTGGACAATGGCAAATCTCTTGCATTCCCTTGAACTAAATAGGTGCAAGGGAGTCCAGCAGCCTATGGGAGCACCTGAGAATCAAGGCAGTAACCTTGCAGTTTGGACGTTTGCCTCTGTATCCCAGGAAAGCCATGGGACAGGGGATGAATGTGTATAGGAGCTGATGTTTATTAGCCTTATTTCTTACTAGAGGCACAAATAGCCCCCCGTTCCTAGGAGCAAAGCAGCGGTCCCCTTTCTGGGCACTGTGACCCAAGGCAGTAACCGAGACCTTGGTAACTTTAGCACGCGGGGCACATTTTGTGATTTACAACTAATACGCAGCCTTGCCAGCGCTTTCACAGCCACTCCTTGTGCTCTAGATAGATAAGCCCAAATCCTTCATTTGAAATGCCAGTAGCAAGACCCTTGAAGAGTTTATGCAACGTCTTCTGTCTCTCCTGCCCCGCTGCAGCTCCGTTCCCTCCAGGGAAGGTGAAGGCCCAGCCTAAAGGCCTCTCGGATTCTAAATGTGCGAATGTTGTGCCTCCCCCCTTGACTTCCAATTGAAAAAGATTACAAATAATGTTAAATAATATAGTTTATAACCTCAGGGCTGTTTTCAAAGGTGTATAGACCAGTTGTCAACGGGCAGAGAGGTAGGGAAGGGAAGGGAAATTATAGGCTGCACAAAAGAGGAAAGTAAAAGTGAAAGCTCCATAAAAGAAAGTGGAACTATTATGGAGCAAAATGCCAACTCATTACAAAACAGCCAAATAAGAGAGAAATACAGCTTTACCCGTAATAGCAGTTTACAAGGGAACATTGTATTGCAACATAACGGTGGTGCTATAATTTGCTCTAACAACTCCAATTATGCCTTTTATTGATTTGGCAACACATTTAATAGGAGTAGCCACACCTCTTGTGTTACAAATCATTAAAGGTGTTGAACAGTGTAATTTTAAAATTGTCCTTCTCCTACAGATGTCAGTGTGACAGCATAATTTCCCCTGATTTCTGCTATGTAAACAGTGCGTTACAGTAATTTCCCCCTTACAAAGCAGAAATGTTGTCAGCCTGGGTTTTTTTTGTGCAGAAACATCCATTTAATATTTTCCCCCCAGTCTATTCTCCTAATTGCTGGGGTTTTTTTCCCTTTTTCCTTTTTCTTTCTTTTTTTCTTGTCTTTGGAAAATAAACATGCTGTTTTGCCATCTTCTACAGCAACCTTAATTGCTACTTAAATCTTCAATATGCACTTAACATTGGGGAGGTAAACCCCTTTTGGTTCAATTCTGTTCCACTTCACTCAAGTAGCATTTCAGAGCTGGTTAAAAGCCATGTATCTCCTGGTAGCAATTTTGACAGGCGATCGCAATTCCAGTACCAGTTTCCTTGTAAAACTCAGAAAGCATCTTGGAAAAGAATCAAAACTTTAATTTTTGTTTTCTTCCTACCACGGAAGATCTAAATTTTGCATAGGAATCGAGAAGAAACCTCGCTCGTGCTCAAAATACAGGCATTTAGATAGGCACGAGGCTTTGAGCAGCCTCTCTGTGCAGGACTGGGCTCAGTAGCCAGGTCTGCCTTCCCTAGACCCCAGAACAAAAGCTCAGTTTTAGCAAAAGCAGGACAAGATGTATGACAGGGCAGGACTTGACATTTACATGGCTTAAAAGCTGAAGCGGTGGAAGAGGACGGTGGTTTGAGGATCTCACTGAGCTGTGCAGAGACGTTTTCTGCTGGCCTTTGCTCCCAGAGCTGGAGCGTGGGGTGAGCCGGGAGGATGCATTTTCGTGCTTGCAGCTCCAGCAGCCCCTCGGTCCCAGGGCAATGCGGCTGCAGGGCTCGTGGGGGACCGGGCAGACAAAGAATGCGTTTCCCCTTCTCTCTTCAAGCACATGCAGGCGGTGACGTGTGTAAATGAACCTGACAAGCTCTTTGAAAAACAAATAGAGGCCACCAACCAAGCTTTTGGCACGCCAACATGCCACATGTTTACACCAAAAGTGCCACATTGCCCTGTTTGCCCGCTCCCAGCGCCTGGCCCCCGGGCAGCAGCCGAGCGCTGCCTGTCTGCATTTGTCTGGCTCCAGCAAACTGTCTCATTAACAGCTGTGTGGAGAAGGAGCGGGGGGGGGGAAGGAAAGAAGAAAAAAAAAAAAAACCCAACCCCAACCCCGAGGAGGGTGACATTTTTCACGCTGGAGTGAGTAAAGCAGCTCTGTATCCTGCTGCCAGGGCTGACCCCCATCCCACCCCATCTGGCAGCCCCAGAACAAAGCTGAAACCAACCGCGCACCCGCCTGCGGATGGGCGGCCAGGTCTGCTGAGAGGTGCTTTGCGACATTTCACACGTGAGTGCGTCCAGAGGTGCCAGACAGAGCTGACGGGCTCTCCTCTTCCTTGGCTATCTCCCGTTGATTCGGATTAAGGCAAGGTGTGTATGAACATCCTGGCCAAGGCTCAAGTGATGGCGGCCGTTCCTGCGGGAGAGAAGGTCCCATCGGTCGGATGAGGGAGGGTGCAGCCACCATCGCCGTAATCAAAATATTGACCCACACCCACGGGGCTTGCCCACATTAGTGGGATACAGCAGTGCAGGGTTGTCCGAGAGCACGAAACTCAGGGTTTGGAAGGCTTCAGTTTTTGGCCATCCCAGCCACGTGTGGCTTGGTGCTGGGACACTGTACGTGGAAACATTAAAACATCTGGAAGGCTTTCCAGCCAAAACGGTTGGATCGCAGCAGTCATTGCCAAGCAATTTGCAGGTGCATGAAGAAAAACAATGTCTGGCGTTGGCCAAACCAACCCCGATATAATTACCACCCATGCCTGGCGATCTTGAATTAAACCGGAAGATGTAGCTTTGGCTCCAATGGAATCTGGGCAAATAATTAACTAAGAGTGACTTTCAATTAATCCAATAAACTTGTTTGTGGAAATTCGGTGAGCAAAGCCGCTCCTGGTTTTCTCAGATGCGTAAATGCATTTCTAAGTAACTCCTGGGTGTAGGCTGGCATGGTAGTGGAGCGTTGCCTGTGGGTTGCTCTGACCCTTCCACAGGAGCGGAGCAGGGTCAGGTTTCTGGCACAGCACTGCCTTTCTGTTACTTAAAAATTGCTTTTTCAGAAGTTTTCCGTAGATTCTTATACAAAATACCATGCTTAGCAGTTGTCCATTAGGGTGGGGATGGAAAAGGACTTGGGGAAGAAAGTGTTAGCGAGGACTAAAGAAATCTGTTTAAAAAATGGGGAAGCCCAAGACTTGACTGCAGAAGCAGGGGAGGATGGTGAGCTGGCTGCCTGTCCTGGGTCAGCCGGAGGGACGCGGCATGTGCTGCCGGCACTGCCATCTCGTGCTTCTGCTTTCGGAGAGCTTTGGTCCATCGTGGGACTGCTGACGAGTGAAAAACCAGCTGAGCCTCTGGCTGCTGAGCACGTTGTAGGTGACAACAAGCTGGAGTAGGGAGGAGCGTATTTTGAAGAACTAAAAGTAGATGAGCTTTGTAACAGTCTTGCGTATCTGGTGTTGGATAAGGGGACCGATACACTGAGCTGATGAATAATTTGCCTGGGAAGACAGCGGCAAAATTAAAACATAATTCTCAGAAGGCATTAAACTATGGCTTCTTCCAAGAAGTTTGGCTGTGCTAAAAAAGCTAAATACAATGGGCTTTCACCCCTTTTAGCGAACAACACGCGAGTCCCCTCGGGCCGGCGGTGTCTTTGTGAAGGAGAGCTGGCCGGGTGCTGGAGGGAGAGGCACAGCCGGGGTGGGGAGCAGCAGCATGGTCTGTGCTGGGACTCAGGCTGACGTGGGGCTCCGAGCGTGGTATTAACTCAAAGCTTTTCTGGGAAGGAAATTTGTTTTTGCTAGAACTAATCATTCGCATGCATTTTTCATTAGCGTTATTATCCCAAAGAAAGGCTGCTGTAAAGTGCTTGCAAGGAGAGGAGATACTTGCTTCCTCTAGGGGAATTTTACAAAGGGAGAAGGAAGGAGGGGAGCGGAGCTGAATAGCAGCTCCTGTTGGTATTCTGGTGTGATACCTCTGAACTGATCTTCCCAATCAGTTCAGACTTAATACCAAAGCCTGCTCAAATATACAAATCATAAGGAAAGATTTCAGAGGGTTTATATAGCTTGGTTTGCCTAGGTGTTCTCTGGATGGAAGCTGTGAATTATTTTCCTCTTCCTGGTTTATACAACTGTTAACAGTGAAAATTATTCCATGTGCCAGGCCCCTTGTTGTTTGCCAGGTGTGTGTTGGTCTGTGCAGGCGAATCCAGGAGGCCTCCTCTATGACTGCTTTAATGGAAGCAGAACGCAGAAGCACAGTGCATCTCTCTCTCTTTTTTTTTTTTTTTCCCTTAACGCACCCTCCTTCGGGATAGTCGGGAGATCCAGGTGCCTTTTTAAACTACCATGGGAGAGTAGAAATGGGGTGGCAGACACTGAGGGGACTGTGAGCATCTCTGACCAGAGGGACTTGGGTGCTGAGTGAGGTGGGTATGCAACAGGGTGATAAACTGGAAGAATATGACCTGCTGGGTATGGATATCAAATTCCCAAGAATTGCCCCACGGCGGGGACCCGGTACCACCTGCCTTCATGCAGCGGCTTCTGCAAGTGCTGTGGGAGCCTGAGCGGTGAACGGCTGAAGAGAGGTCCCCAGGAGGGGAGAGGGGGAGATGGATGCGCAGCACAGTTTCTCTATAAATGTATAGCACGGCATAAATAATTTAAAAATAAGAAAAAATTTCTTGGTTTAGTGAGGAATCTTTACCTTAGTGTGGGTGTAAAACAAATTAGCTGTGATGTAAACATGAGGCTTGGAGAGGCTGTGGCTGTGATTGCTGGTGGAAGGATATGGGAAGTAGGGTGATTCCTCTTTTCATAATGATTTTGGTTCCATTTAAGTTGGAGATCAGATGCTCCCCAGTAAAGATATAAATTATAAAGGCACTAAACTTCAGTACCAATAAGCTCCCCAAATTTATTTGCATTTGTTATCTGGCAGTTTCATTTACAGTGAAGAAACTTTCACTGTGGATCAGATCTTTTTAATATTTCCTCATAACTTCCCAGTGACAATCAGTTTTTCCATTAGAAGAGATCAGACACATAAGTAATACTGAGAGAGCTACATGAATACCAAGTCATTCATTAGGAGCAATGCCACTGCCATGAATGCTGAGTGAATAGACGGTGAGGGGACATTGAAAATTAAAGGTTATTCTAGGTTCATTAACTTCTGCACTCCTTTCTAAAACAAAACCTTGGGTGAGAGCAGTCTTTGACTCCTAAACGGGATCTCCTTGTCCCCTAATTTAAAAAATATTAATGTCGTTTAACTATTTCCCCTTTCTGCTTAATATGCTCAAGAAAAAAAGCGTTTGAATTAATGTTCGTGGAAGTGATGACCATGGACAGAACTCTGTGTGTGAACGTCTACTTTGCTTTCCTTTCACCGTGAAGGTGAAAGGGTTTCTATGCACCTCTGGCTTGATATGCAGCACCTCTTTCTTGTATTAATTAGCTATGAGGGCTTTCTGGCTCCTGGAGCCAGAAGTAGGTCCATCCTGCTCCAGCTGGCAGTGGGAGCCTGTGATACTCCCAGGTGGGTTGCACTTTCTCTGAGCACCCTGGGGCAGCCGGGTACCACATCCTGCAGTGCCGAAGCAGCTCCCACTTGGCTTGTCTTAGTATCCAGGGATGTACAAACCTCCCCATTGCCCGCTTGCTGGGGCATCCCTGCCCAGTATGGCAGTCTGGGACGGCACTGATGCCCGCCTTGGGTGCCTGCGGGTGAGCAGCAGGCAGGGCTTTTGGGTTATCTGCTCTAAATGCCTGTCTTGATTCTCAAACAAAGATCCTGAGCACCGTATCCTAATCCCCCCCTTGACTTCCTTGGAAGTGTTTAAAATCAACTTACAGCAGTATATAGGGGACAACAGTCAGTCTAATGCAGCTATTAATATCACATAATAGTTGGATAACAGGTCCTCAGTGTTGAAATATAATGTTTTTAACTGAAACGTGCTTTCCTCTGCTCTCTGCTCGTGTACTTAACCAAATAGGCAGAATCCTCCTCCTTGGAGCAGTGGATGAGGCTATTTCAAGCAGTGTTTCTAAAGCCCTTGGTAATTTCTGGATGGAGACATGGGAGACTAGCTCTCGGTAGCTTGCTCTAAAGCCAGGAATAATATTTCTTCCTTAGAAAGTCTTACGTTTCTACTACCTTATTCTGATTTTCTGTTTGCGTACACGATCTGTCTTTAGCCAAACAAAAAAATTAAACTGAAAGTAGTTTGGTACTGGAAGTAGTTCATCTCTGCTGCAGTCTCAAAGGCAGCAGATGCAGTAGGATAGGGGCTGCTAGAGGGGCTGATATGTGGTGGTGCTGGATGTTAGAGCCTGCAGAGAAAATGTCATTCGGGCGGTCAGAAAGAGTAAGCTGGCCCCATGCTATTTTCATCCCAGGCACCATAACATAGTTATGCTTTCCTGGGCTGTTTTTTTTAAGCCTTTGGGTTATTATCCTATAAATGTCACTCATGTATGAGTGATATTGATGGGTGACGTGCAGATTGGTTAAGGACCAATAGACAAAAATGGAGCCTTTACATACGGATTGGCACACAGGAGGAACAACTGCACAGTCCAACCTGTGATTGTTTAGTTCATTTGTTAATCCCCGACAATTATTACCCCAAAGACATGACCACTTTGGTGATGGAGTGACTATCAAGCCTCCAAAGAGGAGCTTTTGTTTGGAAGTGAGGAGTAGAAGTGCTGTGTCAATGGTCTTAAGGGAAATCTGATGCTGAAGTTGCCATGCTGTTACTTGCCTCTTCCTCTGGGCCCTTGTTTTGCTGCGTTTGCTTGTTTAGTTGTGCTTGTTGCGGTAGTTGCAGAGCAGGAGTTATCAGTGGACTCTATGGACTGCTTTGTCCATCTTGATTAGGTGTCCAGAGCTTAAGGCTTGATTTAGGAAAGCTCCAAACCTCTGTCTCCCTCTAGCATGGTGCCAAGCCCATCCTTAAGTTCACTTCTTTCACCCGGGTGCTTTCTGCCTCCAAATGCGGGATGCTGCAGAAAATGCTTGCTGAGCAGAGGTGACTCTCAAAGGCACGGCAGGCGCAGTGGCCCAGACAAGGTCAAAGCTCCTTCCCACTGTGCCCAAGAGTCTCCACCACCACCTTCCTCTCTTGGACGCGGAGGAGATATTTCACCAGCCCCATCCCATACCGTGTGGGCAAGCAGCTGGGCTCAGGCGCTGCGTTCCCTCCCGTCTGGCCCCTTGTACGTGAATTTTCCCAGCTTCCCAGGCTATGGACCTCCTGACTCGCCTGCATGGCGAGGAGCAAGATACAACCATGTTGTACTTTTGTTGCAGAGCCTGAATCCATGTTCCTGCAGGGAGGGGGGAAGAAGCCTCATATCTTATTTTATTTTTTTTTTCCCCTTCTCCCTACATGGGTTAATCTGTTTAGCTTTTTAACCTGTGAGCCGAAGGAATTCTCAGCCACCGACAATGGGAAGCTTTTGAGCTGGGGATGGGGGAGGTGGAGAGAAGAGAGGATGGGGAAAACGTATGGGAGGTGGGGCTGGCTGGTGAGATAAAATATCCTCCTGAATTTCTGGCTGGAAAATTATGCTGATGGTGGAAGGCGAGAGGTTAAACTGAGGCAGAAAAGTTTGTGTCAGCCCTTTTTTCATTTCTCCCTTCTACAATTGCCACCTCCTTTTCTCTCCTTTCTCCCCCCCGCCCCGCCATAACCGTACCCCCTCCCCGTTTGGAAGGAAGGAGGTTTGCTGTCTTTGTATTTTAACTGTAGCAAAAAGATTAAATTGTTTACGAGCTGCGAGCCCCGGCTGCCTGGATGAGCTGGGAGAGACAAAGATAGACAGTCTAATTCTCCGGTGTACTTTGTGCTTCCGTCCCCCTGCGCTGCCACTAATTCTTTTATCTGGCCCCAACACTCCAGGCATTATGTGCATTCATAAAAAAAAAAAAAAAAAAAAACCACCACCAACCCCCCCCCCCCAACTGAAGCAGGCAAAATTACTGTTCTCTTCGCTTTACCTCTGATAACAATCTCTTGAATACTGATTACTTTTTTTTTTCCCCCAACACAAAGCGACCAACACAAGTTGGTCTTTAACCCTTTATCTTTAGCAAGCAGAAAGACACGAGGAACATCTTACTCAGTTGGAAAAAAAAATAGCATACAGAAGAATTACTGTTATCTCCTAGCCAGAAGAGGAACAGCAGAGATAAGAAAAGCCTGAAGAATTAAAAGGAACGTTGCATTTGGGCTGTAAATTCGTGCTGAAGCTGGTTCTATTTGTCTGTCACTAGGGTTCATAATTTTTCGAGGTTGTTTTGATAGACTTATTGTGAAGACTGCATAGAAAACTCATCAGCATTTGTTGCCTCTGAGCATTATTGTCAGTGGTAACCGCATGGTTATAGACTGGAGGAAGATAATGGTTGAAGTATAAAGGAGATAAAGGCAAAACCTCTTCTCATTAAGGGCTATCTCCACCTCTGCAGACTCTACAGTATTGAGTGACTGGCGCTAGTGCATTGGGCATAAATTATAGCAAAAAAAAATAAAGGCAGCATCATTATTTCGAAAAAGTTATAATGACATGCCACAAGCTTAAGACCTATTTACTCCAAAGACTGACAATAAATACAGAGAGAGCTTACTGTGGAGTGACCAGTGCTGCCTTCCTATCGATTGTACCCCCGTGCACATCTGTCTGCAGGTAGGCTGCTCCAAAAAGCAGCGTGGCCCTCACCACACCGTGGAGTGGATCAGCTCCAACCTCTATTGTACGTACAAACCTCCAAACCCAATCGTTTTCTGCTGAGTAACACCCCCGATGGAGCTCAGGGAAGGGACTCATCCTCACCTCCTATCTCTGGAGCAAAAATGTCATTTTTGTTTGAGTTTTGACTTCTGTTTTGGGAAAACCCACCCTGGCCAGAGCTTTCCCTGGAGGGTTGTGCTGAGACGGTGCAGTCGGAGTAACCTAAAAGGGTGAGACAGGACAGCGTGAGTCCGTCCCGTGCGGGTGGTGGTGTCTTCATTGCTGCCGTTGCATTGCTGCTCTGCCCTTTCGATTTATTTTTTTCCAGATTGCTGTTCTGCAAAGGGATAAAAGCCTCCTTTCCATTGCTCTTTCTGGGTGCTGCTCTTTTCCCTTTTCATCCTCAGTTGCCTGCAGTTTCATCTTTTTATCTTCAGTGCAGTGGGGGAAGAAGTATGTTCAAATTCAAGCCAGGTCCACAGCAGATAAAGCACACTCCTTAAGTTGTTTTTACTAGGCAAGCTTGTAAAAAACACTCTGTACACCTGTAACGCTGATTATCTAGAGCTTTTGCAGGTACTTTCTAAATTGGAATTAGTTTCCAATGCCTCTTTGAGGAGGAGGAGGATGATTTTTTGCAGCTGGAGAAACTGAGGCCCAGAAGCTGGGTGAAGCTGCGAAGATTTGCTCACAATGCCTCGCTCTGCCAGAGCCTGGTCCCAAAGCCCTTCTTTAATAACTAAACCAAGTGCCTTTTTAGTGATTGTGCTGGATTAGCGGCCCTAGAGGCTCCTAATCTGCTATCCATATGGCACATGCAGGGCAAGGATCTACCCGCTGATCTTCCATTGTATTTCAAGGCTGATTAGATGGGACAGTCCCCCGAGATCAAAACCCAGTATAGTCTCCCCAGCCCATTCATTTTAGATTTGCTGCTGCAGTGCCCAAAAGGATGCAGCTGCCCTCACTGCTTCTCTCTTCCTCTGCGCCATGGACCACAAAGTGCTGTTCTCTGTGGGTCAGAGCCCACTCGATGCTCTCACGATATTGCAAAATTCATACAAATCTGTCATTGTTGTAGGATGGTTTGGTGGGCAGGAGGAGCGGTTGCCGCGATGACCGCTCAGCAGGATACGACCCTCGAAACGGGGCAGTCGTGGCGCGTCAGGACAGGGCAGCAGCTCGCTGGGGTCTCTTGGAAGTGCTCTGGCATTGCAGAATTCCCAATGGCTCCGCGGGCACGACGGCATCCCTGCCGAAACACCAACCGTGCGTCTCGCTGCTCTTCTGTGAGGGCGTAGGGCTGGTCCGTACGGTCCTGACAAAAAGCACATCTCGCGCTGTGGGGAGAGGGAGGATGCCACGGCCATTTCTCCAGCTGTGCCTGGAAGGCAAGGCGCATGATAGCCCCGGGTATTTGTTGTTTAACCAGGTACGATCAAGCAGATGCCTAGCAGTGTATTGACCCCATATATAATTCTGGAAGAAAATTGTGAGGAAATGCGAATTCTGGTTTTGTTTCTGAAGCTTCGCAGTGAAATAGTGCCTAGTCTTCAGGGAGATAAGAGGAGCAATAAGGCTGTTGCACTTGATTTGGAGGTTGTTCTGCTGTTGCCACCAACTTATTGATAATTTTGCGTCTCGCTACAAATCAAGGCAGGCCGAAGAGTTGGTTGTTGATATCTGGTCTGCGTTCCCGGCTTCAGCTTTGTCATCAGCACTGAAATTAGATCGTGGGTTTGGTCTCCAGTTCAAAAGCAAAGTTGTGCGAGCTCTTTCTGACAAACCTGGGGTTGAAACGAAGGGGAGGTTGAGCGTTTGCACTGGTTTGGGGCTAAGTAGCGGTGTGGGGGTGTTGCAGCTACTGAGCGTGAAGTTATTGGGACCAGAGCTTAGGGAGGCCGGTGGGCAGCGGTCCCCTCCATTGTGCAGACACCGCTGGTGGAGGCAGACGTGCAATTAGATGAGGATTCGGGCATTTGGGGGAGAACTCGGGGAAGCTCAGGAATTTCCTTGCAATGGCTTTCCTGGGATGATTGGCAGCGGGAGGGGAGGAGGTTGCTCTGTAGATACGGTGTTTGTGTCTCTGTCCTGAGTGGGCTTTCCAGATTGGTGATAACCCCAGGGTTGGCTGAAGAAATGTCACTCTAAATACAGGTATCGACCTCAATGGAAATATTTTCATTTTATAGTGCGAAATGCCAACAACGATATCTACCTGGCGTTTCACGGATTATAATATCTGTTCCTCACCAACACGGGTACAAGCCTTCCATTCAGGCTTACAATACATACAAACATGGGTTGCAGTAATATTTCATTTTTGATGGCATAGCCGTGGGTTTTGATTATATAAATCAGGCTTTAGAAAAGGAACACAGCTTTGTGACTGACTGAATAAATAAGTAAATGCAAATGTAAAAGTCCTTACAAATAATAATAATAATAATAAAACCCACAGCTTTCGAATGGACATTCAGGATCAACTAGAAAACATTGCACTCTTGGTGTGAATAGGAGAAATCAGTTGGGTGCAGCATGCAGGCGGGTTCCTGATAAACTAATGCTCCTTCACACAATTTACAATCCAACTGAATTCATTTGCATGACAAAATTGGCTCGGGTATTCATGTGTTGCAGCAAGACAAGTGTAACATTACAAAGAACAAGTAACCATGGGGAAGGTTAATGCAGACAATAAGGAAATACAATGACATGAATCGGGTTCTTCTTTTGCCAACCTTTTATCTGAAATAGAAAAATAACAAGCTCCCACCCCCCATTCCTTCTTGGGAATAAAAGAGTTGTTTTATGGAAAGGGGGGAGGGAGAAAATGTGCAAAGTTAGCAAATAAAGATCTGTAATTTCCCTTTTTCTACCTCATGGATTTGAAACGCGTGCATGTGTGTGTGCAAGGAGGGTGGGAGAGATGAAGGAAAGGGTATCATTTTTTTGGAGTAGGCGAGCAGGTTGATGTGACATACAGCCAAATGGAGTCGATCCATCGGTGAAGGACACGTGCCTGGGAGCTGTAGTTATATGTCCCAGGTAGTTCGCTGCCATTGTGTTGAATCCTGTCCTCTTGTAGCAGAAAATTTGAGCTCTGTCAGCTCAGATGTAGCTCAACTGAAATGAGCTTTGCAGGACACAGGGTGCTAACTTCTCTGGAAGACCTGGTGGGTGTTGTAACGGCACTCTGAAGGTGCTGAGCATTTTTTTGCAACTCAGGTTGTTATTTGGATACCTGCATGGGAGTGGGCGTCTTCTGAAGATCAAGTTCCCAGCTGGCCTCTCGGTACTTGAAAATCCAGATTACTGTATAGGCTTCTCTGAATGCGTAAGAGTCGTGTCCCCGTCCCCCCCCCGCCCCGTGTGAGTCCACATGAGACTATTCTGCCATTAGGCATGTGATGCTTGGTGATAATATATTCAGGGTTTCATTTAGAATGACATGGACAGAATTCTCCGCTGCAACCTGAAAAGCACATTATTAGGTTTTTCAGTTAAAGTAAAAAAATATTTTCAAAAAAAAAAAAAAATCTAATGGGTGGAGAATGTGTTAATTGTTCCCAGGCACTTTGGTGGTTAGTTTTACTTTGCAGCTTAGTGTTCTGAGGACTTTCCCTTAATGCTCAGTGTGCTTATTCCCCCCAAAAGGCAATTTCAGTGGGTATCAAACTATGCAGAAATCATAAGCTCAGGCATTGTCTTGCCCAATGTGAGCACTTGGAAAGTGTGGCAGCCAGGATTAGCTGCTCATCTTGACTTCTTGTATGGTTACTGGTGGACAGTCTCAATCTGTCTTACTTGTCCTGGACTCCTGTCTTCAAGAGGGATGAATCTCTGCTCTTGCAGGTTCTGTGATTGGCGCAGAGGCCGCACAGCCTGAAAGCCAGCGTGGGGCTGCAGGCTTGCAAAGCTGCTCTGGTTCCAGCGGTCTGGAAACTCGCGTTTGCCTCTCCTTTGTGGGAGCACGTTTTGCTGCACGCTGAAATGCTTTTGGTGGCTCCCAGGTTGGAGAGTTGCTGGAAAGCCGAGGGGTCAGCCTTGGAGGGCTTCTGCTGGACACCGTGGTCTGATGCTGCCTTCAGCTCCCGACTTCACTTACGGTTGCTAGCACCGTGCAAACCTCTTGCAAGCAGGAGAGGCTACGTTAAGTGCAAATTCTAATTGTTCCAGCCCAGGATTGCTAGGAGAGAAGAGCTGTGCTGGCTAATTGGCTAAATGCTTAGTGCATGGGGGAAGCTATCTGGGAACAAGGACCACGTCACTCTCCGCAAGCAGACGGCATCGTTTTCCTCATTGTTCTCGAGCTGGAGTGCTGAGCTCCCTTTCCAGCCCGGATTAGAAGCTCTGACATAGGCACTTGCTAAGTACAAGGGCCCCTCTTTAGATCAGCTTTGCTCAGCCACGCAGCAGGCTTGTCCCTCAATTGCCATCTGTAACAAGTTGACAAACGACTAATTTTAATTTAATCTTTCAGTTTCCAACTTAATGATGAAAAAAAAAAATGCAGGGGAAGGCAGTGCTCACCCGCATCTTCCCTTCACACCGTTCACTCAATGGGGTAGTTTCAGTGCAAAAATGGTTAGGAGTGCAATAAGAGCCTTACATTTTTGAATTAAATTTAACCCCGGGGTGCCACTGCTTCAGAGCCTTTGGAGGCAGAGTTGTAAATCATGGCAGCAGATTCTGCTTCTGATGAGCACTTCCCATCATGATGACATTTAAACTATTAATTAATTAGGAGAGAGCAAGATGAGAAGATTTGGAATTCTCCCCTTTGGATAATTACTGTCGAACACATTTGTTACTGTAATGAACGAACAGGATGTGACTTCAGCCAGCGCTTTCTCCCCGCGTGTGTGTGTTCACATTATTATTGTTTTAGCCTGCCTTAAAAGGAGAAAGAGAGTATTTGTTCCTTGCAACCACAAATAGGGGTCGTTTGTGGTTTTAGCATTTTGGTAAAGCTGTAGTTGGGAAGGAGGAAATAGATGAGAGTGAGTGTGACCATCAGATACGCCGAGACCCAGCGCCCAGTGGGCTGCTGGGTCCTCGAAGTGCAAATCCGACCTGTTACTTCCAGCTGGGCAGCTTCAGCCCCAACTTACCAAGCCCATCAAAGCTCGTGGCAACCTTTTTCTTGAAACTTGCTTTGAAAAGAGGCCTTGAGTCAGGTGCACACAGTGGGCTCCTCTGGCACGGGCTGTGCAGTGGAAGCCTGAGTATCCTGGTGGTCCCTAGACATGCTGCTGCTCCGATCGAGATCCTTCCCATAAACCCTGGAAGAAGCTGGGAAGTGGGCGCTGTCGGAGACTGAACCGTGAAAACCAGGATCGCGTTGGGCTTTGCCTGTACGGGGAGCTGTACTGAAGCCCCACCAGCGCTGCCCTCCTTCATAAGCTGTCCTTCTCGCCTTCTGTTCAGAAAGATTTTTGAAAGTTTCCCTGTTTTTTCCTGTTTCCGCAGGATTTTGTCCTCTCTAAAAGCAGAGTCACTACTCACTTATGGCATGTCTGCTTCCTGCTAGCAGAGATCCTTGTTTACTTCTCTAGTGTTAATATGCCCTTTCGCAGATAATCAATCTTGCTTGGCAGGATCAATTAAAATGAAGTGGGGATGCTCCACGTACCTTGGTCTGGAAATTTAACTCCAGTTGTACTCCCACGTCTAAACCTACGTTTGCAGAACTCCTGGGCTAGATTATCACCATCTCCAGTGACTGTAACGGCACTAACAATTTAACAAAGGGAATATGTTCATATTGGCTCTTAGAAGGTAGTTATTAATTACAATTATCAGTAACATGAAAGGTTTAGGCAGAACCTCCTTACTAAGGACATTGGCTACGAGAGCATCAGCAAGAGAGGCTTTGCGTCACGTAGGTCATCATCATCTAAACGCCTTTCTGCCCACAGCCCTGGGACGGTACGGGATGTCCAAGTGGGTTAAGTGAGAACCTGTAGCACTGGGGAAGCTGGGGCTGCTTCTGCAGGGCTGGGGTCCCCTCTGCAGGACCCCCCCAATGCCCTGAGACAGGGAACCTGTGGGTGTGCTGGTGCTGGGCTTTGAGTCACTGGAGCTGCCCAAGAGTTCCCAGGCACTCCAGGAGCCTGGTTTTCCAGAGGAGAGTGCTCTCGCACTGTCTTTAGCTGTAACGGCTGACCCTAGAGAATTATCCTCAGGTGAACTGATGATTTTTTGGCAGAGAAACATTTACATTTCTTATTTTAAGCGGAACTGTCTCTAGGTAGTTCTTTTTCATCTTGTTCATTTTAACCTTCCAAAGAGAGGGGTTTTTTTTCTCCTGGATGTTTCCATGACCTATTGATATTTTTCTGTTTAAATGTCTCTCTTCGAAGTTGTCGTGGTAATTCTTTCGTGTCCTACATGAAGTGAGTTTGGGCTCCCTCTAAATTCCTGGTGTATAAATATCCACCTTGAAAGAACTGCTATGCTTTAACCTGAATACGTGCTGTCTATAATCTCTACGGGCTCCGACCTTCAGGGCTGCTCTCACCAGTGTAGACTCTGCTCAGTGATCAGGGAAATAGGGATGTGGATGACTTGAATTTTTTTCATTTGCCAAATTTTCTTTAATTGCTGCTGCTGTTCTGGAGCAGAGAGTTGAGCCTGGTCATTAGGTCTAGCCCAGCCATGTGCAATGCTGTGCAAGATTTTGCTAGAGGAGGGTTATTTTCCATTGCCCTTGACTTGACAAAGGCAAACCTTTGGCGTGGAGCTGAGGGGATACAGGGCCGTTAGCCAGACTTGTGTCACCACTTATCTCACGGTAAGATTGGCAGAGCTACCGTTTAGCCTCTTGCGAACATTTCCTCTAAAAAAAAAAGCCCTCGCGTGTACGAGAGCACGCGTGGTGTTGCGGGCTTTGGCAGTGCTTTGCCTGTGGCTGGTGAACAACTACGCCGATGGGACACGAGCAGCTCTGCTCTGCCCGCTCCTTCCTTCGGCCAGCCGCTGAATTCACGGTTATCGCTCCTGTAGCCTAGGGAAAACACTGGGGATCGTGGGGATCTGCTGCCTCTGAGCTTCCCCTGGCAGGTAAAGACCTGTTAAAAACCTGATCCTGTATCAGGGAAGTAGCATGGGTGTTTTGGGCTTTGCTAGGTGGATTTTCACAGGAATTGGGTCAGTTTAAGGTCCACAGTCATCTTCAGTAAACAGAAGATGTCATGGAAGCTACTATAATGGTAAAGACAATCCACTGCTGTTTCGTGGTAACTAAACGTGAGGATCTTAATATGAAATATCATTGTTGTCGTAAGAGTGTTTTCCTTTTTCCTCAAGAACTTTTGTTACTTGGGACACTGATCTTTCCATAGGCAAGCTGTAGACTTTTTACAGTAAAAAATAGAAATACTGATTTCTTTTCTGGAAAATCAGGTACTTTTCCTGGTGGAAAAAGAAGTATTCTTAATGTACTCTTGTGGGAGAACGACAGCAAAATTTACAGGGTGTTTTTGTCTTTGCTTTTTTGCATAGGGATTCAGAGCAAAGGGTTCTGGCTTTGCTCTTATTTCTGGAAAACCCAAACAAAAGCATTACCAAGCCCTTAAATGACATGGCTTTTTTTTTTTCCTCTCCAAGTATGACTCGTAAATTATTTTGCGGCTCTGAGCTCCCACATTGCTCTGTCGCTCCAAGTAGTTTAGGACAGTAAGAGTTGGTGATGCCCTTAGTCATTCCTCGAGCAGAACGCTCTCTTTGTTCTCACCTTTGCTGAAGGACCAGCAGCCGTGCTGTGCCAGGGGCTTTGGAGGTAGCTGGGGTGAGCAGGGCTCGGCGCTGGGAGCCGAATGCCCCAGTTCTGCTCCCAGATGTGTTTTATAATGAATGAGTTTAATTGCCTACTTCTCCCTCTGCCAGAGCCCACGCGAGAGATGGGGACCCAAAATGAGACAGACAGACACGCTCAGACACGCACCCCCACAGGGAAATTAATCCTGGAGGGAAAGGTCATCACAAGGTGCGGTTTATTTTATTCAATGATAAGCATTTTTTTCCTTTTGATTTTAAGTTCCAGTGATTTTTTTTTTTTTAAATTTATAATTAATTGGACAGAAAATACTGGGCTGTATGTGGAAAGGGCTAAAATTTGAATCTAAATTGAAGAATGTTGGAGGGGTATGGTAGAATTAATTTGTTTGTGCTCTGGTATCAGCAAAGATGATACCAGAAACCTTTGGAGACAGATAAATGCTTCATATGTGAGTCAGAAAACATACAATCAGTCAGCAACAATCATCTTTCTGGAGATTCTAGATAATCCGTGCTTCAAAGCAAAACCTGTGTTTTGGAATATTCATTCTCTGATATTCAAACATCCAACTTTGTTCTTCTAATTATTATTATTCTTTTGATGTTATATCAGACAAGTGCCATAAGGGTCTTAAAAAGGGCAAAATAATTATTTTCTTTATATCTTAATACCCATGTGATATGGAGGCTTTGGTGGAGAAAGGAGTATTTTTTTTGACAAATCCAAAGGGGGAAGCTTGGCAACATGGTATAGTTGAGTGTAACCATAAATAAAACCCTGTGTGAATTCCCCCTTGGAGACACTACAGATCTATTGAACAGGGCACCCTCTCTATAAAAATTGTTCTTGAGAGGTAATAGCAAGCTATACATTATGAAAAAATATAGCACAGGGATTTGCTGTACTTGGAGCAAAACTATGAGAAAAATGGTGGGAGGTAATAAGGGATTGTCGTTCCATCCCATTAGAAATGTGTTTTATTCCAGACACCCAGATTTTATCTTCCCCCTGCACCTGAATTAGAAATGAAACTGCCAACTTTCTAGGATGTGCAAGAATCCACACAGTAATGTGTTTGGGTTTTTTTCTTTTTTTCTTTTTTTTTTTTTTCCCCCTTTCCTTTTCTTTTTGGGAAGCTAATTAGGGCAAACGTAGATAAAACACACTGTGTATTATGAGCTTGTAAATAACGGAAAAGGGTTTCCTTAGGAAATTAGCACCAGGACATACAAGAAGCTATGAAATCAAATGCTACAAATATATACTGTATTCTCTACACAGATTAAAATAATAATAAAAAACCTCTAAAACCAGTCATATACAGAAGGGAATCCTCTAGGATTTGACTGGCACAATCCTGTAAAAGAAGAAGTTCAGTAAAAAAAAATCCACTCATTTCTAAAGAAATTTCCCAGATTAGATTTGTAAATCAAAAACCAATATATAACATGCAAGAATTGATCTGTTTTATATTCCTCAGTTACATTTTTGTGAAGCACATTTAGAAGATTTAGAACGTATTTGCGCCTGCTGGTTGAGCCATTATATGCTTGAGTTCATACATCTATTTGTGAGGCTATAAAACAGGCATCGACTACCCATGTAAATTGTGTTCTCCACAATAAATTATATGCATACTTGCAAAAATACATAACTGCTGTTGGTTGGCTTACGTAGACTGAATACTAATGATGTTTAAAGTTGTATTGTCCCTCTTCTCGGGCCTAATTTAGCCTCTACATCAAAAATTATGTAGGAAAAAACACTTTATCCTCTCACTGAGAAATAAAATGGCACTTACGGGCATCCACATATCTTTCTTTTATGAAACACCACCATTTTCATACTAATTTTAGCTGCATAGGGTTCATGGAAAAGTCTGTCTCATGCAAACCTCTTAGGAGGCTTCAGTGTGTATATACATACAGAGCTATATAAAATGTATTTTTGTGGGGTTTATATAAATGAATTGGGTTTTGTGCATGTGATACATGTTCACAGATAGTATAATCCTTTATGATAGTCAGAGTAATTTTAATTCCCAAAGTTGAGAGAGTTTTTTTTAATCGTACCCCAGGGTTTAGTGCAGTACCAAGAAATCCTGGAACAAACTGGAAGCCCCGTGAAGCAATACATCAATGTTGTACATCTTCCTCTCCCCTCTACCTGCTGCCCATCAAGGCACCACTGGGTTAATGAATTGTTTTTGCTCATATTTCAATTGTCTTAAGAGCTGTGAAATGTGCCTCCTCTCACAAAGGAGTTGGGGCTGACCCCGACTTCACCATTTTGGGTCATTTATTCTTGAGCGTGAGGTCATGCAGCCTGTGTGCCTCTTTGGTTGCTTTACATATTTTAATGGAAGCCAACGTCCTCGGTACAGAAATGAGTGAAGGTGCCACGTAACCTTCACACGTGTTCTTCCTCCCTTCACACCCTTCGCTCTGCTCTCCCCTCCTCTCCTACCGCGATACGTTGATAAGCTTTCCCCATGTCTTTTTTCAGTCTCTTTCATTAACCTGCTTTATTTATTACTTTCACCATTTATTCTTTCCTTGCCTTTTTGCACAGATCCCTTTCCTTTCCAGGTTTTGCCTCCCTCGGTGTATTTTTTTCCATTTTGCCCTTTATTCCCTTCTTTCTCCATTCCCTTCCCTCTGTTACAAACAGTCCTTCCTCCTCCAGCTACAAATTACGTGTCTGCTTCTGCAACCCATTTCTCCGCGTGCAATGGATCACTGCGAGGTGACTAGGTACCCCCGTCTCTGCTGCTCTGCCTCGGCGAGTGGGAGAGCAGAATTTTCCCGTCCTTCTCCTTCCCTACCCGGCCCGTGCAGGGAATATGGAAGCTGTCACACACTTCCTCTCCTGCCCAATGATGTGTAGGAGAATAATATATCCCTTTTATTGGGCTCACAACTCGGCAGAGGAATGAGACAAGCAAACTGCCTCCTCTTTCCTCACCTAGAATATCCTGATTTCCTTTTAACTCTAACATACGTTCTCACCACCATCCCAGCTGTAATTTTGTGGAGCCCTCCCGAAAGGTTTCGGCTGCGTCTCTGGGGACAAAGCCTGTGCAGATGCAGGGACGGCAGTCTCCAGCGACACGGGGATGCGCTGCACAGCTGAGAGCAAAGGCAGGGCTGCGGGGACCTGTGCTGCCAGGCACAGAAACAGGCTGGATAACTCAGCGCTGCTTTTCCAGCCCGACCTCTGTCACTCTTATGCGGAAATTTAGGTTGTCTGCCGTGCCCAATGCTAGCGCTGTAGAAATGGTGCCAAAAGGCAGGTAGCGGAGTTTGCTTTTCCAGGGCCAACTTTCTGAGGGCCCTGAGCTGGAAAGGGTAAAGGGACAGGTACGAAGGTGAGTGCGTCACACAGCACCGGAGAGGACACGAGTTTATGTGGGGAGGACAGAGTACAGCTGCCTGAGACCTGCTCACTGGTCCCATTCCTGGTTTTCCCGAGACCTGCTTGCAAGTCCCGTTCGTGGGTTTCCGTGCACCAGCTCTGGATGGCTGCATCCAACCCCAGAAGCAGCAGACAGAGCCCAGCTCACAAATAAAAGCCAGGAGGGCCCTCTGATGAAGGGTCGTGATCTGCACGAGGGTTTGTACGTGGTTAATATGTGTCCCTATAATTTTCTATGTTGTTTTTCTTAGTGCGTGATCAAAATTTTAACTTCTGGAAAAAAACAATCGTTCCTGGAAGGGCTCTGCAATATGGCAAAGAGCAGGGGAGTTCATGTGGTTTGTGGGCAGGGGCAGCTTTTGGGAGCCAGGTTGTCTGAAGAGCAGACTACACGTGTGATTCCTGCAACCAATTTGTTCACAAATTAGTGGAGGGGTTGACAAAGAAAATTATACCACGCTCACACCCCATACTGCCGATTTATTTGTTGTCATCATCCTGGGAATCCTTGTGGCAAAGCCTCAGCGTCGTCAGGGTATTCCTTGGGAAAGGCTGGCACACCATCTCAAAGGAGCGCCCGCTTTTGGGGGCAGAACTGGGTGTTTGTGTACTAACATAGCAAAGTTCCAGAAATGCCTGTAGTGCTGGAATCCGTCCTGGGGCAGGGGGATGATCAGCACCGCGTGTCCCTGAAATACACCCTTGCTGGGCAGAGCGAAACACCCCTCAGGCTGGGTCTCATCGCAGCCCATTAGAAGAGTGTGTTGCTTTAATACCACGTTTCAGAGTTGCAGTGGCTGACAAAGTAACCTAGATATAATTTTCCTTTGTGTCAGTTCTAGCCACTAAAATTAGTATTAAGAGACACAGAAAGCTCAGTGGAGTTTTCCCAGTTTATCCTGCGGCTAATCTTTTTATATCTTCCCCCCCCTTCTTTAAAATCAGGGGGAGGGGAAGCCCTTTCATTCTCTGCAGCTGGCATGTCTAAACTACTAACATATGTGCTTCTTATACAACATACAGTAGCTTAGGACTTTTCAAAAACATGGAACCCCTGAATCCAATAAAATTGCAAATTTCACTGTATTTCACAATATCCTAAATAAACATGAACAGCGTGCATTTCTCTTTCTGGCATCAAATATTAATCTGTCCGTGGTCGGAAATGTGCTTTCCATCTTGTGTGCGCTCACATTGGGTAAACACTTGGGAGATTGCTATTCCAGACCTTTCATTCTCTCCTAGAGTCAAGAGCATGACAAATTTTTCTCCTAATTACACCTGCCACTGTTTGCCTTCTAATACTGTAAATCCTCCATCACATAGTTTTTTCAGATTCAGGATTAGGTTCCTTTTCTGTCATACAAATGATTGGAGGTGCAATATGCAGTTAGCAATGCACATTATGAATGTTTAGGATGGGTTGTCCTTTTTTTTTTTTTTTTCTTTTAAGTGAGGTATCTGTGTGAACAGAACTAGATCCACATTTAACTTGTGAAGTTGAACCAGGACCTCTGGGTTGGTTTTTCTGGCTGTTTTAAACCAATGGAGCCCTCTCCCTCTGTCTGAAAGCACAGCCGTGTGTTTGTCTCTGTTTTTCAGTTTGTTTGGATTTGTCTCTGATACTGGAAATTATATCTTCTATCTCCTTGGACGTCTTGGTATTTGTGGGAGAATGCGGAGCTGGGCGGGTGGCAGCTTCCTTCTCTCTCGGGAGTTCACGCCAGCGTGATGCTCTTTAGCACCAGGACAAGAACACGGTCCCTGAGCCCTGGCAAGGGGGTGCTTGCTTTTGGGCATCTCTGGGGGGGTCTCCCAGCTCCGTGCTCTTGGTTACAACGTGTGGCTGTTGTAGTGTCCTAGTCTGCCGCTGCAGTTCTCCCCATCCGCTCCTCTGGTGTGGGATGCTTCACTGTGAGCGTCTCGCATCTTTCTGTCGGGAGGGGGCAAAGCGTGAGGCTTTTGCATTGGTCAGGACCCTCTTGTTCTAGGTAACATTAAATAAGGCCAGGTTTCGCCTTATCTGGTCTGCCAGAGGTCCCTCATCTCTCTCTGGTGGGATGGAGGAGATTCAGTGTAAGGATGTAAGCGCACTGGTACCTCGGTTCCAGCAATGAAGCAGTTCTGGGAGTGGCAGACGGTCCTGATCTGCTCGGTGCTCCGGCGTTCCGGCAGGACCTTCACAGGCACCATCCTGGAGGCGTGCGAAATCCGGTGACGTGCTTCTGGAAG
Source organism: Haliaeetus albicilla (assembly GCF_947461875.1). NCBI lineage: Eukaryota > Metazoa > Chordata > Aves > Accipitriformes > Accipitridae > Haliaeetus > Haliaeetus albicilla. Next base: position 2,576,623 of record NC_091491.1, on the reverse strand, counting down.
TTGTGCTCAGTTTGGTTTATTTTGCTTGTGGTTTTGAAAGTCAAAATAGTTAAGAGCAGCCAATGACAACGTGTGAAAGCGAGTCAGAAATGGGTGGCGTACCAAGAACCGCAGGCTGCCCTTCCACAAGACCATCCCTCCACTTTGCATGTAGGTGAGCAACGGGGCAGCAGTCTCTGCCTGTTTTCTCCTGCTCTGGCTTTATGTTTAAGCGAAAGTCTCTTGGGCAAAGAGGCCGTTTCGCTTTGCTGGTACAAATCCTCCCTTAATGTCTTACAGCAGGGGGGCAGAGAAATTGGGCCAGCTCTGAGCTAATCGAGAGTTAATACACAAATGATGAGCTGATAGAAAAAAGAGTACACGTGATATGGGTGAAGGACATGCAGTGAGGAAGAACGACAGCAGAGGTGTCCAGTGCTCGTGTGTGTTTAAATCAGCTGTGAAAAGAGTTTGCACGTTACCTTGGGATGCACCGGTGTCCCAAATGTAGTGTGCGTACCATGCCACGCACCATGTGCAGCAGGACACGGGTGACATGCATCGTTCCTGCACCGAGAATAAAGGACACGAGTATTTTAGCATGTGGCTAGGAAGGTCAGGCTAACGCTGACTGCACCGGCAGCGGGCGCGTGGAAGCGGAGGACGAGTTCGTGTTTGCGCTGGTTTTGCTGCCCCGTTTTGCAGCGTGTGCGGGGGGGCCTTGCTGTGCCAGTGCTTGGTGGTTCGAGCACTAGGAATAAATAGAGGACTTGAGCCTAGAGAGATGGAGTGAAACAATTTATTTGATTACTAGGTAAATAAGCTAAGCTCCTTGTGGATAGATGTGTCCGCGGTTGCTCCGTGAAGCAGTACGTTTCTCTGCTTGCCTCTCAGCGCTTTTTTAGCCAGCTACCAAGGAGACAATAATTCCTTCCCTCCTAGTAGACTTCAAAAAGTTAGCTATTTTTTATTGGAAACCTGGGCAGAAGGGAGGAATTTGGTTGATTAGAAATCAGTCTCGATTTTCAAAATGTAAGTTAAAAAATTGCCGTCTGCCTGATCTGTTTCACTACAAGACTTTGGATATTTTGGATTCTATTTTTCTTTGAAAAGATGGAAGATTGACTAAATTAACATCTTCTTGTGCAGTTTTCACTTCATTTGAAAAGCTCTTGCTTGCAGGAAAAGCTTTTTATTTATTCATTATATAAAATCCAGTCTTTCTTACTGGCTGCATCCCTTCAGGACAACCTCTTGAAGGTAACCTACGGAATGAGTACGTCCAGCTTTGAATGGGGCACACTCAATACACATGATTTAGCGTACATATATCAGATTATTACCGCACCCCAGAGCAACTGCGGAAATATTACTTTTGTAGTGGGAAGGTAAACCTGCATTTAAAAGCAAAAATCTGCTCTTGGTTTTCTAATGCTCCGTGACCACAAAGGGGACCTCTCGCTGTTCTCAGCCCACCCTGTTTTCATTCGATTCTCTTTCTACTCCGTGGTGCGTTTAATTAATGGGCTCTTAACCAATACCATTTACTAGAAAAAGAGGTTGCTGTCATCTGGTGGATGGGCAAAACATGGCAAAATTGCTGTTAATTGAGAAAGGAGATGTGGCTGAGGGTTAGTAAGGGCTTTCTGCTTTGTATCCCGGGTTTATTAGAGGGAACAAAGTCTTAACCAGCTGCGGATGAGCAGGGAGCCCTGCCACCTCTCCCTGCCGGAGAGCTGCAAGAGGGAACGCAGGGACAGGTTTGGGGCTTGGTGTGGCTCTGTTGGCTTATCCCGCACGAGGACTCCAGTCTCTTACGTTCCGAATAAATCGTTCCTGCTGCCCTGTAGGGGTTGCCAGCGTTTCAGTCTGGCTTGTGTGTCGGCTTCAGAGCTGCATGTCCCAACCAAAGCTGTGCTTCCTCAGCAGACCCACCTCTGGGCTGCAAATAGCGAAATAACTAACATCGTCTCTTTGCTCGAGTTCCCTTTCGAAGTGAGAAGTTTGGGAGTGTTTTAGCTGAGAATAAACAATTCCCTTTACGGTTGTATCCTGCACATGAAAATTTCAATTTTAAAATAATCTTGTGTTCAAATACCATCTTAGAATTCAAGCCTCTCCAAAAGGATGATTTGAGCTTCTCATTTCTCTCCTGGATGAAGAGTCCAAGTGCCAACTTTGCTCCCAACGTGAGTCCTGGGGCAGATCAATCCTATCGTAAAGTTGACATAACCTCAACCGTAGTGCCCCAGCCAGCCGCTGTAATGATGGAAAAGTGCCCACGCTATTGCAAAATCCATTCTGTTCAGCTCTGGAGTTCTTCCAGTTCTTCAGAAAGCAGCAAATGGCAGCCACAGCCACCAAAATCCTATTTGTGCCTGATTGCCCTCCCAATACCATTTCCAGGGGTGACAGGCATATCGGAAAGGGCTGGGCCGAGGCCAGCCTGGGCACAGGCTGCATCCCGGCCGCAGTGATTTACGGCGACTGGCCGCGGTGGGGATGGTTTGTGGCTGTGACCTGGTTGTGACCCCGGCAGATAGCAAGGCAACGTTTCCGTGAAACACAAACAAAAGGTTAAATGCTCCAGTTCTCAGCTTAGACAGAGCCAATCATTCTGAAGAGACTGTCCCCCCCCCCCTTTAATTGGTTCTTTATTTCAAGTAATATTTCTTTCGCTTGCTTGCATGTGCGCTGTCTCCCTCTCTCTTGCACTTGTACACGCAAACTCACCCATTCGCCCTCTTTAAAACAGCTTAATAGCAGCCACTTTAAAACTATGCGGCGGCTATTTTCTAGACCTCTTTACAATGGGCTGGATAACATCTCCATCACATGTGGCAAGTTTAATGAGTTAAATCTCTCAAGGGTTTCAGCGTTTGCTTCCAGGGCTGCAAACGCGATTGCCCTATTTTTTCCGTGGGTGGATAGCGCCGTGCCTGGCAGAGGGCTCTGGCTTTGGCAGCTCTCGCCCTGGTCCCAGCGTGGGTACCGCGGAGGCATCCCTCCCTCCCTCGCAGCTTGCTAACTCTGCTCTTGAAACGCGAATGAGTCAGAGGCAATATGTTGCAGATCGGCAGCGAAGGGACCGTGTGCGCCAGGGAGTTGGGAGTCACGGGAGCATCATTTTGTCTTCTGCCCTCAGCGGGGAGAGGAGAAGGAAAGCTGCAAGCACCTCCCAAACTGCCTACTGCCCCGTCTACTCCTGTGCTTCCCCAGCAGGAGAACTCGAAGGCCAAAGAAGAGGCTAAAAAGTAGCAGATTTGTATGTTTAAAAGCTTCCAGAAAAAGTTACCTTTTAACGAACTCCAGGGTGCCTACTCTAGTGTCATCGGCCCCACGTGCTTTTTTTGAAAGCGCATACGGTAAAGGTAAAAATGGAGATGTTCAAAGTTTGTTCTGGTAAGGAAGGATGACCGAAGACCAAAGGCAGACAGCTCGGCTTCCTCCCCTCTGGCTGACCCTTACAGGAAAGGGTTAAAATAATCAGCATTTAGCTCAGCAGACACTGCTCTGCATGTCACACATACCTCCTTTACAGCTGATGAACTGGCTCTCAGGCAGGTTAGTGACATGCCCCAGATCAGACAGGGAATTTGAGGGGGTTTATGCTAAACAGGACCAGCTGTGATGATCCAAACCGGCTTTCTGTGGCCAAACTTCCCCAATTCTGCAGAGCTGGGAAAGAAAACCAGAAGGAAAACCCAGGTGTCCTCACTTGGAACGGTGTTGGCTGTTCCCGCTGATGAATGAGTATGGGACATAAACGTTGAACTTTGATTAATTCCCAGTGTCCAAAACCTGCTAGAACTTGGCCATTTGGCCTCATTGAGAGCAGCACTCAGATGTCACCGTGATAGGAAAAGCAGAAACCACCTACAGCAGCAGCGGCTGTAAAACATCGGGAGAAGAAAGTGACAGCTTGGAGTCATCTCACTTACCATCCCTAAAGGACTGTGCCGGCATAAACCTGCACGGCATGAACGGATTCACTCACAAGTTACATCAACAAAGCTATGATGAATTGAACTAAATGAACTGAGGCAGTCCATAAAAAGTGTTTGCCTTCTTTTTAGTCCTGGAATTGGAGTTTATGAAGTGATTGTTCAAGATAAATAGGAGCTGCCGCAATAAGTTCAAACTAGTTTAGAAAACTATATATCCCTATCCCATAAATGGTATTTTTTTTTCGCCTCTGAGAGCTAATGTTTTTCTTTGGATTGTTTACGGTTTCAAACTCGGGTTTGACCTGAAACATCAGCAACGTTAATGACGTTTAAAAGTAGTATCCTGCATTTATGATATTGTCATTTAATTCCGAGGTTTCAGAATGCCAGATTAAGCATTAACTTCTGTTACTTGTTGGTGTGGCAGGTCAGCGTTATCCTCAGCACGCTGTGAACACGCTGTGAGTCGGCGAGGGGATGGCCTCAATTCGGCCGGGCTCCTGCGCACGTGCTGCCTTTCCCTCTCCTGCCGTGGGCTGCTCAGCTCTTGAATTTGTTAGAAGGGCCCTACTTACTTTACTCCCTGTCCTATACCGAGCTCCAGAAATCAGCATTGAAGATCAAACATGAGAAAGGTAAATCTCAATCTCCCTGCAACTTGCCTCCTCCTAACTATCAGATGATGCTCTCGTTAAATACGCAGAGTTATATTTGCCTGTCTAGAGCTGAGGGTACCTTGCTGTCTAAATATACCGTGCCACAGAACAAAGACATTGTAATTCCCCTGGTGAATATTAGAAATAGATGCACATATGTACAGAGCTTTTCAGAATATTGTAATTATATTTATCTTCCTGCTCTTGCTTGTAAATTTTTTTGTGGAAGATTAAAGCCAGTGTTTTATGATCCAGACTGCTTTCCTCCATCCCCTTTCAGCAAACTGGCAAGATGTTGTCAAACGCTTCCCATGTGTCACTCACATTTGTCAGTTTAAAAGGTGTTGCCCTGTTTGCCATAAACCAGTATATAGCGGCAGTAGCCTTTCCCTGCAGTAAATTAACAGCTGAAGCATCGGCTGAGCTCTCTGCGCTGGCTCAGCATCATCCCCGGTGACACTTGACCACTGCTCGGACGCAGACCGCCGCTGCAAAACTTCTAACCGAGTCTCAGCCGGCGTTGGCATCCTGGGAAGCGTCACGAATGCCGTGCAAATGGTTATTTGATGCTGTGGTCCTTCTGGAGGAGAGGATGGGAAATAATTGAGGTTCTAAAATAAGCAGTCGCTCTCCAGTTAGTGTTAATGAGCGAATGAGATTTAATTAATTTGGTCCAGCAAGTGGGTCACCAGTTTCCCCAGCCAGAGAAAAGTGTCACGGATGGGGAACACAGCAGAGGACGCTGCCCCTTAAATAAACACCTCAGATTTTATACAGTGGGTTTTCTGGGCTTTTTGCTTAACTTTATAACCTACTCAAGGCAGTTGGCTACTGCACCTCGGACCTAGCAAGACACTAGATAAGAAACTCAACCACGATCCGGTGGCTAACGCGGCGGTTGTCTGCCAGCCAATTTCTGCTTCGCCTAACATGGATAATTTTAGCTTGTGTGAAATTAAAATTCCCCCTCTTTGCAGCCCCACTTCTTCTCACTTGTCAAAGTAATAAAACGGCAACTCCTCCCAGCTCTGCCTGCATGTAAACAGTGTTAATGTAGCAACAAAACAGCGCGGTTTGAAATGCCGGCTGCCGCTTCCCCGAGGAGCCTGAGTGAAGCCCAGGGGACCGAGGGATGGAGCGCCGGCCTTGACTTCGATTTCTCACTTCGGCTCAGTATTTCTGACTCGAGCCGGTTTGTATCCGCCACCTTTTATTTAAACATAGGAGGTTTTTTTAAAATTTAAATTAGATCTCGGAAAATAGATACTGTGCACCTTTGTGTTAGTAAGAAAAAGAAGTGGTGTCATTCATGTCAGATAATTGGTGGTTTTAGCTCTCTGCAGAATAAATTACAGCAGTCATATAATGGCCTTTCATCCAATCACTTCTCTACTCCAGATCTAGACTTGAAATGAGGTTTGTTGAAAACATCATTTCAGGGATTATTGACCACAGCAAAACCTTGTTGTACATGTTCTTTGTATGTATTGAAAATACATGAGTTAAAAAGGTAATAGTTGGTGCTTTGCCAGTGAATTGGAAGCTGCTCCCTGGGATCGGCGGGAGGTGCGAGGCTCTCGGGGGGCACATTCAGTGTCTCTTCTCCCTCCACAAGGAGGGTGGGAGGTGGGGGCTCAGTCAGTCCTCCGGGCATGAGAGTCACTGGGAAACAGGCTGTACCGTCCTTTTGATGGTTTTTGAGTTCACATGGTGGGGAGTGCTGTATTTAGCAAGAGAGGACTTCATCTAGCCCATTTGTTTGACCAACAGGCAAGCTAGCGGGGATGTTTTGATACCTTTGACTTCTAAACTATTATCTTCTCTGTGTTTAAATGATTGTTATTTAGCTAATATGCAAAAAAGGCAACGTGGATATGAGGGAGTTGTACAGGTTGTTCTGTTAGGGCTTGATTGCCTTTCTTCTCAGGTATGTACATACAATTGCAGTCCCTCATGTCTGCAATCCTTGTCCCTTTCTGGGGCCTCTCTGTAGTGCAGAAGTGCGTTAGGATAAATCTTATATCAGGTGCCAAAGAGTTCAAACCAATCTTTACGTGAGAAAAGGTTAAAAGACAATGTGGTCATAATCTACAAATACCAATGCAGGGAAGAATAAAAGACAGTAAAAGACTCTAAAGCTGAGCAGGAAAAAAAAAAAAATTCTAACTAGATTCCATGGTTGGGAACTGATGGCAGAGAAATTCAAATGAGAATTGAAGTGTGTGTTTTGACAGTCACAGTAATTAACCATTGGAGAAAATTGCCAGGGGATATGGTAGATGCTCCATCACTCACAAGTTTTATAAATAAAGGCTGAATGTCTTTATAAAACAACATGCCATTTCTTGGGGGGGAGGGTTGTGGATGAGCCACTGGAACTGGGTATATTAAATTCCTGGGTCTAAGTTCAGGTCAGAGGCCAGCCAGGAGGAACTCAGTGGATCTCGCTGGCATTCAAATCCAAGGACCTGCTGATTCGGACCCCTGGCTTTGGGGCAATACAAACCCCGGTATTGCCTTGCACTCTTCCAGTCATTTTTTACTCTTGCAAGAATTCAGGGACTCGCTGGCTCTAAGCTGAATAAAGCCCTGCTTGAGGAACATAATAGACCCCACCAAAGCCGAGCTGGTCTTGCAGCACTTGTCACAGAGAGTAAAACAACTCTGATGGAATAACTGATCATTTGCTTGACTAAAGATCAAAGCACCTGAAACTTGGTCACCTCTGTCTGCCATAGCATGCACTGAAAGAATAAATTCTTGAAAAATAGTCTTTTCCACTGATATTATTTACTCCCTTTCCCCACTTATTCTCATTTCAATCTAGTACAAAACCCGACTGCTCGGAGGCCTACGTGACGGTCCTAGAGCAGCGACCATTAGCTTCTACGGCTATGGTTTTCTAAAGCAAGCTAAGGGATTTAGATGCCCAGCTTTGCATATGGATGAATGGGAATGAATGAGGTTTGCCAGACTCCCGAGCAGCTTGGGAAACTTCAGCTCCTCCTATTTCTGTTTCCCTGTTTAACTTTTGGTACTCAGGAAAGTTCCCTGAGCTCCTGCCTGCTGAGACCAAGAGGGAAGAGCCTGCCCAGATGTGCCTACTCATTTATTTTAATTTAGTCCCTGTGACAATTTTGTGAACCGCTGTAGAAGGGGAGGAAGGTGGCGCGTTGGGTCTGTGTTTGTGCTAGGGAAGTGCTCTTCTTGCCTGCTTGTTTTCTCTTCAACCAAATTATATGATCCCTGCCAATAGGCTGGGTACTAGTAAAACCGGAGCCACCCTAGCGCGTGGTTTCTGTGCTGATGTAAATGAAGCCTGTATCTTTTTATTTCTCTGGAAAGCGCTGCTTACACCGTGCCTGTTTCAGCGCTCAATAGCCATCTTTTATGTGACTGCTGCTGCTCCTGTAGCTAACGGTTCCTTTGCTTCTCGTCTGTCAACCTACTGTGGCTGCCTCGCATTTCCCTCCTGCTGCATTGTTCAGCTGTTTTGAATTTGCTTCCAAAATGCACCAAGTGTATTTGTTTTAAATCTCCAGATGGATACTTGCTGTTCCCAGTTTCTTTTAAAGCTGTATCATTTGGGGAGAGCATCTTGTAGCCCTTAAGGAAATAATACAGGGTGAAAAAAAAACCCTCCCTCTTTGCTTCTAGGTGGAGTTCACGTCTAGCAAATCAAAAATAAAATCTAAGCAGTTTGGAGAATTTTTTGCAATTCTCAGAAATAGAGGATATTTTAATCTTGTTTTCTCCCCAGTTTGTAGTGTGTGAATGTGTGGCAAAAGCATACTGAAACTGTAACTTTCCCCTTCTGATCAAAACCTGTCTTTGGAGAAATATGTGAGGCAGGAATAGGACTAGTGGAAACATCTGATCCAGAGTGAGAAGGTGGGATGCTGGGTGCAGTAATCCAGTGCCCAACAGAGCTACAAGTTCTGTTTGTTGTTTTGGTTTTTTTTTTTCCAGGGGTTGCTGTGGGCTGAAGCAGGGAGATCTGTGTGGATGTACGTACGCTTACCTGTATCTTTGGCTATGTCCGTAGAGCTTAATTTGCAGAGTTTGAACCCAGAGTGTGGCTAACAGGACGATGGCCGAGCCTGAAGTCCTGGCAGTCCATGCTGAGCTGTGTTGATTCCAGAAATCAAACTTTACTTGTGGAGAGTATTTTGCCAGCTGCCTCCTTTCCCTTCTTTTTCTGACCTTCGTAGCGAACCGCAGACCGTTTTCCTTTCAGAGATCTCCCAGTTCGTTTCGTTCGGTCTCTCATTTTGTATCGGTTGATGACAGATTACCATACGGACATAGATATTTGTATTAGTACAACTACAAGCGAGCGAGGTGTGTTTGTGCCCAAGAGCTATCCATCAACCAGAGGGACAACATGAAGGGTCTGACGTGCTCCCTGCTCTCCAACACAGCCCTCTGCGCGTTGCGTTAATTCATACTAATGCGCTTGATAAAGCCCGGTGGCCTCTTGCTGCTCGTCCCAGGCCCAAGCCCCACACCCTGGCTCAGCCGCCGCTTTCCAAGGCTGGCTCCGCGCTCGTCTTGCTTTCTTTTCTCATATTATTGACAGTCTGGACCAATTATTCCCCGTGTTCCCATTGTGAATCAAAGGTACTTCTGAGCTCTCTAAAGGCAGGAGAGCATCGAAAACCAGTAAAAGTCCATCCATTCTGAGAATTACAAAAAATCCAGCTATGCAGGTTAACCCTTGCAACTGTGGCATTATCTAAACCTTTGCTTGAATGGGAAGTGCCCCAGTTTGTAGAGCAAGAAGAGGAGGTAAGCGCTCTGCTCACGGGAGCCCCAGACAGTGACAGGTCTCGGGTGCTGACCGTGCATATAGACATGGAAGAGAAAAATAGCCTTTCAGGAGGATCAAAGAGTGGACTCTTTAAAAAATCATGTTTGATTCAAAGGATTAAAAAAAAGGCATAAACATAGTTTTGGAAGGTGTAAAGAATTACAGCGTGGGGCTGGGACCCAGCGGGGAGGGTTTCAAGCCAGAGCCAAAGTTTTACAGCCACGTTATAAAACCTGCGAAACAGGGAAGGGGTTGAGAGGAAACCTTGACCCTTTATACGGCTACCAGGTGCTGTTCTGGCGATAGTGTGGTCTTGCTGCGGACTTCATTAGCCAAAGGGAAAACGTCTTCATCCTCCACGGCGCTCTCGGGGGAGTCGGGTTAATAGGAACCAGATCACGGGCAGTGCCGAGACTTTGTCAACTCTGGAGAAACAAACCGCGATTTGATTGTTCCCTCCATGAGGAGATGAGGGAGGAGATAGGGTCCAGCTGTCCAGCCATCTAGGAGACTAATTAGTCCAATTAATTAAGAAGTTGCTCCATGTTTCCCCAGTGTCACACAGGGCTCTGAGAGAGAGAATGACAAGGGTGTAGAGAGCGAGAGGTCATAGGGAAAGCTTAATGTCTGTTGGGGTAGATACACAGTAATTAAGTGACAATAGACAGGAACTTTGCTGCTAGAAGAGTGCTAATTAAAACCTGTAGGGTACTGTTCTCCCTCCAGGTATGCAGCGTGTGCCCCTGTATCCCACTGGCATAAATGGGACTGATCCAGCAAGGAATAATTTACTCTCTTCGGACACCAGTGAGTCTTGCTCAGTGGTTCTTGCGCAGGTGCCATTTAATATGCAGCGTATGTGCCCAGGATCTCGGACAGCTTCTTAGACCTCAGGAACATCTATGGAGAAACAAGACGTTAGCTCCATTTTATGGATGGGAAGACCGAGGCCTGCAGCGGGTGCCGGAGCTGGGCTCCTCCGTGGCCAGGGCTCCCGGTAGGGAAGCTCAGAACGTACGGTCCTTCAGCAAGGAGCATTTGATTTACTGGTGACTTGCTCAGGGGGTCTTTCTGCGGCAAGGTAACTTGTACTTTTCACTTTACATGCGTACCTATACGTCCTAGCTCATTCTTACGGCCCAGGAAGATGCTTTCTTCTCTTAAGTGTTTGGTCAGAGGTGATGTAGCACCCTAGGTCCACGGGCAGCCTAACCAGCAAAGAGGAGACCCAATGAAACTGAGCAGCATATTTGCTTTTCCGCTGTCTATGTGCTATTCATACTTTATATCCACAGCAGGAAGATCCATCCTCAGTTGAAACCTAAGCAACAAATGTTAACATTCCATTTTAAAACCTAAGCCAATCCACTTTATAATCCAGACACGGCGTCTTGAGTGAGCATTGCTGTTGGATAATCACACAGTGGTGTGGCCTTTTGCCCTCGTGCCTCGCACAACACACCCGAGGCGTGAGATTAGGCTCCAATAATAACACACCCCGTTGTGCCTTTTTGCTCAATTGATAAACCTGCTGTATTAGGAGATATTGTCATAAAACTGAATGGCACCCTGTAAACCTGAATCACTCTCTCTTCCTTGTAGCCAGGGAATTAGATGTTCTAGCTCCTGTCTTGGCTTTATTTCATGTCCGCAATATGCAAGAGACTATATAAGCTGCTGCTTTATTGTTTTTAAAACACTATGAGCAACACTGGTGCTGTATAAATATCTATTTTATATACTTTATCTGATTCCCGTCTCTCTCACTGCTGTGTAACTCCACTGATTTCCATGCAGGTCATTTTTTGGTTTATATCTTGCTGGAAAAGCAGAACTTTACCCCTTGTTTTTCTGCAGAGTGCATGCGAGAGGAGACGCTACTGCTGTATGCATAGCTCAGCATGGAGTTGAGTTTTTCTGTTGCGATCCTGGGTTATAACTCTGCAAGAGGCCTTTTCTAGAGCTGCGTGTACGTGCAAGGTGGACACCCCCGGTGCTCCCACACGCTGCTAAGGGGGATGGTTTTTAGCCCTTTCCCGGTCTTGCTACTTGAGTTGCAGGTCCATAAACAGAGCAGAGAGCGCCCAGGGATGGAGGAAACACTGGGGCTAGGAACGCTTTTGGAAGGTTTTTGCTAACAGAGGCGGCAACCTAGAAATAGGCTCTTTTTTTTTTTCCCCTACAAACACATCTGTTTCCCATCCCTCCCTCCCCACCTCGTGAAATTTCCCGCTTTACCAGGACGCGCTTATAAAGTTGACGGCCGGCGCGGCGGGACCGCCGAAGTCCAGCGGATTTCCATAACAGAGCGGCACCCCGGGTGCCCTCGCTCCGTAGCGGATTGATTAACAAAGCGACGTGCCGGGCCGGCCGCCCGGGGCGGCTCGGTGGCCCGTGCGGTGCTCCCCGCCGGGCGGCACGCTGCTCGGCCGGCGCGGACGAGGGCTGGCCACTTCTCCCCGGGTCTGTCCCTTCCCCGGGCTAGGGATTAACTGGGAAGTGATACAAAAGGCACATATGCTCCTGTGTCCAGTCCTGTCTATTCATATGTGTGTTACTTAGCCTAATAAGGATTAGACTTAATGAATTGGAAGGAGTTAACAATATAAAGAGGCAATAGAAAAAGGCCTAAGTAGTCGTAATTCCATTTCATGTAGCTTTGGTGTTGCTTTGCTTTCAGCGAATAGGTGTAATCCTCTTTGAAATCAAAGGTGGTACAAAGTATGAATTTAAATTTGACATTTACAGCTCCTGTAAGATTTAGTATTCCAGAAAGGTTTGCTCTTCAAAAAAAAAAAAAAAAAAAAAAAGCACACCATCTGCTCTCCAGGACAGTCCCTCCACACAGCTCCTGCACAAAAGTTTCGCGGTGGCGGGGCTTTTCCAGCAGAAGTGCCGAGGCGCGCGGGGATGGGCAGCATCTGGGAGTCGCACCTCTACCCTTCGCCTGTGAGGATCCCACGCGTACTGGGTTGATTCGTTTTAACTAGATCAGTTTGCAAAACGGAGTGTGTTGTGGATTACTGGGGAGCTGCGGTTTGAGCCTGCCAGACAGAGCCGTCCGCAGCTGCAGCCTGGTGGTACGTGGTACCCAGTGGTACCCGGTGGTACCCAGTGGTAGCACTGGAAGCACCTTGGCTGCGTTTGCCCTGTGAACAACGCTTTGGCCGCTCGCACGGCTAATTTTTCACGTGGGTCTAAAGAGAAACTGCTGGCCCTGGGTTATCCTGTGGTGATGAGTATCACAAGCAATTTTACTGGAGAGCGGAGACACTATGGGTGTAAAAACAGCCTAACGAGAAAAAAGCCCCTGGGGATGCCTTCTGCTGTTGAAATCAGCGATAGATGGAGCTGCCTTACTTTCACCTGTGGTATGGGATGCCTGGAATGAACCCCCAGAGCTGTGGGCCAGGACCCAGTGGGCCCAGGTGAATGCAGAGCCACTGGCCTTTTCTCCCCCAAACTGTAGAGCAGAAAACATCTCTGACAGCTTTTAAAAATGCATCTGCCATTTAGACCTTCCAGTGCTTTTGCTGTACGCTCAGCTTTAAAACACATCAAGCTTCCCGTACCTTTGGGAGGCAACATCCCCAGGGAAACCCAAACATGGCACTCTGGTGGCTGGAAAATGAAAAAATAAAGTGGGGGAATTTAGGGTGTTTGAACTGGCATAGATCAATGGGCTGGGGGTGCCGGCCTCGCCGCTCCTCCCGGTCCCCCCTCTATGGCGTGCGTCAAAGCTGTCCTCAAAGATATTTTTTTCTTGCTCCTGAAAGCAGACAGGCTCTGCGTGGAGGTGTCATTTGCTGCCTGTCCCTTATGTCATTGATTTTTAAGTCGTTAATTAACGCTAGGTGTCAGCCTGGAAGATGAATTCTGGCCCTACTCTCCTTTCTCTTTTGTTTTTTGGATTGTAAATGTTATAGATCTCCCATGATGGAGGGACGAGGGGTCAAAGGACATGAGAGCATCTCTGCATATGTGCACACAGTCCTCCCGAACTGCCCATCTGTATCACTCAATAGATGGGGACGGGTGGCGGGGGGGGACGTCTCTTTTGTTGCCTGCGTCACTTCAGATAGAGACGTATCAGCTTTGGATAGATAGTGTGGCTGTGTGTGCACGCACATGCGCACATCGGGTGTAGGGGAATGCTCTCGGTGAGCGGCTGTGCCAAATTTTACCATCTCTGGTGTTTCACCTGCCTCTGAGAGATTCAGAAGGGACCGTCCGTGCCAAAGGAGGGGGTTTGCTCCCAAGCATGCTGTTCGTGCTCTGCTGCAGGCTGGCTGCACAACGCCAGGGAGGGAGGAGGCAGCAGATTTTCTTCTGCAGGCACATTTGGAGCCCTTCGCGAGCGTCAGTAGCTGTACTTTGGCCCCGTTTAGTAACAACTCAAAATCAAAGCTGCCGGTGGGGTTTTCCAGGCCATGGTGAGATGGGATCAGTTTGCCTCTCTTAGTACAGCTGAGTGGGGAAAAAATCCCGCCGCGTCCCCTGGGGCAAGCTGCAGCCGGTGTGCCAGGGCTCGTCCTCCTCCGAGGGACGGTGGCAGTCCCTTGGAGAGGCTCTGCAAACGGGGAGGAGGATGCCGTGGCTCCCTGTGCTCCATGTGGAAGAGGAGCCTCCGGTCCCCCGTGTCGCACCAGCCCCGTGGTTTGTGAACCGATGTGGTCTGGGCCACCTTGACGCGGTGTCACGTCCTTACGCTCTGCAAGGAACAGCAGAACTCCGTGGCAGTGTCCTGAGCTCGGTTGTCAGCAGGCGTTCAAATAAACTCCGTATGGAGAAAGGACATCGCGCGGGTCTGCGTCTGGAGGGTCCCTCAGCGGGGAGGTGCGATGTCGCTCGAGCTTGACCACCTCCGGCACATCCTTGCCCTGGTGCCGGGGTTTGGTCTCCACGTGCCGCGGCAGCATCACCGCGTCGGGCAGCGGCGCGCGGGGAGGGGATGGCGGAGCCGCACCAGCTCTGCAAACGGCGTTTGGCAGGCGGGGAGGTACCGGCTCGGAAAAACAGCAAAAAGCGAACCGCAAAAAGCACCGGGGGAGGAGGAAAGCGGAGCGCTTCGGCGGTCTTTTATTAGCGGCATTAACACTTACCGATATAAACGAATGAGGCGTGACAGGAGTGGATTGGCTAAGATGAAGAAACGGGACCTCGCAGGCCTGCGGTGCGACGGGGTAGCGGGTACTCGTGATGGGCTCTCCTAAGAGAGCTTTGCCGAAACCGCACTGGTGCGGCTGGGCTGGTTCAGGTCTGGCGTTGGCCGTGCTGCCCAGTGCGATGGCCGGCACTGGTGCCTCAGGGTGGGACGAGAACTTCGTGTGCTTCACAGCTGATCTCAGAGAGGAATTAGCTTAAGCCAAGAGTGGACTCAATATCCATTTCAAATTGTGTGTAGTTATGAACTACAGTAAGTGGAAATTCTCAGCATCATGTCCATCATCCTCTTTTTCCTAATCCTTATTAATTTGCAGCACATCCTTGTTCTCGGCAGACGCAGGCTGCTCGAGACAGCTCTGAGGAAGCAGGTTTGTTTGTGTTTTCTTACTTCAATGGAAGGGAAGAGAAACAGAGAGGAGGCAATGCCACTTGAAAGGCAAACTTTAAACACACTGAGCCTGTGTGCACTGTACATAGCCCCCAGACAGGATACCGAGGATAATAATAGCAAAGCATCCACTTTGTGTGGCAAGAACTCTGTGTTGGGCAGAAGGGCGTTCAAAAGGATTAAGGGAACAGGTACGGCAGGAATCGGTGATTTGTGAAAGCCGATCCATTCCCAAAGCCCAAATAATCAAGTGTTTTTCAAAAGTCTCTTGGAGATCCCCAAGGGTAAATGTAATCTTTACTGGGGATTGTCAGTGGTGTTCCCCATCTCTGCCCCACCCCACCCCCCCCAAAAAAAGAAAAAAAAAGAAAACGTGAGAGGTGTTTGGGAGAGCTGCTGGCAGAGGCTTGATCCCAGTGCCCCTCCAGTTGGGTGCCTTGATTTCATCAGGGGTTGTGCCCGCATCCTGCAGTACCTGAGCTGCTGTTGAGGGACCCCTGTGACCATGTCACTTGGACATGTCAATTCTAGCTGCTGTAGGTATGGTATAAACAGCGCTAATGAAATGTGTGATCTGGTTTCGGAGCATTTCTGGCTCTCGAGGATAAGCAATTCTCTTACCGAATTGCCTCCCTGGTATCACGTTTTATTACACCATGAAGCGTATGAAGAGTCTCAGGATTCTCTCTGCTTCAGTTTCTGATCCCAACACAGTTTTTATTATTTCTGAATATCTTGCGTTTTGTTTTGTTTTCCAACTTCGCACTTAATGTTTGCTGTGCAATAGTTTGAGAAATGGATTCTGAAATCTGCGGGGCGGGAGGAGACACGTCCAGCCCGGGCAGGGGAGAGGAGCCCCCGCGGGGAGCCGGGCAGCGCTGCCCACACGCTGCGCTTGCAAACGCACGAATCAGCACCTCTACTCGGTTTTATTTAAACAAGATCTAACGTTACCGTGTTTTTACAAGAAAAACGCCGCACGTTGCGCAACCTGGGATGCCAGCGCAGCCAGATTGTTCTTATTGCCTTGCCGGGCGGACACCTCGCTACTGTGTCACCCCGGCTGCAGCCCAGGGGAGCAGACTCTGCTGTTCATGACAGTGTATTTTTCCTTATTTATTCCAGCAGAACAAATTCACTTTGATACCTTTGGACAAACTGTGCTCCATTACGATGTTACCTTATTGCCTCGTTTGGGTCACTGTTATTTTTGTGTAGTGACTTTTTTCCTCTCTACTGTATTTTTGCTCGCTCAACGTGGAGGAGAGCTGCATCTCACACTCTTCTACCTTCCCATCTCCTCCAGCCAACGAGAGGTTGCACGCTCGTGTTCACTGCCTGCTCCCTTCTTCCTCTGGCCTCTCGGGGAAATATCTCCCCTTGCAAGTAACACAAACAAGAGGGGTGGGATGAGTTGGGAGGAGGAACCGTGCCGCTCTGTGGAAGTTTGGGATGTTTGACTCGCTAGAGACTGGTGATCGACTGATTGCTGCTGCTGTAAAAAAAACTCTGGGAGCATAAATTGCAAATGAGCTTTGGAGAGGGCGATGCTATATTTTCCCACGCACGGATCTAAACCAGGCTGAGCTTGTTTTCCACCTTGGAAGCTGATCCAGCTATACACACTGTTAATCCACTGTCCCCTCACTATACTGTAAATCAATCGGCAGGTCACAGGCGAAGTGTTTTCGTACACTGGGGTTAAGAGCGGGCCTCAGACCCGGTGGCTTCAGGTCACTCCAGCGTCGCAGGCTGGAGGTTGATGCTATCAATGGTGGGATTTTGGGGTAAGCTTTTATTAAGTGGGAGAATCATATCTTTCATGGTCGAAAGGGTTTTTGTGGGAGAGCTTTGGGTTGTGCAATTAACCATTAACTGTGTTTTGCTCCTTTTTCCTCGTCCCTGGAGGACACAACGAGCAGAGAGCTAAGGTCATGGAAAGCCCTGTTTCAAATGGCCGGCTCTTGGCTGTCATTCATCCTCTGCTGTTCGGAAACCTTAGTGTTTTTCTGTAGTTCTGATAATTTTTTCTCATCCTGCCTCAGTTCTTCTCCTGAGAATTTCCCATTTTCTGCATATTTCCTACCTACCGATACATGTATGTGTATCCATGCGAGACAACACAGTCGCACTGAAAAATTATAGAAAGTTCTTACATCACCGTTGTTATAAACTTGAGATATGGCTCATGTTAGTTTATAAAGCTCACTCGGATCTTGCAGGAGGCTCTTGGGGTGACGTCTGAAATTCGGGAGCAGAGGCTCCAGGCCACGTTCAGGCAGGATTGGCAGATTCGGGCGTAACAAAAATCCACACCCAAAGGAAATGCTTGACCAAGCTCCTGGGTTTCCTCTGACTTTTTTTTCACACCAGGAAAATACAAATCTGGCTGAACTTCTCAGTCCTACCGTCTTGTGCGTGTGCTCACGTCCTGAGGAAGGGTTTTGTTTGAGAGCAGAAGGACCCCCCTCTACGGCTAAAGTTCACCCTCGTGCATAAATCTCTCTGCAAAATCAGGTCTCTGCTGTCTCCCAGCACGCAAATACCTTTGGGGACACACTGGTCGGAGCTGCGGGGTGACCCCGGGTACGGTGAGCCCCGTCCTGCTGCAAGCATCGCTGGCTCGAGGTACACTCCTCTGCTCGTTCCCATGGTGAAGTGCTGTACCGAGAGAGGATCTCTTGTAAGACAACAAACAGAAAGCAGCGAGGTACGCGTTAGTTTAAATCAAATGCTAGCACGCAGCAAGGCCCTGTTTTCGATAGGACACTGGCTCTTGAAAATTTACAGTATGCTTGGTTAAGGCAAGTAATTTTATTCCGTAAGCAGCCCTGTACTGTGGGGTTATTGCGGTGCTGCCAACACAGGCTGTAAATATCTCTGGACAGCAAAACTATTCATTAAAGAAATGTACCGTCAGATGTATAGCCTTAAGTTTGCTGACACTTAAATACCCCTCTATAATGCTGCTCGTTATTGAGTTTGACTGCAGCCATACCCCCTCTGCCTGCCTGCCTGTGTCTGGCGTAGAAGATGGGTAATCTTTTGTGGGGATCTGTTACCACTTTGTTAGCCGATTCCTCCCTTCCCTCTTCTTCTAGATGTCCTTAGCATGACAATATCATGTTATCCTCCTGCCATCTTCCAGCCCATGACATGGGGACTCATACTCATTTCTCAGCCCAGATCTTTCATCTGAGTCTTCACTATTTTCACCATTCAGAACAAGCTATTGTTAAAGTGACATCTTAATGCCAGTTATCTGATTGATCTATTACCTGTCTCCCTACATAGGGATGAGAAAAAGAAATGAGAGAATCCTTTGATCATTGGAATTGGAGAAATATAGCTTAAGAAAACCTCTAGCAACAAGCGACTTATTTTAAAAGTTAGCAAGTTTCACATGTTTCACTTTAACAGATGGGTTTATTCCAGCAGAAAGAGAGGTCTTTATGTCCCTTGGACTCACGGAAGATTAATGACGTTGAATCACGTTCCACGGGTGCGAGCAGGGGGTGAGACCGCCCCTCTTTTTAGTGAGCACAAAAATCCCATCTTAACAAAATCTGCCTGTTTCTCTTCAGGCCTAAAATGGAGCAGAAGATCTGGGGAGTCTTTTTTAATGTGCTGCAGAACAAGAAGTTCTTCCCATGTAGAGGCTAATTCAGCACCTTTTACCAGTTCCAGAGTAAATGAAATTGTATAAATAATAATTAACAATAACAAATCTAGAGATTTAGGAGAGACATGTGGGAACAATGCTTAATGGATAGACAGGGCATCTTTCATGGAATGTGTTAACGAGGCAAAAATTGATTGCAGAGCGTAGCTTGGGATAGATGTGCTTTCCCTGCGTAAATGCCTTTTCCAATTTTTATCATGGATGGTTTGGAAACAACTTCTTGCCCTTCTATATTGTGGCTTTTATAAACAAGTGTTCTGTTTAAAAATACGTGTTAAACTGTGTTAAGTAATGTAAGCAAATAACACATGTGCCGTATTGGAGATCCTTTATGCTGGTGGATTGAAGCTGGTTTGCATACTGATTTGTAGCTCTGCCTTTGCTGCTTCTGGCACCTGATCTTTCTTGCAAACGAGGCTATTTTGCCTCAAGGGTTCTCTACCGATTAAGTAATAAATAAATAAGGATAAAATGAACCTAGCCTTGCCTAAAATAATTTTGGAGGTTAAAAAACAGAAAGATGGAGGGGGTTCCTATTGATCTGAGCTATTAAAACATCACGGCTACTTTTCTGCATTAAATGGCGATAGGTTTGGGAGGTGATATGGAGAGAAGGAGTGAAAACTAAAAACCGTGCTTGAGATTAAGGGGTTTATTTGCTAGTGGAGATTGTTTTCTTTTGTTTTGTTTTTTCTTGGCTATTCCTTACTATCATCCACAGTCTGCATGCTTGCAGAAATGTAGCAGATTTTCCCGAAGTTGGTTCCCTGTAACGAGTGTTGCTTTTTAAATGGGGCTTGCAGAAGTTTATTTTTGGAAGCCCAGAAAGGAATCCAGCCCTAAATCCCTCTCTTCTTAAACTCTCAGATTGCAAGGTCTGGCAGGCCAAGCACACAGGTTTGTCTGATGCATTAAACCTGACACCTTCTTACCTAATCGCCTTCAGATGGTCCCTGCGATAGCCCTCGCAGATAAGCTGCCAGGGCTGGTGCTGCTTTTCTTCCAGCCCCTGTGCCGTGGCAGAGCTTGCCCACGGCTGGGAGTTAAGAGCCGCTTTCCCCAGACAAATGGGACGAGCTACCACGAGCCTTCGCAGCTCACCCAAAGAGGTGCCTGTTCCGCGCAGGGGGATGCCTGGGGACGGGGTGGCGTTAGGGGCGATGCTTTTTGGTGTATCTCACCTGAGACGCGGTAGGCATTGCTTTACCTGGCTCACGTGCGAGGAAGCTCGCGGCATGGAGCGGCAAAATGTTTTGCCTGAGATCCCGGGGCGGATCGTGGCAGCAGCGAACGTCGGCTCCTTCCCCAACCTCCCCGTGGCTTCCCTGTCCTCCGCGGCACCCAGCCGTGTGCGTGGCAGGTAGACTTGTGCTACAGAAATAACTGCAAAACGCTGGCAGCGTTGGCTGTGGTCTGTGTTTGGAAAATAAAAGGAAACCAAACTCCGTAATATTTTATAGCTGCTGCCGTAGCGGTGTCAAAGCCTACTGTAGTATACCGCAATACTTGGCTTGATATGAAGGGTAAGCCAAGGGCAGGCAAAAAAAAACCCAACCCACCTTGTTTTTTAATATTATTAAACTTCAAGTATTCCAAGTTGCTACAAATAATAAAGAGTAAATTTAAAAGGGACTGTGAAAAATGGGGCAATGAACATCTGTGCTGTGTTGATTTATCCGGTAAAAATAAGCAGAGGAGTGAAAGCAGGAGCAGGAGTAATTTCTCAGTCGCGTTTGCTTGTTGCAGGGAGCATGTTTGCTGCATGGCAAAGAGCAGCGTGGTGCTCGGGTGAGAGGCGAGAAACCCCAGCCTCCGCCGCCGGAGCCTCTGATGTTAATCTTTGTGATGGGGAGGGAAATATTGACAGCAGGATGGTGCTCTCTGGCTTGAATGACAGGCCATATGTTTGTAAAATAGACTGAAGTACCAAACAGAAAAGGCATGGGCAAGTGGAGAGAGAGACGTATTTTCTCTTTACATGTAAAACTTCCAACACTTGGCAGGAGCCCAGCAACAATTAATCAGCAGGAGCCTTTTAGAAAGCTTCTTCCTAGGAAATAAGGGTACAGAAAAATCCTTTAAATTAAACATAATTTAAAACAAAGTAGTGTGTCAATAGGGGGAGAAAGGATAAAAAAAAAAAGGGAGAATGGACTTACAATAAATACAGATTACTTGGTATAAATCCATCAGGCCTGATGCTGGTCTAGTACCCATCTGTGCCGCCATATCTCTTGGCCTCCGACTTTTGCACAGGGATGAGCAGGATGCTGGGGTCCGGGGGTGCCCCTGAAGGGCTGCAGGCAGCGAGGGCTGGGGCGCAGAGCGGGGTGCGCGTCCCGGGACCCCCCCAGCCCCGTCCCTTGGCAGAGGAGCGGGGCTCTCACCATGCAGCAGTGAGCAGGAGAAATGCTGCCGGGGGGAGGGAAAGGAGGAGGAGATCGGATTTCTAAGCAGCCTTGAAACCAAAGCTGCACTGTTTATAAACTTCCATAAATATTAATTGATATTTAATAAGGTAGGCAAACACAAGGGAAAGTATTGTTTTGGCCAACTCCTACACAGCGATCCCAGCGAAGCGTGAAAGAGTTTGTGTAACTTTCCTCGAGGGTTAAGAGCAGGTCACGGAAGGTCCTTTTTCCTGGCCGGTGTCCCAGCTTTTTAAGCTATAAGGGAACATAGGAGGCTCCTGGGAATTTAACCCAAATACCTGCTGTCTGCAGGGTGAAACTACTCGGTCGCGCAGAGCCTGGGGCGCGGGCATCGCCGCCCCTCGCTCCGCTCGCTGCCCCGCACCCAGCCCCAGCCGGGGCTTTCCGGGGGGATTAGGCTGGAAAGGGGGTGACTGTTTTGTCAGATGGGAAGTCTGATGAGATAATCGCGGCCGTTAATTGATATGCTTTCCCACATAACTTGACAGTTCAAACAGGTGGTGAATAGCCCTTACGCTAATTCACATTGGGCTGTTGTCCCGTGCCTGGGCTGCGACTCGAGCAGATAAAATGACAGAGAAATAGGTCAACGTGGAAAAAGGAAAAGCTTTGCGCTCACCAGTGCTCCTCGATTCCCACCAACCCTACTCCGTAATACAAGTCCCTTACAGGGCTTCTTTACATAAGCTGTACTACCAAAGGGTGGAGCAAAATTCAAGGGAATGCGTTTCCTCCGTTGATTTGGGGTGACTTACTGAGATGTTGCTGCCAGCTCCAGAAAAAGAATCGTAAAAATATTTTTTAGTTTTCTCATTCTCCTATCATGTATGGGCTGATTCATGGATTTGCACTGAGACTTAGATGAAAAATCAATGTCAAATGGAATGGAGGCTGATATTATAAAATTAAGATCTAAGATTTTCTGGCCGTAGAGCTATACTCGGAGTCAGTCTGTTATGGAGGCACGGACTTGCAGCGAGTTTGTGGGGAGGGGGGTTCGGATACGAGCCCGCTTCTCGCCAGCTCCTCTCCCTGCCATGTGGGAATGCTTCTGATCCCACTCCGCACCCGGGCCATCATCCGACTCCTCCTTGCTGCTGGCGAGGTCAAGCTTCCGAAACTACTGGTCCCCAGGATATTTCATTACTCTTCTACATGAGGAAAATAGCCAGCTCTTTAGAGAAACATCTCCTCTCTACCCGCAGCTGGAATGCAAGGTTTATTTCATTTTTAAGTAAACGGATGCAACATCTATTCTGATTGCTCATGATTTCAGTCTATTCCTGTGATTTTTCTTCTCATTTGTTCAGGTGGGGGTAGCATAGCGCATTTGCTGGCTAGCCCGCTGAAATGCCCTTTCAGAGTCATTCCTCAAGCAGCGATAGCAGCCAGGACCCTTCTCGCTGCAACGCGCAGAATAATTGGAGCTAAGGGGAAATTAGATCGGTTTGAAGAATATGACAGCTCCCGAGCATCGAAGAAAAGTTGGAGATTTTACAGAGTTTGGGGTAGAGTTATTTTTTGTCTTGGTTTGCCTTTCTTTTTTCTTTTTTATTTCCTTTTTTGGGGGGAGGAGCATCCTCATCATTTAACCAGATGCACTTCCCAACTAATGAGCATCGCTCCAGGTTGCACCTTCTTTGGAAAGCGCTTGGCATCCAAAAGCAAACCCCGACCGCAGACCTAAACATTGCTGCCGGTATTCAAATTGTAGACAAAGACGGCTTTACAATAGTTGCCTGTCTGTATCGAGTTCGCCAGTTTTAATTACAACACCCCACAGTGGAAATTTCACAAAACATTTTATCCGTGCGTAAAATTTAATTAAACAAACAGACCCCTAAAGAAAGCATTACATTTGTCACAGCAAAATCTGTGGCGAAGCAGGGTATTTCCTGCTCTTACACATGGGTTATGTCTCAGGATTGACAGGGGTTACCTTTGATGCAATGCAGATGGAAAATCAAAATGTAGGGATTAATCCCTCTCTCGCCAGATTATGCAGAAGCGTGAGCAGGTGGCAGGGGAGGCCGAGCCCTTTCCATTTCTCATTATGTCGCAGCGCTGATGTCTGCGGCGCCGGCCAAGCCTCTGGCGAGTGTGTTATGTGATATAATTGTAAGATGGAAAACAGTGAGGGAACTTCTTCTTTTGTATTTCAAAGGCCACGATGGCATCTTTATTTGATAAAGGAATTGGATTATGTCTAATCCCCACACTTGGAGACGTTTTATTACTTAGAAAACACTTTCTTAAAAGCGTCTTCGCCGCCGCAAGCGGGGTGTAAAATATCACTTGCGGGAGAGCCGAGGCCAAGTTTTCCAGGGATGAACAGAAATCCTTGGTTCCTTTCTTTGGGGGGGCTGCATTCAGATTTAAGGAATTTTTGATTAAGTCTCAATTCTAAAAGTAGAAGCCAGGCTGTGCCTTTTAATGAGCATCTGATTAAGAGCCCAAAGCTGGAGCCACCCAGCTTGTTAGCCAGGTGCTTAAATCAGTTTACGCTCTGATTCAGGATATTGTGTAGGAATTTAGATTCTTTCATAATGAATAATACATACATGAAATGTGAGCTCTGTAAATTTAGGGAAACGAGCTGTCAAGCTACCCGAGGAGTACAAATGAAAAGGCGAGTGCCATGAACACAACACAGCGTACATTGTCTCGGGAACTTCCTTTGGCACCGGCGGTGGGACACACTTCGCAGATCAAAATAAAAGCTCAAAGGGGAGAAGAGGAATGACATGGCCAGAGAGCGTTCAGTGGTTCAGATCATTTGTAATGCCATGGTGGGCCCGTAAGCCGGGGAGCCGTGAACGCTCCTGGACCTCGGGAGGCTTGTGTGGGCTTTTCAGAGGGCCATGGTTCAAACAGTACCAAGTTCCCCAAAACGCCCTCAGCAAACTTGCCTGGAGCTGCAGGTGAGGTCCCTTTTTAGTCCCTGAGTTTTCATATTCTCCATGTCCTCACAGTAGAAGTGCTTCCAAGCGCTGTCTCATTTCAGTAGTCAAAGTTCCCGAGCAAAAATATCTGCCGAGTTTTGTTACTCGTGCAGATCGGCCGTATTGGGAGGAGAAGCCTCCCTCACCCCAACGAGCTCCAGCCTTTTAAACCCAGGTAATCCCTTCCCTGGAGCCAGGCGTTGTGCCGCTGAAACCAAACCCCTCTGACCCCGAGCAGGCATTTATCACTACCTGAGGGCTGGGCAAGGTTCACTGAACTTCAAGCAAGACTGGGACCGGCTGGGGAGCCGGGAGAAACTCTCTTGTTTCATCTAGGGTTGGTGCTGAGTTTTGAAGCTTTTTTGGCCAGCGAGCCGAGCAGTGTAAAGCTTGGAAAAGGAAAGGTCTGGTGGGAAAAGCTGCCCCACGCTGGGGCTGTGCCTTGAGCACATGCCTGGCTGAGCACCCTTCTGCTGTGCTTGCACCCGGGTCTGCCCAAACGCTCTCCTCAGCTCCAGAGAGCTGGATCGAGACCTTCTCATCTCTGTTCTTCCATTTCCTCGTAATTAAAATTAGTCTAGTGATCCTTATCTCCGGATTTTAGAATTGCTCTGGGTTTTTTTCCCCCCCTTTAAATTCCCTTTAAACATCAGTTGTGTTGCCGAATTGAAAGCGCCGCTCTAATTGCGAGACATGATTGCTGTCCGTTCCTCGCCAAGCCTGTGTTCTGCGGGCTTCAGAGGGCAGTGGGGATCTTGCTTGTTTGGGAAAAAGGTCAGCTTTCTCCCAGGAGATGAATTTTATAATTCCACCGGAGGGATCCATCTTGGGATGGGACGTGGGTGTGAGGGAGGATGTGCGTACATGTGTCCATGTACCGTGCTGATACCTCCTGCATTGGAAGTCCTCCTCCTTGTTTCTCTGCTACTTGTAAAATCTTGCTTGAAAGCTTGCGGAAAAAATGTTTTTAAAGTGTATCTGTGAAGAAGGAATTTGTTTCCCCAAAATACTGAACGTTAGAACTTCAGAAGAATGCCGTGGTTTAGAGGTTGATCCCAGCAGTGCTCTGTTTTAGGAAACTTTAGGGGACTTTTCTTGTAAAAAGAACTTGCAGAAATGCTGCGCGTGGAGATGTTTCGGCGCAGTTCTCATGTCCGAACCCAGTGCCGTCCCTGGAGGAGGTGCGTTCGTTTGTAAAACACAAACACGTTTCTCTACCGGCGATGAGCTAATTCAGCTCTTTGTCCGTGCAACTGGTTCCCACGTGTGTCGTGCTGGTGAAACGCTTTCCTCGAAGCAGAGAAGGTGGCTGGGAGCTGGGGTGAGCACAGCGGTTGCCAGTGACATGGCTCTTGCCTCCCTTTGGGATCTGCCAGCGCTGGTGAAGCCAGGCCAGCACGTGTTCGTCGCTGTGGTCCAGAGCATCGCAGCGGCCTTTCCCGTGTGAGGTTTCTGGGTCCCTTTTTAGAGGGGCTTTACGGGATTTACGGCAGGCTGGAGCCTTAGCTTTAGCTCTAGAAAGCAGTATGGGGGTACCCACGGACATTCCTTGTGCGTCACGCAGGGATGCTCCGAGGTGGGAAGGTGGGTTTCCCCAGGCTCCTGGAGAAGCTAAACATCACTGCCTCCAGAGGAGGCACAAAACTGGGGCCGTGGGTGGCTATTTAAGAGGGGACCCGTTTCGTTTCATCAACTCGCTCTTCAATTTGTGTTTGCCTAGGGAACGTCCTGTGTCGTGATCTCCTCCTGCTACGCGTGGTGGGGTTACGAGGGAAGGAGGGAACGTCGCTGAGCACCGTGCAGCCGGAGCATCCCTCGCCCCGAGGTGGGCGCGGGGGGGCCGCGGTGATTTGCCGAGGGTGCCCAGGGCAGAGGTGGGGTCCGAGCCCACCTTTCCAGTGCTTGGACCTAAAAGCTTTACTTCTGCTCTCCTGAGCTTGCTGCCTGCCCGCATGGGAGATGCGTAGCCTTCTGCTGACTGACCAGTGGCCAAAAGCAGAGAAGCATTTTATTCTAGAGGCTGGTATTTCACTATACAAGCGCTTTTGAAATAAGGAAAAATGGGTGGAAATTGCAGTGGGCTTAGCAGACAAAATTGAGCAGTTGACTGTGGCAAGGCACACAGTACTTAAATGCAAGAGCTGATCTAATCGTTGTTCTCGAGGAAGCTTTTTGCTGCATTTTAGCACACAAAGCTTTTCGTTTTCTCTTTTGTGGCTTGAGCTGCTATTTAAGAAAGCAAAAATCAATAAACCTTTCCAGCTTTCAATCTTTTGCCCCAAAAGGTGTTTTTTTGGGTAGTGTTTTGTCATTCATAAGCTGTGGCGACAAATCCTTGACATCATTCGTGGATAATATCGATCAGCTCTTCCGTTGCGCCAAAGGACAAATAGAAATCATTTATCTGTCTGGACTCCAAAACAGCAAAAGACAAAGGGCTCTGCCAGCCACCCATGACAATCAGCAGCTGAAGGTATTAGCAGGGGGTCAAGTTCAGAGGTCAGCGGTCAAACAGGTTGTCATCAGTTTCTCACAGCTATCAGAGTGGAAAAACCCAGCTGGTTCTTATTAGCCAAATCCGGGGAAGCTGGCGGCGGTGGGTGCTTGATGGCTCGGGATGCATCTGCTCCAGGGTGCTGCCGTGGGGAACGGGGCCACTGCCGTTCCCTTCCGAACGGAGGATGCGTTGTAGGTTTCATTTCATTTATTGTTAATACGGGGTCTTAACTCCACCTTCGCTCTGCTGGGACTAAGGGCCGGGCCCAGACAAACCTTGAGAAGCTGCAGTTTTCCATGATCTCGCCAAAGCTGGCGTTGCCCAGAGCATTTCCAGGATCCGTTTGTTTTGATGCTGTCAAATGATTTTGTTCCATCTTCTGCACCTGTTTTGGGACCAGCCTCTTCTTGAGCAGAGGGTCCTAAACCTGCTGCTTCGAATCTGTCTTCCACGAAGGTCTCCAAAAAAGCCAGGAAGGCAAAAGCTTTGAGATTACTGAGCGAGGTGCTGCATCCCAACTGTATTTTGTCAGCTGTACGTGCCACATTGAGGGAAAATATTGGTTCTACCTACATATCCTTGTTCTCCACCATCAGTGCCAGCAAATTAGAATTAACAAACGTTTCCAGCAAGCTAAAATATGATGCTGTATGAACTCAGTCCCCAGAGGGAGAACTTCCCTGGTCATATCTCCCCAGAGCTACGAGCAAGGCACTGCCAGCACCATGCTGCTGCTGCACATGCAAAATCTTCTAGCCCTGGTGTCAATACTGAGCCTCAGGTCTACGAGATCTGTAAGTAGCAGAAAAAAAGCAGCTAAAGAAAACTGACTGCCTCTTTGCATTTGTCTGCAATTAAAATAGACACCTATACGGTCCTCCTTCCTCCAACCCCGTAAAAAACGTGGGCTGCTCTGAGTTTTTTGGGAAACCCTTGATCCATCACTGAGGCAGGACAGCACGGCTGCTAGAGGAATCCCTCGGGAAGCCAAAGGGGAAGGCTCCCGCCGGAGCTGCTTGTCTGATCCACCCGTTGGCTTTCCGTGAACGTGGACACTTAGGTTTTCCATCAGTTCGCGGGCACTTCAGCCAAAATTACTGGAGCAAAGGGAAGAGGCCATACGCCGTAAATAAGGGCAGATCAAGTATCAGCATGATCACTGTTTCTGAGAGCTCGCCTGCCTGCCTTCCCCGCGCTGCAGGGACACGGTAAGGCTGTACGCCAGGGATGCCGGCTCCAGCACGCAGCCCTGAGCATCGCAGCTCTCCGAAAGAAGGCACTAGCGTCAGGCAAGGGGCTGCAAAGAGTTTTATGTGTGTGTCTGTACACCTGACTTAAAAAACATATGTGGTGAAGGACTGCGTTAACATTTCTTGTTGGTATCTACTCTTCAATAGCGGCTTCCCTTTCTCCATGTTCTGAGTGCTTTCATCGGCTCTCTCCCCATCCGTCTCACCACAGTTATTCTCCACGTTTTTATTTTAAAGGGGCTGGCAAACAGAGATTCATCTCGTATTTAACCACGAGCGCCTCGGTGGAGTTTCACTCGGAGATTATGCTCACGCAGTATTGACAACTGGTCCGGGCAGCCTGGAGAGAAACACGCTGTACACACACTTGGAGGTACATTTTATTTAAACTGTGACAAGTTTTCTTCTATTCATCAACAACTAGTTGAGCCAACGGAGATTTTCTTACAAGAAACAGGCATCTTATAGTGCTATAACAAGGCGCTCTCTTTGCATTTTAGATAGATAGCTGGGGAAGTACTTGTGCAAACATAAACTCCCACTGGGTAAATAAGCCGGGTACACGATGGTGGGAGCCAGCATCACTCCTTCACGCTACAAAGTCAATGTGGTAAATGTAGCACTTTGCTTAAATTTCTTCTCGTAGATAGAAATTCTCCCTTTTATTTTATTTTATTCTCCCAAGGACACTGTCAAGGTCACCACGAATCCTGATGCTCCAAAGAGTGTATCAGGGATACAAACCCATTTCACCAGGCTATTGTTGTATGTATCCTCCTGTGCATCCAACTTCATTTCCACTTCAATTTTATCAACCTTCCGCTGGAGACTCAAGGAGATAGGAAACAAGTACTGACACGAATTAGCCCGGAGATTGACTGATATAGCTCAGCCCAGGGAATCCTGGGTAAAACCTTCTCTGGGTTCTTTCTCTCTTGCTCTCTGTCTTTTTTTTTTTTTTTTCCTTTTTTTTCCCCCCCTTTTTTTTATCCACTGCAACTGTCTTTGTCAGTCACCTGTCAGAGATGTCACCAGTCCTGTCCAGGATGACAGACAGGGCGGGAAGGCTTTTGATGGGGTAATTTGCCAAAAATACCCAATGCGGCATATTAAAGATGGCAGCGGGTGGCAAAGGCTCTAGGGAAGTGATCACCGTTAGGCAGCTGCAGGTAAAAATGGCTTTCTCTTCTCAAAACTGCTGTGAACCCCAAAGGTGCTCACCCCTTTGCTTTGGGGAATGCATGGGAGAGCTCCAGTGCCTTTTGGGAGAGCTCCAGTGCCTTTTGGGAGAGCCGTGCTCTGTCCGTCGATGCTCTGGGGACCTCTCGGTGCGCGTAGGGTCAGCTGGGATGACATCCCGACCTCTTCTTCCTCACCTGCCCCATGCTTGCAGCCCGTTCCCCTTCACCACGGGGCTTGAGGTGCTGTGAAGCCTCCGGGATGAGCAAGGGCAGTAGAAGATGCTCTCGGTGATGCATTGCCAATGCCCGGCGCGATAAACAGGCTGCTGCGGCGTTTCCTCCTGTCCGCTGCACAAACGAGCTTTGCGGCAGAGTATCGGCCGATGGTGGTGGTGTTTGCAGGTTTTAATTGTGCTCTGCAGCTTGGCGGCAAGGGTCCCGGCAAAGGCAGGGGGTTATTTTGTAGCGTCCGATCGACGCTCCAAGCGGGGAGTGCCCAGCTCGAGCGCGGTGCGGGGAGAGGACGTGGCTCCCGTGTGGGCTGGGACGGGGATGCTGGAGCAGCCTGGGGCTCCGCCGCCTGCCCTCTCTGCAAACTTTAGCCCCTCTTCTTCCTCAGAGCGGAGGAAATTTATGCCCTTTGGGTTCAAGAAAGGCTCCTAGAGGAAAAGAGAAAAGAGAGAGAGAAAGAGAATGAAAATGATTTTAATTTTTTTTTGGCGTAGAAATGAAGCTGATATTGAAAGTGAGTAAATTTTAATGAAACGGTGCAAAAATGACATCATTTACTCAGAAATCATTAATTTGTCAGCATTAATATTTCAGCTACAACATTGCCTGTCATTCTGTGCCAGCAATGACTGATAAATCTATAAAAGTGTGCTGCTAATTTACTGAATATTTATGTGCAGTGTCATTTGCAGAGTAGGATTTGAATTTATTTCACTCAGTATTCAGCTGGAGAACATTTCTAGCAAACCTAAAATGAACAGCACCAGGCTGTGCAAAGTAAAGCTGGCAAAACTTCTTAAATAACATTTTAAAGGGAGAGGAGCGCTGGCAGGAGGCTGCGGCATTTCCCTCTGACGAGGGTCTTCCGAGACTGGGTCCCAGCAAACACCGCGCGGGTGGCTTGGGACAGGGCACGGCAGCTGCCAGCCCTGGGGCTGCGCTGACACGTATTTGTCATATCTATAACATTTTTCATCTCCAGACCTCCTTAGAGGTGTCAGCTTATCCTTTCCACCTCCCTGGGGGACGCACACGTGTCGGGAAGGAGCAAATGTTCCCGCAACAGCGGTTGGGTGGCAATTTGCGTGTGTCAGTTTGGAAAACAGGTGGAAAGTTTGCAAAGGTGGGGTGGGAAATTTAAAGAAATGGTGGGGCGAAGTTGAAGATTGGGGCAAAAGTTGTGCAGCTGAGGTGGGTTGGAGCTGGTTTGGATCGACCGTGCCGCGGCAGCTCAGGCTGCCTCTGGTCGAGCCCTACCTCGCGTGACGTGGGACCATCTGCGGAAGGCACTTTGGGTCCCCGGCATGGAGGAGCGAGCATCCACGGCAGGCTGTTTGGTTTTTTGTGGTGAGGATTATTTTAATCGCGCCAGAGCCTTCCTGCAGCTCCCTGGTGTCGGTGCTCTGATCCCTGCAAACCTCCCAGGAGCACCCGGCTCTAGTGGCTGCAGAGGGCTCCGGTGCTTCCCGGGGCCAAAGGGGGACACAGCACAGCCGTCAGCCGCGGTGTGTTTTGGGAAAGGGATTTCTTTGGATGGATAGCTCGGTCGCAGAAAAAGGGGATTTGGGGATGACAGAACCCATTTTGAAGTTCAGGCTGAGTTTGGATAGTGCTTTCAGGCAGCAAGAAATAAGAAACGAATTTTTCGGTGGCATGCAAATACAGTTTCCCTCTGGCAACTTGAAAATGGGATTTTTTGAGTTTTCTGTTTTGGAATTTTGGTTTGGGACCAAATTTATCAAGGGTGTTTTCACCTTTGATATTGCAGATTATTTTTTTTAATTAAGCAGGAAGTTTCATTTTGAGTTGAATAGAGGGGCATTGGGTTGGTGTTTTGGGTTGGGGTTTTTTTTTTTTGCAAAAGCAAACATTTGTCAGGACCAGAGGGCTCTTCCCTTTGAGTCGTAGAACGAAAAACGCTGTGACCTTAACCCCTGAAGTTTAGATGTGAAACACTGACGGGGACGCACAGGAGAGAGGAAGGACTTCCCAGGGCACCCAGGAGACTTGCAAGGTGGCCAGAGCCCCGTGCACGTTCTCCAGGCGCTGGCCCCACCGTGTGTCCCCGTGGTTGAAGGTGCTGGTGGCTGCTCCTTATTCTCGCACCAGCTCCCAGACAGGAGTGGTGCAGCTGGGCCACCAAAGTGCACGTGATGGGCTGGTTATTCACATGCCAGCATCATCTCGGGCTCGCTCTGAGCTTGAGGAACCTCCTGAACGTGAGAGCTGAGCGCTGCTCACCAAGGACCATCCGTTAGGCTGAAGACCACAGGAACTGCTGGTAATTAACGGGCATATTAATCCAGTAGAACACGATAGCCTTATTATAGTCACATTTTTCACTTTCATCAGAATAATATCATATTATATTAATATTTATTTCTGGCTAATGGGCTGTGAAATGAGCTGGGTGATGTTCATGGTGGGACGTGGTGTTGGAGGGTGGGAGCAGTGGGGCAGGGGCAGAGGGACATGTCGTGGAGAGCCCGTTGCCTCCCGGTAGCCCTGGGATCGCCAGGGCTTTGGAACCGAGCCCGTGCCCCTTGCGTCTTCTCTCTTACCCAAGTGTCGGAAATGTCGTGGTCGGTGGGAAATCATGGTGCCACCGATGCCAGCCTGTCCTGGTGCCGGCTGTTTGCACTGTGCCTTCTGCTCCTGCTTGTTTTCAAGGTGCAGGGAGAAGGGAGCGCAGCTTAGGATAAAAAGACAAGCTGGGCGATGCAGACCCTTCAGGTCTGACAGATTTGGGCATGGCTGTCAACAAGATGGAGATTTACTTTAAAGAAGGGAAGAAAAAAAATCTTGCTTACACTTCGCCACTCACACCTATTACTCTGGAAAATAAGGATGGTGTGAGAGCAAGGAATGAATCCCTTCTAAAAATATATTGGGTGAACGCATTAATTTTCTGTGGCACGTGGATGAGGGTAGGAGAATGGATTTTAAGCTTGATTCATTCTCCAAAACGAATCTTAAGCCTTTTAATTGTTGAGTGTTGGCATAAAAACATATTATTTATGAAGCTGTGGCTTGGTTCTACATGGCCCCTATGCCTTTTTTCTTCTTTTAAAGCAAATCTCATTTATTTCTTCTGAAAAGGTGCTCTAGAATCTAATATGAGCATTATGAATATTTAATTTTCAGAGCAGGGTTTACACAATACCAGAGCGTCTGGCGGCTCGGCCAGTCCCTGCGCAACAAGCCTGGTTTGGAGCTCCAGCAGATCTTCTCAAGTAGATCGTTGCCTTTCTGCTCCGCTTGGTTCATATCTACCAAAACTCATTATTTACTGCCCATTTCGGTCTGCTTCATTCCCGTAGCATCTGTTTCTATAAAATTCATGTGTGTCGCAACAGGCAAAAGAAGCGCAGGAGGCGCTGGGGAGACCCTGCAGTCGTAGAACTTTATTGGCTTTCTTAAAGGTAATATGATAATACAATAAAAACATTTCACAGGAGAGGAAAACTCCCAGTCTTCAGCTTAATCATTAGTAAAAAATTATTTCCTACAGTGTTAAAGATCTAATTGGTCTAATCAAAAGGCAAATTAATTATGGCTCATTTGAAGAAATCTGCATGTGTCCTAGCTTTTGTGCAGAGGCTGCGTGTAGGAGACGCCGCATTCCCGAAGCTGGCAAAGCCGGAGGCTGGGAATGCTGTCCTCTGCAGCACGAGGTGTATTCCCTCAGAAGGAACTTAGTGCTGGCTGGGGCATGGGAAAAGGACAAGAATTTTTTATTATTTTTTTTTAAAACCTGCAGCACACAGATTTTGCCTGTCACTGTTTGGAATTTCGCTCTGAAACCAAAGGAATGGGTTTGTGCCGTTAGACCAGACAGTCCAACTCCTATATCTGCACCAAACCAAATCCCTTTTCTTCTGGGAAAATGTTTTCTTTTCCCATTTATAAGGTCTGTGGTTTTTTAATAGGGGAAAGAGCATTTTTCTGTATTGCAGCCTGGCTTTTTGCAAACCACTGAAAATCTGTC
Organism: Haliaeetus albicilla; assembly: GCF_947461875.1. NCBI lineage: Eukaryota > Metazoa > Chordata > Aves > Accipitriformes > Accipitridae > Haliaeetus > Haliaeetus albicilla. The sequence continues at coordinate 2,543,474 of NC_091491.1, read as the reverse complement.
CCTTTTCTCTTCTGTAAAATCACGATCCCCATGCCACTGGATGGCCTGGGAGACAAAATTCATAAGTAGTTCAAATCGAAGGATCCTCTGAGATGTTAAGGTGGACTATTCTGGACCCGTGCCTGCTGTCGTGGTTTATGTAGGTTTATCTCCTGTCCGTACCCTGCAGGGAGGGTAAAGCACGTGCCAGCCTCAGACACCGCTCTCCGCCAGCTCACAAACCTCAAAGCTTTGTTTTACTAAAAATGCACTGAACCTTTTACACCAATAAGTTCCCACACAAAACACCAACCCGCATCCGTGCCTCTTTGGTCCCAATTTTCTATAACAGACTAGATATTAAATGATCCGACCCCCAAATACACAGCAAAAGCACTTTTCAAAGGCATCTCGGGCATCCTGGGCCCTGCCCGCGGCATCGACGTGGTACCCCGCTCCATCGCCGCCCCTCGCCCGTGGTGCTGGCCATATGCTGATGCAAAGCAATTGCTGGGCAGCTGCTGGGCTGGGGCGCGCGTTCCCAGTAAGAGGGTTTCTGTACTCCTGCACCAGCTAAATCTTTACCGCTGCTGTATCGCGCTGTGTTTTGCACCCACGCCGTTGCCTTGACGCTCGTGCGGCGGCGAAGGGTTAATGCCCCCCCAGGCTTGGGCAGGGACCCCCAGCATCGCCCAGCACCGAGCCCGGCTGAGCATCTCCTCCATCTCCTCCCGCTGGGGTTTTCCCACCCGCGGCCTCCTTTGTGCTTCCTCCCGTTCAGCCCAGCCCCAGCTAAAATGTTTTTCCTTCCAAGGCATTTCCTGCATTAAGCTTAACCAGCCCAAATTGTCTCACCTTTCCCCCCCTCTCTGATAAATGCTCCCTCTGCAGTTAATGTAACCTCCCCGAACGTCCTTCATTTGTCAAAGATCGCAGCCTTTTACGGCGGGTCATTATTTCACGAGGAATTCGAACAGAAATATTTCCAGTCCACACCAAGCGATCTATTTCGCTTCCCCACCCACCACATTAGCCTCTGAATACTCTCATTATACCATTACTAATTAGAAATTCTCTCAAATTGGCGGCTGCATTAAAAAAAAGACAGTGTGCTGAGCATATGGCATAATATCCTATTAATGAACACTCTAAATTCAAACTCAGGTCAGCTGCTCATTTCTTGCCCATGACACCCAGGCAAGGGGGGGGTAAAGCAAGCTTTTTTTTTTTTTTTTTTCTCTAAAATGCATAATACTGAATGCTAGGGATGCAGTGATGCCTTAGGCAGATGCTTTCTTTTATTTGGCTAATTTTTTTGGTAGAGTTGTAAAAAAAATTAAAAATGCATATATATATGCATTCATAAACCCATAGCAGAAGCCAGTGACTTACTGGCTGGTGCTTGTCTGCATGTTGCGATGTTGCCTCCTTTAAACGACAGCAGAACGGGCCACATGCACTACCAAAATAACTTATATCATCACGATCAAGATGAATGTCGTTTGAGGTTGTGTATTGTCCTGCCAGCATCAATGTCTTCAGTGTAGAGACGTGGGTAAGGAGAGGAACTGCAGCACACGCGCTTTTTTTTTTTCTTTTTAGTTAAGTGGGCTAATTGTACCAGCCACTCGCGCCGTGCGAGTGACTTTTTGGGTTGACCTCACCTTGTCCCTAATTGGCGCTGCTGCCCACGGAGTCTGAGGAGATTGCTCCTCAGCATCAGCCGCGGCGGTCCTGGGGGGTCATCGCAGCAAAGGGCTTCTGCGGGGGGTGCCTGGGTGCTGCCCGGGTGTCTCCGGGGGAGCTCGGCAGCGGGGAGACGGCACCCACGGCCGCTGCATCCCCGCGGACCTGCCGAGGTCTGGGGAGCGTGCAAGCCCGGCTGCTGGCTGTGAGTTGCTCTAGTTGCATTTCTTAGGCTTGATGGAAATCTGCCAGCAAGTGGGAGGGCTGGGTGCGAGCATACGTGTGTTTCTGGAGACAGGCAAAGGTTACCTGCCTTTCCGAGGATTGTTTTATTATTTTTTTTAATACCATGAAATTTGCCATACAGTAAAATAGCAAATTTTTGTACCTTCCTCTTCTCTGGGCAGACGAGCTGTCAGGGCTTTAGGTCTCATCAGTCTTGTCGTCGCTGAGGTTTATAAAACTACCAAATGATATTATGTCAGCTGATTCTTTAATGGGATAATCATTAGCCAAGACCTGAGTAAGGTTTTTTTTTTGCCATCGCTAATTTCACCTCAAGGTGAACGCGCAGGCAAAACCCTCCGGCGCGGTGTTTGCTGTGATGTATGTACTCGCTTCGCTCCGTGCCATTGCGCCAATTCCTGCTCCTCCTTCCAGGACGCACCGTGTACCCTCTGTCCCTGGATGGTGTTTGTCACAGCAGGGTAAGTCGCAGCGTGAAGGTTCTGACCGTCATCCCTCGCAGAGAGACTTCGACGGGTGTCACAGGGCTTCTGGCTGCGGCCCGGAAAGCCCAGGCTGCAATCTCAGCTCCGCGGTTGCCTGCACACCCTCCGTTTATCCGGGGCATCGGCAGCAAAGGATGCGCCAGGGTGACGGCTGCATTGTGCTATTTGACCTTCCAGTAAAAATTGAAAAAGTTTTGGCTTTTCAACAAAGTGAAACTTTTCTGTTGAAAACAAATATTTTGCCTCATCAAGAATCCAATTTTCTGTCAAAACAGTTTTCATTAAATATTTCCAAGCAGCCCCGGGTTAGTATTGATTTAAACTGTTACAAGAGAGAGAAGAATGAGGCTTTGTCTCTACAAAGATCATGTTTGCCCACCAATTAAAATTACAGTAGAAGTGAGTAATTGCTGCTGCCTCCAAAGGGGGATTGTTTAACGAAACACATAGTAATTTTCCACGTTAGTTTGCATAGTCCGGTGTCACGTCCCGGCGAGCGGTCAGGACCCGGGCACTGAGCAGTGGGAGCAGGCAGCGGGACCGAAAGGTTTGCAGAGCTGCGGGAAGGGATGCCAAGGAAGGGAGGTCTTCTCCTCCTGGGAAGGGGACCTGGATTTTCCAAGTGTTCAGGAGCTACCGTGCCTCTTGCTCACTGCCTCCATGCTGCTGTTGCTGTGATTTCAAGGACTGCGTTCTGTGGGCCGACATTTGGGCTGAGAAACACGTTGCGGCTCACAGCAGCGGATGGGCTGGATGCTCCTCGGCAATCACAAAGCTCCAGTCCCAGCCTTGTGTTGTGTCGTTGCGTTGCTGTGCTGCTCGTTAAGGCTTTTCCCAGAAAATGCACGAGTCATCCTATAAAAGTTGAAGCGAGGCGCGCAATTGTCTGTGCGAGGGGGCTTTCTGGGGCTGGGCTGGGGAATGGGGAGCAGGGCGGGTGACAGGCATTGGGGTCACTCAGCCTGGGGAGGGGGAAGGGGGCTGGAAGAGACAGGGGAGAGCGGGAGAGGGTCCAGAGCTGGATCCATCCCTTCCAGCCAAAGTCAGTCTCGTGTTCTGAGGGTTAAAGCCAAGATGAGCACTGCGCATCCCAGGAAGAATTGAGGTTTTATTTCATCGGCACCGGGGTCATTCCTGATTTAATTATGTAAAAATTAATGTGAACTTCTTTCTTGGTACGTATAGGCCATCCATGGAAATTGAATTGGGTGAAATGCTGGTTAAGCTAATCACTTGCAAGTCATTATGATGGCTAAGCACAGGGATGTTGTAATCTGTTGGGACTTCTCAAAGACCTGATTGAAGACCAAGTTTAAGACCCACAGGTTTAATCAGAGGGAATCAACGATGTTGTGCTGACATGATTTTTCCTCTTAGCAAGGAGCTCCAAACCATTTCTTCCCGGTATAAGAATCCACGTCGCAAGTCCGAAGGGCTTCTTGTGCGCTTCCCAAACCCTGCCCGACCCAGCAGCTGTGGACAGAGAGCTGTGTCAGCTCTCAGGCTAACGATGAGCTCCTGGGTTTCGCTAGCCAGAAATGCCCACACCACAGCATGGCACAAGACACTCAGATTTTTAAATCCTGAGAGGATCTACAGATCATCTAATCTGTCTTTATGTATCACAAAGGTTTACATAATTTCCTCGTGATGTTGTATTTTGAGACCAGTGGCCTATATTGTGCCACAGGATGAGTTCTAGGCAACCTCGGCTTGAATAAGAGATAGCGAGAGGTGGGAATCCATCCTTCTCATCGTGCAGTGTTTGAATGCTTCGCTGATCACACTGTTCATAATCTATACCTCTGTTTCTCATATGAATTTGCCTAGTGTGGGCTCTTAGCTATAGGTTCACGCCGTGGCTTTCTCTGCTGCAGGAAAAAGCCCTCGGTATCGGCATTTTTCCCTTCCGAATCTGAGTATATATATCTCATTCTTAAGAAATAACTCACGCCCTAGGAGTAACACTAGTTGGCCCAACGTGTGTATGTATTGACGCAGTAGCCACACTGCAGAGGATGAAAAATAGATGTTTATAACCTAGTTCAACATTTTTTACCTACTGTTTTTTACTGACACCTTGACCCGCCTGTGCCCTTCGTATTCCCAGGTCCCCACATCAGTGGCGGGGCTGCCTGCCCACCTCCCCAGACACTTCCCAATGCTGTCTGCAGTCATGTCACCGTAAAAACATACAGTGAATTACCGCGTGTACAGGGAGGAAGGATGTTTAATGCAAAGAGGAGGGGAGGAAAAGCTGCGTCATGATATTATACGCAGGCATTCATAAAGAGTGTAATCCCTGGGAAAAATCCTAGCCCTAATCGTGAAACAGCCTTTCTTCCCTGCAAGCGGAGGGGCTGCAGGTGAAGGCAGCGCGTTCGCGCCGAGCTCCCCGCTCCCACTAATAAAGGAGCTTCTGCCAGGGATTCTGTTCCCGCGTCCTCCGGTGGAAATTAGCCATTTTAAGATAATAACAATAATCGGATTAAAGATGCTATTGAATTGTGCGGGATCTGTACTCTGCAAGGTGGTTCAGCTTGATGGGGCTTGGCTGGGACTCAGGCAGCAGCAGCACCCTCATGGCGATGCTGTCGCAGGCAGGGCAGCGATGGCGATGGAGTTTGGCTCCTGCCTCCGGACATAGGTGCCTACTTGCTGGCCTGATCTATTTTTTTTTCTGAAGGGCTAAGCTGTTTGTTCAAAGACCCTGCTGAGCACATTTTACTGCTGAAAGGAAGGGGCTGTGATTTAATCGCTTTATAGATTTAGGAGTCTTATGTTAGCGCATCTTCCCCTGTCATTACACACGTGTTATATACGTAAACATAAACATGCGGACTCATATGCATACGTCTGTGGGTGCATTTTCAGTGCAGGCAGGGCTCGTTTGAGCCCTGTGGGGACAAGGCTCCAGTCCTGCAGTTTGCTGCTTTTGCTGGGGCTCCGCGGAGAAGCCCGGCCGGGGGCTTGTGGGGCGTGAGCCTGGCTGGGGTCTTGCCGGGTCTCTTGAGAGCTTACCTTACTCCTGCAAGTCATTAACCGTCTTTAATCTGGGCCTCAGATTTATAACAATTTTTATACGTTTTAAAGGAATAAAAACTTCAAATCAATATCTAGAAGTGCATGAACAGCTTGCAGAGCATTTTATCCATCTGTTCCCTAATACTAAAAATGACCACCTTTGTAGGTGCCTGGAGGGTGCTGGGCCAGAGCTGCTTCCCAGGCTTTGTCAGGAGACGGCTGATGTCCATATCAAATCAAGATGCTTGTTGTAATGTTCGCAAAAATGTAATTTGATTTGCCTTTGTCAACAAAATCTGTGGAAACATCCCCTGCCTGAATAAATATCCCTGCAGGGTAGCACATGCTTTGTAAATAATTTTCATTGTAACCCCCTCTTCCTAGCAGGGTGGAGAGTTGGGAACATTCATCAAGTCTCACATTAAGAAAATAATTTTCTTGTACCTAATTTGTGCAATAAATAAAGTCCACAATTTCTTGCTTCTGCAGCAAGGAAACGTAAAGAGCTGAGACCAGGGTTTTTTGATACTGGGGGTTTTTTTGATGGCCATTCCTACCTCAGGCTTGGAGCCTCCCCGAGACCCCAGGCCAACAACTCCCCAAGAGTCTGGTGATCTGGGGCACGTCATCTTCTAGGCAGTCCAGCACAGAATGACCCAAAGGAGCTTTAGTTGCCAGGAGGGGGGTGAGAGGCTCCTTTGCAGCGTACCCCAAATATCAAGAGTCTCCCACCCCTGGCCTGCAGCCGAACATCTTGGATGATGCGAAGGCTGGGCAAAGATTTACCCAGCTGCAAGGGCTCTTTGGGCAGGCTTGCCTGCTCCTGCCAGCATGTAACTGGCACAAAGCGAAGGTTATTTTTCAAGTAAGAAACTTGGAGAGATTTGCTTGCTTGCTTGCAACCTGCACTCATGACTGACTGCAGCAGAGGAGCGGGGAGGTTGTTGGGGGTTTTTTTTAACCTGAATTATCTCTAGAGGTGGAGCCTTAGCTGCCTGCTTTTTTTGATATCACTAAAGGCTCATCCAAAAGGCGCCGTAGCAAAAGCACAGCCTTGCTTCCCCCGTCTGTCCCAGGGCTTTGATACAAAACCCAGCGAAGGCAGCGCTCCTCTTTCGACGGCCTCAGTTGCCTCTGGCTCAGGCTCTGGTAGCTGCACCGTGTGCTCTACAGCTTCAGGAGTCACCTTCAGTGCTCCTGCCCCTCGGGCTCTGCTCCCAAGCAGCACCGAACGGGCACATGACGAACCCATAGGACAGGGCTCAATGGCTGGGAAGGAAACACGGAGGGCATGGAAGAGTTTCGGCATCTAATTAGCCGCACCTTGGGTGACCAGACTCTTAAATTCCTACTTATCGATCCCTTGTCTCGTTGGAGAACCGGAGCACAAGTTTGTCAAGCTGGGAGAATACCAAGATGGGAGGATAGCTTTGTTTTTTTCCCTTGTAGAAATGTAAATCTGTTATTTATATATATTTTATGGATGGCATGTTCCTATCCCCAGGCATTTTGCATTGGAATTCAACTCATTGCAAGCCTATTACATGTTCACTAACTATAAACCATCTGATTTGTATTCATTAACCAGTAGTAGACAGCAGCAGTGGCATAACTTTAGTACTGGACATGTCTCGGTCGACGGGTGAACTAAATTTCAGTTAATTAAGGTGCCGTAATTGTTGTCCAGTACAAGTGTCTTCAGGGCATTCGCTTTGTAAATAATTTTTCACCCTAACCTTTCCTGCATACTTGGTTGCTGCTCTGCAACTTTGTTTAAGCCGTAAATTATTAGGAAATCAGCTCTCCTGCGTTTCTGGTAGAAGAAGGTCCCTTTTCTGCTTCTTACCAAAGACAGCGATGGCATTAATGATTAGCAAAGTGCAACTGGACTGCAGACAAAGCAGTAGAAGGATTATAACCCCCCAAAATAAAATAGGAGGCATCTCATCTCTGAGAGGGGTGTTTGCTGTGCAGGAAGCACCTTCACTGGAAGCTTTCGCTCAGAGATAGCAGGAGGAGCTCACGAGGTTGAGCTTCGCCTACGTGGCTTCAAAGACAGCCTGGAAAGCTCTAGAGGAGAACGGGAAGAAACTTTAGGCGGGTTAAATCTGGTTGCCGAGAAATTGAAAGTTGAAACGTCACAACCCAATTGAGCTCTCAGTTTTCTGGTATGAAGGCTTAGGTGTCTGCTTCCCGCAACGTGGAGCTCGTGGCTCAGATTCAGGTGTTGGCGGCTCTTTCCCTGTGAAACCTCAGGGGATCGAGGACACCCTTCCACAGCCGCAGTCCAGAGCGAGCAGGGATGGAGAAACCCCTGTCCCCTCCGTCCCAGGGGTCCGAGAGCCCCGGGGTCCCCACCGTGCCCATTTGCGGGGACCGTCCCTTCTCCCTGCTCTCTCTAGGAAGGGACCGGACCCGCTGCCTGCTTCGGGCAAGCCGGGCAGGCAGGTCTGGTGGTGCCTGCGAGGCAGAGCCAGGCTGTGCGACGCTCCGTGGGGTCTGCGGGGCCGGGGAGGGTGACGGGTTGTCTAATGGGCCCAAAGCGAGCGCGTGGTAACGAGCTGCTGAGGAGCGATCAGTGTGAGCAAAATAAAAATCCCTGCTGCTCTTGAGTCTGTGCACACCAACCGCCGGGCAGTAATTAGGCGGGAAGCTGGATGTGGAATTGAAACTGTAATTATGAAGAACTGCTAGATGCTACTGTAATGCAGCGTTTAGCTTCCTTCTCTGCCGTTGCCTTTTTTTTTTTTTTTTTTTTTTTTTTTAACTCCCTTTGGATTAATGGCTGCTTTGTTTTGTTTTCTCAAAAGTTCGGATTTGGAGAGGAACCTTGTGGAAAGGGACATTTCCTCACCTCCCTTTTACACCCAGCAGGTTGGAAACCAAGATGGAAAGTCCTCTCTTGTACTCGACGTGAAAATTAATACAGGGGAGCTCGCATGGGTGCAAGCAGCACTGAATGGGGTATTGTCCTTTTGCTTTTTGGAAACAGGGCAAAAATGATCCTTTCTGTAGTGCACAGCAGGTTCAGGCTTCCTGGGTTTGGTTTGTATTAAAGGTATCTATCTCCCTGAGTTACGGTTCTCAGGGACTGTCACTTTTGAAATGGTGTTTCTGGTTGGACTGGAATTTGACATGCAATATTAGCATGCATCCCTTGTGCTCGTTGGTTGTGTTTTAGCAGTGTAACCTGACTAAGGGGCAAGATTTTCAGTTGTGCTTGAGTAACGGAGCAAAAGCCAAGGCTCCTCTGTATGCTTTCACCCAAGCAATTTAGTATGCGTGTTAAAGATGAGACAGCTTTGCCTGCAGTAGCCTTTTTAGCTGTCCTGTGCCTTAGTAAAGTCTCCCCCTCCGTGGCTCCGGTGAACGCCTGCAGACACCTCTGTAGCGCGTGAAGAGGGGCACTGGAGCTTCTCCGTTTGTCTGCTCAAGTTTCCTATTGATCTGACAGCTCCTTTCCAGACCTGCCCGGCAGCAGACATATGCCAGTCTCTCTGATAGTTCATGTTCACTTATTAATATAAAGATTCAACTTCACATTCGCTGGAGTAAACCTTGCATGATGCCTCTGACAGTAATTCAGTTGTAGCCTCAATCAGATGCTGGATCTCCAGGCCATGGCTATCCCGCTAGCCTTTTCCAATTTTTCACTACACCAGTCATGAATAAATCACCAAAACACATCAGATTGCTGAAAATGGAAATACCAGAGATAGGCACCAGTTCAGTAGTCAAAGAGCATCACCCTCCTGCAGCGAGCGCGCATGCCCTGTGCTCCCTTGTCTGCTCATCGCGTCCCGTCCCATCGTCCGGAGGACCTCAAATGTCTGCAAACTCCAAGCGTGCATCCTGCGCACCCTCTGTGTTTAAACGCAGATCCCACCACATGTGGCTTCTGGCCAGGGAGAGGTGATTTACTATTCACCGGACGCATTGCCAGACAAGCCATCAGTAGTACCCAGATGCTCTGAGAGCAGGGTTTGCCCTCTCGAGCGTGCTAGAGGCAAGCGCTCTTCATTTTCAGTACTCGGTAGCAGAAAAAGCAACAAAATAGTTGGTTTTCCCAGGCTTTTCCCCTGCTCTCAGCGAAACATATTTTGCAGAAGCCTGCAGGCTCGTCTCCCAGGCAGTGTTGACCGCAGCAGCCCTGAGCCCCGGGCAGGCGGCTTGTCCTGCTGCCGGCTCCCCGGGCAGCCCGGGGGGGAGAGCTGCTGTCTCCCCTCGGTGGGTGCAGCAGGATGGCCCGAGGATCTGTCCCTCGGCCGCCGGTCTCTCCCGGCTCTCCCACTGCCCTACAGCAGCACCCGCTCCCCTTGGAAGCCAGGGATGCAGGAGCGGCTGGGCTGGGCGACAGGAGGGCACTCGCCCTCGATTGCTCGCAGTTTGAATCCTCAGATCTATCGGTTTGATTTCTGCGGGTCGTCTTTTTTTAATTTTTTTTGCGTTTTGCTCTGCCACGATCTGGGAACTCGTCTGCTGGAAACGGAGCAGAGGGAGACCCCGTCTGCGCCCCTTTCTCCCGGGACGGAGGTCCCAGGTAGCGCAGGCTGCGTCCTGGCACGGGGGGCACCTCACCCACGGGCTTCGAGGCGAATCCAAAATGCCACCATTTAGTTACCTACCTGATGCTCCGTCACTCCCGATTTGATTAACCTCTAACCCTTCTCCGTGCACCGCCACAACTGAGGCTGAAAGACTGAATGGTGTCTTTTGAAACTTGACCCAAAAGGTGAAATCTTGGTTATGTCCAAATTAATGGGAGCCTTGCCACTGACGTGGGTAGGGCCAGGGTCTTCTCGCCCTAATCTATCCATTATGAATGTAGGCGTGTTGGTGCCTCTCCCACGCGGCTGAACTCCTCTAGCATTGTTCTGTGAGAACTACAGATAAAAGGAACTAGTATTATTTAAATCACTTTAGGTCAGAAAATCAGCTAGGACTTAAAAACAAAAAGCCCAAATCACCACTCATAAAATAAATCAATTTCTTTAAAATTAGCTTCCTTAATTTGGACATCAATTCTATTTCTGTAACGTTTGTCCATTTTGCAATTTTGTTTTTTATCTGTGTTGTTATATTAAACCCCCTGCTAATAAAATGTCAAATTAAAAAAAAAATTCGTATCCCTGGTATTGCAGAAAACCAATAAAATAAAACCTTACAAGAGAAGCAAAAGAAAATTTCCATCATTCTCTCCTTAACCGAAATCAAAATTAGAGTGTTATTAGAAATTTCATTAGGATGGAGCAGATTGGTAATGAAATTACATTCCAGCTTTCTACAAACCCAATGTATTAAGTAGGTTTGATCAATGATGTTCACACAATTAATTTTGTCTGATTGCTGAGGATTACTTTATCGACAGTCACATTTCACACTTGTGGGTTTTTTTTGTTTCCACAGTAAATTCTCCACGATGTCGGATCACATGATGGCAAAGCAGATTTGAAGCCCCAGCTCTCAAAGCAACTTCCAGCGGACCATGACGGGAATCAAGGTAAGGACGTCACCGCTGTTAATTGCGTTTGTTATGGTGGTGCTTACGAACAGCCAACCTCGGGCAGAGGGGTTGCTCAGGAACCCTGAGCATCTCAAGCGGGCGAGTATTGACGGAGGGAGACCACGTTAATGCCCTCCTTGGGCAGCCGGCAGACTCTCGGTGGTCTCATCTGTTCTGCCTTGGTGCTGAGAGGTCTCAGCGCCTGTATCTGGGTGTCTTCCTCACGATCTGCGTCTCGGAGCTGTGGTTACAAACCAGCGCTGCTCTGCCAGTGTGGGCAGCGCCGGGCACAGGAACCCCGTGGGACCTTTGTTCATGGGGTGCGGAGCCGGGTTGGGGTCTGGCACCGCCGCTGGGAAGGGTGCAGGGATGCTCGCCTGGCTGGGACAGCCGCTTTCTTGCGGTCGGATGCGTTAGTTCAGTCTCAGTGCTGGTGTCGCCACAGCTGGCAGCACATCTGGAGGCAGCGCTGAGGCAGGAAGGAGAAGGGGAGGGCAGCAGCTCCATAAATCACAGGTTGGTTTAAGCGAGCTCTCTGCTGCTGGTTCGTTAGAGTCCGTCCGTACTCGGAGTGTTCTGAGCAGCAGCAAACTGTGATTTTTTTGAGGCTTTGCTGCATATAGCAGGGTCGTCCTTGTCTGCGGCTGTCGTGCAGGCAGGGAATGTTTCTGGACCCCTCTGTGTCACCCTTTGGCGCATCGCAAGGTAATTAGATGACTTTTACGTGAGAAAATGAAGTCAGTGATATCGTGGAGGCAGAGTGAGGTCCGTCAGGTGCTGCCGGTCTCCATTTACTGTTGTTGAGATTTTCAAAGCTATTTAAGAATTTCAACAGCAAACTCCTTTTTACATCCAAGAGACTGGGATACCCTCCAGAAATCTTGACCATCTCCTCTTCAATCTTTATCGAGCTCTTGCTCTAAGTTGTGTAACTATGGGTGTCCCGCAAAGGGTGTGAGATACGGCTGCGGTGGGCGAGGGCTGCTGTGGCATTGCTTGGCTATTCCCTGGCTGCTGAGCAGGAGGATGTTTCCCCGCCCTGGCATTGCCCCCTGCAGCTTCGCTCCTTCTCGCACACCACAGGATGATGTAACATCTTTTTAAAAGAACAAGTAACAAATGGCTATAGGTGTTATCTGCCCTGCATCTGTTTTCAGGTGAGATCTGGGTCCACAATGTGCTTAGAGTGCCTGCATTGCCAGGGAGCCTGATAGGGCCTCCCAACTCAAGGGATTTTTGCATGATTTGAAATGCAAAGGCATGAGAGAAAGAGATATTTGATTTGTGGGGGTAAAAAGTTCCCATTATAACATTCAGATTCATTTTAGAAGTAATTTTTAAATCTTAAGTTAGGAAAAATACCTAGAATTGCCTGTTTAAAAAAAAGCTACAAAAACTGAATAATATTATTAGGGCTTGAAATTAGCTTTTTCCCCCCTCTTTTACCTGCATTGATCTACTGATGGATTAGCTGGGAATCAGCAGCAAGTGATCTGTGCAGTTCCTTTTTTTTTTCCTCGCTGAGAATTATGCATTTGTTAACATTTAAGTTGCAGGAAGGAGCTGGTTCCGTGGGTCAGGTCTCTGTGTCTTAGAAACGACCCTGGATTTCAGCTGCTCCAGCGAGATTTTACCCGCAGGACTCCTTGGAAAGCTTCAATAGTTCAAGACCTGGAAAGGAAAATCACTTTTTCTTTTCCTAGGGGTCATCTTTACCATATTTTAGGTACTTTCTGCTGAGTACCCAGATGTACGTTTTCAGTGCCAAGGAAGGGGGGAGATGCTCTGCGGCGGGGACGGGTTCCTGCACAGGAGGGGAGCAGCAGAGCGGGGGCACGCCGTGCTCCTGTCCCAGCCGCTGGATGCTGTTTTCTCTAGGTACACACAGCAAAGATACCAGGATCTAATTTTTAGAGATGAGACATCTCATCTGTCAGAAGCTGAGTGAATTAGAATAAGAGTTTGCTTTTTTTTTTTTCTTAAAACAGCCCAAAGTTTTTATCAAGATGCCATTTATCAGCAGCGCTACCAGCCGCTAGCAGTAGGCATCCTGCCAATCATTTTATGGAAATAGGGAAGGACTTTAATGTTTGGATGCCCATCTGAATCGACTCTTGTTCATGTCAGCAGATCTGATGTGAAAGCAAAGGTGCCCCTATGCAGTCTAGTTACCATCAAACCTGTAAGTGTCAGCATTTTAAAGGCAATAACACAATGCTGATGGTGGGCAATGTCACTGGTTTAACCTATTTCAAAGACATTAGCTCCTGCAGTCTTCCTGCTCCTTGTCTCTCAAGGATTAGTTATGCCTGAAGCACACCTGTTCACTTAATCTCTGCAAATAATTATTGAGAGACCTGCTTCGCACCATCTTCCACTCTTAACAAGTTCATCCGTTCACCTCAGCTAGTTAAGTTGCAAACGTAGCCAACAGCTACCTAACTTGGTCTTTAAACTCTGGGATCTCGCGTGGTCCTTTAAAGCAGCGTTTTGACAGAGCTGCTGAAGTTACCGTCCTGCTGCAGAGGGCTCCGGCAGGCAGCTCTCCCAGCCCGCCTGCACCGGCCTGGGGCACGGCCGGCTGCAGCTCCCGCAGCCCGAACTCCGCGGCAAATCTCCGCACGGACCTGCTACCTGAGAGCAAAACCCTCCGGGGACGAGGCAGTCTTACCCCCAGGTGCGAACAGACACTGCTCAGACTTTTCCGAGTCCTGCGTGCCCAAACCCACTGGACGCGCTGTGTGGTGTGCTGGTTGAAGAGCCAGGATGGCACGTGGGGACTCCGGCATGGCGTGACCCATCCTAACCACAGGGTAGGAGGGCTAATGCTGTTGGGTTGCTCCAAAAAACGCGCAGGTGTTATGTTATCCTGAGTACACGTACGCTATCACCTGCGTGGGCTCCCTGGGTGATTTTCCCAGAGCAAAGTTCAACCCTTCTCAAGACAGCCTAAACTTTTCTGGGCTCTGCCCGTCCTGACCGAGCTGTAATTGAATGTAGGAGAATCAGCATCATTAATCTCCACGGCTGCAGGACAGGCGTTGCGGCTGAGCGGCTTCCTGGTGGGAGCGGTGCGTGGAGCTGAGCTCTCGGCTGCATCCCTTTCCCACCTTTGTCTGCCCCCGGCAGCGTCTGGGTTTGGGTAAGGAGTCACGCCAGGGTCCGGCCTGGAGCTCTGTGTCTGTCGGATGCAGAAGCTCAATTCCCAGGGTCTCTGCATGGAGAACCTGGGCGAAAAAGGAGCTGCAGCATCTGGAGGCAATGCACGTTTCTGAAGCCATGCCTGTAACGCAGCGCAGAGCCGGTGTTTCAGTACATGCCTAAACCTGGGATGCGCTTCTGTCAGAGGTGCGAGGGCTGGCTGAGCGCAGATGTCCTGTGGAAAGGCAGGTGCAAATTCAGTGGGAGGTATCCGAAAACAGCCCAGGAAAGCAGGGCTCTGTCCTGACTCACCGAAACACCTAAATGCTGAATTCTCCAGGGTGGCCGGGGCCAGCTGGGAGGAGCAGAGCCCCACGGGAGACAGCTAGAAAGCAAAGGGTCAGCACTCCTCTGACAGTGGACTTCGGGTGAGCAGTAATAGGCATCCTATCGTGAACAGGAGGGAACTGGCTGGACTGGGCTGTGGTGTGCTGGGGCTGGGCTGTGATGTGCTGGGACTGGGCAGCACCTCCCGGGTCACCATCTCCTGTCCCTGTGCCTCCTTCCCTCTTTGTGTTCTCTGTTTCCCTGGTCTCTTCAAGCCGTAGGTCATTTGGAGCAGGGAATTCTGGCAGTGCCTAACGCCACGCCGCCATGCAAACGGCGTTTTGTTCTCCTGACGGTTTCCACGACCGTTTCGGGGACGCAGAAGGCTGAGCCGGGCACCGCTGCCGCCCAGATGCAGGGCTGCGCATCCCTGGCACCGTCCCTCTGCTCCACGAGCGTCTCCGTCCCCTCCCTGCCCTCCATTTGCATAGCATTTCCATCGGTTTTTGAAGGTCGGAGTTTTTTGGAGGTGACCCTAAGGGCTGGTGGTGCCGGGTGGGCAGCGGGGCGGCACGTGGAGGCAGGGAGGAGAGCGCGGGCAGCGCGGCCGGTCTCGCACGGGCACTGCCGGCACCGCCGCTGCCGCGGCTGTTGACACTAGGAGTGATTAACACGGGTAGGACAGTGAGAGGGGAAATAAATAACATCCTAATCTCTGGCACCATCATTCCTTTGATGAGAACAAAAAATATGAAGACTGAAAGATCAAAATAACTGTATTAGAGCATGAAAAGGGAAATGCTCTTTTAACCACCGCTGTTCAGATATATCTCCTTAGATCTGACATGCTGTAATATATTTGTAACACAGATATATATTAGGGGGTAAAGCTGGTGATTAATTTGCTTTACCTTTTCAGAGCATATACATAAAAACCTACATTAGCAGAATTAGCATTTTACCTGTCTTTGAAGATCTTTGCTTTGAAATGTACAAAGTCTTGTCAATGTGTGTCTTTCAGAAGAATAAGAGTTGTTTTTTTCATGAAGCTTCCCCCCAGCCCACCTCCTCTCTGGTTCGTGTGAGTGGTGCAGGCAGAGATGCTCTGGGTTTTGTCTCTAATTACTGCACCACCACCCTCCGGGGCATTGCTTTAGCTGCTGCCCATATTCACCCCTCTTGACTCATAATTGCTCTTGAAGCTTCTGAGACTAGAGATCAAAGTATTCATGTCATACATGTTTCTGTCAAAGGTCTTATCGTCAAAGCACCAACTATATTTTGAGAGACGTCTCCTTTTCTCAAGAGCAACAAACTTGGCTTTGCCTTTTTTTTTTTTCTTTTTCCTCCTCGTTGCAACGTTGCTGCAAGGAATTGCAGGTGCACGGAGGCTGCCCAGGCTCCTTCTGGCCATCGGTCCAATCCTGCACCCCCAGCGATTTAGTTATTATTGTTAAGGAGCGTCGTCCTAACCAAAACTGCTATTCCAAATGTCTGTCTTTGACTGACACCATCCTCCCTGACTGAACGTGGAAGGATGCTAGAGCTGGAGTTGTCTCTTGCTGCCTGCATTTTGCTTGGCTTCCCAGGAGAGCCAGGGTGGCCAGCTGCTGGATCGGGCCCTCGCAACTCGGACACAGCCGAGTTTTTGTCTGGATATCGGCTCTTGCTGTATGCACAGACTGAGAGCTCTTCTGGACCACCCCCTCTGGCCTGGCATCACTGTGTTTGCTTTTGTGGAGGGATTTTAACCCCAATCAAAACGTGAGGTGTTAAAAAAAAAAAAAAATATTGTTGTTTGTGTTTTTTAATGCAGTCTTAAATTTGGATTTGGACAACTTAGCACAAACGTTAAGCTTTATTTGTCTTGTTTTCCTTAGGAAAGAGTTGCGTGGTTAAGGCTCGCGGGATGCCGGGACAGGGATGCCCAGCAGGCAGGTGCCAGGTGAGGGCAGGCGGCGATACCTCCCTGAGCGTGGGGTCCGGGAACGTGCCTCAGTGGCACGCACCACCCCGGGGCATCCCCCTGCGAATACTCACACTCCACTCTGTAGTGCCTTGCGAAACGCTTCCTCGCTGCTCATAAATCCTCGCGGAGCGGCGTGCGTTAAACACAGCTCGTGCGTGCGGGCTCAGACCCAGCCGCGATCGCTTCCCGGCTGCGTGCGTGCGTCGATGCGGCAGACGATGCCGGAGCCCTCAGCCTCCCGTGCAGAGTAACGGCAAACGGTACTGCCTTGTTGGGAAGATTTCTTTATCCAGGGGCTGTTGCTTTGACTTTCTGTCCCTGCCTGTGCTGTTACCGAGCCCGGCCGGTCTTGCAAAGGCTTCAGCTGCCCTGACTTTCTCAGCTCTCTAGCAGTCAGTGTGAAGTTCCCAACTGCCTTTAAGGGGAAAAAAACCATGTAAGCAGTAGAGGAGGGGTGAAAGGGAAAAGCTTCATCATTTAGTAGGTTAAAATACTGGTTTTAAGCTTCTATAATCAAGTTATTTTTCATCTCAGTGAAAATGGTTCTTTTAATTCCAGCTCGCTGCCCGCAGCTCGGCCAGGCAGAGCAGCAGAGCCAGCGCTTGCTCGTGTGTGTTGCTCACCCAAAAGCAGTAATCACAGCCCAGCTCCATCCCGCCTCCCCGCTCTCTTTCTTGTCCTTGACGGGTGCTTTTGGATGTTCTGCCGTTGTCTTTGTCCTGCCTCAATTTCTCCTTGACACCTGTGAGCTGGGAGAAGGTGTTGTCTAAACTCCTTCATCTATTTTTTTTTATAATGTGAATGAGTGCAAATGTCTATTACAGCCTTGAGAAACGCGGGTGCGTTGTCCCAGGGTGCCAAGGCTCCACGGTGCTTCTGTGCTCTACAGCACCGCGTTTTTCTTGTGTGCTTTTATGTTCTTCCGTATCAAGTTATTTCTGGTTGAAGACAGTCACTTTGGCCCTTCCATGCGCCAATCCTAGAGGTGTGTTAGGGAACAGGGATTGCAGCATGGGCCTGTATTTAATATCACGAAAAGTTCTTTCCTCTAGAGGATCACAGCAACACCCTGAGCTCGGAATACGCTGAGCACGTTCGAAGGGCTGGAGGGGGGCTGAGGGTTAAACTTTGCCACGGTGCGAGCAGGTTCAGAGGCTTTTCCACGGGCTGGAGCTCGCCAGGTGCCCTGGCTGGAAGGGTGCAGGTAATCCTGAGCCCTGCTGAGGGTGCGGGTGGAGGAGCCGAGCCGGGTGGGTGGGCGCAGGAGATGCTCCAGCTCCGGTTCCCGCTGACCCAGCCGGCACATGGGGAGAAGGAGAGCAGCACCGCTCCCTGCCCACTGCAGCAACTTCTGACGAGTTTCTCTCTCAGAGTCCTCAGAATTGGGAGCAGGAAAAGAACTTTATAAAATTCTCCACGACCAGTCGAGCGGAACCTATTTTCTCTCACAATGCAATTAACGGCACCAACATTTACAAAATATGATTACAAGCACTTTGGTTAAGTAGAGGAAAGTATATTAGATAGCAGCGAGGGGTTGATCTTAATGTGCATTTTTTCGAGAGACTTGCATTTTCTTTGTGCAAATAAAGAGGCCCTAAATTCTCCATAGGCACTAAAATCAATGCAGTGGAACCATGATAACAAACACAGGCTCCACTTTTTGCTACATCCCCCAATTAATTAAGCCTTTCACGGGCATGTAATTAGGAACATTAGCAAGTCATAAAATTGCCGTGAGTCTCTAAATTATGTGCTGGCCCTCAGCAATTTGTTTTTAATTCCTTTTGAAGACAATGGCACTGCGGGGTCCCATAGATCTTCATAGCAGCCTACTGTTTACTTCTTTATGGCTCTATGAAGATCTAACTGTTTTCTACTGCTCCCAGATGCACCCGCACTATTTTCTTGTGCGTTTTCATTACCTGAGTTAGATTTAAAGGGAAACGGCGTCGGCGTGCCCCGCGACTGCCCCGCCAGCGTAGAGAGCGGAGCAGAGGGGGAGAGGAGCAGAGTGAGGATGCTTGCCTGGAGTCCGGGCTGCTAATCAGCGAGCAGCCGCCGCCACAATTTATGCACTTTTATGTAGACTTGTGCGAAGCCGAAGAAATAAATAAATAAATGGGAATCATTTCGGAGGAAGGTTTATTTCCCTGTTATTGTGATTTACTCCTCCTTGATGAGAGTGTCTCTTTCACAGCGGAGGCGCAGAAAAACATTTGTACGCTCACAAGGTCAAGAACAGGAGAAAGAAGTAAATAGTGGAAGCAAATTGTTTTTCCTTCCAAAAATATCCTGGGTCACTTACAGCTGACGGGTCACCGTGATAATACCTGGACATGTGCTCTAATAGCGGGGTTATATCCTGATGGATATATGTGGCCAGCTGACTATTTTTAAACAGATTTTGGGGTTAATGCGTCAGTCCATTGGATGGTAGAAGGAGATGCTGAGCTGCCCAGCGGCGTGTAGCTCTCACTCGTGCCCAGCTGTGGGTCTGTCCCGGAGTTGTCGCTCAGCATCCCGGTAATGCCGGCGGTCGCTGGGTGGGTGTTGCTTTCCAGTCTTTGCTCGCCACGCTTGCTTGTTCCCCTGAGCACTGGTGATCTGAGTCAATTAATGCTGTTGAATTACAAAACAGGTTTAGCGATGATAATAATAAGCAGAGACTGTAATAGAAGAGGTGAATTCTGGCTCGTCTCCTAGGCCAGCATGGGGAAGGTTGCTGGGTGCAGTGTAAGGCACCGCTCGATTGCACAGCTAGGTTATGTGGCAGAGACCACCTGATGCATTTCGTATTAGCCAGCGCCAAAAGTTGCCTTTGGTGGGCTGCACGGCTCAGAACCGCAGGGAAGAGAGCTACAGCACGGGTGCGGAGCAGAGAGCATCTTCCTTACAGCCGCAGCTGCACCGGAGCTTGTCGCCATCCCCATCCCGGGACTCCTGGCTGCCTTTTGGACTGTCCTTCCCCACTTCGGGCATCCAGGCGCTCCCCTTCCTTTCAGGCGGTAGCAAAATCTCTATTGCTGATGTCTTTCTTAATGCAAAGTGGAGAACATGTTATTGCTGGACCAGGGGATGTGTCAAAAGGCAGCAACCCAGAAGGAAAACCATCCCCAGAATACTTCATCTTCACTACTGCTTTCACTGCCTGATTAAGCTTTGTTTTGGGGTTGGAAGAAATATCAAGCTGAGCATATTATAACACTGTGCCTTCTGGTGTAAAGCCGCAGCCACTGGACAGAAGGTGTAGATGTGGATTTATCAGGATGCCTGAACTGCAGAAAAAGGGTAGCTCAGTAGCTCCCCTTTTAAAATCAGTTTGCATTTCAGTGAAATCCTGATGTCTCGTGGGATTTGCAACATCCTGCTGGGGCAGAGAGGGCCAAGCTCCCAAAGCTGCGCGCCAAAAGCTCCCAAAGCTGCCTGCCAAGTCTGGAGGAGGGGGAGCAGCGTACGGCAACCGCCTGCTCCGTAGGTGGGATGGGATTTGTTTGTGGTCCGCTGGCTTGGGAGCTGCGCCACGTCATGGGCTAAAATTTCAGCTTCCAAGATAAAATGTTCTCTGTGTCCCTGTGGGT
Source organism: Haliaeetus albicilla (assembly GCF_947461875.1). Lineage (NCBI taxonomy): Eukaryota > Metazoa > Chordata > Aves > Accipitriformes > Accipitridae > Haliaeetus > Haliaeetus albicilla. The sequence goes on along the minus strand of NC_091491.1, from coordinate 2,523,533 downwards.
GCGCGGTTTTGCCAGTTTGCTGTACAAAGAGGGAAGACTGCATGCACAAGGGGCCAGCGAACAACAAAAACCCCCAAAGCCTGTCTGAGGGGACCAGTCCCGTGGCCACAATACAGGTTTTTGGATGAGGCTGGCTCCTGGCTTTACGCTTGTGCCTTGAACGCGTGTGCCCTTGGGATTTACGTGGCACGAAGCCCCGGATAGATGGGAGCGATGCATTGCCACGCTTAGCTGCCCCAGCCTACATCCAGGGTGCACCCCTTGATGCACCCACGGATCCTGCCAGACTCGCAAACTCCTGTCCCCGTGCCGGCCCGGCTGTGCCGCACGGTCCGGGAGGAGGAGGGCTGCGCTCGGTGCACGTACGCTTTGCTTTATCTCTCCTCCTTTCCATTCGGGGAGATGGTATCAATGGCAAGGGACCGCAGGGTCCCTGCCTGCGCTCGGCGAGCGGGGCACGGGGCAGATACCATCTCCACTCAGCGATATCCTGCTTTGACACCGCAGATTTATCGTGAGCCTGCTGGGAGAGGGCTGCGCTTTGTGAGGAAAAGCCTCACCGGGCAAGAAGCACGTGCAAGCCCTCGGCCGCGCCGCCCCGGCTGCAGCCCTGCCACCCGCACCTGACTCTATAGGAGGGATTTGCTTTGAAAGTGAGTTTTTTGTCTTATTGTGAGCACGGGTCTCCTTTTAATGAGTATGAGCAACGCAACTACTAGTTTTCACGGTCATCTTTAAAGTTTGACGGCGTTTGTAAGGTCTGGCATTGACCTCCCCGCAGTCAGTGAATCCCCAGCGTGCCGGCAGCCCCTTCCCTCCTGGAAAAGCTGCCAGGGACGGGCTGGGGCGTGTGGGCTCCGGCTTCCCCTGCGGCCATGGGAAAAGGGGTCCGGGCTTTCACCCCTGAGCAAGGGCCGTAAAATTGTCTGTAGTGAGCAGGGCAAGTCCGCATGCGTGGGAGTTCCTTGGGTTTTACCTACACGTTGCAGAAATAGGAAGAGGCAGAACTCGCCTCAAAACGTGGTGGGCTAACGAAGCCTTTCCAATTAGCCAGAGAGGGGCTCGGGCACGTGGGTGTGCGTGTTCGGCAGGGCAGCTGCTGGCCGTCCCTGCTGGGGCTTCGGTCCCGCTGCGGGGACCGTCGGCTTCGCTGGCACCAACACAGAGCCGTTCATCACCGTCACCTCGGCTCAGCCCACAGCCCGTGCACATAGTTCATTCGCATGCACAGCAAAACAGAAACAAAGGCACACATAAGGATTCTGCCTTGTCTCTGCAAGTCCAGAAACTGAAGTTGAGTTTGCCTTATTTCACGAACGCAATCCCCCAGGATATAGGGAATGGTTATTAAAAAGCCCAGAGAGCAGTGTCTAACCTTGAGTAAGTGTTTTCTTGTTGTCATCCAAAGATCTAAAGAAAATCCTGAAGAGAATACATGGTGAAGACATATATTATAGTTGGAGCTTTTTATCTCACACATGTGACTTTGCCTATCATGAACTGTACGTTTTTATTCTCACTAGTGGGACAAAACTATATCCCACTGCAGCATATATCAAGAGGAAGAACATTGTACCTTCTTTGCATTAATATAAATAGCTGTTTAGGACCGATTCCTTGGCCAGATACTACCATCTTACCTGTCCTTTATCTAAGATATTTGGCATGTAGCTCAAGTTTGGTTTATTTAGAGTCAGGATGCAGCAGCTTTTACATATTAAAGGTGCATTTTAAAAGAGCATTTTCTATTCTAATTTGGGGGGAATGGAGCTCTTTAGGGCATTCAGGGAACGATGTCCATCTGATTTACATTTCTCTTGTTGGAGCAGAGCTGCGTACGCATATTAGAATGTAAATAATAGTGATGGATACATGTATCTTTAAAAGATCCATTTTCTCTTTTGACTAAGGCATCCAGGAGAGGAGGGAGAATGTAGATCACTTTTACAGGTGGAAAATCAATCTTCTAAGACAATGTACATGACACAGGAGCCAACCCCTCCTTTCTAAGGAACTTGGTGCCAGGGTAAGAGGTGCAAAGTTCCCAAAGAAGTCACGTCTGGCATCCAAGGGGGTGGTGGTTTGCTGGTAATTTCCTTTGCCTCTGCTCTCCCAGATGCCCACCCGCCCGTGTTAGGGGTGCCCAGCGCAGATTTACCGGCACCACCGGCACGCTCGGGTCTGGCATTGAAGGGGTCCCGCTTCTGAAGGGTCCCACTCCTGGTTGTCTGAGCTGGAAAGTGAATTCAGTGAATAGGCAGTAAAATTAAAAGTTGTAATTGGGATCATGCTAAATAGCATTGTTTGTTTGTTTGTTTTCGTGCCATGAAGTTTTGATTTTCAGCCGTACGAAGTGTGAGAAGAGCAAATTTTAAACTCGGGTATCACAGGAAGGAAATAAAGTTTGCTCTCTGTTTTGCAGGTTTGGGGAAATTGATGTCTAGGCAGGTTAAAAGATTTACAAAGGAAACACGTAGCGAGGCTGGAACTGAGGCTCTGTTTTTCAGGTCCCTAGCTCAGGGTCTTAATTACCCAGGTACCTCCCAGTTCCTGAGGGCTCTGTGTGGGGACTTGGCAAGTACAGGTTTGCATGTGCCCCATTTTATGTATTGTGACTTGAGGAATTTCCTGGGCTTCTTCCAGATCGTGCTACCAGCACCATCGGAATGCCAGGGTTCAGATCTATCCCCAGCCCATCGCATCCCTATTGCAGTGACGCAGCAACAGTAAGGAAATGTAGGAATGGAAAGTTTGAGATCAGATTACCCCAAGAGAGGTTGAAACTGAGCACACGAGTTTAGCTCTGCCCTGGCTCCCCATTTTCCCCATGTGTTCAGTAGCAGGTTGCTTCGGGGACAAGAGAATTAGGAGGATTTCTCCTTCACATTGGCATTTCAAAGGCGGCAACGTGAGCCTTGTAGCAAAGCAGCTGCTAGATGGCTGTTCTTCTGGGGGGGGGGTGGGGTTGCATTGGGCTAAAAGGCTTTGGTAACGCTTACTGACCCAAAATGGGGAGTGCAAGTTTGCTTTTCAAGTTTGCTGCTTGTAAAACTCCTGGGGGAATGGGTACCTGGGGAATCCTGAAGGAGTTTGGGTCCGGTTCCAGAAATAGAAGGTGGCAGGTAATCATTGACTCTGCGCAAAGCGAGCGTGCCTCTCTGGGTTGGTAGCGCTTCTGCTCCTGTGTTGGATTAACCCAGAAACTCCTGCAATAAAACCTTCCCTGGCGAAGGTGATTTGTGGTGAAATCCTGAGCCTCCAGTGAACTTTCTCATTTGTCTTTGGCTCTGACTATTTTCCCTCTAACTTCAGAGGTACCAGAAGAAAAAAAAAAATATCCTGAAGTCCCTTGATCATCACAAGGGGAAATTAAACTTCTGGGCTTAGCCCTCATTTCCCTCAGCCTTCCAATTGTCCTGTAACAGGAGCAAAGCTCATTTCCTCTGGGATCCCCTTGTCAGCTGGTCACTCCAAACGGGTGAAGCAGGGGAGGGGACTGGATGTGTGAGTAATTGCCTGCAGGAAGGAGAGGTATGGAGATGAGCTAAGATACTGGTCTTGTTTCAGAGGAGCATGAAATTAAGCAATCAGCGGTTGGGGGAAATTGGGGTTGTTTACAGTCCCAAATAAACAAACTCTTAGCTCTGGAGGGGAAGGCAGGAGCAGAGCCCAGAATTTCTTTCATCTTCTTCACTCCTGAAAGCATGACCAACCTCCACGTGAGGAGGAGTGCTCCCAGCAGCCTCGCTCGGGTGGGGAGAATGGGTGAAGGTCTCACTGATGCTGTTGCTTTGAAAGAATTTGTCTTCAGAACATGCCTTTATCAGCTCTCAGTCAGAAAGGGCTCCTTCAACCTCCCTGTCTCCCTCTGCCTCTTTTTTTCCTCACACTTGCTTCCAGGGGCTGGCGACAATATTTTGCTCTTATATTCTGATACAGCCCCGTGGGTACTTTTCCTGTGTGTGTGTGTGTAGCGACAGTGTCTCCTGCGTGTCTCTGCCTCAGCTCCAGCCACACCACGCCGGTGGCCGGCGGTCCTCAGCTGATGCTCATTTAGCAGTACACCATCTGCTTTGCGGTAGGACCAGAGTCACTACGGGGCTATGTGGACCTTGGGGCTCACCTGGTAGGACCATTCTTGCACTCACTCTTCTGTTACCCTAAGGAAATACATTCTTTGGATATTTATTGGCCTTTCTGCATCACCCTTTACTTTTCAAGTAACGTCCGTCATCGTTTCATGGGCATTTGTCCATGCATGCATTGGTTCCTGACCTGCTCTCCTGGCGTGAGCAGACCCAAATATAGGTCTTTAAGATATTTCACTCTAACTTGACGTCTTACCCAGACATGAAGTGAACGTCCAAGCAAAGGCAGGGTCTGCTGCACGAAGAGATGGAAGCACAGTAAAATACGGCTCTTGTCATCTTGCAATGACCACAACTAATCATTTCTCTTTACTGACATTCACACTTGGTGCACGGAAAACCAAGCCCTTGTAAATGGTCTTGAAACAATCAGTGTTGGTTTTAATCCCCTACTTCTCTTAGAAAGTACTCGTGGTAAAAATATGTTCAAAAGGTTTTGTACCTTTTCAGAGTCCTACGAGTGAGAGGGACTGGCCAGGAGGCTGGGGAGGGGGAAGGAGTGATGTGACCCATGTCACGGAGGAGCAGCGGAAGGAAGGAATGGGGTAGATCATCCTTCTGGTGTGAGGAAGGTGAAGGATAGTGAGGAGCAGCAAAGCTCTGGGTACAGCTGCTTTTGCACAGTGAAGTGAAGCCGAGAGACGCAGATGAAAAAGGGTGTGAGAGATCTGGGCTCAAATCTGGTCCTTGTTAATTGTCTGTGCATTAATACACGTCAGCTATAGTTATATGCTGCTATGTAAGAAAACTTACCGTTGCCTCATTAACCTCTCCAAGTCTGATTTTGGCAGCCTTCAGAGCACACTGTAAGGTATACTTAATTAACAGGGTATTGAATGAATGAATGAGTGAGTGCTGAAGCCAAGATGCTCTTTCAGCTCAGTTTGAATATAATTATTTTGATTATATATTTATCTTGATAGTGCCCCCGTGAACACTTAAAACACAGACAGCTATTGCACGTGGCTTCTGAAATCCACACTGAACGGTGTTGCTGTTCTGCAGATAACTCCTCTAGGAGTTGGACTAGATGGTCATTGTAGGTCCCTTCCAACTGGAAATATTCTATTCTATTCTATTCCACTCTATTAAACCAAATGTGGTGCCCAAGCATCATGGAAAGGAGGGAATGTGTTTTCAGAGCACAGGGCTGGCCGCTTCCCAAGCCATTTTCCTCCTTTCCAGCCTTTGTGCTTGGTTTGTACAGAGAAACAGCTTTGGATTTGGGGAACGGGAAGATTAAGGAATCCCAGACTGCTAGAAGGGAAGGGCAAATGCACCTCACCGATGAGGAGGGCCATTGCCAGAGCCTAGCGAGGTGAGCTTGGTTGAAGCGGGAGCAGCCCAGCCCTGGGTGCAGGGAGTGGGTGACTCTAACGCGAGGGGACATTGCTCAGGGGCCAAGTGACAGCACGAATGAAGCAGATCAACGTCAGGCGTAAAGGCAGTGGCTTTCCTCTGCTCAGATCGCAGTCATATACTGGCTCTGAATCATGAGGCTTGCAACCAGCAGGCATAAATTTATACTATACAGATGAGAACTGTGCCTCGGAGACAGAACATCTATCTCCTTTGCACTTATCTGCCACCGTGACACAAACAATCAGAGATGATTCTCTGGCACAACAAACAGCAAAGTGTCTTCTTTGTCTTTGCCTCAAAGGAAAACACTATAACACATCTTTTTGGCCCATGCTTTTATCACTTACTTTTGTTCAATAATCTTCCTGCCCAATATACAGGATTTGGCCGCGTGTGTGCGTGTGTGTAATAGGAAATCTGCCCTGTTTACAGTGTCTGAGCAAAGGCGTGGGGAGGAAATAAATATACTGTCACTGGGGCTTCCATGGTTTGCAGCAGCCCGTGGCTTAACCCCAAATCTCTATGTTGATGCTGGATTTTCTTTACTGCCACCGAGCCTTGACTTCCTGGGGACATGGAAGAACGAACCTTAAATGCTACGGAGGAGCCTTTCTCAGCCTGCGAGTGAGACCTCGCCTGGTCGCTGGAAATTGGGCTGTGGGGGTGTGTTACCACAGTACGTGAAAAGGCTAATTCTTCATATACAGCACAGTTGTTACGGCATGGAAAGGGAATCAAAAAAGCACCACAGCTGCATCTTACCCCCCATTCTGGGCAGGGTGTTAATTCTGGAACCTAATGACAAACAGCAACAGGGCTCATCAGGGACCACTGGTCACTTGGATGCAGCGATGGGGCTGTTTGGGATTGTGTCTGTGCTGGGATCTGAGAGAAGGACGTTTGCTTGCTGTTTTGTTTGCTTTAGGTGGAGAGGGGCTAGGCAGAAGTTGCATAAAATATCTACGGTCTCTCTTAATTCTGCTCAGAAGGGTTTTGTAAGGCTTAAAAAATAGATGGTTTTGAGCATTAAAGCGTTGTTCTGTGCCGGAAGAAAGACCGGTCCCTCTGCTGAGGGGTGAATGAAGAAATGTTCGTCTTATTCAGAAGGTCACAGCCGATAATCGAAGCGGCTCCCAGGCCCTGCCAGGCACAGGTCTGTGCGGAGCCTCCCCAGCTCCACGTCCCGCGCTGCCCAGGGATGTGACTTGCTTCAGCAATGCAGCCGTGTAGGCACAGCCCCTGGGATCAACACAGTTAGGAAGAAAAATTGCCTTTCCTTTTTGCATTATGCTGGTTTGAATAGGGAAAAGAGCTTTCCTGGCCTCGGCGCGGGGCTGCGCTGCCTCACCACGAGGGTCATGCTGCAGCGAAAGCGTGACGGCTCCCGCATGTCGACAAGGCTTTGGGATCTTCGACTAGACGGTGGCATAAAGGTACATTCCCGAACCGGGTAGACGGAGACAATTAGGAATGATTCAACCTGTGCACTTCACTGCCCTGGGCTCGGCTGGCACAGCCTCCCCGTCGCGTCGAGGGAGCCTGTCCCTCACTGCCTGCCTCCTGGTTTGATGTGATTTTTCAGGCATTAGCAACGTACTTGCCGTTCCCTATTTCAAAAGGAAAAATGGAATCCAATTGCGCCTCAGATGCAGACAGTCCCTTGCACAATATTTCCTACACCTCCTCTCCAGATAAGCCACCTTTTAAGATGATGTATTGTACCACTTACCTTTTATAGTGTTCCACCTAGCGAGGGATGTGGAGATCCACTCTATATTTAGTCACGAGTAAACTGATCCATTTAAAACATAAAGTTGGATGTATGGGGCAGAGTAAAATGGGGGCCAAGCTAGTAATGGGAAGATTTTACCCCCTAAAGTGTTGTAATGAAGCATTTCGGAGGGAAAAATAAGGGGAAGAAACAGCTGGGTGGTTGGTGGCGGGAGGGAGGGCTGGCTTGTTCTTTTATTTTTTTCCGATGGCAAGAAGGGGAAAATGGTTCTGGTGTTTGTTGCCTCCTTTTTAGATTGAATTCCAATTTGTTATTAGCATTTTATATTTTCCCTTCAGCCGATTATGTGTGCAGATTAAAAATGCCTTATCTTTCCAATGCCCCAGCCCGCTCTCCATCGGCTAATCCGGAGGGACGCTATCATTTACACGGTGTGATGATAATACAGAAATCTCATTCACTTGGGGGTTTATATTGTGTGTTTGTTTATTTTTAGGCGCTGGGTTTAGCACTGCTCATCATCTCCAGGTCTGTAATCTGCATTCCACCGTGCAATTAGAGGGATTCTCTGTCTTTCCATAGTCCAACCCCAATACTGTACGTCGTGTGCTTTCCAGGCTCCTCTTCCAGCAGAGGTTTGAAAGCACAGATGCAAATCACTCCCCTGCATCCCTTATTGATCCCAATGTTTGTTGATTTACTGTGAATTTTAACCCTCAGAACGTCTGTCAGGTAGAGTAAGAGGGGAAACTAGGTATTTTAACTACTCACCCTGCAAACTGCAGACCCAGCTCAGCCCTCGCACCCTGGGGCCACCCAGTGAGCAATAACCTGCACCCCAAATTCCAGGCTAAAGCACATAAATGAAGTATCATTTCCTGACTTCACCGAATCAATACCTACTTGATGGTGACTTAAAAACACCAGACAGCTTTCCTAGACCGAAGCCCTTGGATAAATGAAGTTGTCATTGACTTCTGGTGTATCTGGTCTGTGTGAGATCCTAATTAGGACAGGATCATAGTAACGGGGGGAGATAATAGACCTATTGGATCAAGTCTGCCTGCCTGCAATTGCGGCATATTATCCCCCTGATATAAGCTGTACCCGGTGTTAAATAGTAAATTGCTCAAATCTTAGGTGGATGTGGCTTGTGATTAAAAAATACACAAAACTGGTGGAAGTATTCCCTGGGAATTTATCAGGAGGGCATTTGGTTTCCTTTCTGACGTTCGTTTTCCCTAGCCTAGAAAAGAAAGGGCTTTCTGCTGAAAAATCCAAGTCACTGAGTAAAATTGTAAGCACTTTTCCGCTGCAGAATGGGGCTAATTAGAATGAATGTATAACAATTAATATATTTTTTTGACATCTCAAGCCTCTGAATCCAGCAAAAATAATTCTGCGTATCATCTGTGCTGAGCTGTCTTGCAACACGCAAGCCCCTTGGCCTTTCTGTGTGACTTTTTCCATGTCTCTGGGCTGCTCTGTGAGAAATCCTAACGTCATGATAAACTTTCCTTGGCGTTAGCAGGGCCAGCCTGGCACCGACTTTAGTTACACAGCCTTGATAAGCTCTTCCCAGCACTGCTGCCAGCAAACCTCACAGCCGGGCTGCTTGAAACTCAGAAGTCACGGGGAACATGGGAATAATCCTCGAAGCACGTTCAGTCCAAGTTTTGTGAGACCTGAGCTGCTCCAAGCTCAATCCAATCCTCTATAGTATTCTTCAAAGCTGTGTGCTTTGTCTCTGCCTCCGAACCGGGCTGCTGCCCCGCGTTGCTCGTGCCCTGGGATGCTCCGGGGACCTCCCGGAGCTGTGGGTGCCGGTCGGCAGCTCCAGGGCTCGGCAGCCTGGGGGGCTGCTTCACGCCGCTGATAGGTGTTATTTGCAAAATCCAAGCTTGGTTCCAAAGCCGGCGACTCCTTCTGCACCCCTGCCCAAAGCAGGAGCCGTCGGGAGGCTGGGTGCGCGATGCCCCTTGCTTCTCTCCATTTTCACCCCTCCTGTTTCTCTGAACTGCCCTGTCGAATCCGGAGCTTTAAGAAGATGAAAGTGTTGGGAAAGCGGTGGCAGCGGAAAGCTGTTTATTTGCTCTGCGGGTGCACAAGGCCCTGGACACATGGAAAAGACTCTTTGATTAACGTCGGCTTCCTCTTGGCACTGTTTGACGGAACAAGGCTGAGACACTCCATTTCAGTGAGCCTGTGTCGTGCAATGTGTATTAGAGAGTCCTCAATTTCACACGTGCTTACTCCTGAGTGAGTTTCGCATAAAAGGATTAAGGAGAGAGGAAGTGCAGAGGAAATGGGATGTTAGACACCTTGTTAAACGGGCTGTCAGGGTTTCTGGAGCGTTCATTCTAACTCTATTCCACTCTGCATAGAGGGCAGGCCATTACCCGGGGATCACAGGGGCCTCTTCTGTGCTGTGAGTCAGGAATTACTTTTTAAAAGAAGAAAGCAAAAGCAGAGATGAAAATAGTAACGCGATTGTTGTCGTCGTCGTCGTTCTTTTATTCCGGTTGATGTTTCTGCCGGGGTGAATCTGGGACACGATTAGCAGGAGCCACAGGTAGCAAACCTTTAGCTGCCCTTCCCCAATTAAGTTCAGTAACTGAAAGATTGGCTGGGAGCAAAGTGGGAGAGGAAAACCTGGGGGAAGGCTCAGTGAGGCAGGTTAGGAGGGGAGATGCTGCGCGGCGTGACCGGACACCCACCCAAGGAGAGCGGATGGCACCGAGGCATCTCCTGCCCCGGCTTGTCCCCGCAGGAGGCAGAGACAGCAACTACTCTCTGCCCTGGCATCTTCGCTCAGAGATGCTCAGAAACTTCCCAAATCGATGCTCACCCAGAGGAGGTCTGTGAGGGAGGGGAGCTGTGATCACAGCTACGGTTTCCCTGCCGGCTCCAGTCGGGGATGCTGGGGTGGACTCTGGCAGGTTCGGCAGCGTACCTCTCTGTCTTCTGGATCTGGCCCCAGCCTATGCCACTAAGGCAAACACATCATCCGTGCTGTTTGTCTTAGCCGCGTAGTTTGGTGCCAGATCTGTGGGTTTCCCGTGGATAAAGTTAAGTGGGTTTCCCGAGCCAGGATCCTTTCCTGGGGGCACAGCTCGGCTGCCCAAATGTGCCGCGGGATTTCACAGGGTGGATATCCAGGGAAGCGGATGGGGGTGAATATTCAAGTCAAGTTTATAAGTAATGCAGTTTCACATCAGGTTGTTTCCTATAAGTCAGATCCATTTTAAGAGCAGTGATGAAACCGGGCTTCAGAATCCACTCTATGAGCATCCAAATTAAAAGCTAAATAGGATGTAGCTTTCAGTTTGGCTGTATCTTCATATGTCAACACTCATTATCCTCATATGTCACCGCTCCGCAGCCTTCCTCCCGAGCCTCCCGGGCTGCAGCTCTCCTCTCCGCAGAGATGGCCTCCTCCCATCGGCATCCCCACTCGGCCGGGCTGCGCTCGCTGCCGCCCGCACGGGCTGGGGAACCAGCGGTGTCTGCTCAGACACCAGTGCGGTCAAGCATGCTCCTTTGGGGACCAAGTTTCCCCGCTTTTGCCCTAAAGCAGCTCCACGCTCAGCAGTCGCTTAGCAAGGAGGGAAGCATCAGTGGCTGGGCGAAGGGAGACTTCAGGGTCTTTCCCCTGCCACTGACCTTGGGAATCATTTTACCTTTTCTGTTATCAGTCCTGGCAGGCCTGCAGAGGCGTATTTGCATTGAGGGCTGCGGGCTCTGGCATGAGAAGTCCCAAGTTGGTATAAAATATAACACCAGTTTGTGTTTCTCAGAAATTACTGCTGGAGCATCGTTAGGAGTGGTGCTGGTGCTGGGAGACATGGCGCCAGCGATGGGGTTGTGGGCAGGAGACCCACGTCTGTCACCTCTTTTTGTTCCATCTGTTTGGGCTTGGGTTTTTATATAGAAAAGTCCGTGCTTTGCTATCATGAGTAATATGCCAGCATAGCCCAAGGGGCAGTAGCATCGCAGCAGCCTTCGCGTGGCCGTGTGGAGGGAGCAGCCAGCCGGCTCTCACCGACGCTGCCCGGCAGGCAAGAGGTCCTGGTTCTCCATCCCACAGCTTTCCCCACCGCACCACCTTCCTTTCCCCCTAGTCACAGCTCTCGGCAGCTCCAGGCAAGGGTTTGTTTGGGAAAAGGAAGGGGAACAGTAACAGGGGGCATTTGGGGCAGCAAACAGGAGCTCTGACTTCAGCTGAGCTGCCAGCGACTTTGGAGAGAGGCAGGGATTTCTCTCCTTCCACACAGATTCGGGAATAAGATATATTGATAATAGGTGATGTCATGTACAGCTGTCAATGCAGCTGTCCCCCCAAACTGCCCTGCCAGCAGGGAGAAGGGGCGAGGGCGCAGCTCGGGCATTGGACACCCTCGGGGCAGCACTCGGGGTCTCCTCCATGGAGCATCCCAGCGCTGCTTCCCACTGCAGCTGCCCGCTTGCTGTGCTCCCCAACAAAGAAACACGTCAGCCTTCAGGCTGGGTAGGAAGACGGAGAGTCTGGATAAAATTATCATTGCTGACTTAAAACTGGGAGTGGGGAAGAAGCAAGTTTGGCCATAAATAATCCCACACCTGGCCTTTTAATTCAGTTATCTCCTGGTCGGGAAAGTCGGATCTGCTGTGTGCTGTGGTGGTGCCAAGTTAATTACTTGAAAATGAGTGCCTGGGGTTGGACCAAGAATTTCTCATCAGCATTCAGCACCAGTGCCATGGCGTGAAGGAGAGCCCGGCGCATGCTCGCAGCAGCGGCTTGCTGGCAGGCGGATGAAAGGGAAGGGGAGCGGGGCACTAGTGGGTTTGCTTTTCTTTTGAACAGGCTGGAGCTTGGTTTAATTGAAAAAGCACTGAACGTGGTCGATGCCGGGTTTGTTGTGCACAGGCTGTGCGGGGGATTGGTGTTAGCAGGGGAACGGCTCGTCTCCGGGCGCGGAGCCGAAGGGTTTGAGGTCAGCAGAGCCGGGTGCCTGCCCGGCCAGATGCCGAGGCAAAGGGGTGCTGAGGCCATGGGTGGCAGCAGCCCAAAAAGCGAGAAAAGGGAACGGGTCCGAACCACGCAGCTGAGATGCTGCTTCTGCTCTTGACTCCCCCCTTCAGTAGCAGCTGGGTCTTGAAATTCCACTTCTGGTGCCTTTTAAAGGGAAGTTTTGCTGTGGGTTTGGGATTCGTTAACCCCGGCCGGGATGCTGCTCAGGCCACTGGCAACGTCCAAGCCTGCCCTTGTTTGCCCGATACTGTCGGGATCGTCCGTGCATCTCCGGCCCTGAGCCAGCACTGGGGCTGGCAGCACGGCAAGGCGGACGGGCTGCGAAACCCACAGCCTCTCCCTCCCCCTTCCCATCCCACCAGCGCTCGCCAGCTGAATACAAATGCAGATATTACAGGGGAGAGAGGGAGGCGAGAAGGTGCAGCTCCAATACTAAATAGCTGGGCCCTTTAAGCCGTTTGGCCAGACCTTATCGTTAAAAAGGAGGAAAAAAAATAGTCTCTATAGGATTCTTTGAGTCATTGCTTCTTATGTGTAAACAGAGGGCGGCAGCTTACATAGCAAACTCAGCCTGGAATAGCTTGAGGTGATTAACAGTTGTTTGATTCCTCGAAGATTTCCACATGCTTATGCCAATCCAACTGGGAAAGGCAGAATAAATATTTTGAAATATGCCCCTTCTTTTGTAAATTAGGCATGATGAGTGCTGCTTAACCAGTTAGCTCTGAGTTACAGAATTGGTTTTGTTCAGCAAACAGTAGCAGAAGGGCAGCGCTCGCTGCCACCTCCTCCGCGCCGGGAGCCGACTGCGGCCGAGATGGGGCCGGAGGGGTGAGGGTGCCCCAGCAGCCCCCTGCGCCCGGTGCTGGGCTCTCTCTGCCCTTGTGCCCTCGTGTTTATACCCCGATTTACTGGAGGGGAAGCGGCAGCCGAAGAGATTCGGCAGCATCTTGCTTTCCCAGCCCAGGCCTTCTGCCTTAATTCCCCTAATTCCCTCTTTCTTAGAGTATTTGGGTGCCAGCCTTGCTAGGCAGTGTTAACGTATAGATTGCAACACGCTTTGCCTCCGCCAGATAAACATGTACAGGTGAGCTAGTACCGGCTTAACCCCTCGTGTGGGACCGGGGTTAAAGGAGATGGATCCTGCAAACGGCTGCTGGCTGCTCCATCCCCGCGGTGCCAGCACCGTGGCTTGGTGGCTAGGAAGGGCTTTGCTTAAAGGGGGGCCCCGGGCTGTTCGGGGTTACGGGCACACCATAGAAATAGGAAAATTAGGATGGCAGTCCGTCTGGCGGTGGGACGCGTGTCTGGGCTGCTCCCCGTGCCCAGGTGCTGCGTGCGGCAGCCGCTGCCCCCCTTCCCCAAGAGCGTCCCCGGCTCGTGCCTACCCAGAGCAAAAATTTACAGTTGATGTTTATGGCAAAAGAAGACTTTTTTCTTTAAAATGAGTTGTGGCATCCATAGTTGGTTTTCCCTTTGTTTATTCACAAGTGATAGGGTAGTAAAACATAAAGAAATACGGAATCACTTGAACCATAGAGGGTCTGCTTAGCAGTTGCTCTGTTCATTCCCATTACAGGCAAGGAGAAGAATATCTCAGATTTAGTCCCAGTTTTATAACCACACTTCCTAACCCACCTGGGGACCACAAAAGTGCTTTACATGCATTAATGAAACAAACAGTGCCACCTCCAATGGGACAGTTAGGTTTTATCTCCCCTTTGCACGTGGTCAGACTATGAATCGTCTCCCTCAATGTCACGGTTCGGATTTTATCCAGTGACCAGCATGTGTTGGTGTCTCAGATTTTAGGTACCCATCCTGACGTGCCCAAAAGAAATCCATTGCTTTTATTTACTTTGATTTTGCAAAAGCCAAGTGCTGAGTAGATCCTGGAAGCCACACCCTTTTCCTTTTTTTACCTGGATGGGAGATGCTGGCACGAAATAATGTGCCAGGGTCTTTTTCTTGCCCAGAAAGTCTCCAGCAAAGCCTGAGATGGAAACCAGCTGCTGTTACCTCCTACTGCCTCTTTTTACTGCAGGGGGGAGTCCTCGTTTTACTGCAATCTTCCTTCTCCCAACAACTGACCAGCGCTCAGTTTCCCTAGAATTGCACTTTCTTTGTAAAATCTATTTAAAAAAAAAATCTCAGAACTTCTGGACCATACGGTAGCAGAAATATTAAGGCTGAAGGGAAGTACTTTATTTGCCAGATAAATAGGCTTGGTGACACTTTGGATATGTAGAAGGTGGTGAATAATTTCTTCTGCTTGGGCTATATATCCTTAGAGGACTCGATGAATTTTTCATTCTGGAAGATGTGTTCGGGTCATTAATTGCAGTTTGCCACAGGTCTGTTCCACTTTTGTCTGGGTAAAGCCTATCTCCTTCAACACACAACTCATTTACCCTTTGTAATCTATGTAACATTTGCATTGTAAATTGGTTAGCTTAACTTAATACACGAGTAACCTCAGTAAACCTTTGGAAAGGATATTCCGTGCGCTGTTAAAGAAGATGGGGACTTTTCCTATGGCACCCGTCTGTACCGGGCTGGGGCTGGGCAGCACGGCTGGGGGCTCAGGATTCCCTCTCCCCACCGGCTCGGCTCTCCGGCCATGTCTCAGCCCCCCCCGGCCGCCTCCAGCCTCGCAGCTCCGCTCCAGGCAGGATCGGGGGCACGCGAGACGGAAAGCTGCCACCGTTTGCTCTGGGGCAGGGGAGACGTTGTGGTTTTGCTTTGCCCGTGTGGCCTCCAGCGCAGCTGGAAAAATGAGCGGAGAGGACTTTAGCAGAGGGTTGGGGTCTGCGGGGTCTCGGTTCCCCTCCTCACCCCAGCCGGAGCGAGCAAAACCTCCGTGCTCAGGCACACGGCCGGGTTCCTCTCCTTCTCGCAGATGCATTGAATTCTGCTCCCAGTCCCCGACGGTGCAGCCTCAGCTCTGCCCACAGCTCCTGATGGAGTTGCGTTTTTGGAAGTCCATGGCTGGAAATCATCTTCCGAGCCCTGCAAAGTTGCTGCCTACAGGCAGTGCCGCGGCTCTGGGCTCTCGCTCGCAGGGCCGTCTGTCACGATGGCACCGTGCCCAGCCTGAAGTTTTGCTGGAGCTCTGCCCTAGGGCGCAGGTGCCAAGAAATGATGGTTTGCGAAAAGCGGGCTGCACCCCTCGCTGTCCCCGCTCCCCGGGAAGGAATCCCTCCTACCAGGTCGCTTCCCAGGCACAGATCTCCCGACGTGGGCAGGATCCCTCGCACTGCCCCATCCGACCGCCTGCCTTTCCAGCGGCCTCTATTTGCACAGAGTAAAACAAAATAATTTAAGCTGCTCTGGTGCCGAGTATTATTAATTCCTTGGAGTGAATAACAGCTCAGGGGTTCCTACAAGCAGTGCGGAGAGGAGCAAGACACAATAAGTATAAATTGAGTGAACTCCAGAGATTGGAATAAGAGCTGTGAAATATTGCTTCGGGCCCGAGAAGTGCGTTCAACCCATTTTCAGAGCTACCTGAGGGAGACAGGGTGAGACTGGCAGACGACAGCGTGCCGGAGTCGGGAGCAGCGTGAGTAAAACCTGCTGTCCCAGTACTTCTGGCCTCGTTGGAGTCAGGAAATTTCTGAAAGTTTCTTTTTGTGATGTTTTTCTGCCCCACTTTTTAAACCGAAGGCCGTTTGGAGGAATTCAGCCAGGCATTTGAAATCTTTCCCTAGCAAGAGGGGACGGCAGCAGGGTGGGCCCTGCCATGGGAGAGGAAGGCAAACCGGCCAGGCAACGAGGCTTTCTCTCCTACATTCCCAAAATGATCCATCTGGATAAAATTTGCACGAAAAGATGCTGCCTGTTGCACGTAACTGCGGTGGCCGGTGGCTTGGTACTGCCACAGCCGGCACTGGAGATGTCCTACATATTTGCCCACATCAAAATGAGCCGTTTGTATATTTTTAATAGAAAAAGTCATGCGAGAATTAGCACAGCCTCACAGTCCTGTGGCAATCAGCACCTCTGCCTTCCGGGGGGGCTTCCCTGAGCACAGCAGTGCTTTAATCTCCTCAATAAGAGAAGATAAAAGAATGGAGGAGCTGATCCGATAGACCCAGGGATAATGGTGTGCATTCTCTGCCTTCAGATAACAGCTTGGTGTGTAAAGAAAATAATCTATGCAGGAGAATGCGTTGTGTACCGAGGACTGGAGGCGTATCTGGTGCGATTCCCCGGAGTCTGCCAGTCCCGTGGGCTCATCCTGGGCAGCTCCTGCCTTTCTCACTGGTGCTTCTCGCTCGATGAGGTCCCTCCTGTCGCTTCCCCCCAGCAAGGTTTTTCTGTGTCAGCCTGTACAGGAGGAGAGCTGGCAACTCGCAAACTCACTTCACTGGCGAACTTGCACAGTTCCCAATTTGCTGCTGACTCTTGCTAAGGCTTGGCTTTGTCGTGATGCTCGGGACACTGTTGTTCCCTTGCACGGGGTGGCCTGACAGTGCTCCTGCTCCCGTGGGAAGCAATGGGCATCTCTGAAACGGTGACTCCATCACCTGGAGCTGCAGTCGCTCCCTGTTTCTCCCACGCACGGCCCCGAGGAAGAAGACAGCCAGGACCCTGGGGTTTCATAAACTCCCTGCTCTGGGTGAAAGAACAGGTTTTCCATCCACTGTGAACCACAGTCAGATTTTAAGCTGGGCTTGTGAAATGCCAAGCGCCACCATCCATTCCCACTCCCCAGAGCCAGCCAGGCTTTGGTAGAAGGCATTCTGTCCCTGGCCGCGTCCTCTTCCCTTGCGTTTAGTTCACATTAAGTAGATTTAAATGGTACGTTCATCCCATAGATAGTCAAATCAGAGCTGCTTTGTTTACACCCTCACCATCCTGGGGAAGCAAACATGACCCAGCTTCGTGCTCAAGAAGCAGCAGAGGAAGAGACAGGGGCTGTCGTGGTGGCCCGTCTTTCCCCTCTCCTCCTCCCTCCCTTTCCCTCTCCTTCTCCCTCCCTTTCCCTCTCCTTCTCCCTCCCTTTCCCTCTCCTTCTCCCTCCCTTTCCCTCTCCTTGAGCACAACCCGAGCAGGCTGCGAGCGCAAGGTGACAACGTGAACCCCGCTCCGCGCGGCTCGGGTTGTAAGTCAGTTTAAATGAGTCTTATAGCTCCCACACCTAAAATCTTTGAAATATGCGGCAAAGAGGAAACTTAATGAGTATCAGGGAAAATCCTAGGAGAGCTGTAATATTCTCAGTGTGTACAAATCACTGTTTAGGACATCTTTGCCTGAAAGTCCTTTTTCACCTAGATCATTACCCGGTGCAGAAGACCCAGCCACCGTGCGCTCGGCTGGTGCTGGAGATGGACTTGGTTCCTGCCTATAAAAAACACGGGGAAAAGGGAGGATTTATAGCACCAAAAATCTCCTAAATAGCTTTTTAAAGTACTTTTTCTTAACACAAACTGTATGAGCATACAAAGATTGTGGATGGCAGGGCAGTTCCTTTTGTTGCTTTAAATCTGTTACTGCCATGCAAACCTGCGGTGAAAAAGGAACCATCTCTCTCCATCCCAAATATGCATCCAAACCCAGTAAAGATATTGTACTGTGATTTCTAAATACTGGTATGAAACAACCAGGTGACCTGTTTTGGCATCTCAGTTACTACTGTCCCTTGCAGAGATGTGCAAATCACATCTCGACAAGAAATCTAAGAATTAATTTTTTGGGGAGTCCTTTTCTCCTCAGTAATAAAATACTACTAAAATGCATCGATCAGCAATTTCACCCAGGGATCCCAAAGCACTACATAAATACAGTTCAGGCTTCCTGTGACCTCTAGGATAACCCCAGTCCCCTGCCAACCAAGGCGTAGGAATTGCAAACAACTCGTCCCCAGACCAGGCAGCGAGTTGGGGCAATGCCAGGGTCGGGCAGCCACCAACCGCTTCAGGACCTGCGCTGCAGCCCGTGTCAGCAAGAAAGCAAGACCGTGTTCACGTGCTGCTTTTGTTATTCTTGTTAACGCCGGAGACGATAAACCTTCCAGAACCCGCCCTGGCCCCTCCGTATCTGCGCAGCAGGCAGCGCAATAGGGCCCCAGTCCTGACGCTCATCATTGAGCTGATGCCATAAAATCTGTATTTACCATGAAGACTAATATATTAAGCACGAACACTAGCCCATCTAGTTATTCGTATTGGTAAGCAAAGGGCAGAAACTTTTTTGCCTGAACATGCTTGGCTCAGAGGATTATTGGTGTTTCGGAGCTGTGTCTCTGCCTTCCCCCTTTGCTGCCCACCAGCCGAGGCGCATCCATTGGGTCTGTTACGGGATTGGGATGGGAACGAGGATCTGGAAGGTGGCGAGGAGGGGAGAATGTACGTTAAGTAGTACCTTTTGCTGAATAAATCAGAGAGGTTGCCAGCAGCCTGCCACAGTAAATATGCATGTTAAATCAAATCAGATCTGCAGCAATAGTAAAGATTTAATAGTAGGGGTTTGTTTTCTCCCTACCATAAACATGGAGATGTGAGCACTTCATGGTGAGAACATCTGTGGACTGGGCAGGAGGTGTCAGAAGCTGGATCTAACATGCAAGACTTCTCTTCTGTGGCCAATTAAACAAATTGCAGCAAAACAGCATTTTATTAGTATTTGCCCATAGCAGTCGCCTGCTGCAATAAATTTCCTTCAGGCGCTCTCGAGAAAGGGGAGGAAAAAATTGGCACGTTAACTAGTGAATGGTGGAGAGAGCACACCGCAGCGTAGCCTCTGGGGCTACTGAATACCAAAGTGCCTGTCTCCAAAAACAACTGCTCTGCTTTATCATAAACATGGTGAGTTATGAGATGCTGTACAGTGTACTGTGCGCAAATAATAATAATGAGGAGGAGGCAGGAGGGAAGGATGCTTTCCCAAAGCAGTGGGACGTACAGGAGGTATGATAACAAAACTTATCCCAGTGCCTCTCCTCTCCCCTTCTGTTTAATTACAACTTAAATTCTTTAAGAAGTCATCCTTGCCTATTTACCCTGAGCCTGTCCTGTCCTCTTATTCGCATGTGCTTCTGCTTTTAAGCACGACTTTTGTCTCTTACTCTTTTTTTTTCCTTTTATTATTATTGCTTTTAAGGGAGAACTCGTATTTAGTTTTTTCCCTACAAATGGGGGCTGCAAAGTCAGCCAAGCCCATCCCCAGCGCCACTTTGCTGGCATTCCCTGGGATTTCTCGGGTCTGAATATGCCAACGCGTTTCTTGGCTGAAGGCCTGGCACGTTTATAGACAGGGGGTGATATTTGTCAGTGCGGTATAGCTGAGACACCTTTCGTATCTTAGATTTTTTGGATGATGGAGAGCTCAAATGGGAGATAGGGTTTTTTTTTTCTTTTCCCCTTTTCCGTTTCTCTCTTTCCCTTTTCTGTTCTCTTTCCTGGGCCAACACGTCACCATTCAGTTGATCGATACCCCATCCCCACTGATAACCAGCTCTCTCATATCTCGCACACACCAAGTGAGGAAGCACTTCAGGTCAAACTATCCTCTCCAGAGAGGTCCTGGGACAATAGCAAGTACCAATAAATACCCCCAATCGCTGAGGTTACAGCAAACAGATGGTGTTTGTGCTACACAAATACTCTCTGCCAGTGAAGTGCTACAAGAAATGACCTATTTGTTGCTTGGTTATCTCCATATTTTACGTTGGAAGAACCATTCATATCTAAGTAGTGTCACCGTTATCCTGGGAATTCCTCATTTTCCGACACAGTTATCGACAGCTCCCTGTTCCCAGCAGCATCCTGTTGCTGTTTGCTCTCCCCCTTCAAGCTTTTCAGCATGATCAGGTAAAGAGATAAATAACTCTAACTGCACTCCTGATTGATAGCAAATTAATGTTCAACAATTACCTCCTTTAAAATGTGCCATTTAAGACTGCCTAAAATTTTTTTTTTTCTCCTTTTTTTTTCCTCAAGAACAACAAAATCAAGGCAGCAGATTATTACTGGACATTAATTATCTATCTTTAATGAAGTAGCTGACCAGATTGGCTGTTGATGGATTACACCTATGAAATTGTATTGCTCTTGATACGTAGGATATGTTTAGATGGCATCAGCCTTTTGACTTAAGCATGGATTTGATTTATACTTCATTAACATAATTCCTAACACACTGCTTCTTTGAAAAATAAAATTAGTGTCTAACCAGGAGCTAACAAGTTTAATGGCTTGCTTGAAGGAAAACATAACCATTGACTGTGAATAAGCAACTAGAGGCATTAATATGTTGTTGTTGTTGCTCTTGTTTTTATGAATCTATATTTATAGGGAAAAGTTGATATAGTGCTGCTGTGGATAGATGGGTACAGGTGGAAACCCCTTGCTAAAAAGTGCGTGTCTGACTTTGCATCAGGCGGGTCCTTCATCGGTTGGGATGCGGGTGTCCGTGTCGGCTGCTCCGGATGCTCTGGGGAGTGGGGAGAGGTGCGTGCGGCGGTCGGGCCGACTCCGTGTCCTGGTTTCAGCTGGGATGTAGTTAGCTGTCTTCCTAGTAGCTGGTACAGTGCTGTGTTTTGAGTTCAGTATGTGAAGAATGTTGATAACACTGATGTTTTCAGTTGTTGCTCAGTAGTGTTTAGACTAGAGTCAAGGATTTTTCAGCTTCTCATGCCCAGCCAGGGCACCTGACCCAAACTGGCCAACAGTGTATTCCATACCATGGGACGTCCCATCTAGTTTAGGAACTGGGAAGTGGGGGGGGGAGGGATTCACCGCTCGGGGACTGGCTGGGTGTCGGTCGGCGGGTGGTGAGCAATTGCCCTGCGCATCATTTGTACATTCCAATCCTTTTATTACTACTGTTGGCATTTTATTAGTGTTATCAATATCATTATTAGTTTCTTCTTTTCTGTTCTATTAAACCGTTCTTATCTCAAGCCACGAGTTTTACTTCTTTTCCCAATTTTCTCCCCCATCCCACTGGATGGGGGGGAGTGAGTGAGCGGCTGCGTGGTGCTTAGTTGCTGGCTGGGGTTAAACCACGACACTCCGGCATTCCCAAACATCGGCTCTTTTCTTATTCAACCTGAAGCGCAGTGACCTGTCAGTGACGACAACCATTGCCAGGTTTTCTCTGGCACCTTATGTTGCTGGATCTCAAACAGAAATCACCGCTTCTCCTGTCCTCGTTCTGCTCAGGAGAGATCGTGACAAAACGGCTTTCCCAGGGCTTCCCAGTAAGGCAGTGGTGATGACTGGGGCTAGAGGCCACATCCAGCACTCTCAAACTTAGCTTTGGATAACCGTGTCTGGAGGCAGCTGGCACAAAAGCAATACAAAGCATGCGGAGATGGATGCGTTGGGCTTCCAGACACGATTCTCATTTATTTCCATTTTGC
This sequence comes from Haliaeetus albicilla, assembly GCF_947461875.1. Classification (NCBI taxonomy): domain Eukaryota; kingdom Metazoa; phylum Chordata; class Aves; order Accipitriformes; family Accipitridae; genus Haliaeetus; species Haliaeetus albicilla. The sequence goes on along the minus strand of NC_091491.1, from coordinate 2,501,913 downwards.
AAATACTGGGTTTACTGATGATTGCCTGCTGAAGTTTTCTATCAAAGAAGGCTTAGCTAAATAGCTGGCAAGCCTCTTTTTCTTCTCTTCTCTCAAAAAATGAATAGTCCTTTTTTGTTCTTTAAATTATACCATGTTAGCAGATAAACAAGGCAAATAATCAAAGTAGTCCAGAGATCTAGGTGGGTACATGAGCAAAATGAGCTCAGCTAGTGAGAATGCACCCACAGAGGAATGAGAAATTGAAATACCATGATGGAGCAGGACAGAGCTGCCAGAAGAGAGGCAAGAGGAGAATGGCTGCACTGAAATGAGAAAGCACAAATGGATTCAGGTGGTGGGTAGCCCTTTCTACAAGCTTTGCTTTGCTCTCGTTCCGTTGCTTAGTGTACCCGCAAGCCTGATTCACTAGCCACCCTATAGCGGCTAGATCTCTAGCAAGTCCCCCATGCACAGCAGCACTTGAGGCTGGACCATAACTCCCTCTGTGTTGTTGAATTGATAGCTGCAGACTCCAGCATTTGGCATCTTCTGATATGGATGGTGGACCTCTGCCTTGTCAGAGTTTTCTGGTAACGGTTTTAGATGTGAGATCCCGTTTGGCACAGCACTTGCGTTGTCCCCATCTCTTCCTGGCACGAAAAAGCCACTAGAATCCTCAAGAACTTGGTGCTTTAAACTGTTTATGGTTTTTGGTCTGCGGGTCGTATTTTAGCATTTTAAATTTTGTTTTGTACCTGCCTGATCCGGAGGGCATGCCACAGCCGCAGCTCTGCTCCGGAGGACCATTTCACTCCCTGCCTGTGTCTGGCGGGTCCTCCTCCTGTTTGGCATCTTGACACCTTGGGCTTTGATTAATGAGGTGCTCTTCCCTGCGCTATACGAATCCCCGTTAGATTTGGTGCTTATTAATTACAGCACAGCACCGTCAGCACATTTAGAATTGGGGTCCCTGCTTTTCTAATTCTCTCCTTATTTCACGTTGCTTTTTTCCCTGCTTTCCTATCGCCTGTGTCGTCTCCTCCTCGAGGTCACTGATGGATGAGGTTTCAGCAGCGGTGGATGCCACGCTGGCTGAGCCGAAGGTCAGCGCTGGTAATGGCTCTGGAGAAAGCAACTGTTCAGCAATTCCCCGCTCCGCAGTGCCCGGCTCCCTCCGTGGTGGCTGCCTCTCACCCGGAGCCGGCTCCCTCACCCACACCCAAGCGCAGGGTTTTTCCACCACCGCATCCTGCATCCCTCCTTGATTTCGTAAAAGGACTCCAACCTTTCATCGTTCAGACTTGGTGTGTCCTCCAAGTTAAAAAAAAAATCAGATACTTGCCCTGGGTGTGTTTTCAGGGAGCAGGTTATCTTTTATATCTAGTTGCTCCGCTGTTGTCACCAGTCCTGTTACTCTCATTGCTGTTAGTTGGGTTTGAGCCAGGACGGTGCCCAATTTGTATGGCTCCACGTCGTATAAGAGTGTGCAAATGTCCCGGCTGAGACGGGAGCTCCGCCACCCTCAGCATCGTGCCGCACGGAGCGCGGGGATGGTCCTGGGTCACACTAAGGAGATGAGACAAGGGCAGCGCGGGAAGGGGAGCTAAGGAGGAAAATGCGGGGTGCGTGCCTGTGGCATGGAGGCTGAGAGCGTGCAATCCACAGGGAGCCGGCGATCGCCCCTGAATGCAGTTGCAGGTGAAACGCTGACTGCCAGGGAGAATGACAGCAGAGCTGGAGCTGTGCTGAGTGAGCTGTACTGCTCCACTTCGGCGCTGCCTTGACCGGCTTTCTCTCCCCCTGAAATACAACAGACCTTCTCTCTACTCCTACACCTTTTGATTAAGAAAACCTTATCGCTCGGGTGGGAAAAAGCGAGCACCAATGGACAGCTACCAAAATGCAAGCAGAAATAGCTGGCACTTGGGCAGGAGTGGTTGTGTTTCATGTGCTGGGCACAGAAGAGGACAGCTAACGAAGAACGCAGTTTGGCCAGAGAAGTGATGTAGTAAAAGCTGTGTGCAAGCTCCGGTCTTGTTGGTTCCCGGTTCAGATGCAGCCATCGCTAGTAATTCAGGGCGGTTGCACCCAAGTGATGGGGAACGGGCTGTGTCCCCTTCCTTGCAAGCGTTGGGGTGCTGGGGGCTGGCACCCCGGGAGGACGGCGGTGCGGGGCCAGCTGGTGCCCGGCACCGTGCTCCGAGTGCCATCCCCAGCAGCAAGCGGACAGGCTTCGTGGTACGCTTTCATTAGCCTGCGGCTTTGCCTCCCACAAAACAACACGGGAATTGATAATAAATGAACACACGCATCTCTGCCTGAAGTCGCTTACCTGATAAACACCCTGGCAGGAAGAGGGCAGGCACGATAACAAAGCAAACAGCATCCCACTTAATCTGGTTTTAAAACTTTTCCCTGATAACGGGATTGCTATTTTATTACCAGTCACTGTTTAGCTCTTTTACATGACCGAAGTAAACACCACAGTAATTTATACTGTCCTCCCAGATCAGCTTCGCCCTCTTTTACATCTTGCCTTGCAAATAATAAGGCAGCCCACAAAGCCATTTGTTTCCTAATGACAGGGGTTTCCATAGTGAGCAGATTAAGGAGGAGGAGATTAGAAGATTATACACCAGGCAGGATTCACAGGTTCACAGGTTTATGGGGCTTTGGAGATCCAACGATTAATGCATTTCATAAATGAAACTTTCTTTAATGACAGGTAGAACGGAGGGAACCACGTGTGCTAATTGGCAGAATTTATTTAGCAATTTTCACTGATGATGCTTAAAGCACTCAGAAAAGGCATGTACAATTATGGGGTCCCGCTGCTCCGATGTTGATAAGGGTTGGTAGATCAACTCAGTCAAAGTTGCCGCAGGTGAACGAGGTAGCAGCACTGTGACCTGTGTCCGCCCGGGCTGAGCCCCTTTCTGCTAAGACCGTGGTTCTGCCAGGCTGCTGGGATAGCATTAATTGTTTTCTGTCTTCAGTGGAGGAAGGAGCAAAACTGCTTTTCCATCGGGGCCGTATGTGCCAGACGTACTGTTGTTATTTATCATGGCACTGTGATAGCAGCCCGGCATCTTTGTGCTGGGCAAGGTGTGCCACAGGAGTCCTATTCACGTGATAAGGTACAGCAGGGGAGGAAATGGAGATAACATCCAGGACATGTATTGTGGCAAATAGCTTCAGTGGACAGACTGGGAGACTCAGGAAACCTGAAATCCACATAAATCCTATGGAAAAGGACGTAGCTGCTAAGGCTCCACAAGGGTGAATACTGCAACGTGTTGCTGCCCTGGGCAAGAGGGCTGCAGGGAGCCAAGGAGAGCTCGGGGGCGTTGTTTGTTGTTTGAATTCCCCATGCAGAATCCCAGGTTTGCATCAGGAAGCTGAAAATATGAAACCCGAGAAAACTGGGGGGGGGACGGGACCCAAAATATCTTTTATTTGGTTAAAAGAAGCTGAAAAGAAAAAATTGGGAAAGAAACTGTGACAGTGTTCTTCTCTTTAATTTTCTGATGAAAAATCAAAACAGCAGGAAAAGCAGCAGCACTTGCTTTCATTTAGTTGGAAACCCAATTTTCCACGAAAAGTAGGTTTCAATGGAAAATTTCCACCTCTCCCTTGTGTACAGTTTTAATGCTGGCCGCCTTCTCCCCATTAAAGCCCGTGAGAGTTGTCTTGCTCGAAGAGACGCCTCAGAGCTGGGGGAGAAGGATGCGAAGAGCCATTTCAAATGACCCAGAAGGACAATTCATCATTAGGTGCCTGAAATGGGCTGCGGAGGCTTCGGTTTCTGGCACGCTGGCCTTCATGCCCGTGAGGCCGAGAGCTCGTCTTGCTTTCTCCGTTGGTGTCCGCAGGGTGAGCAGCTCCCTGCCGGTGTGCTCGCCTTGCAAAGCCCTGTGCCGAGGGCAGCGTCCTGGTCTTGCTGTGCCTGCGGGAAAGCTGAGGCTCGGGGAAATCAGGGACTCGCTGGGCTTCAGCCCCGCTCTGCCTTGTGGAGTAGCATCCGAGCCGCTCTTCCTCCAGCCATCGTCAGCGCCGTAGGTGGAACGCGTAGGGAAGGGCTCTGAGCTGCGGGACGGCTCTAAGGGGCTTGGGCTAGGGCTGGCTTGCCCTTCTTCGGGTCGCCTGCACAGAGAAGCTGTGGATTTAGCAACTGTTTTTGGAATCCCCCCCTTCCCTTCTTGCTGGAGTTGGTTCCTGCAGCTCGGTGCCTGCCTGTGCCAGGACAGGGACCTTCTCCGAAACCATCCCTCTGGCTCCTTTCCCATTGCTAAAGTCGTTTTCAATTGAGTGTTTAAAATGAACAATAAGGGCTTAAAACAAGCCAGTTTGGGCCTTTCTAAGCCGGGGCGTGCTGACATCCAGGCGTAGCTGGAGGGTGGTGGGAGCCTGCACTCCAGTGTAGGGGCTTCAGGTCGTCCTTCCAAGATGACTCAATCAACTTTGGCTCCTCAGACCATACCCCTGGCCTGCCAAAAGAGACAGTGCAGACAGGACTCTTGAACCAAAGAGTTGAGGGAGCCCTGTCAGCCTGGATTACAGGAACGCTTAAGAGTTAATTAAATTACAATTTGCTATGCTGCCAGTTCACATGAAGCTGCAACATCTGTGGATGGACGGAGGGATGGGAGGGAGCTGGGCAGAGAGATGCCGTCCTGCCTCTGGGGCTGCAGATCTCCACCTGCTCTTTGGCAATGCTACACTACAGCCAAACAGAGAAGGCACAATACCCATGAAAAGAGCCGAATTTCTGACACAATAATAGCTGTGGCTAGCGCCTGTGTTTTTAAAACTCTTCGCGTGAACGGGAGCTGAGCAGGGTGCAGATATTTGCCCCAGGTCTCAGGGACTAACTGGCACATCGGGATAAAGCTCTGCAATGCCAACTTGCAGAATGAAAAAAAAAGATACTAGAAAAATAATAATTGTAGGGGCTTTCTGCATTTGCTTTAAGCTATTGAGGCTCAGATTTTAAAACTTTCCTCCGTGACCGCTGGTTTTACACATATACCAAACTTTCTTATTTTCCCCTGAATCCAGGAGCCAGAGCTTTAGGAAACCTGTTGTGAGACTCTCACGAGCTCTCCGCATGGCTCTGCTGCCGCGAGGGGACGCAGAGCGGTTTGGAAGTCTGTAGGCAGGCTCGTTGTGTCCCTGCATCCCTGGGTTTGACTGCTTTGAAGTTAGAGGTCTCTGAAGGCGTAGGTCTTTTGAATCTGTCAGTTGGTTGGTCTGGTTTTTTTCTGTTTTCCTGTTTGCAGCAGAATTATTAAAGGCTGGAAGCAGGAGCTTCACTCCAGACAAGTGCAGGCACATGCACACAACCTGAGGAGTAGCAGGCGAACACTTCTGCGGTAATAAGCTCCATGCTGTGCTCAAAAAGGGCACTTAATTTTTCATTCTTAAATGCTGTGATGTTCTTGTCTTCCAGCTTCACCAAAACTCCTCCATGGAGATGGATGGGCCATGCAGAACACAGTTATCAGAAAGATTAAGCCAGGACTTGTCATTTTTTATATCAGCGAGCAGTCAGGTTGACGAGTGATGTCCTCTTAGCTCCTGGGATGCGTCCGGCACCTTTAGTGCCAGTAGTAAAAAGGACTATAAAAAATACCATAGAAGAAAGGGTAATGATGAAATTTAACTGCTCCCTAGCACACACCTGGGGTCTAGTAATCTGGAAATGGGGGGTTCAGGTGCTTCATCTTTTACTGCCTTGTCCTTGTCTGTAAGTTTAAGGTCCTTCCACTGAACCATAACATATTGTGGTCAACGCGAAGAGCCAGTCCTTGGCCCCTGCGCAGCCCGTGGAGACAGGCAGGGATGTTTCAGCGCAGGCAGGGGGATGCTGAGCGCTTTTGCCTCCGGCAGGCTGGAAAAAGCAAGCGCTCGACTCGGAGGGCTTCGCCCCTCCGCTGCTGCGACGCTTGCAGCGGAGGCATCTTCACGGCACGGTTTCTCAGCTGGGTGAGTCCCTCTCACCGCCTGAGGCAGCGTCTAGCAAGGGGCCAGGGCGATGGAGGCAACTCGGTGCGTGTTGTGCGGAACCAGTCAGCATTCCTTTATTACGGTTCAGGATTGCGGCCCCTCCCTGCGTTATTAATCTAAGAAACAACTGATACTAAATGATCATGCTACATTAAATTTATAGACCCTTGCATATAGCTTCTATTGATCTTTTTTCAAGCATCATAAATATGTGATGGAGTGTATATGGCAACGCTTTCCCCACCACTCCATTAATGGTGGTTAAACTTTTCATCTCTGTGGCGGAAACGGGCAATGTGTCTCTGCGGGCAGGGATATCCTGGCCATATCATTTGTATTTTAATTACCAGTAGGTGGAGAAAGCTTCACCAGCAGAACAGGAGGGAAGACCTATGGCGTTTCTTCTTTCCCTAAGTTGCCTCTTTTCCTCTCCCCGCCCGGGATCTGTCACTTTTCCTTACACATCTTCTGTCTATCCAAAGCGACGTGTTGGTGTGTTCGCTCTTAACCCCGAGAACCACGTTCCCGATCCAGCCCTGCCGCTTACAGCACCAGCAGCGTATCGGAGCTGGGGGGTTCATTTACAGGAACCAAACGAGGTCTTGTCTTGGGTTCAGGAGAGCAGATTACAAATGCCAGGACGCTGCTGAGTCTGTTCTATGGTCTCCAGCGTTTGCCACGCTGCCAGGGCTCTGTGCTGTGCGAAAGGGCATCGCGCCGTGCACGGCACTGAGTAGCACAGGCTACGCAGGTGCTCTGGGACAAGGACACCCGCTACCCCCAGCGTCTGGAGGAAATACCCAGACCCTCAGGTACCGCTGTGATACAAACAGGGAACGGAGATTTGCAAATCATCCTTCAGCATAGCCTGAAACAACTTATATCCTAGAGCCATCTAGGGGCGAAATCCCGGCTCCATTAAGTCAAGGGGAGTTTTGCTGTTGAGTTCAGGGGGGGTCAGGACATGGGAAGGAGTGATGTTTTCACACTTCTAGGACCTTGCGGTTCCCCCAGACCCATGCTGCAACAATCGGTATGATGAAAATTTGTCTATTGATGCTTCCGCTCTAGCAGTGACATCGGGGAGCAGCAGTATGCGAAGCCAGGGCTTTGCCAAGCCTGCACGTAACAAAGGCCGTGGAAAATCAGCTGCGAGCCTTTTGGCTTTCTTGATTCTGCTGATAATTTGCGATGTTTTTCAAGTGCAGATCAAGAAATTGGTGCTTCAAAGAGCCTCAACAGGATGAGAGGTGCAAAGCCTAGAATCTGCATCTAAAAGTATGTGCAAAAAATACCTCTGATTAACTTAAGAAACGCGAGTGATTCTTGACTGAGCCCTGCTGTACAAGCCCCAGAAATATTCCTTGCTGTGTCTGGGAAGGCAGGTGGGTCTGTACCTGCCCCGCGCCCCTGTATCGCTGCCCATAAGTGAGCTGCCTGGCCACCTTCCCTGGCTTTTTCTACCACTTTGGCTCTCTTGCCTGCAAATACACCAGGAGTCTGAGCTCAGAGACAGAGACATCTCAAAGGTGTACTGCAATGCTCCGTGCCTCAGTTCCCCACTGCAAAATGGGGTCAGTAACGCATCTGCAGAGGAGCTGGAGAACCTCGGCGAGATGTCTCAGGACCCTTGACTGGGAGGTGCCAAGAGCGTGCCCAGCTATCCTTCTGACAATTAGTTCCACTTACGATGGGAGAGAGGGGATAACTCGTGAGCAGTACAATACCCTCCGTCTAAATTATTCCTCCTCCTCCTCCACAAATGTCATAGCAGAGATTAGCCATCATGTGTCCTTAAGTATCCCATTTATCCCAAATGACTCTGAGCATGTTAACTGCATTTAGATTAAAATGAGCCTTTATACCCACAGCATCTTCCTGGTCTGGACCAGCCCCTGCATGGCCCCTCATTTTGCCGTTACAGGAGCTAAGGATGTGGGGATACCTGAGCTGTGGGACAGGGAATGTACATCACCAGCGTGGCAATTTCATTTTCCCAGATACACATTTTTCTCCCTACTCTTTCAGGACAACTTTAATCCCTACAAAATTCGCTTGATTTTGACTTGCCAATCATGGATTCCTTTTCAATTAACCTCAAAAAGCACCAATTAAAGAGAGTAGTGCCGCAATCACATAAGAATAGGCTACACCAAAGCCTTTAGAAGTGTTTTAGCACCAAAAATTAATGATAAAGGTCAAAACCAGGTTGCAGTGCAGAGTTAGCTTTGAATGGGAAACCCCTGAATTAATGTAAGCCCAAGCTCACAAAGTCTTCTGAAAATTTGGGGTAGATTTAGTTAAGCTTCTAATTTGCCAAGTTTGTCTCAGATGTGTATAAAGAGTTTTGAATGTGTTGGAGTCTCAAATTGAAGTCAGGGGAGAAGTCTGGCTCTGCCCATCAAACCTCAGCAACTTTCTCTGCGTTGTAACTCCCTCCCAGTGGGATTGCTGGTTCCCACTGGTCCCAGTCCGGCGGTCCCAGAGCCCGTTCCCGGCAGCTGGAGGGGAGCAGCAGGGGAGAGCCAAAACGGCTCCACTTCAGATTAGGTGTGAACGCATATCCCGGGGCTGGTCCTGGGTGACCTGCTCAGATTTCAGAGTGGGGTCTGCATCTCAGGTGGGCAGCCTGGGCTGGGGAGGGCTTGGTCTGTAAAGCTGGGCTTTATTCCAGGCCTGAGCAGTGGATGCTCTGAGCAGTTCTTGAGAAAACCAGTAGCGGAAAAGCTCTGGAGTTTTTCTGATACCCTGGATAGGCTTGTCGCTAGTGTAGGGATTTGTGAGCAGGTCCCGCACAGTATCGGCTCTGTGGTATCGCTTTGCGCCTGTACTCCTCCCTTTTGCTGTTATTTTGTGAGGTAAGAAGCTTTGTCCCTGGCACTGCAGCCTTGAGAGAGGCAATGTGGTCCCTGGGGGTGTTTGATGGGACAGGAGAGTTGGAAACCCCTCGGGATCCTCATCCTCGGCGATGGGAGGACAGAGGCAATGGGAAAATCTGAGCTGGTTCTGGGCGCTTGGAGACACACAGTCAGAAAACCAGGCAGACGGCATTAACAGGCAGAATAAATCACACAGGGCTTGGCCTCACCGAGGCGGTGAGGAGGACAGGCCTGGCTGTGTTCCCCGGACCGGCTTTCAGCTCGAGCATCCTTCTCGACACGCAGCCGAAGCCACCGCACAAGCACACACACGCACACGGCTCATCTGCTTTTATGAGCTGGGAAAAGATCTGTGGTGGTGCACGTGTTTCAGGTGACGGATGACTCCCTGTCCTGCGTAACTGATGGTGGGAATAACTTCGACTGCTTTCTTAACTCCGTCGGGATGGAGATTGGATGGTTGGGATGCAGTATAATGGAGGAGAGAAGGTGTCCCTTGGTGGTGGCGTGAGCGGAGAGGCCATGCGGGTTTGGGGAGAGGATGGGGTGGAGGTGGCCTTGCTGCTGGGACGAAGGAGCAAGGCACGGGCTGCAGCAAGCTTGGAAAGCAATGGCCAGCGGTGTGGGCTGGGGGATGGCTGCGCTGCCGGGGCAGCCGGTGTCACCCGTGCTTGAAATAGCCCTGCCTTGGGGAGTGCTGCCAGCCCCGAAACGAAAATTTGAACTCGACCATCCCAGTGGGAACGCCCAGCTCGCACATTGACCTAGATGCCAGCCGAGGACCACCCAACCTGGGGACAGCCGCCGCAGCACGGGGGGGGCCGCCGAAGGCCATCAAGCCTCGGGAAGACCTCATCCATGTCCCCTCGCCCTTCCCAGCCACCCATCCCTCGCCACCGTCCCAGCCGTAGGGAGCGGGACCGGTGACGCCAGCGATGGAGGCGGCAGATTAGCTCTGGCAGCGTCAACGCTCTGCTCGTCCGGCTGAGTCACCGGCACTTTAACGGCAAGTTAAAAAGAAACAGGTTAGCATATCGTAACATGACAGAACTTTTAGAAGATTGGACTGCTTTTCTCCTCTCGTTAACGTCCCCCGGGGCCCGTGGTCTCTTTAGTACTAACACAGTAACGAAGGCCACAGCCTATTAATTGCAGTGACAATGATAAAGGAAGAGTCAGAAGCAGCTATTTGTCTTTCATGTAACCTCGTGCATCATCACAAGATAAATGAAAACTCATTTTCTGCTTTGATTCAGTCTAATTTTTCAGGGCCCCCGAGGCAGGTTACAGGAACTGTGTCGCTTCATCCCCATAAAAGTGCTGGCCCCGAGGTTCAAGGGTCAGGGAAAGTGCAAGCCGGCCGTGAAAGCCTGTCTCTCCGCAGCCTCCCAGGGGTGACGTAAAAGCAGGAAGGGGTCTGCTGCTCATCATCATTAAATCCCCATTGAAAGGCGTTGTCCGGGGCCTGACAGATGATCCACGTGGCAAAGCTAGTCCCCGTCCCCAGCACCCCTGGTCGCCTTCCCAGGGGACCCCCACCGGACCGGCCGTTTGTGCCCCTTTGCGCGCGTGCACGAGGGCGGGTGAAGTTTTGGGAAGAGTTTTCAGGGAAAGCACCTCATCCCAGCCCTCTACCCAAAATTATCATTTCCGAAGGCACGCGGGGTTTCGATTAGAGGGTGGGATGATGCGGTTTTACCTACTTTGAGGTCATTGATACTTCGAGAGTACGACGCGCTCGGGGTATTTCATCTGTGCTGTGACCTGCTTAGCAAGGAGTGATCATTTCAGAAGGGATGGGGCCAACCTCGGTACCGGTATAAAGGGAGGAAAATACTCCAAAGTTATATCACCTGCTGTTCCCATCTCTCACCCGCCAGCCTTGTCACACTTTCCTGCCATCTGATGTCCCCCGTTCTCCTGGGACCTCTCCTGTGGCAGCACAGAGCCTTGAAGCATCTCGTTGGCCTCCGAGGAACTGCTCCAGGCAGGGAGCACCATGTGCAGCACCTGGGGTTTGCTGGATCAGGCCCTCGCGTTGTAGAAAGACTGGTCCAGGGCTGGGGAAGGGGTTTGGAGGGCTGTGCAGAAATGTTTGCCAGAGCTATAGAGCGAAATACCTCACCAAGTCAGAGGAATTTAAAAAAAAAAAAAAAGGAAAACGTGTTTTGTAGGAAATTAGCCCATTCTAATCAAGAGGAACCAAACCTCCCACATACAAACTGGACATGCCTCTTCTGAAAATTTTAGTGTTAACAATGTACAGTACATTAACTTGAGTAATCATAATATAATCTTTGTCTGCGTGCTGCACTGATGTCTTCTCCACCAATCCCCAAAACAGCTTACCCGTTTTACACTACGGAATATACGTTCCCCTCCCAGTACAAACAGAGCTGAAAATAGATACAGCCCTGATGATCCAGCGACATCCTGACCATCCTGGTCCTGCCGCCCTCCTGGCTCAGAGCTTGCGATGGCACGGACGGGGGCTCCCATATGTCCAGGTTTCCCAGCCTGGAAGTTTTGCCCAGCCAGAATTTGTGGACTTTGGCCCCGTGCCTGGATTTCCGGACATCCGTCAGCCCACTCGTAGCGGTAGCTCCAACTGAGCTGTCGGATGTCTGGAAGTCACAGATAAACGACCGGTGTGCCGTACGGCTCCGTAACGCACGCGCGCGGGTGCCCAGCACACCCCAAAATCGGCTCGGCCCCCGGCGGGTATGGCAGAGGGCTGGTGCACGGGTGGTCTCGAGGAGGTCCCGGGGGGGACCGGCTGCGGGCAGGTCTCCCGGCGGAGCCAGAAGGACTCTGCCCGGGAATCCATCTGCGTAAGGCATCGCTGCAGGATTGTAACCTGAGGCTGAGCCTGGGCTCGTTCCTCGCAGCACCGCTTGGCTGTGGCTCTGGGGGGGACGTCCCGCTGCCTTTGGAGAAGGGTCCAAAGCCGCTCGGGGGAGGCGCGGGGGTAGCGAAACACGCGTCTTGCTGATGATAGGGTATAAAGGGGGAAAATGGCGCTGAAGGGAAGGCGACCGCAGCTGTCCGGGGCTGTACCCGCTCGCCGCCCTGCTGAACGCGATGGCAAAGGGATGCTGTGGGTCCGGCTGGGGCGGTCGGCGCTGTGGCGGAGCGATGCTGGGCTGCTCCTGCCACTGGCCCCGGAGCCTGGCAGGCCTCTGCCATATATATAATGTTGGATTTGAACTGATAATATAATTTCCTTCCTAAATGCTGGATAAGAAAATATCACCAGGGCATTTCCCCAGTGCCGATTTACTAGCATCTGCTCCAGCTGAGGCCAGCGAGAAGCCTAATCTGGGGAGATTTGAATGTTATTGGAATTCATGAATTTTTGCCTTGTTATTATTTTGACTTTTTTTTTTAAGGCGAAACAAAACTTTCAAAAAATGTAAACTCGGCTGCGAGTATTTCATAGCCTAGGACTCAGGGACAGCAGCTGAGCAGTCAGCTTGGAGGGCACCTTCTTCTCCAGCTGATGTGGGCAGGATCCCTGCCCTGAGCGGTGCAGTTGTGAGCAGTTCCCTGCACGGTTCCTGCCCTAAAGCTCAGGCAGGATTTGCAAAACCAGCCTCTCGTCGTAACTCGGGCAGAGGGCTCCGCGCTGGGGTTTGCTCGGGGGCAAAGGGCCAAGTTCCAGGCTCTCGGCCACCCAGCCCAGGTGGGGCAATTGCAGATGGGAAGCACAAACGTGGGAGATGTGCAGGGACATCTCTGGCCTCCGAGGAGGTAACACTACGTGTGACAGCAGGGACCACAGGACAGGAGCTGGCCTGGGCACACAGTGCCAGGAAGGAAATGAAAGCAGGAGCATCGCACCGGGGATGGTTTCTCCCATCCTGGGGACAAGCTCCGACTCTGTTATTTAAACAGTTGCTTTCTGTATGAGAGATGCTTTAACTATTTCAGCTCATAGCTCAGACAAGCTGCTGAAGCGGCACGATGACTGCGTGGGTGACAATCAGGGCAATTCACCCCGAAATAAGGAGCTCACCTGCAGGAAGCCCCGGCTTCGTCCCAGGTGAAACCCCATCCCTGGGGAAAGCAAAGGAGTTTTTTCTGGGGCTGGGCTGTCACTCATCCATCTCCTGGGCAGGAAAGCACCGTTTTTCTCCTGGAGCCTTGTATCCAACCCCACAGAAGGGCGTGCGGGGAGTTTTCCAGGAGGTCATAAGTCTGGTTAGGAGGAGGAGCGGGGTCGGGGTCAGTCACACCTTCCTCAGCACCCTCCACCCTTAGAGCCAAAGGACCACGTTGGGTCGAAACCGGTGTGCCGGTGGGACGCGCAGAGGAGCAGCGAGGGGGGGTGTGCCTGAGGTTTGTTGCTGTCAAAACCCACAAACAGTTTTAAGAAGAAAGACTAATTTCCCAGCCGAGCGTTTCCTGGGTGGATTGCGTTTCGTTTTAAGGACTTTCGGCTTCGCTTTTCACCCTTTTGAAGTTAGTTATTATCGAGGTTCTGCGGTTCCTTAATTCTTCTTCTCAGAAGCACGGAGTGAAAGCAGCATTTTGCATCTGAAAATAAAGCAAGCACTGTTATTACTCGGGTTTTCTCTTTTTTAATTTTTATTTAAAGAAAAAAGGAGAGAAAAGAAGTGGGGCAGCAAAAAGGGACTTAAAGAGCAAAATGAGAAATAAAGACCAAATAAACACACAAATTCT